>NC_141153.1:91507611-92107611 GCF_053477565.2 Lygodium microphyllum | reverse complement strand
TATCAATCATGTAAAGTTGCAAAGGGAAATGGTTGGGTGATATTGTTTGGTGCGAGGAGTTATCATAGGAAAAGGATTGCTTCGATTTGTCATAGGCAAATGATGATATTTACGATCCCGTTGGGTGATCACCTTGCCTCTATGATCAAAAGCAAGGCATGGAGGAGGATCCCTAGGGTGCTCAACTTGCAATCTTGGCTATGTAGCCTGCTTTGAGCTAGAGGGAAAGAATTCTTCCATTTGTCATAGGCAAATGATGATATTTATGATCCCACATGGTAATCACCTTGCCTCTATGATACAAAGAAAGGTGTGCTGGAGGATCCCTAGGGTGCTCTTGAGGGTGCTCAACTTGTGATCTCAATTACATGGCCTGCTTTGAACTCTAGGGGTCCATGACAATTGTACATGGTAGCTTAGAAGATTTATCCTTTCTATGCATGTATGTATAGAAGACATCTTAAGTGCCTAAGGATGAACCCATTGGCTATTGAATTTCAACCTTCTTACTCTTTCTTTGCTAAACATCAACCCCTCTCGAATCATGTAGGTCTCAAGAAAGCACAGGTTGCTTTTACTAGACCATAACCTTATGTAGAGGTTGTTCCCCAGTGAGCGGTGCCTCCATCATCATTTCAGTATCCCCATTCAAAAGAGTAGCATCCTTTTTGTTCGAACACTTGGGCATGAAATTACCAAGCTTGCAACAAGTGAAATAGTGACCTGGAAAGGTGCCCTAATTAAGGTTAAACCATAGAAGATGCATGCTAGTGCAATTAAGGTATAATTAATTGGGCATTTTCCTTGAGGTGTCCCATTACATGCATAAATGATTCCTGTTGTGAGCCTCATATTGGGAGGCACCGAGATAGTATCCAATTGCTACGATTGCATCACTTAACAAAGACCAATAAATTATAGGGAAAATTTTTGCTTCAATCCACACTAGACATTTCTATTCGAGTAGATTTTGAAAATTTGCCATAGGTATCCATGGTTCCACATGCACCAACTACCCATCAAAAAAGAGGGGTAGCTTGCTAAGAAGATCATCTCTATTTGTGGTCGATGTGAGCATAACCTCGTAGGAGCCCTAGGGCTCCACAAAAACCTCGTTAACAAAATCTCACATGAGGATGGAAGCCAACCATTGATGAATACAAGGGATCATTGGGATCTTGGCTATCTCTACACTCAATAGAGGTAGGACAATGGGTGTATGGGCTTGTAGGAGTGTGGATTGCACACATGGTAGGGCATAACTCTAGGTTTGTGTAGAGTAGAATGTTAGTTGCATAGGCTTGTGAGAAGAGCTCGGCTCAAGCCAGAGATAGAGGAGCATTACTTATGTAGATGATAGGTGTACTACGAGATCCAAGTGTGCTTCCATTACTTGTTGAGAAAGGGATTTGGGCCACTATCCAAGGTTATGGATTTCCTAGATCAGAGATGTCTTGAGCTCTTTTTGTTGCTGGAGCTACAATGCCATAGAGAGCATATCTTATGGACTTAGTAGAGACATGAATTAATGGGTATAACTCAACATCTATTAGTCCTTCAAGAAAAAGAATGTCACCTTCATGTTGAATATGCATCAAATGCTTGTCATAATCAATATTAGGATTAAATTGATGTTGCCAAGGTATATCTAAAATTATATCAGCAAATTATAATGGTGCTACAAATTTTTTTTGTTTTTCTCTTTAAGGTCCAATGCAACTTTCTAATCCATGTACTTCTTTGGTTTCGTTATATCATTGCCCTAAGAATGTAGCCTTACACACCAGTGTGCACTTATAGAGTTTTATTGAGCATCGACTACTCCCTCCACCATGGAGCCTTGGTCGACTCCACCATGGGGGACCACCTTAGACATAGCCTCAGAGAGGTGTAGAGCATGTTGCCCATGTCTAGCTAGTCCACACCCTCCCAAGAGACACCATTTGCAGACACAAAGGATACTACATCGTCATAGGGGAACCCTACATTGCCACTTTAGCCTCTCTATGCTAGACATAAATAATCATGAGAGATATCGTGAGATGAGAGTGCTTCTTGAACAGTTCCACATTCTGTTTGCCTTAGACATCATTTTGTACTCATTAGCTATGTATTGTTCACTGTTTATTTTCCATTTAGATAGTCATAGCATTAAATATAAGCTATTTTGGGACATTGAAAATTTCCCTAAATTTTTAGATGTAAAATTTTAGTCTCATAGGTTGATTTGGCCTTTTGCACATGTTAATATAACTTCTTTCTCTCTCGCTCCAAATCCACATCATTATAGGCTTGCAAGAGACTTGAGTAGGCTTGCACACTTTATCTCTCCTAGCGACATGAGTAGGCTTGCACAGACTGTTGGCAATCTCTCTCTCTCTCTCTCTCTCTCTCTCTCTCTCTCTCTCTCTCTCTCTCTCTCTGTGTGTGTCTGCGACCTGAGTAGGGTCGTATAGATTGTAGACAAACTTTCTCTCTTTGTCTCTTTCTTTGTCTCTCTCTCTGGCAATTCTATGGCATGTTGGTCAATGGTTTCGTCTGTAGGGAAGTTGCAAGTCTAATATGTTATGCTGTTAGGGTAGGTCATTAGTTGTTGTTTGATCTAGAGAAGTGCACAAGTTAGATCCAAGGTGGGGCAGCAATGTTGGAGGTTGTACCTACTTACAAGGTAGCTCACTAGGAGGGATGTGTAGTGATGGTGCAATCACAATTAAGAGCGCCCCCCCCCCCCCCCCCCCCCCCCCCCCCCCCCAAAAAAAAAAAAAAAAAAACACACACACACACACACACAAACCCAAAAAGACAGCTTGTATTCTATGGATTGCATACATGATGTTATGGATGGGGCCTAATCAATGGAACCATGGATATGGTAAGCATGCTGTGAATTGCCATAGAAGAATGTGTTGTGGTGCCCAATCTTTAGATTTATTGATCTTTTCTTGCATCTCCAAAGTATGTGAGAGCATAGTACTTGAAAAAGGGGGAGAAACAAGTCTTGGAGTTAGTAGTTGCTAAGTCTAGATCAATTGGAAAAAGCATCTCAATTGTTAAATGAGCTTTCTTGAAAGATAGGAGCTTCAAATGCTCTTATGTTGGATATAGCTAGCATGGCCATGCTGCAGTAGCATTGAATTATTCCCAAGGATACAATGTCAAATCCTTGTTGTGATTGGAATAACCTTTGCATGTGTAGTCTACCTAGGTGGTTATAGTTGCGGCTTTGTAGGAAGACATGGAAGTAGTAGTGTGGGATTGGACTAGTAGCAAATTGTTATGATGGCAACTCCATGTCAATGCCTTAGTGAACCTCATGCTTTGATGCCAGTGTGAATACATCCTTGACCAAATCTCTAGGATACTGGACTTAGAAGTAACACTTGGTTGGGCCTTGACCACATTGGTGCCATAGCTATAGATCTTGAACTTGTGGATTTGGTGTGTTGACATCTTTGTTGCCACTAGAATCTCATGCCAAGTCACTATTACTATTATAATTGGACCCATCCATCAAACTTGTGTCTTTTTTACTTTGTTTCAAGTCACTCATGACTTTTGTGACCCTTTTCTATGTAGTTGAACTACATATTCTCCTAGTTGCCTTCGAGGAAGAGACTCCTTCACTACACTTGGAATTGCCCTTCTTTTTGTGCCTTCTGTCAATGAGAGGAAGAGACTCCTTCACTACACTTGGAATTGCCCTTCTTTAACCTTTTGTGGATAAGTCTCTTGTTGAACTTCAGAATGGTTAGTGAAGAAATACAAGGATGACAAAGACTTTGTTTGTTGAATTTGCGACAATCTTCTCGAGTTGATCCAAGTTATTGAATGAGGGAAGAAGAGAGTTCTTTGTAAAGTGATATTGCCTCTAGGTGGGTTGCGTGGTAGCTACTTACATAATTAGCTCTTCATATGAGGCCTTCACCCTCCATGGTGGAATAATAAGTACTAGTGTTGTAGAGAACATGGCCATTTTTGGAACTCCAGTGGCTTCTAATTGGTGCATCCCACAATTGGCCTTAATACCAACTATAGCATGGTCAAGGTAAACCCATGTCACCAATCTTGACGACTCGTTGCTCATCTATGACTGCGAATTTTAGGCATCGAAACGTGCCTAAAAATAGCGGAAAAATGTGGAAAAGCTGGGAAAAATATTTGATCGCGAAGGCGGCGGCTCGATCCAGGACGATTTTAAGCGTCAAGTGCTTGACGGGCGCCCGTGAGATGCTCTGTGAATTTTTGTAAATTTTTTCGAGTGCCTGTGGTGGTCATTGAAGATGCCAGGCAGTGCGGGACGCGAAGAGGAAGCCACAGAAATTTTCAGAACGCAGTTCGGAGTTCGCACGCGAGAGTTGGCCCAAAACCGGCCGGCCGGGATCTAATATGGCCAAATATGAAAAGGCATGAAGTAGGGGGGCCATTGGGGGTGCCCTTTGGCTCCCCCTAAAAATTTTTTTTCGTGCCATTCAAGGTAGTGCCATGGCGGCCGCGCGCAGGGAAAAAACGGCCCCCCCCCCCCCCCCCCCCCCCCCCCCCCTCCCCCCCAAATGCCAATTCTATGATGAGAGAGACAGGAAGAGATGAAGACACAGCCCGATTTCTGATTTCTTTCGCCTCCAATCGCTTGTCTTCACGCACGAAATGGCTGCCCGTGGAAGAAGAGGGGAAACCAGTCTTTCTCTCTCCTCCCTCTCTCTCCTCTTAAGCCTAGTTCGCGTATGCAAGAAGGAGATGAAGAATGCTTGATGGATGACGGCCCGGATGAAGGGGGATCGCTCCAACACCCATGATGAGGATAATTTACTGATTTCGGGCTGAAGGCATGGCTGGAAATCAGTCTCGGTGTGCGCAATTGAAAACCCGCAACCCGAAAAAAAAACCGGTAATAAGAATTTTATGAAGAAAATGATGGTTTTTATGCAAAATGCTTTGCCAAAATGTGTTCCTATGGAGTATGATTGGAAGATAAATTTGGTTTTTGCTGTTTTCTTGCTGTTCATAAAAGGAAAAAAAAAATCAGAGAAATACGCATTTTATAGTCGTAAATATTCAAACAATACACGCAAAAGCATAGAAAAATGGGAAAAATGGGATTTTTTGAGCATATAAATGGGGAAAACCGTCGATACACATCAACTAATCTTTCAATTTTGTTGCAAATGAACTAAGGGCCACAGCCCACAAACTGGTTTTCATTTTCAGCAATTTAAAAAAATACAAGAAAATGAAGAAAATGGCGGAAAAATGATAAAAAAACCTTCGGAAAATAGGGGAAAAATACATTTGGGGCTACGGAAAATATAGAAAAATAGGATTTATGTTTGTTGATGTATAGCAAGGCTGGGGCATGAAGTTATGCTTCAGTTCAGCCTTGTTTATATGTTTTAGTGCGTGTTTCCTTCCTTTCTCCACATAAAATGACAAGGAAACCCTAAAAGAAATGAATGCAATGATGCACTATCAAAACGGGGAAGGGTAGAGTTGTGGAAAAAATGGTTAAATGCCGCTGAGCATGATGAATAATTTGCTGATTTTATAGGCATCGCATCTAGGACGGAATAATAATGATAAAAATTAAAACCTAGTAGCACGAAGATCACTTCGGTGCTAGGTGTTGCAGCGACGCACAAAGCGGTTAGAAAGAAAAGCATGAAAGAGATGTTTTGCACTTGCACGCTGCTGGTTTTTAAAATGTTTGAGCACTAGGCATCCACCTCTTTGCATGATCATTTAGAGAAAATTAAAAGTATCAGAGTCAGCTCCTGGATACGCATAGCAATTGTTTTCAGTAGGCCCTTGACCCACCGTTGAGAGCGTGAGGTTCCTATGCTGTAGGATAGACGAGGGTTATAGAGGACAGCAAGTGAGGAAATGGTACATTCCTGGACACGCTTATTTGGTACCTTGAGCGACTTTTGTGCGATGTGTCTATTTGTTGAGCGGCGCACTGAGGGGCCAATCCCCAAGGTGTAGGAGAGTCGCAGAGGGTTGATGGCATTCAGCCGTAGGAGGAACCCCATGTGTATGTGTTTCGAGCCTTTTGGCTATGTGAAAGGGACTCCCTCTGAGGAGTAGTGGGCTAGGATCAGTTGGACTACAACGTATTACAAACGCAATGTTTAGGAAGGCAGAGATTTTGATAGACGCTCCTGGCCGCGAGGCCGAGGGGTTGTCTTGTGCATAGTGACGAGGTCCGGCTAGTGCATGAGCCAGTGCTGGCCCGTTTTTAGGTCCATCAGTGGTGCGTCTGCCGGGAGCCGCTTAAAAGTGGCGGTTCTCGAATCCTGGTTGTTTAGGGACCAACTAGCAGTTTATGCCAAAGGATACTGAGATTGATCCGTTATTTATTGATAAGCATCGTCTAGCAGAAATCCAAAAGCAAGAAAGGGACGAAAGAGCTAGGCGACGTGCTGAAATTTTTAGGAGATATTCTCCTAAGCGTAGCGGCGCTGAACCCTTACGAGGAAGTGGATCTAGTGGTCTTAGAACCACGAGCAGTAAGTTAGGAGAAGGTGGAAGCTCTAGTGCTCCCCTTCCTGCCATAAGCCAGTCCATATTAATTGTGGGAGGTGTAACCCCACCGTCCCCTATTCCTAGTGCAAATCCAATCCTCGTCATGGCGCAGCCTATTGCAATTCCAGCAGGAACGACGGATTTGCCGGCTCTAGGTTACCCGCTACCCATTTTTAATGGGCTAGTTGAGGAAGATGCGGAACTCCACATTAGGGAGTTTCAGAAGCTGATGTTTAACTGTCGCATTCAAGAAGAAGGACATTTAATGATGTTCTTCAATATGACTCTCAAAGGAAGAGCCGCTATATGGTATCATGGTTTAGAAGCCGGAACCATATTGAATATTGATTCATTTTATGGAGCTTTTCGAAGGGAGTTTGCCCCTGAAAGGGGTGGGCAATATTGGTTGCGTGTACTCAACGTGACCCACCAAGAACCACACGAAGATATTCGTGCTTATGCGAAGAAGATAAAAGAGGTTTTCCGTAAGTTGGACACCTCTATCCCTATCCCCGCAGCTGCCCAATTGCAATATTTCCTTCATGGTTTGGACTTTAACATCCAATTGCAGTTGAGTAGTGTCCCCTTGGGGGATATAGATACTGCCATTACACGAGCACAAGAGGTGGAATCCCGACTACAAGCGGCCTATGCTTCTCGCGGCAATTCGAATATGGGTTTAGTATTGGGAAACAATATGGCAATAGCCAATGGCAGTAGTGGTCAAGGGATAGCGATGGCTAACCCTAATGGGAGAGGGAACATGATACAGAATGTCCCTTTATTACCAGCTCCCCCTAGCATGTCGATGCCTACGGGTAGTCAAATGGCTTCAAGTGGTGGAGGCCAGGCGGTCAATCCTAATACCATGCCTGTGGCTCAACAACCAGTGCCTAATCGAATTGTTAGGCCGATTGAACGACATGGTAATGACCAAGGCTATGAGTCGAGTTCTTCCAATGTTCTTGGCGAGGTTAAGGACATGATGAAGCATTATACCAACATGATTACGGAGCAGTATCGACAAATAGCTGTTGATGTCAACTTCCTTAAAAAACAACAAAATTTGATAGGAAGTAGATACCCGGAGGAGGGTGCACCATCGAGGTTTAGTTGCAAATGGTGTGGCGGGCAGCACTATCCAAGAAATTGCCCAAATGTTAAGTGCGACATTTGTGGAAAATCCGGCCATCTAGCAGCTACTTGCTGGAGTAAGATCAGTTCCCTCCAACGAGGAAGTCGGCAACCAGGGCCTGTTAATCATCGTGCCCAAGGAAATGATTCCCAGCGAGAGGACGGGCCTAAACAAATACTTCAACGACCAAAGACTACAGTAGAGGAGCTACCAAGTGGTAGTGGGGTCAGTTTGATTGAGGCTGTACGCGTCAATGATGCTGAAACCTCTAATCTACGAGCTGTCCTTACAAGAGGTCAAAAGGGTAGAGGAGCCGACAAGGATAAGCCTGTCGACGGAAACCCTAAACAAGGCGACAAAGGAACGCAAGTTTTGGACCCTTCCATGGAAGGGGGACCTTTGAAGGCCGTAGAAAGTAAAGCCGATAAGGAACCACCAAAGAAGAAGGTGAAAGTTAAGAAAGAGGCAATAAAGCCGGTTCAGCGACCTAAAGAGCGGATGGTTTGGCGTGAAAAGCGAGCTCTATCGAACTATCATGAATTCGATTTGGCGAGCTCTCTTTGCGAAGTCAAGCCGGATGTGAATCTTTTACAGCTTATTAAGCTTTCCCCAGGAGTACGTAAGGAATTTAGAAAGATTCTACGTACCGGGTATATTGTAGAACCTTTGGGTATTGCACGAGTTGGTGATGACTGGTTTGAGCATGCTGAGAAGCATTGCCCAAGGGTTGCAGCCTATGTCGATGGGATACTAGTAGATTATGCCATTGTCGACACTGGATCATCTGTTAACATTATGAGTTCTGAACTGATGGAAAGGTTGGGTCTTGCGATTCAGAAAGATACCTCCACAATTCTTAGAATGACAGATGATAGTTTGAGACAGCCGGAAGGCTGCATTACTAAGGTCAATGTCACTGTTGCAAATGTAGAATGCATGTTGGACTTTAGGGTGATTCGTTTTGCAGGGCGGCCAAGTTACCAAGTATTACTTGGACGACCTTGGATCTTGCAAGCGGACTGCCAAGTAGATATACCTGCCGGTCGACTGATATTCGGCAGAGGTGCCCAACGTGTGGTAGTTGATGCTTATCCTGAGTCCCCGCAGAGTGAGAGAGCTCCTCTATCTTCTACAAAATTGGAGACATTAGAAGATTTATCTGGCAGTGAGACATCATCGAGTGATGAGTCCAAAGAAGGATCCACCACAGAGGACATCTATCAGATCACTTTGAACGAGCCGATAGAGGCCCAAGATCGTATAAGAGATGCAGATGTTATCGAGCTAGACCTTGGTACGCCTGATGATTCGCGGCCAATCAAATTAGGTTCTATGCTTAGTTCAGCAGAAAGGGAGGACTATGTGGCCTTGATCCAGGAATTCCGGGATATCTTTGCCTGGAGTTATGATGAGTTGAGAGGCATCCCTCCTAGTCTTGCTGTTCATACAATTCCGTTGAAAGAGGGCAGTCGTCCTGTACGGCAGAAAGTAAGGCGTATGCCTTTCGAATTGAGGGACGGGCTGTTTGAAGAGTTACAGAAGCTTCGAAAAGCGGGTTTGATTTTTCCTGTGCAACACACGGAATGGTGTTCGCCAGTTGTGATTAGAAAGAAGAAGAATAATCAAATCCGTTTATGTGTAGACTTTAGGGAGCTGAATAAGCAGATAGTTAAGGACTACTACCCATTGCCATTTATTGACGAGATTTTGGATCAATTAGCGGGTAGGGAGATATATTCGTTTATGGATTGCTTTGCAGGATACAACCAAATGGCAATTGCAGAAGAGGACAAGTTGAAAACAACTTTCATCACTGTATTTGGTACTTTTGCGTACCATGTGATGGCCTTTGGTTTATGCAATGCGCCTGGTTCGTGGCAACGAACAGCAGATAAGACATTCGGTGACATATCCCCTGAAGAGTTGAAGGTGTTTATTGATGACTTAGGGGCTGCCACCGTGAGACCAAGGCAGTTGATCATTTTAAGAAAATGCTTTGAGCGCTGTAGACAATTTTGCATCGCCCTAAACCCACGGAAGTGTGTTTTTGGAGTACCTTATGGGCTATTGCTAGGTCATGTGGTCAGTTCGGTAGGAATTGCGACAGACCCCGAGAAGGTCAAAGTTATAGTTGCCATGGGTCCACCACGCACTCCGAAGGAGGTTCATAGCTTTCTGTCTTCGGTTGGTTACTACTGTAGATTCATCAACGCCTTAGCAGAAAGAACGTTGCCACTTACAAATTTATTGTCCTTTAGCTGTTCGTTTGTATGGGGTGACCCTTGTAAGGTAGCATTCGAGGATGTGAAACAAGAGCTAGCAAGAGCGCCCGTTTTAAAAGCACCTAAAAGAGGTGAGGTGTTCTATATATTCTCAGCAGCCACCATGTATAGTATCAGCTGCTGTTTAGCCCAAATTTGGGAAGAGAAGTGGTACCACCCGATTGCTTTTGCTAGTCGGAAGCTGGGGGTATCCGAAATCAATTACACTTACATGGAGAAATTGTGTCTAGCGATTGTTTTTGGGACCAAGAAGTTCAGGCATTACATTCTCTATGAGAAAGTCGTGCTTTATACGAAGGCGGAGGGACTTCGACTATTGATGAATAAGCTACAGCCGCCTGATCATCTAGCAAAGTGGTTGATCACTTTGCAGGAATTTGATTATGAAATCAAGAGTAAGCCACCAAGGTTGCAAGGCATCGTGGAATGTCTAGTGGACTTTGGGGAGCCGAAAGAATCTGTGGGGGCTGAAGGTAGTGACTTGGAGATGTTATTTAAAATAGATACAACATCTATTCCCTCCTGGTATGCTGCAATAACGCATTATTTATCAACAGGAGAGGCGGGATCCGAATTATCTAAAGCTGAGAAAAGGAAAATTAAGCAGCAAGCGTTAAAGTTTGCTTTGATCGCAGGTACATTATATCGGCAAGGGGTTGATGATATCTATCGCCGGTGTGTGATGCCTGACGAGGTGCCATTCATTTTGGAAGAGTGCCATGATTCTGCTTGCGGCGGCCATTTTGCTGGACGGCTTACAGCACAAAAGGCTTTGAGAGCAGGTTATTGGTGGCCTGCCATCTTCCAGGATGCGTTTGCGTATGTTAAGAGATGCGATATTTGCCAACGACACGACAGTCGAGAGAATAGGAAACGACCACTCAACCCTATTATGGCGATACTTCCATTTGAGAAGTGGGGAATAGACTTTGTGGGTCCTATTACTCCGTCGTCGACTACGCAAAAGAGGTACATCATTGTCGCAACTGACTACTTCACGAAGTGGTCAGAAGCACGTGCAACAAAGAAAGATGATGCTAAAGAAACTGCTAGTTTCCTTTTAGAGCAGATAATATGCCGGTTTGGTCCGCCGAAAGACTTAGTGTCGGACCGCGGAACCCATTTCCTGAATAAGGTGATCAAAGGTTTGACAGAGTTGTGGAACATCAAGCATAACAAGACAACCCCCTATAACACGCAAGCCAATGGGCAAGTTGAAAGCACCAACAAGCAGCTTGTGGGCATCCTGTCCAAAATTGTGTCGGAAAAGAAACGAGATTGGGATAAAAAGTTATACGTGGCAGTGTGGGCTTATAATACGACTTTCAAACGAGCCACTGGCCATACCCCGTTCAAGTTAGTATATGGGGAGGAGTGTGTCTTGCCTTTAGAAATTGAGCTGTTGACCATTCGGTTTGCCATCAATCATTCTTTGAGCGATAAAGACGCTCTTTTTGAGCGCTTGACGACACTGGCACATTTAGATGAGCTTAAGTTGCAGAGCTTATTGCACCAAGAAGTGGCGAAGCGCCGAATGAAGAAGCTACACGACCTCAAAGCCAAGAAATACACCTTCAAGAAAGGACAGCTTGTTCTGTATTATGACGCACGACGAGAATTATTTCCAGGCAAGTTAGAGCCCAAATGGGATGGGCCCTATAGGATCGTTAGGATAGGAAAGAATAAATCTACAGTATTGTTAGCTGACCTTGAGGGGATAGAATTAAAAAATAAGGTTAATCTTAATAAGATTAAACCTTATTATTTCTGATTGCACTAATGCTATGACTGCCTTGCAGGTCTAGGCGAGATCGATCAAACATTTGCAAGGAAATCGTGATAGAGGTTGATGGGTCGTCTGATCCCTTATTTAGAACACCCATATTTGGAACAGAGGTATCATCAGGGAAAGCTCATTTGGTGGAGCAAAGGATACAAGGTGATTGAGCAAGAAGGCGGGATATTTATTTGGGAGATTAAGGTCTTCTGCCATCACTGCCTACAAATTTTGACGAGCATCCCTGTTGAATTCAATGATGATGGAGGGATGGAGCCTACAGTCCACCCGTTGAATATGCTGAATTTCGATTACCATACTTACGAGTAGAGTCCAGGATGGGAGGATATGTAAACCCTTTATGGACGTACACCTTGTACTTTGATGGGGCGTCCAGGGGTGTATGCAAAAAAGGAAGTGTAGGAGTTGTCATCCGAGACCCCCGACGACGCATTGTCATGAAGTTAGCTGTTTATCTCGGGGCGAATTTTACCAATAATATGGCCGAATACAAAGCCCTGATTATGGGTTTGAATATTGCAAAGAAGGGTGGTATCTGCCAGTTGTTGGTGAAAGGGGACTCTCAGTTGGTTTTAAATCAACTCAATGGGACGTACATGGTACGAAACCCCATCCTGTGTATGTACCATCATACTGCCATAGCCCTGCTAGACGAATTTGATAGAGTGTCTTTTTAGCTGATTCCACGGAATTGGAATCAGTTTGCCGATTCATTGGATAATTTTGCGTATGAAGAAGACCTCTTCTTTAATTGTGGCCCTTGTCCCGATATATCTATTGATGGTGAGACAGGACCTGGTCGTTTGTGGGGTATGCTTTCTGAACATGCCCTCTTTGGCAGACGATGGTTGATTTGGGTGATGCAGAGGGTAAGCGAGACTCATCTGCCTTTATTATCTCGGACCCACAGACTGATTCGACGACATGTGATGCGAACACCTCTTGCGATATACGCAGGAGGGATAGGTCATAATCTACTGCACCTAGTTTAGGGCTACAAGCCCTGTTCCCCTGGGAATAGTATGCTTTGCTGTCTATCATAGTTGTTTCCAGGAGGATGTTATGCATAGTATTGTTTTATTTCATTAGGCCAAGAGGGCCGATGCAGTTTTGTAGTGAAGTGTTTGATTTCATTAGGCCCAGAGGGCCATTTCCCTGTCTAGTGCGGGTGCGTTTAATCGGGTTTTTGTTTTAAGTGTTGTGCTGGACAGGTTTCGTGGTTCGTGGAATTTGGTGGAGCCTTTGCTGCGATGGAAGCTTCTTGTGGCCAATCCAGGTGATATTTCTCCTTTACGAGTACTTTTCTTTCCTGTTCTGTGTGTATCTGTACTTGTCGAGGGGATATATTTTTGTTGGGGACCAGCAACCAAGGCATGAAGTCCCAAGTTTAGGCTAAGTATGTTTGAGGGAGGTCGGAGTAGTCATTGCCTCCTGTAAAGACATTGTCAGGCATTGAAAGACCTGTTTTAGAAGGAAGTCCTAGTGGCCCTGTCCTGCTAACCTGCTAGGCAGCCGTTCTAGGAGTTCTTGTTAGTAGTGAGGCAGTTAGAGAAGCCTGCTAGAAGATCATAATGATGATGCCCAGAAATCCTGACTGTCCTAAAAGATGAATATCAATACGAAGGTGTGTAAAAAGGGGTTCTAACCCCTATCAAAGAAAAGAAAAGAAATGAAAATATATAAGCAGTTGATCATTGCCTTGCGAAGGCCTGGTAGGTTCCTGGGGACGAGTCAGACCCGGGGCCGATACCTTGTCTCCCTAGGGGTGGCTTCTTGCTGGATAAATAATACCAAAACAAGGAAGGTTGGAGCGAAAATAAAAGTGAGCGTTAGAAAAGGATTAAGTGTCGCCTTGCGAGGGCTTGGTAGGTTCTTGGGTGCCGAGACAGGTCCTGAGACCGATGCCCTGTTCTCCTTGGGTCACTACGCTCAGCTCCCTCCTTTTTACATGCCCAAGTATGTCAATAAAATAAAAACCTTAAAAGAAGACATGTACTGAAGGAACATACTCTTTGATCAGGCTATAGGAGTCCTCGCCTTGTAGGAGCTCCTAGTGGTGTTGTCTTTAGTTGGTACGTAGTTCAGACTACCACTTAGGGCAACCTCTTTGGCAGTTCTTTTTAGTTTGGCTGTGTTGGAGCAGTTGGTTAGTGACTCACTGCGGATCTTCTATTAGATAATGCTAGGCCTACTCCTTGTGGATGTTATGCCTTGGTTCTGCCAGGGGTAGGGAGAGCATTGTGTTGTGCTTTATTGCATATTTGTTTTGTGTCAGTTTGATGCTCCTTTGGGTGTTTTCTGTGCAGATATGTTCGTGGGTTCGACGGACTGAGTCGTCCTATCCCGTGGTCGCCAATGACTGCGAATTTTAGGCATCGAAACGTGCCTAAAAATAGCGGAAAAATGTGGAAAAGCTGGGAAAAATATTTGATCGCGAAGGCGGCGGCTCGATCCAGGACGATTTTAAGCGTCAAGTGCTTGACAGGCGCCCGTGAGACGCTCTGTGAATTTTTGTAATTTTTTTCGAGTGCCTGTGGTGATCATTGAAGATGCCAGGCAGTGCGGGACGCGAAGAGGAAGCCACAGAAATTTTCAGAACGCAGTTCGGAGTTCGCACGCGAGAGTTGGCCCAAAACCGGCCGGCCGGGATCTAATATGGCCAAATATGAAAAGGCATGAAGTAGGGGGGCCATTGGGGGTGCCCTTTGGCTCCCCCTAAAAATTTTTTTTCGTGCCATTCAAGGTAGTGCCATGGCGGCCGCGCGCAGGGAAAAAACGGCACGGCCCCCCCCCCCCCCCCCCCCCCCTCCAAATGCCAATTCTATGATGAGAGAGACAGGAAGAGATGAAGACACAGCCCGATTTCTGATTTCTTTCGCCTCCAATCGCTTGTCTTCACGCACGAAATGGCTGCCCGTGGAAGAAGAGGGGAAACCAGTCTTTCTCTCTCCTCCCTCTCTCTCCTCTTAAGCCTAGTTCGCGTATGCAAGAAGGAGATGAAGAATGCTTGATGGATGACGGCCCGGATGAAGGGGGATCGCTCCAACACCCATGATGAGGATAATTTACTGATTTCGGGCTGAAGGCATGGCTGGAAATCAGTCTCGGTGTGCGCAATTGAAAACCCGCAACCCGAAAAAAAAACCGGTAATAAGAATTTTATGAAGAAAATGATGGTTTTTATGCAAAATGCTTTGCCAAAATGTGTTCCTATGGAGTATGATTGGAAGATAAATTTGGTTTTTGCTGTTTTCTTGCTGTTCATAAAAGGAAAAAAAAAATCAGAGAAATACGCATTTTATAGTCGTAAATATTCAAACAATACACGGAAAAGCATAGAAAAATGGGAAAAATGGGATTTTTTGAGCATATAAATGGGGAAAACCGTCGATACACATCAACTAATCTTTCAATTTTGTTGCAAATGAACTAAGGGCCACAGCCCACAAATTGGTTTTCATTTTCAGCAATTTAAAAAAATACAAGAAAATGAAGAAAATGGCGGAAAAATGATAAAAAAACCTTCGGAAAATAGGGGAAAAATACATTTGGGGCTACGGAAAATATAGAAAAATAGGATTTATGTTTGTTGATGTATAGCAAGGCTGGGGCATGAAGTTATGCTTCAGTTCAGCCTTGTTTATATGTTTTAGTGCGTGTTTCCTTCCTTTCTCCACATAAAATGACAAGGAAACCCTAAAAGAAATGAATGCAATGATGCACTATCAAAACGGGGAAGGGTAGAGTTGTGGAAAAAATGGTTAAATGCCACTGAGCATGATGAATAATTTGCTGATTTTATAGGCATCGCATCTAGGACGGAATAATAATGATAAAAATTAAAACCTAGTAGCACGAAGATCACTTCGGTGCTAGGTGTTGCAGGGACGCACAAAGCGGTTAGAAAGAAAAGCATGAAAGAGATGTTTTGCACTTGCACGCTGCTGGTTTTTAAAATGTTTGAGCACTAGGCATCCACCTCTTTGCATGATCATTTAGAGAAAATTAAAAGTATCAGAGTCAGCTCCTGGATACGCATAGCAATTGTTTTCAGTAGGCCCTTGACCCACCGTTGAGAGCGTGAGGTTCCTATGCTGTAGGATAGACGAGGGTTATAGGGGACAGCAAGTGAGGAAATGGTACATTCCTGGACATGCTTATTTGGTACCTTGAGCGACTTTTGTGCGATGTGTCTATTTGTTGAGCAGCGCACTGAGGGGCCAATCCCCAAGGTGTAGGAGAGTCGCAGAGGGTTGATGGCATTCAGCCGTAGGACGAACCCCATGCGTATGTGTTTCGAGCCTTTTGGCTATGTGAAAGGGACTCCCTCTGAGGAGTAGTGGGCTAGGATCAGTTGGACTACAACGTATTACAAACGCAATGTTTAGGAAGGCAGAGATTTTGATAGACGCTCCTGGCCGCGAGGCCGAGGGGTTGTCTTGTGCATAGTGACGAGGTCCGGCTAGTGCATGAGCCAGTGCTGGCCCGTTTTTAGGTCCATCAATCTAGCCTATCGACTACCTTCATTTGATTGTGTTGCTGTGTAATTGCTGATGACATTAGGTGCCCATGACATGAGATGCCTAGATGCATTATAGCATGCCTTTTAGAATCCTATAACATGATGTCCAAGAAATTGTGTTGATGGTTCTAAAGGGAAAACCTTAGGCAAAAATGTTGTGTGTAGTGATGCTATGGTGTGTGTGTGTGTACTTACCACCAAATCTAATGCATTTATGATAGGACAACAAGCCACTTGTTGAGTGTTTAGTCTCATCTCATGGAAACTTTAAATGTGGATGATTTGTGCAACATTCTTGTCTTTAAAGATAAGGAAAACTCCATTAAACCTTGGTGGGAATCACCGTTGGTAGATTACAAATGAAAAAGAACCTTGTAAAGAGTAGTAGAGTATCATAGACAATGGTTGTGTAAGCAATCAATTTGGAGGGCTATAATGCCAGACCATTTGAAGAGCCAAATGAAAGAACATGCTAGAATTCTAGGTCTACAAGGGGGCATGTTTCTCCTCCTCCTCTTGTACTATTGTTAGGATGGAAAATGTGGTCCGAAATCAAATGCCCTCTTGTAACATATTCCTACCATCTGCATGGCATTGTAGTATTTTGAGGGGATGTGATTTGAGAGCCTTTCTATGATGGAACAACCTTTGCATGCCTCCTAAAGTCTATATGACAACATAGAAACAACTAAGAAGGATGAAGATATACATATTGAGACCATTGGAAGTAGGAAATAGTCAATTGAAGGTTACTTGATTGGGCTAAAAGCATGATATTGGTGAAAGCATATTACTAGACATCGATCTCTCTTCTCATCTTTAGCAATGTTTGTTCGACATAGTGCAAATGAGGTTAGGGACTTCTCAATGATGAGTGGCATTGCTAGCATGCAATGAATTGCTATGATGTGATATCTTCTTTAGATGCAATTGACCTCTTTTTACATCCTAGACACATATGGCAAAGTAGGAGTCGAAAGGAATATGTGTGGAGGTTGTTAGTAGTTTCCAAATGTGGTGCAATAATAGAAGCACAACAAGTGTTTGATAAGCTTCCCATTTGAAAGATAGAAGGTTGCAATCCCTAATGTAGCATATACTTGTTTGGGCATGGGATACCCCATCAAACTATTTTGAAGGATAGCGATATGGAATACCCTTGTGTAGAATATGGCATGGGAGGCAGCATTAAAATGCTTTGGAAGTTGTAATGTGAGAGCCTTTTTACGATTGGAGTCATACGGCCTCCTTTTTCTGATTTGAGCCACATTTTCATGCCTCTTAAAGGTGTGTGGTGCAATGTCAAAGCCATCTTAAAGGGTCGAAGAACTAAATGTTGACAATGTTGGAATGCTATTGGTAGGGTAAATGTTGTGCTTATTGATACTATGATGGATATGTTCTGCCAAATGTGGTGCAAGATGCAAAACACGATGTGCTATTTTTTGAGATTAGAATCATGTCATGGAATTCTTTAATAACAAGATATATGCAACAAATTGAGTTTGTCAAGTTGTTGGATTAGGCGCGATTGCAAAAGCATGGGTTGTGTTTGATTGGCTACCCATTTTGAATGTAGGAGCTTTGAAGTAGCTAGCATGGGCATGATGAGGCAACATTGAACTTTTTGGAGAGGATGCAATATTTTTATGATGGGGAAATCTTCGCATGCCTCCTAAAAGACTATGGGCTCCACGAGGTCTTGAAAATTAGAAAGATAATGAGCTAGGGTTGCATTTTGAACTTGGTGTCCTAGAAAGGCTAGTCTTATTACTACTCCAAGAGGTATTTGGTTGTAAGTTTTATGTGAGACATTCCAAAAATGCACATGAATTATGTGTATGTGCATGCATGCATGCCCCTCCCCATCCCTTCTTAACTATGAGTTGTGTAGATTTGGAGAAGGTGAAGTAAGTAATCTCTAACCTTTGGTATCTCTCTCTCAGATAGGGTAGAAGGTATGGTGCAATTAAAGAAATGAGAAGTGCAACACAACACATATACTCTCTCTCTCTCCCTCTCTCTATTTTGCATGTGTATCCTCATTTTTAGACAACAAAGAAATGGATTTCTCTTTTTATTAGTTACATGTGTTAATCACCAAGTGCTTGAGGCTTATGATATTTCACTTTATTATTCTCTATGGTTTGGAGTTGTTGTTTGAAGTAGATAAGTTCATACTCCTATGAGATAGTCCATGTGAGAGCTATTTGATTTGGTTTATCCTCCCATGAGATGGTCCATATGAGAGTTACTTGTTCCAAGTTTATTTGTATGATCTTTCTATCATATTCTTACACTAGAGTTTTTAGTGTTGTAATAGAGTATTTTTCACATGTTTTCGTCAAAGAAAATATGCTAAAGCATATCAAACCATCCATAGAGGGTTCTAAGTTATTTTGGTTAGTGTATGAAGCATAATATTTCATTGCATTGTTGTAACAAAGAGTTTCAGATTGCATAGAGTGGTCAAGCAATCATCTTGATAGAGTTTCATCTAAGCCATCATCTTAAATACAAAGTTTGTAATCCACGATGAGTAGTTACAATGTTAATAGTTGATCAACGAGTAAGACACTTTTTGTTTTGGATTCTTTTGTTTCTTCCATCTATTTTGTTTGTTTTCTTGAATCCCAATGGTTTATGGTCTTTCTAGGCAAAAAATGAAAATTTGGTATAACTTAGTTGTTCCACTTCCAAACTCTTAACAACCCATATATCAATGGAATCTAAAAATGTAGTCTCTAACAAGTTTGGAATTCATTTGTGAAAATTTTAATGTGCCCCCATTTTTGGAGGGAACATTTTGGTCAAACTCCCTTACAAAGTCCATATTTTGAGCTCAAATTTCCCATAACGTCTATGAATCATAAATAAGCTAACATATTATAGTTAGCTCCTTCGCCTATGAGAGAATCTAAGTTAAATTCTATATTCACCACTACATTGACCCTAAGATATGCTAATGGTAGATTGGGTTCATCTTTTGGATCAATTTCAGTTACTTGCACTGCTTTAATGTTGTTTTTGTTAGCTACTTTGATAGCTTCTAAGGTCTTGTTGGTGGGGGTGTCCAAGTTCACTAGGTTTTGGAGGTTGAGATTCATTCTTTCATTCTCTAGGTTAACGAGGTCTTGTATGTGGTCAATCAAGTAAGTTACTAACTCATCCTTAAAGGAATGGGTTGGCTCTGGTCTAAGTGAAGTGATGTAATAAGGCTTTTAGATTTATTTGAGAATTAACCATAGTATCATTTCTCAAGGGCATATGCCATGCTTACTTGGTGTTTGCTTTGGATATGCTTTAAGTTACCTAGGGTTTGTTAGCTTCTAGATATAGTTGTTTAAAGTCTATAAATGCAAATTCAACTATTAACTACACACTTATGCACTAATATGTCTCCTAAACTTTAGGATTTTGGTATTCTTAGTGTCTAAACCTTCAATCTTTAGGTAAATGATACACCACCAATAGTGGATCCTTTACTAGAAGGTTTCACAAAGAACTTACCATACTTTTCTCTTAGGAAAAAGTACTCTAGAATTAGAGACCTCAAAGGTACTTCATAATGGAGTAGTGGTCTTTGGGATTGGACCCAATCTAACAAAAGTTATAGGTTGAGTTATCTCCAATTTTTTTAGGTGCTCTTAAGTTATCATAGGGATAGAGTGGAACTATTATCCTTGGTATTTTAAAATACTGGTCTAGTTTTAATCTGAATTCTAAGGCTAAAAATATATTTACCTCGAATTGGCCTTTGCGTCTATTTTTATCTCAAGTTTGAACTTGAGGGTGCATTGGCAAGCTTCTAACACTCTTCCATGAGCCCTGCCATGCCATGAGGGAGGAAATAAAGTGGAACCAAATATAGACCAATATTTATGCTACTAATTCTCAATATTTTCCTTCTCTAGCTACAATGGGGTTGCGGGAATTATGCTCACTATGTTGAAGAGTGAGCTCAATCCATTAGTAGCAATGCTAGTACACATATATTGATTTGTACACATGACATGCTCGACTTGAATGGAACTCCTATTGTCTTAGGATCTTCAATGCCCAGGGACTCAATTGCGTCTCACATGTTTGCTCATATTCCTATCTAACAACTACCTACTCTCCTCTCACTCTCCCAAGAAAGAAAACAATTAGAGCTTGTAGTAGGCTCACCTTCTCACTTTTGTACATTGGTGAAGGCTTGATGATGGCCACACAAACCAAGTGTTTCTCTCTTGATCTACTCCCTTTGCTCCTTTGTTGTTGTTGATTTTCTCCTTGAGCACTTGACAAAGAGAGGAGAAGATAGAGAAGAAGAAGAAGGAGATGGAAAGGAGCTTCTTCACTCCCAATCCCTCACACTCTCAGTTCCTCACACAATCTCACTCTCAACCCTCTCACTATTGAACATGAAGAAGAGAAGGAAGGTAAGAGAAAAGTAGAGCTTCTCTCTACCAAGTCCCTCACTCACACTTTCTCTCACATTCTCACTTTTCCTCACTCTCACTTTTTGCACAAGAAGATGGATGAAGGAAAGAAGAAGAAGATGCAAACTCTCAAGTTTGCACACATCTGAGTGCCTTCTTCTATTCACATTTTAGATTTTATACATGGGCTTTAGGATTTAGGGTTCAAGCCATAAATTGGATGCCCCTTTCACTTTTTGAGTTATTGATCAATCTTTCCCACTTTATGCATATCCTTTAGGCTATTTGGATCAATCCTCTCAAAGAAAATGGAAGCCTAGTACTGGCAACCTATTATGGGGCTATGGGTTTTACTATGTATTTTGGGATAATTTACAATTTGCATGGGAGTGAGCTTGGTTCTCAGTTGATATTACAACAATGGCATAGATTGATGCTTATGTGAATAACCATGCCTAAAATATTACAATACAACCTAAAGTAGATACTCCTTTTCAAAATTAATTTTAGCATGTGGTGCTTCTGCTTTGACTCACAATCGTTTTTGCCATTATGGTTAACATTAACTTGCTTCTAGATGAGTGCTAGTCATAGGCACTCATCCTTGTAGGTAGCATCCTTCAGCATGCACCAGAGATGTGGAATGCTTCGGATGTTAGGATGGTAGCCTTGGACGAATAGTAGTTCTTGTTGATGAGAGATGTTGCTCGGTATATGGTGGTTGGTAGTATTGGCAGTGATGATGAAGCCATTGAAGAGCTTCTACACAATGATGGCTAGTGGTCCCCTTTGGTTGACTAAGATGTGTGAGAATGCCACTATGGGTTTTCACATGTGGATGAGTTATTGTTGATGAATATGTGATGGTGTAGGAGTCATTGTGATCATTTGCACCTACAAACCAAACCTTTTTTGCACCCTCTTACTAGAGGAAGTGCTAATCTTTTTGAGCACATAGGATATCTTTTGGTAGTTTGGAAACATGGTGAGAACTCCAAGAAATCCTAGAGTCTTGTTCCATAGTTGAGGATCCAAATAGTGTATACTACTTATGTGAGTACTGGACATGCGTAATTTGGTAGAAGATGGATCCATTGGTCCTTCTATAGGTGACTTGGATGATGAAGCAAGGATATTTTTCGAAAGCAGAAGAACTATTGCTATAGAAGAAAATGATACTTAAAGAAGGTTATGGAGATGTTGTTAGCTAGTTGGTCATTGTTGTAGGGTAGGAACTCCAGTAAGCACAATACAAGTGCAATTATGAAGAGTGATTTCCTTCTCAAGCACATATGTCGCCTTGCTTCCATTGTTGATCAGATGGCTCTAAGGTGAGCAAGAAGTATAAGAAACTAGAGAGAGAAAGTGCACATGACTCAGGAGCCAAGTCTAACGATAGGTAGATCAAGCTTCCTATGTATGTTCTACCCTTTAGGGGACTTGAGTGAATGTAGGGAAGTGAGGAGGGCTAGGGGGTTAGAGATAGAGTCGTTTGACTGAGGCCATTGGGTGTACTCAACTTAAGGACCCCTAGATGTGATGTAATGATTGTGTGTGCATATCTATTTATTTTTTGTTTTTTCCCCTCTTTTTTTTGAATAAATACATAAGTGTCATACAAAGAAGCTTTCGACCTTATGAAAACAAATGGACATTGAGGACTAGATGGTTGATTATAGCAGAGTTTTTGGCTTTACATTGGGTGCGCATTAGAAAAATCTTGAGCTAAGACAATTAAAGCACATGTCTTGATGCTAGAGTGACTTTTGTGGATGAAGAATCATGATCCTTAATGTTCATTGGAGTTGTTGGAGTGTTTCACATGTTGCTTGAGGAAGTAGAGGGTTTTGAGGTAGAAGTCAGGGTGCATCTTTTGCAGAGAATTTAGGGCCTTGATGTTAATGTCCTAGGGTTATCGGCTCCTAATTGTTTTGGTGTTTTTGACATTTCCTTGCTCTTGAGCTCTTTTAAGAATTGTTTACCTTTCTGCTCCATTGATCTCTTCTTGAGACTCGAGTGTATTATTTGTTGCATGTTTTATCTTGCATTCACTTGATAAAATTGAGTGCACAAACAATGATGGTGCTCAATAAGAGAACAATCATGCTATAATAGGCAAATCCAAACATCTTGAAATAATTTATCAACCAAAAGACAATTGATATTATCATAGGATACATCTCTCCATAATGATTATCCTCAATGCTAGGATCAAAAGTGGGTTGGCACATCACATGTACTAAGCACCAATTGCAATCACTAAAGACCCTCAAGACACATAGAAAAGTAGTGCATTTTAGCACATGCTTTTCCAAGCCCTTCACATCCTACAAAGATATCTAACATATAATCCATGTCCCTTATAAAGGTTGCTAATAGCCATCTACAAGATAATACAATATTTGAGTAATAATTGCAAGCCAGTTGATGGAGGTGAAAATTATTCTCTACTCACTCTTGACTTTCCTATGGCATTAGCCCCTGTTCAAATAATGTCTTTGAGTTCATACATTTATCATTGTGCAAATCAAGCCACTTCTCCAAGAGAGTAGGTAGGATCTCAATACATTTGTTAAGTGAAAGTCCATGCAATCATCTACAAGAGCCACATGATTTCTCACATAGAGTAATCATAGTATGCATTAGAAACTAAATCAACAAGTGTAGTCCAATCCTATTTTAAACCAAAGTCCTTTACCTATATACCAATTTTTTTTTGCTAATCAAGAAAGCATATTACAATCCAATTTTAAACCAAAGTGCTTTACCAATATACCAAACATTTGCTAGATTGCCTCAACTTAGATATCCTGTTTGAGTCCAACATCTTGACGTTAACAAGCAAGTGGAAGAACTCCTTCAACACATGGAGCTACCTCTAGACTTTTAAACATGCCAAGTTGGTGCACTGCTTGAATAAACAAAATGAGGATTAGAGAGATATCAACTTTTGATAATAAAAAATTCATAAAATGAACACAATTTACATATGCACTTGATGTGTCCAAAACAGGTAAGATTTTCCCTTCCTTTTGCTTGCAATTTCTATAAATTGACATGTGACTCTTACATGCCTTTGAATGTCATGACTACACACTATATCAATAAAATCTTATAGTTCTATAAATTGACATCTGACTCTTACATGCCTTTGAATGTCATGACTACACACTATATCAATAAAATCTTATAGTTCAACAAACAAACTAACAATGTTGGTTCTACAAATAAACAATGAATAATTAACATTCAAATTTATGGAATGGGTAATGTTCAATAAGATTAGACATAAAAAGTGGTTCAAATTCATCATGATCAATTAAATTGTCTCAAATAATAAATAAGTTTATGCATGTCCCAAATCAAAGAATTAAAAAATATGTATTTATATGTAGAATTTTCTTTATTAATAATTGAAACATAGAATGTTATAGTGTAATAATGAAACTAACAATAATATCACTACATAAGTCATACCAAAAGTGTAATATGAACTTTTATTTGCTTTAATGTAAATATATTTGAAAGAAGAAAGGTTTGATAAGATTAGCCCTTTAATATTACTTAATTAAGGTATTGAATAATACACTTAGAGTGCCTATCGATGTGTGCTACTCATTTTAATTAATCAATCAATTTGTACACCCTCTGCCCACAAAAGGGGGGGTTCTTGTGCCCCCCCCCAAAAAAAAAGAAAAAAGAAAAAAAAGAATAAAAAAGAGAGGAGGCAAAACCCCCTAAATACAATTGAAAAAAAAGGGTACTCAGGGACCCCTCATTTACGATAAAGGGAGAGTACTTAAATACAAATTTTTTGAAGGAGTACTCTCTTCCTAAAATACAAAATTTTAATTAAAAAGGGCTTCCCATGTCTAATAGAAAGGGGTGGGTCTAACTCCTCTGCCCCCATCCTTACCTCCTTTGTCTTTTCTCTATTTTCTCTCATTTTTTACATTAATTCTCTAAGTTCTCTCTTTTTTAATCTTGCATTCTCAAGAGAGCAAACTCATCATGTGCTCTCCTCTTTTCTATCCAACCCAAGAGGTGAATCTCATCTTTTTCTCTTCTTTCCTCTTGTCTCCTCTCCTCTCAACCTTTTTGTCCCTATACTCTTGTCTTATTACTTTTGGGGCCATGGCTTAAGAGAAAGCCACCATATAGTTTCCTTAATGAATGCCGTGTTCAAGAGAAAACCACTCAAGAAGTGAGTCTCGGCTCCTCATTGTGAGAAATCTGCCCCCACAAGCTGCTTTGATCATTGCCAAATCTGGAACAAGGCCACTGTGCTAGCCTATATTTATATCTTCGAGATCAAAATAAAAAGAGATAATACTCTTTGTATAGCCTTGTAAAGGAGAGGACACGGTATGGATTCTACAATATTCATATATATGAGAATGTCTATGTACATAGAATAAATTAGTGAATGGCTAGCAAAAGTGCAAATGTACAAAAATTCTCTTTATTACCCTACCCCTCCTATAATCTCATCAATATTTTATCATAAAATCCTGGCAAAAAATGTGATTATCGACATAACCACAAGGATACATAAGGATAGAGAAACAAATGTAGCTCTATATAAATTATTATATTAAGAACTAGTTTTAGAAAACAAATTGTGGTCATATGAATATTAGAACTAGATAAACATGTTAAACTCTACAAACATTGTATACTGGATAGTACATTGTCAAAAATAAGATTTATCATAACATTATGTGACTTTTTCTTTAAAATTCATGCCCTCTTAGTTGAGGCTTTTATATTAAAGGTATCAAGTTATTGGGCAACCCCTCCCTTGCATAAATAACAATGGATGTCTGATAAATATGATGTTGAATAATCTTGTGTGTCCAAGAAATAATTGAAAAATGTCCCACATCCATGTAATCATTAGCTATACTAACTATCATTAGTCAAAGAAGGACATTTCAACTAGTAACCCTCTGGTATCCTTGGGATGATATTATCAAATAATCTCAAAAGAATCTTGGGACCACAATTAGAGAACACATATTCAACATAACCATAACTCGCTAGGAATTTGCAAAAGTGAGGAATTAATTGGTAGGTTCTACCTCAAATTCTCAAACATATCTAAAGTAGCATGATAGTACACACACAGAACGGAATCATGTATAATATAAGCCCAATTCAATTGATTTATTACCACATCTGGCAAGATTTAGCCCCATTAATAAGGCCTCGTATTTTGACATATTATTAGTGAATCTAACACCTTTTTCATAATGACTTGGTGATGAGGGTCATGCTAGGTGGTTCTTTGGAAGCTCCATCAAAATATAGTGTAAACTAGAGACTCATAGATATGCCATGCCACATAAATCTAGTTATCTGTACTCATGGTAATCAAAATCTAACAATGATAGGGCATGTGTCACTAGCACAATGCCTTCTTTTTCACTAAACTCTATTGGGGCTCTAAGAATAACCCTTTAACAATGGTGGTAATAGAACTTAATATCCCATGTGAAAGAACCATTTGGCCACTAAATAACATGATAACCTTTACTGCACTAGACGACTCTTCCTTAGTGATGACATTGTTCTAAGTAGTATGGATGCTCCAAATAGAAATTAGTTGCATGATCCGACGATGTTGATATCCTTCCTAAGTTTGGGTTGTGGCATTAGACACTTGCAAAGGCACCAAGCTCCATGTCAGTCCCTTATACATAGAGCTTAAGTGATTGAAATTTACTTTGTTTTGAAACTCTAACCCTTGCAGGTTCGCAAGAGGGGACATAGAGCCATTCTTCTCTATATGTACTATTTTTGCAAGGCCCCCATCTTGCTTAGGATCCAATTTCTTGAGGAATAGTTCTTGATGTGCATCATAATAAAGAACCAAATTTCTCTTTTCAAAAATATATTTCTTAGCACACAAATTGTGATTTGCTTTCATTTACTTCTACCCTACCTTATGATGGGTAAAGCTTACAACTTGATTTCATCAAGTTGCACCAGAGAAGTTAGCGTTCTTTTAGTGCCTCCTCTTTAGCTAGAATGATTCATTGTAAAGATTATTGTAGGTATCTTGATTTCCAAGGGCAAGATATATATTGGTGCTCTCTAATTGCTCATTTTCTTGGGTATTAAAGGGCGTAGTCTTTTAATGCTTGATCTTTAAAACTTTAGTTAGAGATTTTATGATCTTATTTAACAAATGTGTATCATGGTAAAAGAACAAGCTTCTTTGGTGGAACAGAGCGATATATAATTTATTCTAGGGTGAAACTAGTTATTTCCTTGGTGTTATCCTTCAAAATAGCAGGTGTTTTAGACCACTTTGTGAAGTTCTCTATTACCATAATGATATACCATTTCTACATTATTGATCAAGGATACCTTGATTCAACAAAGTCAAAACACCATTTTCTATTGCCATAATGATATACCATTTCAACATTATTAATGAAGTTCTCTATTGCCATAATGATATACCATTTCTAAATTATTTGTGTTCTCTATTGCCACAATGATATACCATTTCTACATTATTGATGAAGGATACCTTGATCCAACAAAGCCAAAACCCCATTTTCCAAAGGAGAATGTCACTAGTTATGGGGTTAAGAGGTTGTTCATGATTCTCCCAAGTATTGTGTCTAAGACATCACATCACTTTACATATTCAAAAGAATCCTAGAAGACTGTTGCCACCAAGATCGTGTATGCAAGGCCTTCTAGGTGGTAAGCCATACACTAAAATAACCTCCACATATTGAATCATGGCATTTTTCTAAAATGAATGGCACCTCCTCAAGTACCACATATCGAGGATACACTTCATATATACCTCTTCTATATAAGTTGCCCATTATCAAGGAAAAACAAAGTGATTGTTGCTTAATCTTCCTCTTTTTTGAGACTAACTTTAAATTTCCACTAGGTTTACTATAAATAAGTAATGTGTGATGGAGGCATACCACGAGGGAATAGAGGCTATGCCAATATTGCACAAGTTCTCACAATTACTAGTATTGGCCCATTCTTCTTTGGGCTCACCAAAATCTTCTAAATATTCCAACAATCCCCTACAACTTTAGTGGTTTACTCCAAGTCTCATAAGTGAATTATTGCAAGGATATCAATCATTTTCCATGGTAGTCAAGGGATTGAAGTAGCTTATTCAGCAATAGATGTAACCCCTTGGCCTTTGTGAAAAATACAACCTTCTCATACAAGATATAATGCATGAACTTCTTGGTCACAAAAACAATATCCAAATATATCTTCTCTAGATAGCTATAATCAAGCTCAAAAACTCCCAACTTTGAGCTTATAAAAGAAATAGGACGATATAGTTGTGCTTCCCAAATCTGGGAAAAGGAACAAGTGATACTATGCATTGTTGTAGCCATAAAGCTATGTAAAACTTTTCCTCTTTTAGGAGTCTTTTAAGATTGGTGTTTTGGATAGTTGCAACTTCATTTCCTCAACCATGTGGGAGCTTCTCGCTCAATTGCAAGACCCACCGACTTCTTATTGCTTCAAGCATTTCAAGCCAAGTGTAATGGCTATCACTCACATAGCTATGTGCTCTCCTACACTTACGAGTGTACTGAGCTTACCTCCATGCTTGATCGAGTTGCCTCCTCTCTTAAGCACTCCGGTAGCTCCATGATCCAAGATGCAAGATCGATCCTCAAGCTCCAAGCTCCATGCTCCATTGTTGTGTGCAAGGCAATATAAGAGAAGAGAAGAATAAGAGAGGAGAAGATGGAGAGCTTCTCCACCACGGTCCCCCACCCTCACACACAATCACTCCCTCACTTCCTCACATTCCTTCTCTCAAGCACAAGCTCAAGTAAGCAAGAACAAGAAGAAGGAGATAAGAGCTAGTTTTGGCCACATACAAGAATGCGCTTCTTCATTCACTTTTTGCCTTTTATACAAACCTTAATTCCCTTCGGGCACCCATTTCTTTTTTACATGAGTGGTCATTTTAGCCTAGGTCCTCTTTTCTTATTCCCTTCCTATTTACATTGTGCCTTCACCCATACTCAGTACATTTACAAATTGCACAGGAGGGAGCCTAGTACTCTCTTACAAAAATGCAGGGTGCGCCTTTGCATTCAAAATGTGCCTTTCCTCTTTTGCACTTACCCTGAACTTTTAAGGTTGACCTTGCCCTTTTGGCATTTTTTCCTCTTATTTCTTTAGTCAGGCCGCCTTTTTTCTCTTTCCCCCGCGTCTTTTTAATTTTCTTTTTGCTTTCTTTGCACTGGGGTTAACATTACCCTCCTCCTAGTTAAGTGCCAATGCCATGGCCCTTGCTAGCACTTGTTGATGAGGGCTCACGTAGGTGAATGGTTGCCATGTGGGTCAATGATGGGATTTCTTGGTAGTTGGACATGGAAAAGAAGTATTTCAACATGGATGTGGAGCTGTGGAGGCTGAGAGTAGATTGAGTGGGTGCCTCCAAAGTCAGTGGTTGGTTGCGGATTGTTGAACGTACTTGAAAAGGAAGAGGAAGCATACTACCTAGGGGTGTGTCTAACTCACTGTGCAGTGCATGGTGTCCGTGCCATTGAAACTGGGAGTTGGGTTACGAACCTCAGGGAAATCTGTGGTGTTGTACCATACTTGAGGACCTAGTTTGTGTACAAGGGGAGGTGATGTGGGTGTGACTTAGGGAGATAGGTCGGCTCAAACTCCCTAGGTGTATCATGCTCTTGATGTGCCCTAATGTTAGCTTTCAGGGATGTAGGTAGTGAGCAAGACACAGAGTGAAGCAACATGCTTCCTCTCTCCATTCTTCTCATTATTCATTCAACACACACTTTAGTGCATATACAACCTAAGATCATAAAGACCATTCACACCAGAAGTAGAACCGACTTATTTAATGTACCTAACTGATCTAGCATGTCGGTCAAACACACATGAAAGAGCTTGATATTCTAACACTCCCTCTCAAGCTCAAGACAACATCTGTACTCCAAGCAGCTGTCTAAAACCACAGAACTTATCTTTACCCAAGGACTTGGTAAAGATATCTGCAACCTGTTCATCTGTCTTTACATGCATAAGATCAACTCGTCCTGCAAGAACCATCTCTTTGATGAAATGGTAGTGTACCTCTATGTGTTTCGTCCTGGCATGATAGACTGGATTCATAGCCAGGAGTACACTACTCAGATTATCACATAGTAACTTCACTGGAGCATCTATCTATATGTCCAAATCAGCCATAAGCTTGAGCAGCCATGAAATCTCGCATGCTGCCAATGCAACACCCCTGTACTCTGCCTTAGTACTCGACAAAGCAACCGTAGGCTGCTTCTCGCTGCTCCAGCTAATCATGCCGCTACCAAATCCAAATGCATATCCACTCGTAGATCTACGGTCATATGAGCAACCTGCCCAATCTGCATCCGTGTATCCAATCAATATCAAGGGCTTATCTCTGACATAGAACAACCCATACTCTACAGTGGACTTAACATATCTCATAATGCATCTAACTGCATCCAAGTGCGGCTTTCTAGGCTTCTGCATAAACTGGCTTGTGAGTCCTATAGCATAGCTCAAGTCAGGTTTAGTGATGGTCAAGTAAATCAAGCTGCCATCTGCCTGTACATAGTCACATCCGCTACTTCAGCCCCAGTGTTCATGTCTAACCCATTGTCAGCTGGAACTACCTCAATGCCCAAGAAATACTTCAGTTCTCCTAGGTCTTTCATGTCAAATTCAGATTTCAGCATCTTCATTACATGCTGTATGCCCAAGTCATCATCACCAGTGATTATTAAATCATCAACGTATATGACCAGCACTACCAAGCCACTGTCAGTCTTCTTTGTAAATAGGCTGTGATCAGCCCTGCCAACAGCAAAACCCAATCTCTGTAAGTAGTTACTGATCCTAGCATGCCACGCTCTCGGAGCCTGCTTCAGCCCGTACAATGCCTTTTTCAGCCTGCATACATAATGCTGAAAATCAGGGTGAACATACCCTTCCGACTGAACCATATAAACATCCTCTGCTAGGTCACCATTAAGAAATGCATTCTTCACGTCCATTTGCTGCAATTTCCAGCCTTTAGCAGCAGCCAAGGCAATCACAGTGCGAATGGTTGCCATCTTGGCAACATGGCTGAATGTTTCCTCATAATCAAGTCCATATTCTTGGGCATACCCCTTTGCAACTAGCCTGGCTTTGTATCTCTCCACACTGCCATCTGACTTGCATTTGATTTTGTATACCCATTTGCAGCCAATGGTTTTTTCCCCTTCAGGCAGTGGCACTAAATCCCATGTCTTATTTTCAGCCAAGGCATTCATTTCTTCATCCATGGCTACACACCAATTCTCATCTTTCACTCCTTTAGCATATGTACCTGGTTCTTTGACCTCCATCACTTTTGTCATGTAAGCATAATGCTTTGCGGAGTAGCCATTGTATGTCAACCTATCAACAGGGTATCTGATCCTCTACGAGCGTCTAAACTGTGGTGCACTACTCGATTCCCCTCTCTCATGAGGCGAAATATACCTGCTCTGCCTTGTGCTAGGCGTATAGACAGTCAGAATACCAAGTTCGCTGTCTAAAGTATCACCAGACTCATAGCTAGAAGTCATTTTGCCAGGTGTCATTATACCAGATGCATCCTCAATAACTTTCTCTTTTCCTTTGCTATCCAAGACATCATGTCTCCCCCTCACTGACATACTGGTGTCAGTGGATGGCGAGCTCCTCAATCTCCCTATCCATGGGGATACTGTCTGACTACGAGGTCCTGTGATAACAGTGCTTTGCTGTAAATCAACTGTAGAGGCATGAGTGGAAGGCATATCCGTTGGCACTGCAACTGGTGATACATATCAAGAGCCTATCTCATCAAAGATAACATCCCTGCTTACCAAAGTCTCCCTGGTAGAGGGATCATAGCATTTGTATGCCTTCTTCTCTTGCGAATATCCAATGAAAACACACTTACGCGCTTTGGGATCCAGCTTCTTCCTTTTCTCATCTGGAATATGCACATAAGCAAGTCAGCCAAAGACTTTCATGTGACTTACATCCAGCTTATAGCCATACAGCTTCTCAAACGGTGTCATCTCATGAATACCTGCAGTGGGAGTCCTGTTCAGAATGTATACGACTGTCATAACAGCCTCTGCCCAGTAGTAAAGCGGCATATGCTTTTCATTCATCATGGCCCTGGCAGCTTCCATCAGAATTCTATTCTTCCTTTCAGCTACTCCATTCTGCTGCGGAGTGTAGCTGCAGGTGAGCTGCCTATGAATGCCATTTTCAGCCAAGAAATCATCAAATTCATTTGATACATGCTCCCCACCACTATCAAATCTCAAGCAAGAGATGTAGCATTCAAAATCCTTCTCAACCTGTGCTTTAAATTGCTAAAAAACAGCAAAGACCTCATATTTTGTTTTCAATATGTAAAGCCAGGTATAACGACTGTAGTCGTCAATGAAAGATACATAATATCTGAAACCTCCCATAGATACATTATGAGATGGCCCCCAAACATCAGAGTGCACTAACTGCAATGGACGTGTACTTTGTCTTACATGCCTGACAAACGGCAATCGTGACTGCTTACCAAACTGGCAAGCCTCACATACATGACCAATATCTGAATATTGGAACTTGGGTAAACCTGTAACCAGCTGTTTCTTTTGCATAATTTGCAGCCTTTGCAAATTGACATGCCCCACTCTCTTGTGCCATATTTCCAAATCCCTAATAGTGCCAGAACCATGGGCAAACATAGCTGAATTCAGCTCTGGCAAAAGAAGCATCAAGAGTAAACATTCGGCCATTCCTGTGACCACAAGCTATCAACTTGCATCCATTGCCAAACTCTTCAATAAAGAAGCCATGTTTATTGAATCTAACCTGCAAGTTCTGCTCCGTCATCTGACAGACAGACAATAAGTTCTTCGTAATTGAAGGGACATGCAATACATCATGCAAATTTTTCTTTCTGCCATCATGAACCACAAGAGGCACTTTGCCTTTATGCTCAATGCTATGCTGCATGTCATCACCTGTGCATACATAGCCATGCTTTTCAGCCACCATATCCGTGAACCAATCACCGTGACGAGTCATGTGATTCGACGCCCCTAAGTCAATGTATCACACTGCATCATCAAATGATTTTTCAACAGCCTTATCTTTGACATATTGCATGGCAAACAGTCTATCACCAGAGTCATCTGCCTGACTGGACGTAGGATAATGTCCATGCTGCTTTCCCTTCTGGTTTCCCTGCTTCTTCCAGCAGTCCTTTGCAATATGCCCATACTTTCCGCAGCAGTGACAATCCTTATCCTTATTTGGATTGTCTGACTGACGCTGCTGCTGCCATGAGCCTCTGCCACACGGGAGTTAGATCTCCCCCTGCCTCGAAAATTTCCACCTCCTCTTGCATTTGATGACTGCTGATTTCTATTACCATAGAATGCATTCTGCTGGCCTCCTCTGCCAGATCCATAGCCCCTACCACGGCTGCCACGGCCATGCTGATTCGAGTAAATGACTGCATCCTTATTCTTTGAACTGCTTGACCCTGTAGCTAAGCCAAGCTTCACCTCTTCATGAATCAATAATGCAACCAGCTCATTAAAGTCAGGCATTTCAGCCCGCACAGACACTGAAGTGTCAAAAGACTTGTATTCAGGACCCAAGCCATTCAAAATCATTGCAACCATATCTTCATCTTCAACCTGTGAACCAACAGATGCCAGCTGATCTTCTATGGTCTTAACCTCTGTGACATAATCTTGTATGGATCTGTTCTTCCTCTCCATGTTATTGAATTTCTGCTTCAATTGTATCTTCCTGGCACTTGTGATTGTGCCATAGTATTTGACCAATATACTCCATGCATCTGCTGGGCTCTTACAGTTCATGATCTGCATCACCATAGCATTCGAGATACATAATGACAGCCAATGTAAAACTCTACGAGCTCTTTCCGTCCAAGCTCGATGCGCTCGTCTTTGATCAGCTGTAGGGTTTCTTTCTGGAACTTCAGGTTCAGCCTCAACACTTGTCACTAAGTTTCAATATCCCTTGCCTATCAGAAAGTTCTCCATGCGGAACTTCTATATTGCATAATTGTTGCTATCAAGCTTTTTTCCCACAATCTGGGTTACATTATCAGTTCTATCAGCATTTGCCATGTTGTAGACCTTGCTTGACTACCTGCAAACCAAGATCTTCTTAACAGTTCAACTTCAGCCCGGAATTGTTTATGACAGTTTTCTGCAATTAATTGCAGTAAAAAATAGGGTATTTCAGCCCACTGACAATCCAAAACAGCCCACAAACAAGTGGCTTAACCTGTGGGTAAAATAGTCAGTGCAAATGCTATGTATTTACTTCGGTTTGAACTCCTGCAACTTCACTGCCAGGGTACATATATGTAGTCTGAAAACTGTAATTCTGTGAGTGACCAGCAGTGGTTTCAAGCCCAACACTGAGTGGTATACATGTCATACATGTCCCAAACTTCCATAGATAGCTGCTAGTACATGTGTCAAGCCGTGCATAGGCATAGAACCACAAAACAGTATATAACGAGCATATATGAATGTCGTAAATACATTCCCAGATTTCAAATAGCCAATGCACTGGCAACAAGGATTAATTTCAGTCCCAAAAAACCATAAAACATTTGCATCACTTCCGTTTCCAATGCTCAAGCATTTAACAGTCACAGACCAAGTCTTCAAGTACGTGTGGGACTAATCAAATCAACTAGTTCTTCAGGAGTAACCAATTTGTGCTTTATGTCTGTAATTTTTTTTCCAGTTTTCAGCCTGTCACAAGCTCTCAGATCAGGCCATTCCAAGCTCCAAGTTTATGTCAAAATACCCAAGAAATATGACATGTCTTCTACCAAGCATCAAGTGCTACATTCAAGCTCAATGTACATGCCAAAGAGCATCCAAAATGCAGACATCACAAGTGTATAATGTCCTTGTAACTTCAATGACAATTCAGCCATGTGTATTCAGATTTGTACACCTCTATTACAGCTCACACATGAGCTCCCACAAGAGCAATAGCAAAGTATACCCTTCAAGAACCTTCCTTGGTATGCATCCATGCTCTATGCCACTTGACAAGTGCTATTCACCTTGAATCTCAGCCAATGAGAGCAGCCTGTTCATAGGCATAGTCCACACAGACTGTTCAGAGTATATTCAGATCAGATTTCTGGTGATGATGATGAATGCCCACTTGTTGACGCTCAATGGAGCTTTGGTGAGTCTCCAGACAAGCCACACACTTGTTAATACTCAATGGAGCCTTGGTGAGCAATGCATGTATTGAATCTCAGCCATGGAGTTCAGCCTGAAAACATGCGCAAACACGCTGGCTGGCCTGACCTCTGCTGCTACACGATTTGCTGATTATTATAATGATGAAGCACTCACTAGTGCTCAACCAATCCTTGGGAGACTCCTCAACAAGCCACAGCTCCTCCTTCAAGCAATGAGACTCCAATGCTTAACAATACATACCTCTGTGTGACCATTGATGAAAATGACTGTCAGTCCTCTTCCTTTTCCAGCCCTTCAGGTTAATCTTCAAGTCTTCTTCTTGAGTGCATTCCACCAGTGAGCCCATTCATGGCTTTGATACCATGTTAGCTTTCAGGGATGCAGGTAGTGAGCAAGACACAGAGTGAAGCAACATGCTTCCTCTCTCCATTCTTCTCATTATTCATTCAACACACACTTTAGTGTATATACAACCTAAGGTCATAAAGACCATTCAACCAGAAGTAGAACCAACTTATTTAATGTACCTAATTGATCTAGCCAGACTAGCTGTGTCCAGCTCATGTCGGTCAAACACACATGAAAGAGCTTGATATTCTAACACCTAAGTGTGAAGTGGGGGAATAAGGAGAGCTAGGGGGTTAGGCACATAGCCAGCCAACTGAGCCCATCGGATGCATCTAACTTGAGAACCCCTAGGTACGGTGTTTCTGGCACTTTGATGTTACATGAGGAAGCTCTTAGTTCCTTCCCTTTTTCTTTGTGTGGGTATTTTCTTCATTTTCACTTTTTTTCCTCTTTTTTTAAAAAATATATTTATTTTTAATAAGATACATTAGCAGGGAGTACACTAGACCTCATCTTGATGCTTTTTCTCCGTAGTTATATTTTGAGGGGACCTAAGGGATTTGCTAAGGAATGCATGGCTTTGCATGTAGCCTTTTTGGTTCATTGTTACACTGAGAGGGGTAATAGAGAGGAAAGAATGATTACATTTTGAAAATCAATTGTCACTCATATCTTCCAAAAGGTTCATGCAAAAACTTGGCAAGAGAGCGGCCCTTAACATCAAGCGAGTCATTGCACAACTATCTATCCCTACATTAATATCAAAATAGAGGGGTGGCAAGTGCTCTTCTTGGGCTACTGGTTTTTGTTTTACTAGAAGTTTCAAGAGGCATAGGTAATTACAAGTGGCAAGGAAGGTGGGATTTGGGCATGTTGTGAGCTCATCCAAAACGTGAGTAACGGAGGGTTGGAGGTCTTGTGCTCCAAATGTTAGGTATTCTTAAAGAGTGGCAGCATTGATGTGGTAGACTAAAGGGAAGTCATACCTGCCATGCTTCCCCTAGTCAAAATACACACTGTGGTGCCTCGAGTAAGCCATTAGATGGGGTCATCCCTTTCATATGGTAGTGTGTTACAAAAAGCTATCCATGCCTCAAAATTGGTGTCCGAGATCTTTCAATGCCATTTAGGTTGAGCTTCATAGCCTTTGACCTTTCTTGGCTCTTCCCTGACCTTGTCCTCCTAGTACTTTGCAGTATCTTTTCTCCATAATGTGGGATCTCTAGCCCTCTCATCTAGCCACTACTTCCCTAGCCTCTTCGCAACTTGGATGGCTCCTTCAACCACTTGAGGGGGTAGCACTCGATTTAGGGCAAGAGGGTATGAAACTTCTTTATAATGAATACCATGGCTAGGCCTTCCCTTTCTATTATGAAGTAATTCATCTCCTTATTCATGAGTTGTCTACTAATAAAGCTCATAGGATAAGCAAGATTATGTTCACCAAGTTGGCACAAAATATCTCCCACGGTGAACTTCAAGGCATCAATGTGCATGGGGAATGTTATGTTCCAATCTGGGGCTCGTAGAATTAGTGCAGTCATGAGAGCCTTTTTTAATTCCTTGTAGACACATTTGCATTCCTCGGTCCACTCGAATATGATCAACAATTTGTAAAGGGACCTAGCAATCAATGCATAGTTCAAAACTAATCATCGATAGTACCTTGTGTGTCCCAGGAAGCATTGAACTCCCTTATAGTTCGTGGGTGGTGGTAGATGGACAATGACTCTAACTTTGGAGAAGTCGGTGGCAATGCCATTCTTAGATACCACGTGCCCTAGGATACATCCATGTTTCACCCAGAATTGGCACTTCAAGGGGTTTAAGGAGAGGTTATACAACCTACATTGCTCAAAGACTGCACGAAGTTTATCTAGGTGTTTCCTCCTATTGGAGTGAACACATAGATCATCAACAAACGCCTCCAATTCTCACCTAAGCATGTCCTTGAAGGAGGTACACATGAGGTATTGAAAGGTAGCTGGTGCATTCATAAGCCCAAATGGCATGACTATGTGGAAGACATGCCCCATTCCATTGCAAACACTATCTTATGCCTATTGTCAGGGTGCACTTGCACCTAGTTATAACCTAAGAGGTCATCTAGGAAATTGTAGGTCTCTCTTTTCGCTACTCTCTCGAGCATGTGCTCGATGTAGGGTAGTGGATAATTATCTCTCTTTATCACAACATTGAATTTTTTTAAGTTTACACACACTCAAATTTTTTCATTCTTCTTCAGGAAAATCACTATGGGTGATACCCAGTCCATGTGCTCAATTTTGTAGATGAATCTGTCTTCAATAGCTTATCTATCTCCTCCTTGATAGCGTGTGTCTACTTTGGATTCATTGGATATGGCCATTGTTTAATTGGTGTTGCATCAAGAATCATCTAGATGGTATGGGTCATGACCCTTAGATTAACTCCTTTGAGCTCATCAAAGGACCAAGTAAACACATCTATGTACTCTCGTAGGAGAGCGATGAGATCAGTCTCCTCTTACTCAATCAGGTCGTCAACTATGAACACGGGTCAAGGTTTTTCCCCTTTCCCTGCCAAGTTGGCTTGCTTGACCTTAGTAGGCCCTTCTATTGGTTCATTTGCTTGTCCTTGTCTCTTAGCTCCTAACAAGATCACTATCCTATCACCCTTTTTGAACTTCGTGAAGCACTTAGGTAGGTCTTGGGGCTTTTTTTATTCTTTGGCTTCCAATCCCCTTGGCTGCTTCCTCTTGTTCTCCTTCAACCGCTTGTGCCTTAGGTGGACTGGCAGGTCCCCTTTGGTGCATTTGGTCTTAGGTAGCCGGGGCATTTTTGGGTCGCTTTCAAAGCTCACTTCCAACTCCGAGTTAAAGTCACAACCTTTGTTGGAAGAGGGAGTTTCCCTTGATGGTTGTAGCTTTGAGGTTGATTATGTTCTAAGGAGTGGTGTAGAACTTTGTTGAACTAATCCAACTTGCTCATACTCTATCACCCCTACGTGGTCCTATGATTGCATTCTATTTTGAAGACCACTCTTTTGATCCTAAAGACATTGGATTTTTATGGCTTGGAGTCTACTCGTATTTGTTTAATCACTTGGCCGTTTGTGCCATACTCTACTGTCTCAACCTCTTCCTTACTCTCCTCATTTGTAGAGTAGTAGTCTTCATACTCATCATTCGCATTGTTATCTTTTGATTGCTCATCATCTTCTAGGCTTCTATTCTCAACCCTCTTCTCGTCCCCGTGATCAATGTCCAATTGTACATTAGGTTCAAATTGTGCACTTGGGTCCAGTACCACCTTGGCTCATCCATGAGATCCTTAAGGAGTTTGAGATTGATAGTTGGGTTACCTGCCAATTCTCTTATCAAATATTTAAGGATCCCCTGGAGTTTGAGTTTGTTAGATGGAATATGGAAAGGGACATGTGTTAGTCATCCACTAGAGCTCTTGGCCATCATGCAAAGTGGTACTGATGATGGGGTCTTACCCTTTTGGTAGCTGAGAGGTCATGGCTTCATGGGACTCATTGGTTATCCTTGTAGCCTGCTTATAATCCTCTTCGTCATCTGAGAATGATTGATCGATGGTAGCTAGCACATTCTTCCAATCCTGCTTGTCTAGGACATGGGATATATTTCATTAGTGGCCCGTAAAAACTCCTAACTTGTGAGTATTCTTTCAAGATAGTGGAGATGGCATCTAGGTTGGCCGGTGTGGTTTTCTAGGTATCCATCTTGACTCTTACAGCTCTGATGTGTTGCCCAAGAACATCAGATTGTTGCCCCAATCTTCTATCACTCATTTCACATCCAAAGTCTGCCTAGCAAGATATCATAGTCCCAGTCCCTTCATGACTATGAAGTTCACTGAGAACTAGACTTGCATTGTGCTATCTTTAGGGGCCAGTCTTTCAGCACTCCAAATGGCTTGACTTTCATTCCATTGGCTAGCGTAATGTTGACCTTGCATTTTCCACAGGTGGGTTAGCCCAAGCCTGTAAGGCTGCATGGTACACTGACTCTTGATCTTGTGTCTACGATCCCCTTTCGTGTTGTGTTCCCTAATGCTATGACAAGTAGGATTGCTTACATTTCTGTGCCTTCCCAAAAAGCATTCATGTGTAAGGACTTAGGCATTGAGTTTAGGGTCAAGCTAGGTATCTACATGGTTGCATTGTGGTCACGCAAGTCAATTGCTCCAAGCTCATTTGGTCTTTCCACCCACTGCTTCAGCACTTGCCATAAGGTTGGATTCTGCCTAAGCAGTTCTCCCAAAGGAAAAGTCACAGGGGCAGATATCAATGTCATGGGCTTTCCGCTCTATTGCCACTGGCTAGTCTACCTACCTGTGGCATCTAGACTTTGTCTATGTGGTGCTATGTGGGGTGTAGATGCATCTCTTGTTTTGAACCAAGTAGGCGAGACTGGTGTGCTCACATTAGAGAGCTCAATGAGCTTGTCTTTGATAATGGGTTCTACATCCTTTAGGTGCACTTGGGCTACTCATACCCACTCCTTGACCTTATCAACCACTTCTAATTGGTGCCTTGGATTGTGATATTCTTCAATCTTGGCACTTTTCTTTTCTATTGTCTTAGGAGTAGACATCTCTACTTTTATGTCTATGACTTGCTTTTCCTTTCGTAACATGGTAGCACTATTCATCTTAAGTGTGATCTTCATCTCAGCCCTCTTTTTACTTCTTCTACGACTTTTCTTCTCTTTTGAAGCTACGTCAAGGTTGTTAAGTCATGGCAATGAAATACCAGCATGCTTTGCCTATGCTTGGGTCATGACATTCAGCACGATCAACGTGGCTTTTCCATCAAGTGTTTCAATCCCAAACAATAGTCCCAATGGTACAAATGGCATGATAGCTGAACTAGTGGAAGTTTTCACCTAGGGTACTCAGTGTACAAGTGTATGATCCCACACTCATGGCATCTCAGGTCGGCCTTGTCTTGATTAGCTTGCTCCCTTTTAGGGCATCGAGATGAGATGTGTCTTGGGGGTGACCACAAGTCCACAGCATATGCGATGGATTCTTGGTTCTATTCTCTTAGAGCTCTACCTCTTCCCCTGCCCAATGCCATCATCGATATTGGTCTAAAATCCATTAAGAAAGGATTAACCTCTTCATTGTATGAGATGTAAGGGTTTATGTAGTCCACGTTTAGCTCCTCTATGTAATGTATTGGAGCATCGCTCGATGGATGGCTCATGATGGGTCCAAGTGGTCTAGGTATCCCTATGGGGTTGATGTCCATCCTAGGGAGAGCTGGCTTTGAATCATTGGATGCTGGGAGAGCTAGTGGAGCTCCCCTTCCAAAATATGGCTATCTACTCTCTAGGTAGTAAGGATGATTGTATGTTTGTGAGTATGGAAATTGCCTCGATAATCAACAATGCATTGTATCATGGCCAAACCTACCACAATTGGCACAGAGTTTGGATCTAGGATCCATGCACTCAGTTCTAGTAGATGGTTTCCTCCACAATGCACACATTGTATATGAGGTCATGCGGGCCTCTCACAATCTCTTGAAGCCTAGCCAACTCTAGCTTCATGTCCGCCAATTCCTAGCTCTATTCGACACTATTTCCCTTGTCTTAAGTGCTTTGGCTAGATCTTTCACTAGCGATCATAGCTCTCTTTGAGGTTCTAGAGGTAGTGTTGTCTTGGTTTACGGGACGAGCTCCTCTCCTTGAGCAGGTCATCCACTCAAATGGCTTCTTCAAAGACCCTAGCTAGTGGTCCAATTTTGAAGGGATATGCCCAAGTATGAAGAGTCACAAGACCAAGATGGCAAAATACATGATTAAAAATTATGCTAAGGGAGAGAGGATGAAAAAAACATGGGCAAGATGAGGGCACCAACATGTTAATCTTACCTTCTTCATCTTTTGTAAAATCTTCACCATTTGTAATAAATAATCATTGGAATGAAGCCTTCTCATCATTCTCTATACATCTATACTATGCTTGTGTGTTGAAATAAAAGAATAAGAAATTTGTAAATCATGTGTTTCTCTCTCCTATCATGTAGTATTTCTCCTCCATAGCCATTAAAATTGATTCTCACATGATGGGAGAGGGGGTATGATGCTAGGAGGCATATTCCATGGTGGATTCTGTGAGGTTTTGCGGTGGATTCTATAAAACTAGAGGCATATTCTACGGTGGATTCCATCAGGTTTTACGGTGGATTCCGTAAAACTATATGTATTTGCCGAGGCTCGTACACAAGGTGGATTCCTTGTGTGAGAAGTTGATGGGGACGCTTGTCCTTTTCGGGTGTCCAATTAATTTAATATGCACATGGGTGATTCCACAACAGGTGATTTCATAAAATATATATTAAATTAATGGACGTTTATGAGTTTTAGAGTACACTTGTATTAAATTAAGGTTAGGATGATAGAGTTCCAACCTATTTATTTATTTTATAGATGAAGACTGCTAGGTATTTACTTTTGTGGGTTTTATATTATTATTTTCTAACAATTGTGAATGCTTCAGTTGATGTGTAGAGCAGGTAGCGGTGGCATTGGGAAGCACCGGGCGATGGCGTGTATTCAAATTATCTAGAATAATTATTATTTTTGATGGGTGCTCGTCTTATCACTAAAGATGTGGCATCAATATTCATTTAGACGTGCTTATTTATTAAAGCACTTGACAAACATTTATTATTTTGTATGCGCATAGATGCTTGGTTTCAATATTTCATTATTGAACATTGTATTTGGGCACAGCCTGACTTTTTGGATGCCGAAACGCTTTATTCTTTATTTGGACAAAAGCAAACACAAAAGACAAAGCATGCTAATTGTAAATTGGGCTATTTTTGAGCTTGGAGATTAATAAATTTATAAATACATGCCTTGTGAAGTGCTTACACAAGGCATGGGGGGAGATTGTATCCAATTTGTCTTTTTTGTCTCTTGGGGACCTTCCAGAGCTCACCACGCGCTCATACAACATCCGATTTGTACACCAATGGTATCAAAGCAAAGCTGAGATCAAGGGCTTCCAATCGCTTACCATCTCGCGGGAAGGCGAAGCTCCTGGAATGAACAGGATCTAGAGGCTATTTCATGATGGAACCGTCAATATTAGCATGTTTCTGGTGATGAAGAATCCCCTGTTGTGCTGTAAGATCGCAAAGGACCTCACTCAAGAAGCAAAGGACCACCTCTGAAGATCCTTTGTAAGTAGTCTTTGTTACGGAGAATGAGAGAAGAAGATTATTGACTTTGGAGTTTATAAGCTTTTAAAAAAAAACTTAAGAGAGACTTAATTTTTCACAATTTAACGATCGGTGGCGGGAGGACGTACTAATCGCCATTGTCGCCGTCAAAAAGCTAACGTCATCTTGTCACTGATGAAACGATTAGTTAAGCTTTTTTTATAAAGCTTAAAGGTCTTAAGCCTTACTAAGGCTTAAAAAAAAAGCTGTCGTCATCTTGTCCACTGATGAAACGATTAGTTAAGCTTTTTTTATAAAGCTTAAAGGTCTTAAGCCTTACTAAGGCTTTAAAAAAAAAACTCAATCTTCAATCTCTTCCATAGTGAGAGTTCGCACCGAATCAATCTTGAACCCGTTTCGAAACTCCAATAAGCCTCTGTTTACACCTACAATTTGGCAGAGTTAATTTTCAGCACACAGTTTATACGGAAGAATTTCTCACTTGGAAGAAGACCGTCATCAATTGCCTTACCTCGAAAGAAGCAAGATCATAAAAGCCATAAAAAAAAAACAAGCCTTGTAAACCCAAATTTGAGCTACGCTCATCCTTCTAACGAGATTTCAAGTGTGTGAGCTTGTTTGAGATTTTTGCAAGATGTCTGATGAAAATATGGAAGATTTTATGGCCGAAGGTGATTTGCCAGAACCAGCTATGGAGCAAAAATTGGACCTAATCATGATGCAACTTCAAGAAGAGCAAAGAGCACGCCAAAATTTGCGAGCACAACTGGCTACACTTCAACAATCTAGTGTCGATCAAGACGAAGTGCAACCAAAAGATGTTATTCAACATACAATTAATACGACACTCGATGCACAATTTCTTAGGAAAGAAGCCAATATGAGTAAAATAAATTCCAAATTTCGTACTTTTAATGGGCAACGTGATGAAAAATTGTTCTCACTTTCATTAATCAGTTTGATGATTATTTCCATGAAGAGCAATATGCAAAAAAAGATAAATTTAAATGCGTCACTAACCATCTAGTATACAGAGTATCGTTATGGTGGACTATTGTCCGCAAGAGTGTTGATTGTCCCTCTACTTGGGAGGCCTTTCAAAAGAATTTTTTGTAGAATTTTCTTCCATCTCAATTCCATGAAAAAGCAATCAAACAATGGGATCTTCTGCAACAAAGGGATTGTGAATCCATTGTGCAATACACTGAGTGTTTCTGGAGTGCCTTACTAAAACTTGGAATACTTGAAGATGTTCTTGAGGTGATCCACAAGCGCAAGTATATGTCCGGTTTGCTTGGTCACTTCTATGCAAAAGTGAATATGTTCAATCCAAAGACTTTGATGTGATTTCTTTAGCGCATGATGTTGAAGACAAAATTTTTGGACGAGAAAAGTGACTACAACAATTTCCAACTAATGGTAACTTTGGTACAAAGCAATTTAAATCTAACTTTCAAAGATTCAATCAAAATCGCTTTGTTTCGTCTTCTTTCCGTAAATCTTGACTCGACCCCCTGCTTTACCACCATCAAACATGAATTCAAACCCTAAGCCTTCTCTCCAACCAAATCCCAACATACCCAAATTTCTAGCCATTACCAATAATGTTTCCAAAGTAAAGTCTATAGTTTATTACAAGTGTCAACAACCTGGACACTTAGTAGTGAACTGTCAACCCAAGAAGCAAGTTGTTCAAATCAATTACTTTGAAAGGATTGAAGACGAAGACCATGAAGATATGTCAGACTTCACTGAAGATGATGATGATATCAATGATGCTTCAGATACTTTACTAGGTATGCCAAATCCTCATTCGTTATTAACGATGAAATGTTTTGTGCATGGTCAAGAAAAGATTGTTTTGCATGATAATGGAAGCACGCATGACTTTATTTTTGCAAAGTTAGTAAAAGAATTGAATTTACCTATTGTTCCAACTCATTACCACATAAAGGCTGCATTCTTAGGCACTAGATACTATGGTACACAAGAAGTTCATGATTTAGAAATTAAAATTGGTGATTATGTTGAGCGCATAAATTTCTTGGTTGTGCCTTTGCAAGCTAGTGACATTATTTTAGGAATGCCTTGGCGTCACAAATATAATCCCGACATAGATTATTCCACACATTGCATGAAAATTCATCTTAATGGAAAACAAATCACATTAGATGGAACACACACCTTTGATAATTTTCCCCTGCTTTGTCACACACATGCTAAACTGCATTGAGAAAAGGTAATCATACTTAGTATGGATGAATGAAATTGAAGCTAAGAAAAACCAGATGCATCCTAGGCATGCACAATTTAAAGATTATTTAGCTGCTGATTTACCACTTGGTTTACTACCTACACGTCCTGAAGATCATAAAATAGATTTAATCCTAGGTTCTCAACCACCATATAAAGCACCTTATTGACACAATCAGATTGAACAGAAAGAAATCCAAGCACAAGTTGAAGAACGGTTAAATCGAGAACTCATTAGGACCAATAGTTCTCCTTTTGGTGCACCTGTCCTATTAGTTAAGAAGAAAAATAATACCTATAGAATGTGCATTGACTATCGTGCCCTAAACAAAATCATTGTTAAGAATAGATATCTGATCCCTAGGGTAGACGACCTCATGGATAGACTACAAGGAGCCACTATTTTAAGCAAGATAGATCTCTAATCTGGATATCATCAAGTATGATTGGATACACCTGAAATTTTCAAGACTACATTTAGAACACAATTTGGTCATTTTGAATTTCTTATTATGCCTTTTGTTTAACCAATGCACCAGCTACATTTAGTCGTATGATGAATCATATATTTCTAAAGTATCAAAATTATGTAATTGTTTTATTTGATGACATATTGGTTTCAGTAAGAATGAGAATGAGCATTGTGAACATCTATCTTTGGTTTTCAAATTGTTGAAAGAGAATCAATTGTATGCTAACCCTGACAAGAGTGAAATTTTCCAAACCCAAATTGAATACTTATGTCACATTGTTTCTTCTGATGGTATTCGTGTTGATCCTAAAAAGATAGACGCAATTTTAAATTGGCCAATCCCTAAAAATGTGCATGAGTTACGTTCTTTCTTAGGTATTGCTAGCTTTTATAGAAAAATTGTAAGAAATTTTTCATTGCTTCCATTGCCTTTAACAAAATTGTTAAAGAAAGGTGTTGTATATCATTGGTTTGACAACCAACAAAAGTATTTTGATTTACTGAAATATACTTTAACACATGCACTTGTTTTGCAATTACCTGATTTTAATCGATCATTCTTTCTAGTAGTCACTGATGTTAGCGGATTAGGAATAGGAGCTTTCCTTATGCAAGATTCACACCCCATAGCGTATTCTAGTTGCAAACTTAAACCCTTTGAACTGAAGTATTCCACCTATGATAAATAATTGTTAGCTATAGTTTAAGCCTTATGTAAGTGGAAACACTATCTAATGGGATCCGAATTTATGATCAAAATTGACCAACAAAGTATCAAACATATCTTTAGTCAGCCACAAATTTTTGACTGTTATATTAAATGGATTGCTTTCATTCAAAGTTTCCATCCACTTATCCAATATCAACCCGGTAGAGAGAATGTTGTTGCCGATGCATTTAGTAAAAGACCAAGTATCCATAATATTTCCGTTCTATCTTTTGATTCCCTTATTCCTATGAAGGATACCTATGACCATGACCCTAGTTTTCAAGCTGATTGGAACAAATTGGTTGCTAATAACTAGATTCCAATTCATTCTTTGTCTTATTCTGATGGATTAATGTTTTATGAGAAAAGATTACGTGTCACTATTCAATTTAGATAATTTGTATTGCACGAAATTCATTGTCCTCCATATCAAGGCCATAGAGGTATTATTTCCACTTTAAGAACATCAATTGGAGATTTTTACTGGCCACAAATAGAATTTGGTGTTTCTAACTTTGTTTCTAAGTGTTTAATTTGTCAAATAGTGAAGTGACACCATAGTAAGCAATATGGTTTGTTAATGCCTTTACCAATTCCAGAACGACCATAGAAATATATTTCAATGGATTTTATAATTGTTTTGCCTAACACACAAGCTAATCATATGATTTGGACTATAGTAGATCGATTTGGCAAACAAGCATATTTCCTACCATGCAAGAAAACATTAACTGCATCTCAAGCTGCAGAATTTTTTTTGAAGACTGTTTTTACTAACCATGGTTTGCCAAAAGTTATTATTTCTGATTGTGATTCTAGATTTTGCAATAATTTTTGGACTACTTTGTTTGCTAATTTGGGTACTAAGATTGATTTCTCATTTTCTTTTCATCCTGAAACCAATGGGCAAACAGAAGCTATTAACAGTATAATTCTAGATCTTTTGCGTGCATGCACAATTTTAAAATCACAAACATAGGATACACACTTGCATCTACTTCAATTTGCATACAATAATATACCACACACAACTACACACAATGCACCTTTTGAAATCATTTATGGACATAGATTGCCTACACCTGTTACATCATTGTCGAACAAATTTAAAGCTGGTGTTGATATTGCCAATACGCATGCTATTATATTTGCTGAAGTTAAAGACATGATTGCGAAAGCCCAGCAATCATATACTAAACAAGCTAATAAGAAAAGAAAAGTCACGAGTTCCAATGTTGATGATTATGTTTGGCTACGCATTGAAAAGAGAAGATTGCAAAGTGTTGAGAAACACCCTGTTGTTAAGTTAGCACCTAGATTTTATGGACCTTTCAAAACAATTCACAACATCAATGACAATGCATTCAAATTAGAACAACCCCAACATTGGAAAATCCATAATACTTTTCATATTAGTTTACTATGACCTTTTAGAAGCCAATTACTTGTCCACCCTGTCTATGAAAACCCTCCTTTGTTAGAAGAAAAATTGAAATCCTTGAACATGAAACTATTCTAGACACTGACTTTATGACCACTAGAATTGGTCGTAGATATTCTAGACGTACTTTTTTTTCTTGACTTGCCAACCGCTAACATGCAAAGTTGTGTTTACGCGAGCTTCGACAAAGATGAACAGCTTCACGATCTTTAAATCCTCCATCCACTTGATTCTCTTCAAGTTGGTCTGAAGGTACGCGAGTCGATGGGCTGCTATATAGTATATTCCTGAGTCTCCCGTCCATCTCCACTCCTCATACAGGGGCGAAGGATTATAGATGCGGTCCAGAATATTTATCATGCCAAGCCTTTGACGATAATTCGAAGCATGCATTGCAGTCATGAACATGACCTGGAACACCAAGAACTTGCTCCATGCTTCGTGATTCTGCAACCCAACTTCCATAAGTGAGTAAAGAAATGTTTTCAATAGAAAACACTGCTCTATTCTATTTTTTCCCCCTTGTTTATCCCCTTATTCCCTTTATTTTCCTCCATTAAGTTTCCTTATAATCTTTAGATCTCGTTGGTTTGCTCTGATACCAACTGTAATGTGCCCGCTTTTCCAGTTGTGGGACACGTCTTAGCAGCCCATCGAGAAGAGAGTCTAGAAAGTGCCACCTAGCACTTGCAAGGAATGTCACAGGGTTTGCGATCTAGGTCTTCTCGAGTCTGCCCCAAAGCGGAAGTATCCGGCCGTTCCCACTTAGGACCGGCCTAAAGTCAGGGTTTTTTTTTTCTATCAGCCAAGTCTCTAAGAAGCAGCTAGCGTCGAGCTCCAGATGAACCAATTTGCGTAGGAACAACAGGGTCGAAGCGGATTTATGCTGCACTTGGTTAATGGAGAATGGGAAATGAGAGGGATGCGAAGCTCAACCTTTCTGCCCATAAGGCGTGGTCCCATTCCGCTCCCCTAAAACAACATAAATCTGTTGGGATGACAAGCTCAACACATGCGGACATTAATGATGGACCGCCTGTTAGATGGGTTCCACACATCTACACTTACCACGTCAGTGGTCATTATGACTCTCACATGGCCACTGACTCATTACTTATTATATTCAGGTTGTTACACCTATTTACAGCTGGCATAGTTATAGCGCCAGTCGACTAATGTAGTCGGTTATGCATTGTTTGACTTAGTAGGCCACTTGTCTTTATGTTGTATCTTATCTATACTTTGTGTACATTGTAAAGTGTGTGGAAGAAGAAGAAGAAACCAGCAAGAAAATGTTTTGGCCTCCATCTCTCTTCTTGTCTCTTGAGTGAGCTTCTCCTTGTGCATTCTATGTGTGTTCGGTGCAGCATCTTGAGCAAGTCCCCCCACCACGTGATTCGTGACATGGTATCAGAGCTGCACCACTGATTGAGGCTGGTTTTAAAGGCTAAAGTGAAGGAGAGGAGCCAAGGATTCGAGTAAGCAAGCAACGGGTAAGAAGCTCTTCCATTCTCTACTTCTTCTCTTGAACAGTGCCTGTGGAGGCACCGGAAGTAGGACAGAGCAAAAAACTCAGATTGCAGTGAGATCTGGTGTGCTATTTTGGCCATCCAAGGTCATTTCAGGCCCTATTTTAGACTCGCAAGGTTACGGACATCAGTTCGAGATATCCTGCAATTTCAGCTGTGTTTGTCGTATACAGGTGCATAGGTTACAGATTTCAGATCTGTAAGCTCAAAGGTGTTTATGTTTACTAGCGAATAAACACAAGGTTTATTTGCAAACTGGTTACAGATTGCATGTATTGTTGAGCAGACAGTGAAAAAGGCTGTCTGGTGTATTGCCATGCACTACAGGTCGACGGTTGCAGAAGATTTCTTGCTGTTTGGTATTAGTTTTGTGATAATGGTAGAGAATAGTGGAAACTCCATCATTGAGAAGCTTGACAAGAACAACTACCCTTCATGGAAGTTTCGTGTTACGAACTTCCTTATTGAAAGTTTCAGGTGAAGAAAAGGAGCCGAAGGTGAGTGATCCTCCAACTGCAGAAGAGACAAAGGCATGGAAGGAATGTAAGCAAAAGACAAAAAGGTCATGTATTGGCTGTATGCAGTAATTGACAATAATATGCTGGGACATATTAGAAATGCAGAGAATTCATATGCAGCTTGGACCATACTTGAAAGTATGTTTTTCGTAAATACAAAGGCACGAAAGATTCAACTCAAGCAAGAGTTGAATACATTGAAGAAAGGGAAGATGCCTATCAATGAGTAAGCACTGAAGGTAAGGAGCATTGCAGATGCCTTGGTAGCGATTGATGCAATGCCCGATGATGATGATTTGGTGTCGTCTACCTTGGGTGGACTTAACAATGAAAAGGCTTGGAAGTCTTTTGCAACTTCCGTATATGTCAGAAAGCCATTTCCAGATTTCGATGAGTTGATCTCCCTTATGAGGGATGGCAGAACAAAGGTTCTAACAACTCTGGTATTGTGTGTCACTACTGTGGCAAAACAGGTCATATTGCAGCCCGATGTTATGCTAAGAAAGATGATATTCGCAGTGGTAAGTTGCAGCAAGGAAACTATGCATCGTCTTCATGACAGAATGAAGACAAAAATGAACGTCTATTTGTTATGCAGTATATGCTGAATGCTATTACAGGAAAGGGAACACATGATGATGTTTGGTATGTTGATTCAGGTGCATCCAATCATATGACCAGCCATGCAGAATGGTTTGGAGAGATGCAGTATTTGCAAAATACAGGTTATGTGCAGATGGGTGATGATTCATGCCACCCAATTTTACACATTGGAAAAGTTTCCTTGTCCTTGCATGATGGTAAGACAAAGAGTCTTTCAGATGTATTACATGTGCCATCTATTACAAAGAACTTGGTGTCAGTCGGTCAGATGGTAGAGCAAAGGCTACAAGTCAAATTGAATGCAAAGGGCTATTTTGTAGAAGACTTCAATGACAAGTGCAAGTTGGTTGCAAAGGGAAGTAGAGTTGGATGTATGTTTACTTTGGATGCTAGAATTCCTACTATGAATGCTGCTATGTATGCTAAAGGAAAAGGTATTGTTGCAGATATTGAAATTTGGCACAAACGCATTGGACATGCAAATGTACAAAGGCTGAAATTAATGTAGTCCAAAGGGTTGGTTATAGGTTTGCCTACATTTAGAATTGTAGAATTTCATAAGGTATGCGAAGCATGTCAGTTTGGTAAGCAGGCAAGACAACCCTTTTCACATGACAGAGATGTAAGCATAAATATCCTTGATGTTGTGCATACAAATATTTGGGGGTCTACACAAAATGTATCTCTTGGAGGCAGTTCATACTTTGTCACATTCATTGATGATTGTTCTAGAAAGTTGTGGGTATATTTTATGAAGGAAAAGAGTGAAGTGTTTGAGCACTTTAGAACTTTCAAGGCTACAGTTGAAAGAGAAACATGCTTGAAAGTAAAGTGCTTGAGGTCAGATGGAGGGGGAGAGTACCTCTCGAATGAGTTCAGTGATTTTCTAAGGTCTCATGGGATAAAGAGACAGTTCACATGCAGGTATACCCCACAACAAAATGGGGTTGCAAAAAGGAAAAACATGCATATTGCAAAAATTGCACGTGCCTTGATGGCTGAAAAGAATATGCCTAAGCATTTTTGGCCTGAGACTGTTCATACTATTGTTTATATTATGAACAGAACTCCCACAGCTGCAGTTCATGGTATGACCCCCGAAGAATGTTTTACAGGTAAGAAGCCTGATGTCTCACACTTGAAAGTGTTTGGCTGTATTGTATATGTTCATGTGCCAGATGAGTTGTGGAAGAAACAGGGTCCAAAGGCTGAAAAGTGTGTCTTTGTTGGATACTCTTTAGAGCAAAAAGGGTATCGTTGTTATAACCCTGTCACATGTAAGTTTAGAGTGAGCAGGGATGTCATCTTTGATGAAATGAGCAGTTGGTATGCATCTAGTGGTGATGCATTGGATGATGATGATGATCATGCCACTCATGTGCAGGCTGAAAAGCAAGAATCACGGACTCTTAGTGGACCAGAGACATCATTTGGTAGTCCTTGGCTTGGAAGACTAAGGAGTAGCTCTACATCTTCAGGTGCATCTAGTAGCACTATAGGTAAAGACAAAGGAAAGAATAAAGTGTCAGATGGCATTGATGCAGTTCTTGATGGAGACTCCAATGGCTCAAAGAGCTTGGATGATGAGCTTGGCATTCCTTCAGTGAGGACTCCAGGTGTGCAGAGAGCATGCGTCAATGCAAAGACTCCATTGAGTGATCCAATGGTATGCAGGTCTAGCAGGGTGAGAGACCCTGTTAACAGATTTGGTTTTAAAGGTTATGCAACTCACCATTATGCTTATATGGTGAAAGTGATTGAGGATGTTGAGCCCACATGTTTTGAGGAGGATGTTGGTCATGTTCATTGGGATGCAGCAATGGATGAGGAGATGGCTGCATTAGAGGGCAATAAGACTTGGAATCTAGTATCATTGCCGAAGGGCAAGAAAGCTATTGGATGTAAGTGGGTTTATAAGATTAAGCACAATGCAGATGGTTCTATTAATAGGTACAAAGCTAGGCTGGTTGCAAAAGGCTATGCCCAAACATATGGCATAGAATATGAAGAAACCTTCAGTCTAGTTGCTAGGATGGCAATTGTCAGATGTGTGATTGCTTTGGCAGCAGCCAAAAGTTGGAGGTTGCAGCAAATGGATGTAAAGAATGCCTTCTTGCATGGTGATTTGCAGGAAGAAGTGTATATGGATCAGCCAGCAGGTTATGAAGATTTAGAGCATCCCACGTATGTGTGCAGGTTGAAGAAGGCGCTCTATGGGCTCAAGCAAGCACCTAGAGCATGGTTTGATAAGATCAGAGAGTATGTTGTCAATATTGGCTTTTATGTTTCTGATGCTGATCACTCACTTTATGTGAGAAAGGGAGATGAAGGTTTGGTCATCATAGTCATCTATGTGGATGACTTGATTATTACAGGTGATAGTGATAGTGGGATTGTTGAAGTTAAGGACTTTTGGAAGAAGAAGTTTGAGATGAAGGATTTAGGTGAGTTAAGGTACTTCCTTGGTATTGAGGTGATCAGATGTGATGATGGTATATGGCTATCCCAAAGACAGTATGGCTTGGATATGTTGTCCAAGTATGTTATGACAGCATGTAAACCACTTTCACTCCCGTTGGAGTAGAATGTAAAGTTGAGTGTGCTGATGTTGGGGATGAGATAGAAGACCCTACTATGTTCAGGAGGATAGTGGGGAGTTTGATCTACATGACCATTACAAGGCCAGACTTGAGCTACGCTGTTGGTCTTGTGAGTCAGTTTATGCAAGTACCTAGAAAGCCACATTTGGATGCAGTCAGGCGCATATTGAGATATGTGAAGTCCACATTACATTATGGACTTTTCTATGAGGCAGATACAGATGTACAGGTGTTTGGAGACACAGATGTAGATTGGGCTAGTAGTATGTCTGATAGAAGATCTACCAGCGGATACATGTTCTCTCTTGGTAGTGCAGCAGTTACTTGGAGCAACAAAAAGCAATCTATAGTTGCTTTGTCGAGTACAAAGGCTGAGTATAGAGGTGTTGTTGTTCCAGCATGTGAGGTAGTATGGCTGCAAAAGTTATTGACTGATTTAGATATGTAGATGGAAGGTCCAATTGTCATTTATTATGACAACATGAGCAGTATATAGTTGGCTAGGAACCTTGTGTTCCATGCCAAGACAAAACATATTGAGGTACACTACCACTTTCTGAGAGAGAAGGTACTAGCAGGTGAGATTGACTTGGTGTATATCAGCACACAGGATCAGATAGGTGACATCTTCATGAAGGCATTGGGTACAGAGAAGCTTCAAAAGTTTTGAAGCTTACTTGGAGTTGCAGAGATGCAGTTGAGCTTGAGGGGGAGTGTTGAGATGACAAGCTCAACACATGTAGACATTAATGATGGACCGCCTAGTTAGATGGGTCCACGTGTCTATATTTAGCACATCAGTGGTCATTATGACTCTCACATGGCCACTGACTCATTACTTATTATATTCAGGTTATTACCTCTATTTACAGCTGGCATAGTTATAGTGCAAGTCGACTAGTGTAGTTGGTTATGCATTGTTTAACTTAGTAGGCCAGTTTTCTTTATGTTGTATCTTATCTATACTTTGTGTACATTGTAAAGTGTGTGGCAAAAGAAGAAGAAACCAACAAGAAAACGTTTTTCTCTCCATCTCTCTTCTTGTCTCTTGAGTGAGCTTCTCCTTGTGCATTCTATGTGTGTTCAGCGGAGCATCTTGAGTGTCCCCCTACCATGCGATTCGTGACAAAATCGGGATTCTAACTCTACCGACTCTAGGTTTTCACTGTTTCATTATCACGTATTTTGAGAAAAGTTCCCAGCTAACCGAGACCACCCTTCCATAGGATGGACCCAAGTCACGTCCACCACACTTTCCTCAGGTTGCTTAGTTATCTAATTACCTACCACATTATGTTTGACATGCAAGAGCAGCTTCCTTAATTAACCAATTTAAACACAGGTTCCTTCACGTAACTTAGACACTGACAAAAAAACAATGTCAAGAAAGTTCCTTTTTCAAATATTTGATCTTTATTTATCATAGTCTTGGAATACATCAACTATCTTGCCCCAAGGCTATCCCAACAATCATCAAGATTGTTGCTCCAAGTTTCGCCCGTAGACTAGTACACGGGCCTCGAGATCCCATCTTGAGTCACGTTGGCCTCTTGTGCGGGATCCGGAGGCAAGGAATTTACAGCTAGAGCCTCCCCTAGCACCCAAGCGTCCTCCCGCTCTAAGCAGCACCCACGGAGAGACCTCTTGCGGCGGGTTCGGTCCATGTACCTGGTACGGCTAACAACCCCCTTGGATAGGGCTAGGCTGGCAGTCGGAGGTAACTAAACCTGCCTCTCCCTCCAGGCTATTAACCTGAAGCATTAAGTGTTTTTCCTTGAATTAGTTTCTTGAGCAAAGAAGTTCAAACAATGTACATAAGTGTACAATCACGAGCATTTCAGTGGTCGTTCGTACGACCAACTGCTAAGGTGTGATTCCTTCTCGCCGAATACTCCCAACATTTGATCTTGGATTGTTCGTGATTTGGCGAGATTCCAAGGGCTTGGCAAGCTAGGTTGCTTTTTTACCCTTTTTCCTTGGGTTAGAGTTTATACCCTACCGACCCCAATTATCATTACCTTAGGTCCCCTTGTACTATAGTCAAATAGATCTTGGACAACCCCCTCGTCCTTGGTTAGTCAATTTGCTTCTTGGCAATTCACAATTTTCCTAAGTTTGACAAATCAGTCCCCAAGAGAGAGAGTTGTAGTAGGGCGACTACTCGACTCTTAACAAATCTAACTTGTAATTACATCTCGCCAATTCACAATTTCCCTAAGTTTGACAAATCAATCCCCAAGAGAGAGAGTTTGTCAAATCAGTCCCCAAGAGAGAGAGTTGTAGTAGGGCGACTACTCGACTCTTAACGAATCTAACTTGTAATTAGATCTCGCCTTCCTTGGCCTAAGATGTAGTAGTAGCATCTTATGATTTAGTTGCAATAGCATATGACCTTGCAGATTTGTTGCACAAGATAAGTAGTAGTACCTATCTTGAGGAATTACATCTCCTGTCATATGGCATTCTTTGATTAAGAATACCTTTACTCAAGGTATAGGATTTGGGAGTTCCATGGACCCCAATCCAAAACCCTAGTCCCGCTAGGCTGAAGATTGATTTGGCTCTAGGATTTCTTGTGAGATCTTAACGTTTGGTTCTTCGATCTTTAAGATGAGAACCCTAAGATTACGTCCTTTTCCCTTATGGACCACTTGTCCCTAGTAAGGTTGTCTAATCAAACAATCCGATGATTGTTTGGAATTATCCTCTCCAAATGTCCAAGGCGTAGGCCTTGATTGATAATCCAATCTAGAGTTTAACCTATATGCGAGATGCAACTAGAACATTATTGCATAAGTGCATCTTTTAACACATGAACCATATATTCAAAAGTGCAACAACCTTCCATCATGATGGTGCGAGAAATATAAGTACCTTGACATGCAATTTAAAACTTTTTCGAACATTCCTATGATCTTTTTAAAACAAAGTGCTCTAATATAGTAAATTTCCAATGCAATTAAGTTTTCCCTATGCGAATTTATACTTAATGCACCCATATCATGTGGAAATGAAAAAGGTGAATTTGATGGAACCTAAACATCTGTAGGAGGGGTATTATCGATTCTTGCGCTTCGGGTGGGGACTCCTACACGTGCTCCTCTTACTCTTGTGTGTGCTCCTCTTGTGTGGCGCTTTGGGGCCATCGCAATTGGGATTTGGAAATAAGTCGGGCAGGTGGAGGGCGTGCTGAAATTTTCTGTAAGTTGGCAGTCCTTCCTTCCCACAAGAGAATTTCCTTCACAAAAAATTGTGTCCTTCACACGATCTACAGGTGAAGCACCCTTAAGAAGCTTTTAGTGGAAGCATCTTGGAAGCTTCTTTAGTTTCTTGCTTTCTGTCAGTCGAGCTTGACAGCCTCTCCTCCTCCTCAATCGTGCTGAGAATGATGAAGAAGATGAAAATGTTGATGACGAAGGTATGGGGGCAGCAGTCCAGTAGCCTGGCGGCGTGTTAGGCGGAGCAGGGGTGGCGTTGAAGACCACGATCGTCAGAGGGGGAGGGGGGCTCCCCATATATAGTGGGGAGGGGGTGGTTCATGGGGGGGAGACGGCCATTTGACGGCGGGCCGCCACCCCCACAACTGGGGGGTGCATGCCCCCTCTTCCACTCTTACTCCCCCCTCTCTCTCTCTCTCCCCGACATGCTGTTGGCAAGGGGAGAGAGAGAGGTAAAAAAAATTGAACTTATCTTAATTAATTAAAAAAGGTAGCTTTTCCGCGACACGTTGTCAGCAGGGGGAGAGAGAGAGGTAAAAAAATTTGAACTTATCTTAATTAATTAAAAAAGGTAGCTTTTAAAATTTTGAAAAGGGGGGGGGGGGTTTCTTATGGGAGAGGCACAGGAAATGTTACATCCTCTCCTCCTTAGAGGAATCGAGATGTCCTCATCTCGAGAAGATCTGGGGGTATTGTTGGTTGAGAGTATTTTCATCCATCCAGGTGGCATCCTCTTCAGGATAATCTTTCCACTGGATGAGGTATTCTCTCAAGGTCCTTGATCTCAAATGCCTCTCCCTAACATCTAGGATTCCATCAGGCCGTAGCTCAAGGACTCCTTGGCTAGGCATTATAATTTGTTGATCATCAAGTACATGATTCAGATTAGGTAGATACTTTTTGAATAGGCTAACATGGAATACATTATGAATCTTTAGAATTGCGGGCAGTTATAGTCTGTAAGCATTAGGCCCTAGGCACTTGATGATCTTATAAGGTCCACAATACCTCGGACTTAGCTTCTTGTACTCTCCGAAGGACAGTGAACTCTTTTTAGGGCTTACACGGATGAAGACCATATCACCTTTGACGAAGGATCTGTCTCGCTGTTTCAGGTCAGCGTAGGCCTTCTGTCTATCCTTGGCAGCTTGAATGTCTTGTCTTATTGATTTGATTTGATCATCCATGTCTTCCAACATCTGTCTTGAAGCTTCTACCCTCAAAGTTGGATTCGAGAAGTTCAAAGGGGTATGACAATCATGCCCATACAATGCTTGGAAATGGGTCATCTGAATACTCTGTTGGTAAGAAGCATTGTAAGCAAACTCAACCAATGGTAAGTATTGAATCCACTTTTTGGGTTCACGACAAGAGTATGCCCTAAGCATATCTTCAATGACTTGATTGACTCGTTCTGTTTGACCATCAGTTTGGGGATGGTAAGCTGTGCTGAAAGAGAGTTGTGTTTCAATAGCCTCAAAGAAAGCCCTCCAGAAGTGTGATGTGAAAAGAGAGTCACGATCACTAATGATTCTTTTGGGTAACCCATGAAGTTTGAATATTTTCGACAAATCAATCCCCAAGAGAGAGAGTTGTAGTAGGGCGACTACTCGGGTGACTACTCGACTCTTAACGAATCTAACTTGTAATTAGATCTCGCCTTCCTTGGCCTAAGATGTAGTAGTAGCATCTTATGATTTAGTTGCAATAGCATATGAGCTTGCAGATTTGTTGCAGGAGATAAGTAGCAGTACCTATCTTGAGGAATTACATCTCCTATCATATGGCATTCTTTGATTAAGAATATCTTTAATCAAGGTATCGGATTTGGGAGTTCCATGGACCCCAATCCAAAACCCTAGTCCCTCTAGGTTGAAGATTGATTTGGCTCTAGGATTTCTTGTGAGATCTTAACGTTTGGTTCTTCGATCTTTAAGATGAGAGCCCTAAGATCACGTCCTTTTCCCTTATGGGCCACTTGTCCCTAGTAAGGTTGTCTAATCAAACAATCCAATGATTGTTTGGAATTATCCTCTCCAAATGTCCAAGGCGTAGGCCTTGATCGATAATCCAACCTAGAGTTTAACCTATATGCGAGATGCGACTAGAACATTATTGCATAAGTGCATCTTTTAACACATGAACCATATATTCAAAAGTGCAACAACCTTTCATCATGATGGTGCGAGAAATATAAGTACCTTGACATGCAATTTAAAACTTTTTCGAACATTTCTATGATCTTTTTAAAACAAAGCACTCTAATATAGTAAATTTCCAATGCAATTAAGTTTTCCCTATGCGAATTTATACTTAATGCACCCATATCATGCGGAAATGAAAAAGGTGAATTTGATGGAACGTGAACATCCGCAGGAGGGGTATTATCGATTCTTGCACTTCGGAATGGGGACTCCTACACGTGCTCCTCTTACTCTTGTGCGTGCTCCTCTTGTGTGGCGCTTTGGGGCCATCGCAATTGGGATATGGGAATGAGGTAGGTGGAGGGTGTGCTGAAATTTTCTGCAAGTTGGCAGTCCTTCCTTCCCGCAAGAGAATTCCCTTCACAACAAATTGTGTCCTTCACGCGATCTACGGGTGAAGCACCCTTAAGAAGCTTTTAGTGGAAGCTTCTAGGAAGCTTCTTAGTTTCTTGCTTTCTGTCAGTCGGGCCTGACAACGTCTCCTCCTCCTCCTCAATTGTGCTAAGAATAATGAAGAAGACGAAAACATTGATGACGAAGGTATGGGGGCAGCAGTTCGGTAGCCTGGCGACGTGTTAGGTGGAGCAAGGGTGTCATTGAAGACCATGATCATCAGAGGGGGAGGGGGGCTCCCATTATATAGTGGGGAGGGGGTGGTTCATGGAGGGGAGACGGCCATTTGGGGTTGCCACCCCCACACCTGGGGGGTGCATGCCCCCTCTTCCACTCTTACTCCCTCCCTCTCTCTCTCTCTCTCTCTCTCTCTCTCTCTCTCTCTCTCCTCGACATGCTGTCGGCAGGGGGAGAGAGAGAGAGGTAAAACAATTTGAGCTTATCTTAATTAATTTAAAAAGGTAGCTTTTAAATTTTTGAAAGGGCGGGGTTCTTATGGGAGACGCATGGGAAATGTTACAAGGGATTAAAATTCACGAAATTGTGAGTGCTTCTTGTATCAACGAGGGTATGAGTAACTCTCCCATTGATAAACCCCTTGATTTGAAGAGTATTGTCTCCCTTAGAACCAATCCATGTATCATGAGAGATGGAACACAAACTTGGAGAAGAATGATCAGTCCAAATATCATTTACGTAGTAACCATTAGGGTCAAAAGGGAAATCCATCTATAGGATCATAATACTCATCATGGCTATCCTCCTCATTCTCATCCACTACTTTGCAGTTTCTCACATCCCGATTTTGCATAATAATAGCATATGGCTCATCTTCTAAATCATCCTCAATGATCATATTGAATCTTGCATTATTTGCCTTATATTTGCATTTATAATTAGTTGTCCACTTTTCTCTAAATTTAAAACACAATTCTCTAGCAAACATATCCTTCAACTTGTCATTGGTAACATATTTCCCCTTGGGCATTGTTGGTTGAAGCTTTAGCATTGAAATCAATCATCTTTTGATCAACTTTCCCATCAGAAAATAGGTTTGGAATTTCAGATCTATTTGGATGTGTATGCTATAGGGACAATGGGAATTCTTATATATGTAGTTAATGGATTTTTGTCATTTCTAATTCCATCTCTTGGTTCTCCATATGATTGTACATCTCTTGTAGGTTGATTAGACCAGCTTATATCCTTGAAAATTCTATATTTTAGGTTGCATATTTTTGCCAATTGAATGAATTCATGTACGGAAGTAGGCTTCATAGCTTCAACTTTAGAAGATAGGGTTAGATTAAGACCAATGATGTATTTATTCAGCTTTGCACCATGTAAAATTCCATCTACATGCATTCACAAATTGAGGAAGTGGTTGGAATACTCTCTAACAAATTGCCCCCTTTGTTGTAGATAATACCAATGCCTTTCTAACTTTTTCTTTTCCAATGATGAGATGAAAACTTCTATCATAGCTCTTTTCAATGCATCCCAAGTCAAAAGTACTTGCCCTATTTTTTTCATATACTAGCACCACATATGAGCATACCCTTCAAGCTCCGTAAGTGATGGACTATCTCATTTTGAAGTTGGTAATATTAATTCTCTATGTATATTCCTTATCATAATAGTGGGGTTGCCCATGTATGGCACTTGGTGCATTGTTATACATCCATGTATGATGTGGCCTATTCATATTATTTCTCCATGATCCTTGATGAGCATGAGGTGGTTGTCTTGATGATTGATTAACTTCAACATAGGCTTGTTACTATCCAAAATGAGTGTGTGGCATAGGTGGTTGTCTAAAATGATTAAAAGTATTACATTGAATATGTGGTGGACCATATGGATGTACATTAGCATAGGGTAGCTGTTGTCCATAAAAGTTATGTACTCCATTTCCATGATCACTAATGAGAGGGTGTTGTTGTCCAATCAAGCGTTTCTTCCTATAAGAGTGTTGATATCCATTATTGGAGCATCCATGAGATAACCTTATTTCTTCATGTCTTTTCTCATGTGGACTGATTATTAGAATTAACTCTTCTAGGGATATATGACTGCTAACCGCCTTGTTCATAAAAAGACTTGTAAAACCCATGAAAGTTTTCATCTTACCTTTGTCTTCCATGAATTCCTTCAAACTGATCATTGGATCTTGAATTAATAGGACCCTTTTGCTTATACTTTGATTGATATGGCTAGCTGAAATCCTTGACTTTGGAGGGCTCCCCAACCTCTAAATTAACTCCCATTTCCTAAGAATTACTCCTTGAATATAGAATTTCTTGAATAGGAGAAACTTGCATATTGGGGTTTGCTATAGGGACCAACCTTTCATTCAACAAGGTCATCACCTTACCAAACTTGGAATTAAGTCCCATGCCGAAATTTCAAGATATCTGTCTAACTTGGAATCAAGTTCCATGGTGAGATAAATAATGATATCCTTAAGACCCTTGATACTAGTAGATATTTGTTGATAACTATTCGAGTTGAATGAGGCATGATTAACATTTGTCCCATTAGCATGGTTCACCTCTTGTGCCATTTGAACATCAACCTCATGTAATAATTGACCATTTGTAGCACTCAACTCACCTTCTTCAAGATCTTCATTGAGTGCCTCATGCATAGGGTTTCGATCTTTATTATAATTCCTCATCTCTTCTTGGATTGCCTCCAAAATAGGATCTTTCTTCTTATTTTAAGCCATGGTACCTATGATATTTTAGTGACCAACAAATACTAAATATATAACATATTTTGCTTGCAAGGTCCAAACAGAGTGATTTTTGTCTTGAATCCTTGATAATAAAGTCCCCTATCCACTTATGGACACAATTTTTCATTAGAATGCATTTTTACTTATCCTGGAACCAAATTTAGTTATCTATCTAAAACAATTTAGACACTTGTATTTACTGTGTTTGCACTTGTAAGTACACACATAAGTGGTCTTTATGGTGCCAAACTCTGTATAACATTGAAGTGTACCTTTAGGGTACTTGTATGACCTATAATACCACTCCAAGAGTGAAAGAACACTTGCAAATACCTATACAAGTCTGAAATTCTTGCCTAAAATTTCTTGTTTAGTTGGAAACCATGTGTAAAGGGCAAATAGTGGCCACCTCCAAGTGCCTAGACCAATCTGTCATACCCCTGTAAACAACATTAAATGCCTTGTTTTGACCTTGTTAAGCTAAGAATACCTTGTAAAACTTGCAATGGTATTTAGATAAAGTAAGATTATTATAGGGATACAAAATTATAATCCAAATCCACAGCCACTATATCATCCTCAATCCTCCATAACACTATACATGTGTGAGGGATAAAATGGCAAGATGGGCACCTACATGGGCTCCAAGACTTGAGGGGTGTGCAAATTTCCTCCCCAAGTCAAGTTGTGCACCCCTTTGAGATATTCGATGTGAGAGAGGGTCACCTCTATTAGAGTGATGGGATGTACTCATATGAACATGTAATTACAAAATATTACAACTTCAATCTCAATATCATATCTTGGTCCTTATTTTCCACTCTCCCTATGTACTCAATATCCTCATCTTCTTATGGTCACACACACACACCACTTCAATTGTGTGCCACAATCTCTTGACCAATTTCAAACACACACACTCTTAGCTTCACTCTTTACTTCTTCCTACACATTCAGCATTCTCACAATATTTCCAAGTTCACATCAAAATCCTATCTCTTTGAGTTTCTTCTTATCACATTATTGTTTCTTAGCTTCACTCTTTACTTCTTCCTACACATTCAGCATTCTCACAATATTTCCAAGTTCACATCAAAATCCTATCTCTTTGAGTTTCTTCTTATCACATTATTGTTTCTCAATGTGCAATCCTAAATCCCTACACACGATCTTATCCTACCATCACATTCCATCCACATTATGTTTGTTTATCTCCCATCAATCCCAATCTATCAAGTCATCATTTTATATCCTACCCTATCCAACCATCCACACAATTACCTTCTTTCTACAATCATCTAGCTCTAATTTTTTGCCCAAATCTCAATCATTATTCTACCTTAGATGGCAACAACCTCATGAACAATCACAAGTATTCTCTCTTTCAAAATTTTCTCAGTCTCATTATAAAATAGTCTACCACTAACCTTACTGAAATCATCATCTACAAATTGTATCTGTATCAAATCAGCCAACTATCTTGGTATTCCAAAGGCGGGGAGAAAATGAATTAACAAAGTACAAAGAAACTTGTGCACATTTGCACAAACTACTTTGTATGGATAGCAAAGCACACTAACACTAAGTGCGATCACTAAATATGTTATGCCCAACTCTTGGAGTCCTCTCAAAGATAGCATGCTTGAAATTCCTTATCAATCACTTGCTACTTTACACTTCTGTATTCTTCAGCAACCTTCTGAAACATCATGTCACAAGCACCTTATCAATCTCTCTCTTACTATGATATCTAGTCACATTGGGATCATCTCTCCATTGACAAACACCATTGTTTTACTCCACCACTATCAAGTTCCAATCATAATACATAATCTATCTACATGATGAGCATATCTCTTGTCAAGTATATCATGAAGCAAACTATGGTGATCAACTCTTCATCAAGGTATCCATCAACCAAAGTCAAAAGATCTTCATCACCAATATACATCCCTTGAGTCATTGAAAGCAAAGATTGATGTATATCTTTTGCAACAACAAGGACAAGGTCTCATGCTGTAATTATCATTATAATCTTACTTCTCTTGTAGCCGAAATGATTGGTAAAAGTCCTTTTATTGCAAAAGAAAATCCCATTTTCTTTTGAAAAGGGAGGAATAATGTTAGAAGATATTGTTAACCTTTTCTAGAGAGGGAAAATGTTAGAATGATGGGATGTACTCATATGAACATGTAATTAGAGAATATCCAGGAAGACAATATCTAGATATTTAGGAGAACTAGATAAGATAGATTTAGAACATGTGGAGGATACTTAAGTAAGAGAACCTACCTTATCTGTAACTTTCTTGTATATATATGCGTACTCTTAACTATTGCAATAGAAGTGAGCAATATAAGTATGTGATTCATTCTTCATCTCATTGTCTCTCTCTCCCTCTTTCTCTCACAATCACTTTGAGTGCCATCTCTCTTTTAGCTCACATCTGACCCAGACATCCAATTTTCCTCACGGGCATTTTGACATGGAAATGGAATGGTATACTAATCAAATAGTTGTGAAATGCAAGGGTAGAAATAAAACCTTTGTTCCTTTGAATGAGATGCAAGTGGGAATAGGAAATGGACTAAAATAGAATGAAAGGGATATGTATTTTACCCTTTTGTAGTGCCTCACTATATTACAAGTATATTTCCACTTACCAACCATATGATTTTCTTATTTTATACAACAAATCAGCCAATCAAGAAAATTTAGCTTAGAGCATAAAATGATAGCATTCCATCAGTGTATTACATCAAATGGATTAAAACATTCCATGGCCATGATAATGGAAGTTAAAGCATTACTTCAAACAACCCTAGGTAAGTTCTATATGCTACGCAATCATGAAAATTTATCAAGGATTACTCTTAATCACTCTTTCAGCAATTAGAGAGGCCAAGGAAGAGGATTGAAGAGAGATTAGAGGCTGTAGGACTTAGTGGCACCTATATATATATATATATATATATATATATATATATATATATATATATATATATATATATATATAGCTAATGAAGATAGTTTTTAAAGCAAAATGATCAATCACTAATCCATATATCCCCTTTGTTGTCAATGGTCAAGGTTGATCCGATTCACTGATAAAGAGTGGTATCCCTCATTAAAGCTTTCAATGATTATTGATGTAATATCCAATCCTTGATATAAGCTTTATTGATGAAGAAGTATCATAAATTTGAAGTAGTTCAAGAGAGTGAAATGCCCAAAGATCCTCTCATGGATCAACAATGCTAATGAAGATGGAGTTGAATAAGCTTTCTCTTACATTCTTGGAGTGGAATAGTACAAATTTCCCATTAATAGGAGCATAATGGGCCAAGATTTCATATGCATTTCATGATAATCTGCTATAATGGAGGTGACATCTAATCCAATTGATGGGACCTAAAATGGTCTGGCACTGGCTATAGCACTAGTCAAACCTCTAACATGCACAAGACAACTCCACAGCCTTGCAGTCAGGAGCATCTACAGGACACATTGCCCTACCATCGTGTCAAGATTGTGGGAGAGAATGAAGGAGTCTCACTTGTAGCTTTCTCGCTTGCACAATGGGGGAATACACACAAAGGTGGAGGCTGAAAACAGTTTTCCTCTTCTTAGTTGTGTAAGCCAAAAAGAACTCTAGTACAAAGAAATAGAAGAACCCTATATATGGGTGTCAAACCAAACTCAACTAACTAAGGTGGCATACTAACCGAGCCACTAACTAGAGTAGATAAGGATAGCTGTCATCTAGCTATTATTCATGTGCGGTGTACCAACCGCATCTGCAGCTAACAAGTCGGTGACATAAATGCACAACGGTTACCCTGGCATATCACGAGTGGAGCTTGATATCTCAACACTCCCCCTCAAGCTCAATCCCAATTCCTGCACACCAAGCAGGTCTCTGAACTTGTGCAGCTTCTTTGCACCCAATGCCTTCGTAAATATGTCAGCTACCTGATCCTCTGTGCTGACATAAACTAGATCAATAAGACCTAGTAAAACCCTCTCCCGCACATAGTGATAATGCACCTCAATGTGCTTTGTTCTAGCATGATAGATTGGGTTATTTTCCAAGTGTATACTACTCATGTTGTCACAATAAATGACAACTAGCCCATCTGTAGGCTGATGCATATCATAAAGTAGCTTATGCAACCAAGCTACCTCACATGCAGCCATTGCTGCACCCCTGTACTCAGCCTCTGTGCTCGACAAGGCAACTGTAGGTTGTTTCTTGCTGCTCCAAGTGACTGCAGCACTCCCAAAAGAGAACACATATCCACTGGTAGATCGTCTATCAGAAATACTACCAACCCAATCAGCATCAGTGTATCCATACAATTGTATCTGAACCCCACTCTCATAAAGTAGTCCATACTGCAATGTGGACTTCACATACCTGAGTATGCGTCTAGCCACATCCGAATGCGGTTTCCTTGGATCCTGCATAAACTGACTTACCAATCCAACAGCATAGCTCAAATCTGGCCTGGTAATAGTCATATAAATCAAACTTCCTACTATGCGTCTATACATAGTAGGGTCTTTCAGAAGCTCACCTGCATCTGCGCTCAGCTTCACATTCTGCTCCAAAGGAACTGAAATAGGCTTACAGCCTGTCATCCCATATTTGGACAGCATGTCCAATCCATACTGTCTCTGCAAGAGCCGTATCCCACTTGGTGATCTAATCACCTCAATGCCCAAGAAATAACGCAACTCTCCCAAATCCTTCATCTCAAACTTCTGCTTCAATAGCATTTTCACATGAAGGATATCTTCATCACTGTCACCTGTCATAATCAAATCATCAACATAAATGACAAGTAGCATAATATCTTTCTTTGTTTTTCTCACATAAAGTGAGAAATCTGCCTTGGAAATCTGAAAGCGAATAGTGACAAGATACTGTCCTATCTTGTCAGACCATGCTCTAGGTGCTTGCTTCAAGCCATACAAGGCTTTCTTCAACCTACAAACAAACTCAGGATGAACAGCATGCACATAACCTGGTGGCTGCTCCATATAGACCTCTTCTTGCAAATCACCATGCAAGAAGGCATTCTTTACATCCATCTGATGTAAAGACCATCCCTTTGATGCAGCCATAGCAACGACTGCTCTTATGGTTGCCATCCTTGCAACCGGACTGAATGTTTCTTCATAATCAATGCCATATGTTTGTGCATACCCCTTGACTACTAATCTTGCCTTGCATCTATTCACAGAACCATCTACATTGTGTTTCACCTTATAAACCCACTTACAACCAATTGCATTCTTATCTTTAGGCAAAGGTACCAATTCCCATGTAGCATTTTCTTCCAAGGCATCCATTTCTTCATCCATGGCTTTCTCCCATTTTTCTTTTCCCATGGCTTGCTCAAAAGAAGTGGGTTCTGGTTCCTGTATCACTTTGACCATATAGGCATAGTGAATGGCTGTAAATCCATCATATTTCAGTCTATCCACAGGATACCTGGCTCTGGTAGACCTGCGCAAAGTAGGTTCACTCCCAGGTGCTCTCAAAACATCCCTGGTCTTCCTTACTCCAGGTGTAACAATAGAAGGAATACCCAACTCATCATCAATGCTCTGTTCTGAGCCACTGGATTCACCATCCACATAAGAGTGACCTGCATTCACATCAACCATGGGCTGATCTACCTTCTCTTTTCCTTTTCGTGAAACCTGCATACCACTATCTGCATTGTTTTGAGGAGATTCTCCTGATCTCAATCTGCCTGTCCATGGCGAAGAATGTGAACCACTGCTAGAGGATGCTCCAAGTCCACTAATATCTTGTGACTGCTGCTGTGAATTCTGTGCAGCATTACCATTTTGTACATCTACATTATCAATCACACTTACTAGTTTATACCAGCTACTCATCTCATCAAAAACAACATCTCTGCTCACTGTAAACTTACGAGTAAAAGGTTTATAGCATCTATACCTTTTTTGCTGCAGAGAGTAACCAATAAAGATGCACTTCTCAGCTTTTGGATCCAACTTGGATCTCAACTCATCTGGCACATGAACATAGGCAATGCAACAAAAAATTTTCAAATGAGAAATATCTGGTTTCCTACTAGTATACCTCTCCTCTGGAGTCATGCCATGTATTGTTGCAGTGGGAGTCCTGTTCATTATGTAGACTGCTGTAGCAACTGCCTCAGCCCAGTAAAAATCTGGTAGGTCTTTTTCATTGAGCATGGCACGAGATACCTCTCCAATATGCCTGTTTTTTCTTTTTGCAATTCCATTTTGCTGTGGGGTATGACTACATGAATATTGCTGCTTTATGCCATGCTCCTGCAAGAACCTTGCAAACTCATTTGAGAGGTACTCTCCCCCTCCATTTGACCTTAGGCATTTTATTTGCAGGCATGTTTCTTTTTCAACCATAGCTTTAAGAGTTTTGAAATGCCCAAAAACTTCACTTTTCTTTTTCATAAAATACACCCAAACTTTTCTGCTATAGTCATCAATAAAAGTGACAAAATAATGACAGCCTCCAATAGATGCAGCTTTAGTAGTTCACACATCAGAGTGGATTAATTCCAATGGCTTCATACTCTCTTGAACATGTCTAGAAAATGGTTTCCTTGCCTGTTTTCCAAATTGACAGACTTCACATACCTTATGCATTTCTGCAACCCTAAATTTAGGCAATCCTGCAACAATATTTTGGGCTTGCATTGATTTAAGTCGCTGTACATTAACATGACCAATGCGTTTATGCCAGATATCAATATCTGCAACTACACCGGTCTCATGTGCAAACATTGCTGCACTCAATTCAGGCATGTCTGCATCCAATGTAAACATTCTGCCCTTCTTCTTTCCTTTTGCTATCAAGCGACCTTTATTTTTCATATCCTCAACAAAGCATCCATGAGAATTAAATCTGACATGCAAGCCCTGCTCAACCATTTGACCAACAGAAACTAGGTTCTTGGTGATATTCAGGACATAAAATACATCCATCAGGTATTTCTTTTTCCCATCCTGCATAGACAAAGGAATTTTTCCAATCTGCACAATAGGATGTGCAGTATCATTACCAGTCTCCACAAATCCTGGTTTTTCCATTTTCCTTGCATCCTGCATCCATTCTGCATGACCTGTCATGTGGTTTGATGTACCTGAGTCAACATACCATACATCGTTGCTTTCTTCTACACTTGTCACAAAATTGATCATGTGCTGCACCATAAACAAATACTCATTTCTGTCATCACCTTGTCTACTAGAAGATGCATAATTCCCTTGTTGCAATTTTCCATTCATGATATCATTCTGCTTTTTATAGCAGTCTTTAGCCATATGACCCATTTTACCACAGTAGTAGCATTCAACATTGCTGTTTGCATTTTGGCCTCTTTGCCATCCACCACGACCTCTTTGGCTCCCCCTGCCTCTAGAGTTACCACATCCTCCTCCATAGGACTGGTTTTCTTGAGTTTGCTGCATATTCTGATTTCTACCACGGCCTCCAAATCGGCCTCCTCTACCTCTGCCTCTACCTCTTCCAGCATTTGAGTAGAAGACAACTTCTTTTGAAGTTCCTCCTGAAGAAGATACACCACCATTTCTCTGCTCCTTAGAAATTAGAAGAGCAACCAACTCCTCAAAATCAGGAAATCTTTCACGGACGGAAATCGATGTTCGGAACTATGCATAATCCTTTCCTAGACCATTCAAGGTCACAGAAACTAAATCATCATCTTCCACTGGTGACCCAATGGAAGCAAGTGCATCTGCAATCTTCTTCACCTTCATGTGGTAGTCATTGATGCTCATACTTTCTCTTTGCACATTGTGCAACTCTTGCTTGAGCTGCATTTTCCTGGCTTGCATATTTGTGCTATACATTTTTGACAAAGTATCCCATGCCTCCTTTGGCATACTTGCATCCTGAATATGCATAATCATAGAGTCTGAAATGCTGATAGACAGCCAGTACATAACTTTCCTGGCTCTCTCATGCCATCCTTTAAATGCCTGCATTTGCTATTGATTGGGAACATCAGGAAGAATTGGTTCTTCTTCATTTCCTGCAACGAATTCCCAATATCCTTTTCCCATAAGGAAATTCGTCATTCTAAACTTCCATACTTGGAAGTTATTCTTGTCAAGCTTTTCAGTGACAATCTGTGAAAGAGAATCAGACGCCATTACAGAACACTGCAAAAAATTCTGTCACTGCAAAAAAACACAGCTTCAGCCTCACAAGGGCAAATCTGCAAAACTGACGAAAGTGGTATTTGACCACACAGTCACTTCCTAGTGACGATTTTGCATCAGCAGGCAACAAGGATGATTCTGTAACTCCCAACGTCTCTGCACACAGGCATACGATGCAATTTCTACAGTAACTTTTCACCGACCTGTAGAACAGTGGTTGCACAGCAAAAACAGGGCCTTTTCCTGAGTGCGTGCGAAAAACTTCCGTCTCCAAAACAGGCACCAAAATGGCCTCAAATAAAAAAAACAGGGCAACCAAGGGCTAAAGGCCTTCCCCGCAGCATATACTGCCCTCTTGCTACACCGCGAAGGGTCTGTGAATCTGAGACAATGCACTCTTGCACTTTCCGGCTATGCTACCTACAAAGACTTGCTCCCAAAACAGAAAAATGAAAGCAACACTGGTCCTCTTACCAGAACACCGCGAACTTGGTTAGCTTTCTTGAGCTCCTTACCACGAACAAGGCTCTGATACCATGTCAAGATTGTGGGAGAGAAGGAAGGAGTCTCACTTGTAGCTTTCTCGCTTGCACAATGGGGGAATACACACAAAGGTGGAGGCTGAAAACAGTTTTCCTCTTCTTAGTTGTGTAAGCCAAAAAGAACTCTAGTACAAAGAAATAGAAGAACCCTATATATGGGTCTCAAACCAAACTCAACTAACTAAGGTGGCATACTAACTGAGCCACGAACTAGAGTAGATAAGGATAGCTATCATCTAGCTATTATTCATGGGCAGTGTACCAAACGCATCTGCAGCTAACAAGTCGGTGACATAAATGCACAATGGTCACCCTGGCATATCACGAGTGGAGCTCGATATCTCAACACATCGTACGTACATTTTGCGTTTGTATCGTGTTTTGTAGTCCAACCCTTAATCTTCTCAGACTCCTCTGAGGGAGACCCTACACATTTGGTGTAATTCACTACGTAGAACAACATAAGGGACACCCCTCGACTGATTGCCGAGGCCCCACTGCGACCCTCCTACACCACCCTTCTACACCTTGGGGATTGGCCCCTTGATGCGTCACTAACACATCTAACACATACGAAACAGACTCCACTCTTAGTACCAATATTATATCGGTCTAGGAATGTACCAATCCTCACTTACTTGTCCCCTTTGAACCCTACGTCCAGACCTACAGCTTGGGTACCTTACTCTCTCCAACGTGGGTCATTTATACTTCAGCCAAGTGCTATGCATGCCAGGAATAGATACCAAGTGTATGATTTATGCAATGATGGATAATTCTGCACAAACAATTATGGTTTAAAATCAGCCTATGCGTCGTGCAAAAACAGCCCTTTTAATGAATTTTCGCTAATACGCAATGCTGTGTTGTAGGAACCTAGCACCAAGGCTAACCCTCATGCTGCTAGATCCATTATTTTTAAATAAACCGCATCCTAAATATTATGCATAAATAGAACAATCAAACTTTTTATCATTTTAGCATTTAAACTATTGTATAACATCATCCTCCCCCCTCACCGTTTAAATTTTGCTACGGTGCATAGGTGTAGAGGGGTTTTTATGTCATTTTTTGTATATAAAAGCAATAAATACACACTTTAACATAAAGGAAAAGGGCCAAACTGAGGGTTAACCTCATGCTTCAGCCCGTCAGACAATCACATACATAGATCTTTTTTTTTCATTTTTTTCCAACGTAAGAAACCCTTTTTTTCTTATTTTTCTCATATTTTTTCTATTTATTTTTAATAAAAAATAGATATTTTTTGGTTTTTTTCTAATGATTGATCATTTGAACTAAAACCCAACATTTTTCCTCATTTTATCCCATGTCCACTCATTTTTCCCCACTCAAAATCAAAGAAACTATCAATTTCCATTAAAATTAGTGGTTTTTCGGGTTTTGAAAATTTATAATTGTTGTGAATCAATACGGGTTCTGCATAATAGTGATTGCAGCCCTCAAACATAATGCAAGGAACATTCAAATAAAATTGAAGCAAGGACAAGTACGCAATTGCATACTTTTTAGGTTATCTATAGTTAGAATCAATTGACAAAGAGTGAATAACAAAGTGATGGAGATTTTGAGTGAGCTTTTCCATATCACAGCTAGCTTCAAGGGCAAGAAAAATTAAGTCTTATTCAAGGGAATTTAATAATATTTTCCTTGACTTTTCCACCATACAATGCTTAATTATTGGATTCTATGACTTCTCACTAGAAGAGGCACAAGGAGTGGCTAGATTTATGGTTAAACGTGATGAAAGTGAGATTTTGAAATGCATAAAACTAGTGAGGGTCTCTATTACCTTGATGAAAAGAGCACTTTCATCAAATCATTACAATCATTCAATGTCATTTAGTATTCAATCAGAACACAACATCTCGGGGCTTGGAGCATTTGAAGTAGATATAGAGGATTTTGATATAGTGTATTTGGTTTTTCATTGAACACCAATACCTGATGTTATTAAGGGACAAAAAGCAAGAGAAGAGATATTTGTTGAAGGATTTGCGAACTAAAAGATTGTGGCACATAGCTAGTGACTTAAAGGCACTTAAATGTATATACAATGTATCAAATGGAGCCAACTCCAAATCTTCTTTCTTATATTGCATGTCCCCAGCCATAGAGTTAAACTCAAGCAATGGGAATATAGCTCTCTCTAGGCACAATAAGGATCCACAATTTAAGCTAGTCCTAGATATTCCTTTGGTGAATGCCCATATTTGTATACTTTATGCACTTTACATGATAATTAAAAATCTTGTTCATCTCTATATTTCAGCCCATGTGCACACCATTTAGACCATGAATGATAAAAAATAAGCAAAATTCTTTCATAAAATAGAGCATACCACCTTTTTGCGTGTTTCAGATTTTTTGAATATTTAGTTGGGACTGTGTATTGACCAACTAGCTATGGATTTCAGCATAGATCTTTAGCCTTCAGCCTCTTGGAATAATCCGGTGCCCCCCGGACAAGCATCCATCTCCCAATTCTCTTATTGATTCTTGCCACATGAAGTGCCTCTATGCAGGAGAGAGAGGGAGGAGAGAGAAAGACTAGAAATTAGAATTTCATTCCCTTCATCATATTGCACGTGGTTACCATCAAAATCTTGCCCTCTCTGCATAGATCATGGATCTCCCCTTCTCTCTCTACATGATTGAGCATCCAAGTGGCACATACATCCCCAAAAAATGGGGTGTCAATCAAAAAACGCCCCTCCTTGCATCACGACATGTTTTTGCATGTTTTCTTTATATAGAGTTTCATTTCATTTCATTTATAAAATGTCCACTTTTAAAAAAAACCACTTTCACACTACTATGGAAGGGTTTTCGGCCTGTTTGGGGGTGCAAACGGACTCCGATTCACGATTTGACTAGACGGCTGACTTCGTGATGTCGAAATCTATAAATTTGGGACCTGTTACACACTTTTTGGCTCTCGGATACAGTAGCTACTTTACAACATCGATCCTTGCGGGGATTAAATGGGGGGTCAAACGACCTCCGATCGACGAATTGAGACTTGCGTTGGATTCTTGATGTCGAAATGCATTTAGGAAAACTTTAGCTCGGCCATCTGCCACCGTTTGTTTTTCATGAAAATTGGCTCTTTACCGCCTCTTGGACACTTTCGGCTCCAAAAACGGGCTCCATCGCTTCAAGAACATGTCCAAATGGGGTCCTAAACCCAATTCTCACCAATTGTGATGCAATGCTAGAAACTTTACTAAACCTTGAATCCTAATGAAGAAGAGAATCCCTCGAGTGATGAGAGACCAAAAGCCCCTTTAAAGACTATGATTAAGCCAAAATTTTGATCAATACTCATGTTGCCCTATTAATTGCAACCATGGGAGAAGAGGGATCAAGCTTTAATGGTGAAGAAATAGAGTAAGGATTTGATGAAGGCTCAAAGATGCCAAATGCTTCAAAAATGAAGTATTTAGTTTCTATTCTGAATCTCAAATAAGGGAGTGATCTTCATTACTAACCTATTAGTGCATGAAAGGAGGCTTCAATCTTGTCGATTCTTCACCCTAGATTGTAGAAGTAGCCACTTGAAGAATTATTGTGAAGCATAGCATGAAGAATAACTAGCTGAAGACCTTCATCTTAGGCCAAAAAAATGTCACAATCTACACTAAAGCTATTGCACTCCAAGTGCCACATAAGACATGAAGTATGGTGCTTATCCTATTGCAAATGACCTCAAGAATCAAGTTCTATAGGTCTTCTCATCATCATCAAGAGGCATGGGAAGAAGATTGGAGTCAAAACCATCCATGGAGCTTGAAAGGAACTTGAAGAAGAAGAGGAAAGTAAGTGTTTTTCTGAATGAAAAAGTAACCAAGTTCTAACCTTCTCAAAACTCTATGAGTACCACTTTGGCTAGATTAATCCAAAATTGGTCTTGAAAGAGGTCACGACCTACTAAAATAGCAAAATGATGCCATTTCTTCAAGAATCTTGTTAGGACCACCAAGATGATCACAATTTACTATAGTAAACCCTATCTAATCATAGTCATAAGAATTAACTAGGCATGTGGCTAAAATCTGATTGTTATCCTATGTCCTAGTCTCTGTGACTAAATCCATGGTTGACAATGACCACATACATGATCTAACTTAATGGTCTGATACCAATGAAATGAAAGGCTACTCTAACTGAAATTAAACTAACAACTAGTGCTACAAACATGGCACAACTAAATAAAAAATTCTAAATATAGCCATACCATAGAGAGATTCTTCCATTAATCCATGACACAATGGAGCCATGTTTGTCACAGAAAATACAAGATGAGAACTAATGCTAAAACTAGACCTAAGCCAAAATTACTACATAAATTATCAAATGAGCCAAAAGTTTTTACAATGCTATAAAGGCTTCTTTATACTCCTCCAATAATGTTCTAAATCTCTCTCTCTCTCTCTAAGCATAATTGTCTTCTAATTAATAATGGTCCTCCAAATAATCATTGGCAAGAATTTTTCCTTCATTATAGGTTACTTGACTACAATCCATCCATGCATGCATTAAAGCATTATTCTTGCATATACGCAATTGTTTTCCTCTTGATTGAGTGTATTCAAGGAGATCCAAGTCATAGACCTGTTCACGGGTGTTAAGTAGGTCAAGTGAGAAAGACAAGAGTAAATGAACGCGTCGTGAATAAAATAATGGACATAGCATGAGAACCAACCTTAACGAGATAGGATGTGCAAAATAGAGGCCATAATATTCAATTGCAAGGAGTAGCCTATGTTTATGTAGTGTTTATACCCTTTATGAATGGGATACTCCTTGTTTGGAGTTCAAGATGAAGCCTTTACATACTAGAATACAAAGGCAACATTTTAGCATAGTGTTTATACCCTTTATGAATGGGATACTCCTTGTTTGGAGTTCAAGATGAAGCCTTTACATACTAGAATACAAAGGCAACATTTTAGCATAGTGTGAGATTCTCCAGTGAGCCTTCCAATTGCTTATGTCCACAAGATCACGAGGATTGGGTTGTGAGGTCTAAGAGTGAGCTTGCATGTGAGAAAGCTGATGTTAAGCCATTTTAGGTCCCAACAGGTGGTGCATTTGTTGCTAAGAGTCCTATAGGATTCCCAATGGGGCCTAAACTTGATTCTTGTGTATATGGCTCCTCACTCATAAGCGGGGGGAGAGAGTTACTTAGACAAAAGTGAGAGCAAAGACTAGAGATTCCTCATATTCAATGAAAGAAGTATGAAGAACGATTAAGAAAACAAGCTAAGATATTTCACAATACTCCCTTGATTTTATAGTTTTACTTAACTTAAAGTTGGGGGTCTCTCATCCCCTCATGTAAAGAAAAGTCCTAGTGCTCATAGGACTGGGAGTTTACCCCTCTTGCTAGTTGTTGAACATATCAAACCTCCTACACCTAATTGTAGTAAAATGGGACACCCATTAGCCTTTCAAGATCCATTCAATATAGTGCATTCATTTCCCAATATGGACATCACTCTACATTCTGTAGGGTATGCATTACCAATATTTAATGATGGACCAAATGAGGATGCTAAATTCCATATCAAGGATTTCCAAAAGTTGATGTTCATCAACTGTCAAATAAATGATGAAGCACATCAAATGATGTTTTAGTATGATACTTAAGGGGATCCAGCTCACTAGTATTATCACCTTTTTATTAATTTGATTACCATTATACAATGGTTTTATACCTCTTTTCATAAGGAATTCTCACCCAAAAAAGGTGGAAAATACTAGCTATGTGTACTTCATGAGACTTTCCAAGAGTTTAATGAAAGCATAAAGGTGTGTGCTCAAAAGCTTTGTGAGGTGTTTCATTGCTTAGATGCAACCATTTCATTAGCTCCTACTACCAAAGTGTAGTTTTCCTTAAGAGGGTTGGACTTTACAATTTAATTTAACTTGAGTAACACCATGTTTAATGATTTAGATGCAACTATAATTGCAATAGAGGGGGTAGAATCAAGGATCCAAGAAGCTTATGCAACAAAATGGAAAACTCTCTCTATTACTAGGGTAATGTTGAATGCTAACAGGTTATAACCCATTTCATGCATTACATGGTAGTGTTATGGGTCAGACTTGTGGACCCTTAAATCAAGGGTTTCTACAATTGCCTACCCCTAGGATGCTCAATAAAAAATCAATGCCTATGATATAGCCAACCCTCTATGAATAGTGAAACCTAATGTGGGGGTGACTGTTGAAGCTATTGGATATGAATCTTTTGCATCTAATATCATAGAAGAGGTGAAACACATAATGAAACACTACCATCAAGGAGCAATACTATTAGATCATAGTGGAGATGAACTTTCTTAAATGATAATTGAACTTGATGGGAATTGGGAAGCCTGATGAAGATGGCCCATCAAGTTTTAGTTGTATATGGTGTGGAGGCCAATATCTTCCTCATAATTGTCCACATGTAAATGTGACATATGTAGAAAGTCAAGTCATATGTCAATGAATACATCTCGGAGTCAAATAAGTTCGCTTCAATAAGTTAGTCAATAACCTGGCTAGTTAATCATCACACAAATGATCAAAACACTCAAGGGTATGACCCTAAGCAAATCTTGGTAGAGAACGACCAATAAGATATTTGTGACATTTCAAAAGAGGACCTTAAGATATTTATAGGTGACTAGGGAGCTACTACGGCTCAAGATTGACAACTCATTGTACTTCACAAATGTTTTGAGAGCTATTGAGAGTATTGTATTGCTCTTAATTCATGGAAAGGCATATTTGGTGTGCATCCCTATGGTTCATTGCTAGGATATGTTGTGAGTGTGGCTAGCATTGCTATTGATCCTGAAAAGGTAGCTATCATTGTGGTGATGAGCCCACCCACCACTAGCCCTCTAGAGGTTCACAACTTCATCTCATCTCAATGGGTTAGTATCAAAGATTTATTAATACCTTGGCTAAGCAGTCATTTCCTTTGACAAATCTTCTATCTCATAGCCATATTTTTGAGTGGAAGAAACCATATAGGGTGGTTTTTTGTTAAACCCAATGCAAACAAAGCAAAAAGAAAATTAAATTGATGCAAGGCAAACAAAAAAAGATGGCCTGATTGTAGAAATAGGAGAAAAAAAGACCAAAATCACAAGGACAACCTTAAAAGTTCAAGGCAAGTGCAAAAGAGAAAAGACACATTTTAAATGCAAAGGTGCACCCTGAATTTTTGTAAGAGAGCACCAGGCTCCCTCTTGCGAAATTTATAAATGTAGATGGGCATGGTTGAAGACACAATGTAAATAGGAAGGGAATAGAAAAATAGGACCTAGGCTAAAATGGTCGGTCATGTAAAAAAGAGACAGACACCCAAAGGGGATTAGGGCTTGTATAAAAGGCAAAAAGTGAATAAAAAAGCTCATTCTTATGTGTGGCCAAAACTAGCTCTTCTCTTTTTTTTCTTGCTCTTTCTTGCTTGAGCTTGTGCTTGAGAAAGGGAGGGTAAGGGAGTGAGGGAGTGAGTGTGTGAGGGTGAGGGACCATGGTGGAGAAGCTCTCCATCTTCTCCTCTCTTTCTCTTGCACATGGCAATGGAGCTTGGAGCTTAGAGTGAGGGAGTGAGTGTGTGAGGGTGAGGGACCATGGTGGAGAAGCTCTCCATCTTCTCCTCTCTTCCTCTTGCACACGGCAATGGATCTTGGAGCTTGGAGCTTGGAGCTTGGAGCTTGAGGATTGAGCTTGCTTGATCTTGCACCTTGGATCATGGAGCTACCAGAGTGCTTGAGGGAGGAGGCAACTTGATCGAGCATGGAGGTAAGCTAACTACACTCGTAGGTGTGGGAGAGTGCACAACTATGTGAGAGGTAGCCATTGCACTTGGCTTGAAATGCTTGAAGCAATAAGTGATTTGTGGGTCTTGGCAATTGAGCGAGAAGCTCCTACATTTTGGTTCCTTTGCTAGGACCAACGGATTCAATCTTTAATTGCTTGCATGCTACGAATCGAGCATCGAAGTAGGGTGTGCTTGAGATAGGTAGGAAGCAAGGAAGTTGAAGAGGTATTTGATCTCCTTTTTAAGTATTTTTTTTCTAGTTTTTTGGATTTAGGTAAGTAGGTTGGAGTAGTGTAAGTGGTTGCTTGTTATTTGGATGCATCTAGATAAGAAAAAAAACAAGGAAAACACAAAAACATATAGTAAGGTTTTTGCTGTAATAGCATGCCCAAAATACTAGGGAAAAAACAAGAAAAGAGAGCTTTAAGGCATTAAGACAGCAAAGAGAGAGAGGGGAGGTAAAAGGCTAAGAAAAGAGGAGTATAAGAAGCCAAGGGGGCAAAGAGAGCTCATTTGTATGTGCAGTTAGTTGAGAGAGAGAGCTACAAGACTGGAAACCTTCTCGTGCTTGGCGATCTTCACCATCGTACCTTCGAGCCCTACAAGTAAGCTCTGAGTATGCCCTCATGTTGGACGATTTCTTCGAGGATCACAGATGGAGAATTGATCAAGACATGTGTGAGATTTGACAAGATTTTTGTCATTCTAGAATGTGCGGCACTGTGCTCAAACGGATCCACAGTTGTTTGAGTCCTGAAATCATGGCTCGGACAGTCTGAGCCCCTAGTCCTCTCGAACAAACCATACTAGTCCGAGTCCTAGACTTGGATTTGAATGACATTATTCAGCCTCAGATAACTGATCTCGTCCCTTGGATGGCCAAATTCAGACACCCCAAAATAGTCCACTCATATGCTGGCATATTCGGCCTCGGCCTCGGATGGCCAAGTGCTCATTCATTCGAACTGCTCAAACTTGAATGGTTCAAGTTAGTCACTCAAACACTGTCACTCAGACAGACTGTATCCCTAATTCTAGAAAATTGGAAAGACCCTAGGGTAGGTAGAGGCTAGCCCAAGCTAGACGACACCCTCATAGGCCTCCAAGCACATGGAACGGCTCATAAGGCCACCAGACTCACGAATCGCGACCTAACGATCCAGGAATGACTGCAATCATCGACCATTAGTTGCTTATCATGATGGAGACCTGGACTAACAAATCGAACATGCTACCCCTCAAACCACATGTCTAGGACTCCATAGAGACTAGAATAAACTAGCTAGAGTGACTATCACCTACATGAAAGGATCAGGAAAGGTGTATGTTGCATTGTATTGTTTTCATTGGATTCAAACACTGCATCAATTAAACATTTAATATGCACCAGAAAAGTTGAAAGCCTAATTTTGCACAGTGCACTTTGAGGAGCACATTGCTAGCATGTGAGTACACATAACATTGAGGATTGTTTTAAATAACAAGGAATTCATGCAAGATAAGATAAGCTAAATGAACCCACTAGTAGGAGGAGAATGCAGACATCGAACAGTGTGCAAGGACCCCAATCACCGAGTATTGAAAGACTTCAATCGTCAAGCCACTTAGGGAGCAACAATGACATCCATGATTAGGGATGCAGTCCTACCCAACTTGATCAATTTGATTGATGCCCTAGTTGCTCAAGAAGTCAAAAATATGTCAAGAGCGAGCACCAATGTGGAAAATGACGAGCTTGACTTGGGATAATTCCCAAGCAAATGATAACACAATATGTCCTACAAACTAAAACGAAGCATCACGATAGACCAACTAAGGATATCATAGCTGATCTTGAGGAAGAGCTGAAGTTGGCAAGGAAAGCACTGTAGGGTATATTTGCCTACAACCAAGAGCAACGAGCTCAAAAGTTGAGGCAAGACATGGAAATGTGTGATTTCCAACACATCTTAGCACCCGCCAACTAAATTAGGATAGGACCAAATGCTGAGAGGGAGAGAGCACTAGAAGACGATCTTATGTTGAGCAAGCTTCTCACAAAGAAACTCTTAGACAATACGAATGCAGAGCAGATCAAGGAAACCTAGCAACTTCGCGGCCAACATGACTAGGAATCACACCAAATTCTAAGAGCAGATCAACATACATGTGGTTGCTAAGCAACTCGACAAGTATCAGCTCAATAATGACCCATATATCTTTGTGGAGCAGTTTTTGAGCAAGTATGCGAGGCTAATGGCCTCACAAATCTTTCTCAATGTGCACAATGTTGAGAAATGATAAATGATGTATGCTCTAGGAAGAGATGTCTTGAATCCCATATGCACGGTGAGGAGAGTGGAACAACCCAACTTCTATAAAGCATTGTACTTAACTATCACTTTCACAATGATGAATACAATATCATGATGCTTTCCTCTTTTGAGCAAATAGCTAAATTCAATGGTGAAGGCTTTCGTGCATGGAAGGAAAAGACCATGTACCACCTCATGAGGAAAGACCTCTAGGATCTCTTTGAAGATGATGAGGGTGATGCAGATGGCAGGAAAGAAGATTCAGAAAGTGGGATCCTTACAGTAGCTTCACCAAAAACCAAAGAATGGAAGAAGATGAATAACAAGACACTACACATCATTGCCTAAGGAGTAAGTGATGATGTGCTATGCCATATCTTTGGCATTAGAGATGCTAGAACTGCTTGGGAGGAACTTGACAAGATCTTTGGTACCCAAGCAAAGAATTCAAAGGTAAAATTACTTATGTAGTTTTATAAACTAGATATAAAAGATAGTGCCTCCCTGACCATACACATTAAGAAGTTCAAGAGTAAAAAATCCTAGCTTGTAACTCTTAAGAATAATATTGATGAAGATGAAGCAATAACCATATTGCTTGCAAGTGTAAATAAGGATCCATATGAGAATCTTGTGTCCACCCTATGTTCCAAGTCTCTCACTTAAAGATATTGAGCATTCACTTTGGAGAAAGAAAAATTAAAAGCAAGGATGCAAAGGAACACACCACCAACAATAGTCTCTTGTACACCAAGGGCACTTATGGAGCACGAGGTTGTGATCAAGGACTCAGCACCAACAACAAGAAGGATCAGATTATATGTCATTACTATGGCAAGAGTGGCCATATAGCCAGTGAATGTTTCCACAAGAAAGAGCACAACAGATCCAGAGTGATCACCACCAGAATCAATTCATGAATGAAGAAGAAGAAGAAGAAGAAGAAGAAGAAGAAGATGCTTCCGCTACCATCAACAACTGTGACATATTGTTCTAAAGAATTTTCATTGTATCTTTCATATGTTTTTCCCATAGTGGATCTCTTGACTATAAAGCATTGTACTTGACTATCACTTTCACAATGATGAATACAATATCATGATGCTTTCCTCTTTCAGTTAGTGTCATTGTCATTATTAGTCCAATATACAAGATTGTCTTTATGAGCCCAAGCTTCCATCTTGGAACCTAATTCACTTGTGTAATAGTGGTCTACATTGTCTATGTCAATATGAATTTAGTCTTCATCTTCCAACCTCCATAGCTCCTACCATGCTCTAGATCCAACATTCTTAACATAAGCTTTCAAACTTTGCCTAGGAAACAAAGGATGGACGTGGTACACTAGTATAGACAATGCCAAATGAAATAACTTCAATAACCTCAAGAGTCTCTTCATCAAGAGATTCTCTAAGGCAAGATACTCTGACAAACTCATTGCTAGATTGATGAATGTCAATCAAAAGGATAAGGAGGATATTTGAGACTACGCCACCCAAATGCAAAGTCTCTTTAATAAAATCCCAACTCTGCAAAGTGACCTAGCCAATGAGTGGTCTCCATCGTGTTCACAAATGGAATCCAAAGCAAAGAGCTTTACAAGGCTTGGGAAGAAACACAAACTAAGATATTTTGTGATGAATTTTTGCTCAAAGCACTTTATTTTAGTGTAGTACACAAGTTCGATCTCATTGATCCACTTCTTGCAACATTGACTTTGCACTCCTCTTGCTTTTTCCTTTAAAATGAACCATGGAATTATGCCTTGTACGCCTTGCAAAATGGGTCCACTTAAAGTCTCAAACCTTCATTTTTGGACTCCAAATCTTCAAAATATACCGTTGAATCCCACAAAAGAACTTGAACTTTGCTCTTTAAAAGCTCTTCTCATAGTACCAATACCCTTTTTATGTGACTCTTTAGTTTGTTTACCATAGATACAATGCTAGCATACTCCAATATTTAAAAAGTTGAAAGATGGAAGATATTGCAAACATGAAAGAACTTTCATTCTAGTGATAGACATATGGGATAAATGATGATGCCAAAATGATCACAATGGCAATAATATGATAGTTACAATGTGGTCCTTTACAATATATACACAAGGAATCCAAGGTGCCAAAATTTGGCCCTTTAGCAACTATAATGGATCCTTTGCATGTGTGCGAGCTCTCGCTCAACCGCCAAGACCCACGGACCGCTTATTGTTTCAAGTGTTCCAAGCCGAGCACTAATGGCTACCTCTCACATAGCCGACGCGCCACCCATATCTACGGGTGTAGTGAGCTTACCTCTATGCCGATCGAGTTACTTCCTCTCCCGCGCACTCCGGTAGCTCCACAATCCAAGTGCAAGCTTCAAGAAAGCTCCATCCTCAAGCTCCACACTCCAAGCTCCATTGCTGCGAGAAAGAGAAGAGAAGAGAAGAGGAAAAGATGGAGAGCTTCTCCTCCTCGATCCCTCACCCTCACACACTCACTCCCTCACACTCTCACACTCCCTCTCTCAAGCACAAGCTCAAGCAAGCAAGAAGAAGATGAGGAGAGCCACTTTTGGCCACACACAAGAATGAGCTTCTCATTCACTTTTCAACTTTATATATAAAACCCTAAATCCCTTTTAGGCAGTCATCTCCTTTTTTACATGGCCGGCTATGGCCTAGGCCCTTTTTCCCATTGTCCTCCTATCTTCCTAGCTTCCTTCCTACCACCCATCTACCTTTACAAATTGCACAGGTGAGAGCCCGCGTGCTCTTTAAATTAAATCATGATGCGCTTGCGCTCTTTTACAAAAGTATTGACTTGCGCTTTTTCTTGTGCGCCTTTTTCCTTTACTTAGGACTTTTTTGCACTTCTTGTGTTTCCATATTTTTCTTGACGCGCCTTCGTCTTCTGTTTCACTTTTGCCCTGGCCTTATCATTTGCTTTAGATTTTCTGGCTTTTCCACCTTGTTCGTTTGAGGGTTAACATTACCCCCTCCTAGATGAGTGCCAATCCCATGGCACTCACCATCGTAGGTAGCAGGCTTTAGCATGCACCGAAGACGTGGGTGGCAAGGATGTCTGTGGTTGCCTTGGAGGATTTCTGGTGGTGGGCAGATGAAGGTCATTGGGGCCCGATTGTTGGTGTGGGTTTCTGGTGGTAGGATGGTTGGAGTTGGGGGAAGGGCTGTTCGCTGTTGAAAATTGCGCTAGGGGCTGGTACAAATGGTGGTTTGTGGGGATTCTGCACAGGCCAATTGTTTGGTGGACTTGCATGATAGGAATGGTCAAGAGGTTAGAATTGAGTGATAATGAAGAGCTGACGATGCATTTGATGGAGTCTTCAGTACCTGCGATTGAAAGCCTCTCATATGTGGTCTCTCCCTGGGGGTAGTGCTACTCTTCTTATCGTACACAAGACGTAGTTTGATTAGTTTGGGAGATAGGCCGAAATCTAAGCAAGCTGAGAGTATTGTCCTGGACTTGAGGACCCAAATTATGTATATATTTTGGTGCAGATATGATGTGAGTGCTTGTGCATACTTAGATATTACGTAGTTAGAAGACCGTGGGTCTGGTTTCTCATAACAATGTGGGGATGAAGCAAAGTTGTCCATGTTGAGAAGTACACATGAAGGTGTATGAGACATCCTTTGCGTTGTGATAGCACGATGTAGCATAATTGAACACATCGACACCAAAATTTTGGTAGCTGGTAGCTACTGGGCTTGCTCGATGAGTATGGTGTATTTTTCATGGCCATTCGTGCGATGCTTACCATGATCAATTGCAATGGTATTAAGGTGGAGTGCAAAAAGGAATTGTGCAAATGGATCAGGGTGACAGTTCTAACCATAGGCAAGACAAGCACCCTAGGTATGTCATGCCCTTGATGTGCCCTAAACAATTGCGGGGGGTGTGTAGAGGGCTAGGGGACTAGGGATGGAACCAGCCAACCAAGGTCACTGGGCGTACCTAATTTGAGGACCCCTAGGTGTCGTGTTGTGATTGTGAGTGCTTTTTTCTTTTCTTTTCCTTTTTTTTCTTTTTCTTATTTCCTTTTCTTTTCCTTTTTTTTTTAATTTTTTAAAGAATAACATGAATACAACCATTGCAATATGTTGAGGCTATCAGCCTTTCAATTGGATTGAGAAATGTCGAGATTCAAAGGCTACAAAACTGGATAGTACAACGATGATTGTGTCCAAGCCTCATTGCTAGAGGAACAGTTGTTGAGATGGGGAGATCCATTGGAGATTTTACAAAACCTCTTTGTAACGTGCGATGTTGGTACAATTGAGGTAACAGTTGTCATGAGTGCCAGGTGTAGAGTTTGACCCAAAAAGAGAAAGTGGCCACCACTGATCATGCTTTGGGCCATGCGATGTGGGCAATCGGCAAGGGTGATTTTTCGCTTTCCGTGGTGTGACTTCGTCATGGCTCTTTGTGAGGTTGGTGGTCTTGCGATGACTTGGGCATTGAACACTTTCGTACAAAGACCTGTGTCGTCCTGCATCCACTTGACACTTTGTGAGCGTATATGCAAGTCACGTGCATCGATTATACTGAATAGATGCAACCCAAAAAGTCACTACTTTATCAAAATCTTATGTGCTAGCTGTGATGCATATCATTGGCGTTTGTTAAAGACATGCCATGGATTAGTAGTGAGGGAGGTTCATACAGTTGGGGAGCCTACCCCTTTAACCACTTAAGGACAAAAAGTCATGACAAAATGGCATTTGGCAAGAAGCTTATACACATAGGGCCTATTCTATTTGTATGAGGCGTGGTGAATTTGGGTGATCAGACGATTGGGGCTGTGTCGGTGGTGGGCTCCTATTAGGCTGGGCGGGGAAGATATCGGCTGGGACCCGAATGGTATAGTCCCTGGCTGCAGCTGTTTCAAGAATGCTTTTAAACAATTCATCAAATTTCCACTTGTCTCTAGTTGCCTTCTCCTGTTTCGAGCACCTGGTGCCCAAGCGTCTGGTGGGGGCATGCACGGCCGGTGTTGCCACACCCTGGGTGCTCCCTTGAGCCTTCGTCCTCTTGGCTTGGGGAGTTTTTGGCTTGCATCTAGGGTGGTGTTGCTTAGGGCCTCTTTTTGGTGTGTACCTCTTAAGGATAGACACATATTGCTCTGGTGGAGGCGCTTGTGCCTTATGCTCCCTTCTACGAGGGAGAGCTTCCTTGCATGCCAGCTGCATTGTGTGCTCCATGACGGTTATTGCGGGGAAATCTGCAAAATGTGAATCAAGGTTAGGCTTTGAGGCAAGATAGAATTATATGCATGGAAGGGATTAAATAGTGGATTATCAAGCGCATGTGAGGAGGAGGGGCAAGGTGAGGCATGCAGTGTTTGTTGTAGAGGGACGACCCCCGTGATGATGTTCGTCCTGCCTGGACTGGGGGGCGTATTCCAGCCATTAGCAGATCTTGGCTTATGCTAAGTTGCATGGATTGGTTGTCATGGAGTAAAGCAGGGCTCGTCCCAAAAGGATAGACCGAAAAGAGGAAAGGTGTATAGAAGGGGACGGTGCCCCATCTACACCATCAGAGATGTTGGTCAGGGCTTCCTATAGTAGTAATGAGGGTTGCATGCCCTCCACCTGGAGGCGGGAATGGTCACACGACTTCTAGATGTGTGGTGAGAGGAGGACCTGAGGAGGTCAGCCTATCAAACCCAACTCTTCTCCTTGCACTTGATTATCATTGCTTGTGTGTGTTGATATTATCCATATAGGGTCACAAAACTCATTGTTTATTTATGTACATATTTACGAATCCATGTCACTTCATGAGGATAAAAACCAATTGTAGAACTCAGGATTGTACTGGAATATGGCACACGCATCTAGTACTTGTGGCAGCTTACTCAATAACGATAGATATTTTGCAACATCGAGTAGCATGGTACCTTGTCCGAGTCTACTAGCAACATGTAACTCCTCCTCAGTGAGAACCTTATCAACCAGAGAGTTCTCTTGGCTAGTTCCAGCTAAGTCCGTACCCCGAATGGCAGTCAGCACTCGAAAGGAAGTTGGCGCCACATAGGTTGTATCTCTTTGAGACCGCCATTTGGCCAATCGCTCCTCCGAGGCTGTCATAATCTGGGCTCCTAGTTCGGCCATTGTAACACGGTTTTCAAACTAACATTTTTCAAATTGACTTTGATTCTCTGATTGTCACTTTAGTTGCTCTATCTCTAAGAGATTTGGTTGGCATAGCATATCATTGAATGTCACAGTTAAGCATAGTTCATCAGCTTCCTCGTCAGAGGAGTCATATGCGTTCACGCAAGAGCGTGTCATAGTGCTCATCAAGATGTTCTTGCTCTTCCTAGGATAGGGGAAATGGCAAGTATTCCCCAAGCTGCTTCTTGGGGAATGCATCCATGTCCACAAGGACGTAGACACGTGTGAATACTTTGAGTTTAGCATCCAACTCAATTAAGCATTCTGTGACACTTCTATGTTCAACGAGAGTTTGCTTGGTTGCTATCTCATGCAAGGTTCTAGGAGTTTCCCTACGCTTTAGCATAGCTGGGGGCTCAAGCCTAGATGAGCAAGATTGGTCAACGCTAGGATTTCTTATGCTCTCGGGGTTTCCATGTTTCTTCTGAGGCTTTGCTACTATTGTGTCATGGTTCTCCTTGGATGTGACCAGTATAGTCTTGTCACCCTATTGTGACAGTGTTGTATCCACTCTTGATTGGTCAATGTGAGTTTTGTTGTCGGTGGATTGAGCGTTGCAACAAGCAACCGTTGATGATAATGGTTGCTTTGATTTTTCAGAGCACATGGATGTGTCTGAGGTTTCACCGTTATTAGGAGAGATGGCAATGGGCTCATTGATAGATGGACTCGACACTTTATTCCTCAGCTCATCAGCACTCTTGGTCTCAATCTTCTTGGTGTCTACAACCACTAGCAACTGTCGTTGTTTTCTCCTCTTTTTCTTGGGCAATTGTGGTGCATCCTTTAAGGACTCAGGACCCTGAACCAAGTCAATCGTTGATGTGTTTGGTTGGGCCTCATCATTCTCCAGTGTGTCCTTATGGGACATGATTGCGGCCTGCTAAATAGCCTTACTAGGTTATGAGGGTACAATTGCCTCTCTTTTTGGAGAGTCTAGCTCTTCAGCTAATTCCCCTCTATTTAGCCCCTCAAGCCTAGGTTTTAGGTGCTTTGGAAGTGCTGGAGTTGTCAAGGATGTTGGTTGTGACATCTCCTGCACATGTGAACTACTAAGGACACATTCTACAAGGGGCATTGTCATGGCCAAGGGCTGTGACTGCTGTGATCCATGATTGGAAGTAGTAGCAGCTAGTTTAGTGGACTGGCTACTATTGGTGGATTGCAACGTCAAGTCCTTAGGCCGATCGGAAGTGGTCGTGTCTTTTGTTGCCCTTTGAGCATTCACTTGTGTAGATCGCTCATCAGTTGATCTAGTCACATTAGGTTGCACAAGCATATCCTTGGGCCGAGAGCTACGGGTGGTGTCATGTCCCACCTCTTGGACATCTGGAAGCTTAGATGGAGATAGAGATTGGGATTGAGCAGCTGCACTTGACGACTGTTGTTGTGCTTCATGTGTCCGTTTAGGGAAAGAGGGTGTAGGAGACTTGGAACTCCTAAGTGGCTCTGACATGGGCTGAAAGATTTGCTCATGACTGTTAGATGATTCTACCATTTGCTTTGTTGAGCATTCAGCCTTGCCATGAGCAATGTTGTACATATGATGCTTGTTATCCACTTGGGGAACCAAAGGCTCCTTGGGCGCTGGTGGCTTTTGCGTACCCTCAACAATTAGATCTGATATCTGCTTGTCAAGCACACTAGGCTAAGGATCTACCCTTCGATTATTCCCGTTTGGTTTCTTGATTTCAATCGTGAGGGGCTTAGTCACTCCAATGTTTTTGACTCGAGACTTGATTTTTCGTTTAGATTTCCTCATGCGCTTCTTTGCTCTTGATACGGTCTGGCCTTCAGCTGATAGACGAGGTTTAGCAAGGGGTTTTGGTATCCAAATCCATTGGCTACCTGCGTAATACCCTTGAGCACGTAGCAACGCTTTGGATATCCATCTCGGCATTGTGCTAGCTCTCCATCGGTGCCTTCGTCTATAAGGCTTGGGCTTCTTTCGTGGTCCTCTACGATGTTTGTAAGTGCAAAGCCTACCCTTGGCATTGTCTCCTGACCTTCTTGTTTCAAGCCTAGCCTCACTCACTGGTTCTCTCTGCTCAACATGCGCTTGTAGCAACTCTTTCAACAAGTCCTTGCTCTCATCACTAGGCTTGCTTGGCATGTCAGAATGTTCCTTATCTTTCCCTCGAGGTTTGATGAGGTCACCCTTACTAAAGGTTGTGATTATCCTCACACCCGGTAGCGTCAAGTGTATCCTTTGTGCGACGTAGTCGGCCTCACACTTGGCTACCCTTTTGAAGGGTCGTCCAAGGAGGGTTTCCTTTCCACAACTAGCACTATTTGGAGGAACATGGAATAGGATAGGCAAGCTTTCCATTTCAACGGTTACAAGGATTTTTCACTTCCCCAGAAGTGCTTGGGAGTGTCCCTCGTAAGGACTAAGAGTTGCATTAGTCAGTGTGAGCTCTGGTTGGCCTAGTAGAGTCCATGCTTCATAGGTCAAGATATTAAAATCAGCTCCTTCATCGATGAGAGCGTCGACACAGTGCTCCCTTTTTGTGGTGAGTTTGACCCTAAGATAAGCAGGTGGTACTATGTCTTCGTCTTTCAGGTCTTGGCTTGTAAATTCAAGCCTTCTAATACATGCCCGTGAGTCCCCAATTACACGACTAGATGTGGATTATCCACTGATTTCTTGGGTCGTCTATGCAGTGTCATTCAAGGTGCATCTATCTTCATGGCTGTCATGTCTAGTCATCCTCGCAGTTGTAGCTTGAGGTTGTTGCATTCCGCTTTGACTAGATGCAGTCTGGGGATGCAATCTAGACATGTTTTTGTGGTATGGCCTTTTTGCCCTTATAGGCTAGATTGGCCCATTGAGGTTCTAGGGTTTCTGTTTGACTTTGTTCGGGTATGGCTTTTGGGTTCTCTTTTGCAAGTGAGAATCCATGCTTGTGTAGAGCCATTACTACAATAGGATCTAATTTGGAGGACCTGTCACGACGAGCATTTTCTCTCCAACCTACTTGGGGGAGGTGCGAAGGGGGGGGGGGGCAATCCCCCCTGGATCACAGGGCTGTTACGATAAATGGCATGTGTAATTTGAAGGACCGTTTATAGCCAAGTTTTGAACTACTTGCTCTAGATTTTAGCTTGATGATAGACCTATGATGTGGTTTCGGCTCTATATGGTCTCTTGGTCAGTTTCAGGATCTACAAGTTAAAATTTGAAAAAATCCAAATTCGTCCCAATAGGTCCAAATTGCAGGGTCCGAATTGTAGGGGCCGAATGCTTAATTCGGCCCGTCCGAGGGCCGAGGGCCGAATGAGAAAGGGTCGAATGTAACCGGTTCAAATGTCAAATTTGGCCAATCTGAATGTGGTTGTCTGAGGGCCGAGTGGGTCGAGTGGGCCGAGTGGGTTGAAGGCCAAGGGCCGAGTGCCAAGTTGGTCTGAATAATCGATTTGGATGGGCTGAGCTGTGGATGTCTGAGTAAGATGTGCCGAATGGTTGATTCAAATGGGGCTGAGGGTCGATTCTAGGACTTGGCCCAGAATCATGTCACTCGGATGGGCCGAATGTGGCGCGATTTTGGCTGACGCAGCAATAAATTGCTTGAATCACACGATTTAGGTCACGGCCTATCGCACACACCTCCAGATCAAAGCTATGGGTGGAGGGGAAGAGTTGTATATACCTGGAATGCCAATAAACTCCAAAATGTAAATCGCCAAACGAATCAAACCCTCATGCCCTATTATGACAGCTGAAACCCTAGTGCTTCTTTTTCTTCTTTTTCTTTGTTTTTTCCTACCCTAATGCATCCGAATCACAAAGCAAATACCTACACTAGTCCAACATGCTTTTCCAAGTCCAAAAACCAAAAACCTACTTGCTAACGAGATTGAATACCTCTTCAAACTCCCTCGCTTCCTACCTATCTACCTCAAGCACCGATTCGGGAAAACCCTACTTCAATGCTCGATTTGAAGCGTGCAAGCGCTCAAGGCTTGAATCTGTTGGTCCCAGCAACGGAACCAAAATGTGGGAGCTCTCGCTCAACCACCAAGACCCACGGACTGCTTATTGTTTCAAGGGTTCCAAGGTGAGCACTAATGGCTACCTCTCACATAGCCGACATGCCATCCATATCTACGGGTATAGTGAGCTTACCTCCATGCCGATCGAGTTACCTCCTCTCCCGTGCACTCTTGTAGCTCCATGATCCAAGTGCAAGCTTCAAGCAAGCTCCATCCTTAAGCTCCACACTGCAAGCTCCATTGCCACGAGCAAGACAAGACAAGAGAAGAGAAGAGAAGAAGAGAGGAGAAGATGGAGAGCTTCTCCTCCTCGGTCCCTCACCCTCACACACTCACTCCCTCACACTCTCACACTCCCTCTCTCAAGCACAAGCTCAAGCAAGCAAGAAGAAGAAGAAGAGGCGAGCCACTTTTGGCCACACATAAGAATGAGCTTCTCATTCACTTTTCAACTTTATATACAAAACCCTAAATCCCTTTTGGGCGATCATCCCCTTATCCCCTTTTTTACATGGCCTAGGCCCCTTTTCCCATTGCCCTCCTATCTTCCTACCTTCCTTCCTACTGCCCATCTACCTTTACAAATTGCACGGGTGAGAGCCTGGCGCTCTTTAAATTAAATCATGATGCACTTGCGCTCTTTTACAAAAGTATTGACTTGTGCTTTTTCTTATGCGCCTTTTTCCTTTATTTAGGACTTTTTTACACTTCTTGTGTTTCCATATTTTTCTTGGTGCGCCTTCTTCTTCTGTTTCACTTTTGCCTTGGCCTTGTCTTATGCTTTGGATTTTCTGGCTTTTCCACCTTGTTTGTTTGAGGGTTAACAGCATATCTTACACACATAATAACTATAATCATGTAGCCATCTAGTACATATCAAATTTTTCTTCAAGTTTAGTACATGATGTACATGTACATCATTAAGTACAAAAGAGAAACCATTAGTTAGTGACAAGTGCACATATGCCACTCCAAGAATGCCTACAAGCAAAGTAATTGACCAATCTAATGCACATCTTTCTTCTAGCATCATATGTAGCAAGCCACTCCCTATGGGTAACTTGAAATGATGCCCCTAAATCAATAATCCAATCTTGACACATGCCATCATTACTAGCAACCAAGAATGCACCCTCAAATGTAGAGATGTAAAGCACATCACCGTCATCACTGCTTATGATGTTGACCTCTTCAAGGCTTTGCTTTCTATTTCTCTTTCTTCTTGCCATCGTCACATCACTCTATTTTTTTCTTTGTTTTTTCTTTACCACTTGAAATAATCCTTTTATATATGACATTTTTGTTGTAGTAATAGTATTCCATGTCTTTTCTCATGTGAGACATACTCCTTGAGTGTCCCCTATCATAGGATTTCCCCTTGCATTGGATCTTAATTCAATTGTAATTGCACTAAAATATTTGGGACCTCCATTATTTTCCTATTCACCTCTTCTGTAAGAAAGTTGCTTTCTACATTAGCAGCAGTCAACCCACTAGTAGGTGCGGAGTTACTGAGATTACAATTCTAAAATTATCCTAGCTTTTAGGCAAGGTGAGAAGCCAAAACATAGCCTTCACTAAGTCATGGAATGCAATCTTGTATGACAATAGCTAATCAAAGATTATATTAAGCACATTTAAATGATTGGATTTACAAGACTCCTCCTCCATGTCAATATCAATGAGTTTCTTTAACCAATACACCTATGATGTGGCACTTTCCTTCTTGTACAGGCTACATAGCTTCTACCAAAATCCATGTGCACACCATCCATATCCTTTAATTTGAAATACACTAAGTTAGAGAGAGTAAGCATAATGGTAGAGCATCTAAGCTCATCCATCTCATCCCATACATTTGTATCCATGTTCTCAGGCTTTACACTAGGCCAATTTAATTGGCTTAATCTATCTCTTTTATACCAATTAATTTAATTGTAAAACTGCTATTTTCAATACAAGAAGTTTGTGCTATCTAATTTCTCAATATTAAACATTGCATTCCAAAGCAGAAGAAGAGGACATATTCACTACAATGTGTCTTGAGAACCAAGCAATAAAGATGCTATCAATTGCAAGCCCAAGAAAACAAATATAACTATAAGCTAAGTGTAGCATTGCAATAGCCAAACAAGAATTCTTGAGCTACTTTTTATGTGTAAAATATCCTCCCAAAAAATTTCCATACAAATAGCCCTTTATCTCTTCAATATAACTAATTTAAAATGTATACTATGAATACAATATGGTTAAATGAGTTCTACATAGCTTGGTTCTTCAAATAGTATGAAAATAGTTTTAGCAACTAGCTCATATAGTAACCATTTCTAGCCTTTTGGAGTATGAATACAATCTCTTGCAAATTGAATATGATCTCTTATAAAGTGGTTCAAATTGAACCATTGTGAAAATGGCATTTAAAAACATCCAACTCACAAGTTTAAAGCGTGAACACAATTCTTGCCAAGCTAGTTAAGCAAAAACCAATTCATGAGGCTTCAATGTGAAAGGGGTTCATTAGTCAAAGGTTTAAGCCTTTGAGAAGGCTGAATGAATAAGGGTATTGCTTAAGCAACCAAGAGGTGCAAATGTTCAAATTTTGCCCCATGGCATGTTCTTGATAGTTTCAAATCAAATGACAACATCTTCTTGCATTACTCAATTGAATTTAGAGCTCAAAACCCTTAAACATAAGCCTTGTCAATCTACTTTTCACACTTTTTCTTTCTATATCTTTACTCACAAACCCCATACTTCCAACAAGAAAACCTCGAGCTTAAGTAGGCCCCTTGCTAAATCCAAATAGTAGACCCCTACTTATGAGAACAAGTTGACTCCGTACTTCCACAAGTGTAAGTTGTCGCTAAGCTTAAGTACCCCTAGTGCTTGCATACATTGAATACATATACATGAATCTTTTCTTAAGCAATCCAAAACCAAACCCCCAAAGTGAGCCTCAATGGCTCTCTTAATTAGAACACCTATTCGACTTAAATGGAAAGCTCAATAGTGGACTCGAACCTCTTTCCAATCCAAAAAATAAGCATGGATATTGCAAGGAAGCACAAATCCTCAACCTCACAATCAAGCTTGATTCCTTGCACTCATCACTCCAACCATGCGCTCCCATGGATGTTGCTGTGATACCAATTGAGAGGAAGCAATGGCGGGATGTAGAGTCAATGTAATGAGGGTACAAGAGGGTGAGAGAGAGAGGAAGCACGCATAAAGTTTTTCGTGGATATACTTAGTTACCCTTATTTTTTGTTATCATCACTCATATATGATTATAAAACGTCTACTAGTACAAGGGGTGCCTACTTGCCTTTGGGCATTGGTTTTTACCCCAACACAAACTTAGTGACAAAATTGTGAATTTTGCATGATCACATAATTTTGGGGGCTAAAAAGTGACCCTATTTTTGCTTAATTTATCCATGGACCCATATTTTTAGCTTAAAGAAAAAGTTTTCTAAAAGAAAAATATTCATCCTAGCCCTATGATATACTAAAGAAGAAATCATAGATTCATATGTTGGAGTTGGGACAGTCAATAGTCTAGTACTAGAAGCATGGATTAGCCCATTGATTGAGAGATGTAAACTTCAACTTTATTATGGCATAGAAACTTGCAAAATGTATCTTGTAGATCTAGATGGTATATTGCAAATGATATTGGGACATTAAGGCCAAGAACCCAAAGTGAGCTATGTAAAGAAATATGTTTCCTTTCCAAAGGAAAAATGAGATTGGATGCATATACTAGTCACCTTGGACCTACCATTCATGGATGAATATAAGCCCCAAATATGCTCAATTTTTATCACTAAAAATAACCATTTGAAGATACATTGCTTCAAACATCCTTCCACTGCTATTATGGGGCTAACTTTGCTTTCACTTATCATGTGGCACTATTTGTGTGTGTGTGTGTGTGTGTTTTTTTTTTTTGGGGGGGGGGGGGGGGGGGAGGGGAGGGGGGATGTAAGAGTCATGATCTTGAAATTAAAATCCTTTACTTCAAGTAAACTCCTCACCAAAGGAAAACACTTGGGTTTGGGATTTCACTTCCCCTTAGTCTTTTCTTGCTTTGTACTTTCCATTCCACTAACTTTATGGACATTCATTGGTTATGATTTCTAAGGTTTAGTACCCATCAACAAATTTGCAATCACATTATGATGAATCATGTGCATAGAATAGTATGTTTAGAGTGCATTCACGATAGTTGTTGAATATACAAATAAATGTGTAAATAAAATCCATACTTCACTACATGAATAGATATACAAATTAATATATGTGTGCATAAAGTACATACTTCACTACGTGAATAGCTATACAAATGAATATATGTGTGCATACAAATTTGTACTTTACTATATGAATAGAAGTGCTTCTGCATAAATCTATGTGGTTGATGTGAAATTGAAACTATATATATGGCTTAAATGTTGAAAAAATGTAAGCTACCTACAAGGGCCACTATCCATAAAAGTATTTTTACAAATGTCATTCCACATAAACCTATGTCTTTATGCAAAATTGAAGTAGCCACACTATAGCAGACCATACACATAGAATAACATGTGTTGGCAATCACATTGTCATTTTGGAACGTATGAGAAATGCAAGAATGGACATACAATGTAATGTGCATTGCATGCATACACATGCTTCCACATAGATCTATGGGGTTGTGCACAATTAGTTATATGTAGCCCAATTTTAAACTATATGCAATGCTCCACTACTCAAAAGGAGCGAAAGTGCAATATGCTTAGAAAATACATCAGGGAATAATTCCATGCAAAAACCTATGGGTTTGTGAAAAGTTTAATATTTGGTGGTGTAAAGTCTATACAAGAATCAATTGGTGCTATGAAAAGTTATAAATCCACATGACTGCTTAATTGCTACATAAATTTCCACTACCTCGAGGATTAGAATGCAACATGCAAAGAATTGTCTTGGGTTTCATACTTCCATCATTAAATGCACATGGAATAAAAACATGGTTTTTAGTGTATCTTAACCTTGATAGTTTGGAAGGATTCTTCTCAAGGCCCATCTTGCTTGAACCTGAAAGGAATTCAAATTCCTTAAGTAACTTTATGAATTATGCGACAAACCCTAGTTCAAATGAATATGTAGGGTTTCGTTGTAGGGAAGCCAATGTCCCAAATTGCAATCAACATTGCAAGGATACTTCTTCATTCAAAGGAATGAGGAAATTAAATTAGGTTATCTCTAGAAATCTTAAACGATAGCAGGGATAAAGCCAAGACTAGATGCTACTATATCAAATTGAAATTTCCTTTACATGTAGAGAGTTTTTTGAGTTTATATTTTGGGGTGTGTAGTTGCTTTGATTTGACATTTGAGGATGGAGATATGTAGGCATCAATATGTGTACTCAACAACATATAACACACACGCGCGCGCACCCCTTTTGAGGCCAAAATCGGCCTATGAGACAACCATGTACAATGTTGATCATCACTAGATATCAAAGTGTGAAATGCTAAAAGATGGTTTAACTTAGTGATATATTGTAAAAGAAGCTAAGGTGGTATACAAGACAAAATAATGCTCACATAGGGATACAATGTGAGGATGAGGTAGTACATGTTTGGCTATGTGACTGAGTGATACTTATATATCTAGTTCCAATCGTGCAACCATCTTGATATCTTCACTTTCATGATTTGTTGTATAGAAGAGCAAGATCTATATGTTACAACTACCGGAGAAGATTTTCATAGACTCATATTGACTAATGCTTTACATGAGGAAGGCTTTCATAGACTCATGCCACAACCAAGGGCTTGACCTATTGTTGACAGCTTACAACTATTAACAACGGGCCAAGGTAGTAGATTTTGTTGTGCTCCAATATGAATAATTTTATGCATTAGATAAGAAAGCTTATTCTCACAATAGGGGGCACTTCTTAGTTCTCATCTCTCTTAAATGTTTTGTAAGAAATATTTATGTTGCTTCATAAGATTTGTACGACAGTCTTGTAATAAAGGAAACTTTAGACATGAATATTAAGAAAATAAGTATTGGTTGTACACTCTCCTTTATCTCTATAAATGCAAGCTTTGCATTACATGGGAAATTATGGTTGAAAGGGATACACGTGCAAAAGAATAGTGGAAATTTTAGATTACGAAAGCAAGCTACATACTTAAAACTTACATTCTAATAAAGGGATACCGGAAGAGGATAGTGGCATGAAAAGTTTGACAAAGTTCAAATTGTAAGTGTAGGCATGACAAGTGGAACCCATAAGTTTCCTTCAATAAAATCCAAGGTAAGAAAAGGTTTAGCCTCTTCATCAGTAAGCTCATGTGCCCATGGCTCTCTTCCATTAGGGCCGGCACCTAACCCGCTACACTTGTATTGGCCATAGTAGACCGTCCTACAAAGAACACATAAGACCATCTTTGCTTGCTATCCAAAATTGGTTAAACAATTTTCAATAATGAAACTCATGGCCAAGAATTGGAGACTTTTTTTCTATGCCATAGGGTCATAATTTATTTTTGCTTTAAGAAAACCCTATTTTTAATTATGTTTATACTATTAAGGTCACTTACATGGTGATATTGCATGAGAATCTACCATTGAGATTGATTAATTGACATAGTATGATAACTCTCACATGTAGTCATATGTAGTTGATAGTTAAACCTTTGACCTAAGGACATAAACATATTAATTATTGTGTGTGTGAAAATGGTCCATCCTTTGGGCACGATGATCCTAGTCTTATAAATAGTATTGCATATAATGATAAATATAGATGATTGCATTCAAATCAAAATTTGAGATGATAATATAATAGTAAGATTAAAAGTCATTTAGTCTTTGAGGTAATGGTGGTTATTGCTATATGAACAATCGTTAGTAATGCTAAGCCTTACATAAGGAGGAATAGTGGGCAATTATGATTGTGCCCTTGAGATAATAGCAATTATTGACAATGGTTGATGAGGCTAAGCTTTTGAGATAATGAGGGAAGATACCCATTGCTTATTGCATCACTCAAGTTGCTCCATGCTCAAGGCATGAAAGGTTAGATTTAAAACATGTTACAAATGATTGTTGGAAAGTTTTTGAAATAAGGATACCTATTTTGTATAGATTGGTTAATTCAAACTTTGAGATATCAATATCATTGTAAGAATAATGAGATTTAAGCCTTTTGAGGTAATAGTGGTTGTTATTGCATGGATAATAGTTGATAAGGAAAAGCCTTACATAAGGATAGTATGTACTAGGCACTAAGGCATCAATAGTGGTTATTGATAATTGTTGATGAGGCTAAGCTTTTGAGTTCAAGAACTTAAGATACCCGTTCCTTCTTGCATATCCACAAATATTGATTATTTGGGCATGATATTGTCAGCTTTAAGGACTATTGGTTAGAGATTATGTTGATGAAGATATTGAGATGATAGTGGTTAGAAATATCGATGAGTACACCCTTGACATAATAGTGGTTGATATGCAGTATGTTAAGGCATTGAGATAAGAAAGGATGTACCCATTTCTTCTTGCATCACCCCAGTTGTTCCATCCTTGGGGGATGATGAGGTTGTCCATGTGGGTGTAAAGGAATACGACACGAGAGTAGCGACCCCATGCACGACCCAAGTACACAGGCCCAGAGCCTGTAAATCATCAATGCTCATTAAAAACATATATGGCAGTAGATACAAAAGCCTTGAATGTAAGAAATTTAATGGCTTTTCCATTGAATTACATGTATTTACCATTTGTATGGCTTGTAAATGCTAAGGTGCTAAACATTGTGCTTCTAAGTTTGAAGGTTTTTCCTTATTAGATTAAACTTGGGTTATGAGAGAACATTGCCTGTGATGGTGCAGTTGACAAAGGCAAAGCCCGAGCTGGAGTCATTCTTGGCTCTCTTTTGAGCTGTCAAGGAGCCTGGTGTTATGGGAACCACATGAAGCTCGCACCCCTGCTTTCATCATTGCATCATCAGAGCCATGTTTCATTAGTCCTTGGGCTCTACTTCTAATTAATTGCTTCAATAACACAAATTCCTAACCCCCTTTCTTCATTAATCATTTCAAATCCCCTTTCTAAATGATTGATCCAACAACACACATTCAATCCCTCAGCATCCATCCTCAATAATGAATCATTGATCCCCTTTCTAATTAGTTGCTTCAACAACACAAATACAATCCAGCAGCATCCATTATTAATCCCCTTCTTTACATGCTTGGTTTCATCAGCATCCATTCACTAATGCCTTTAAAGTGATTGCTACAACCACCAATTCTTCATCATTACTTCCCTTAACAAACCAAATTTCCATCCAGGCTCTCCATCTCCCATCGTTATTAATGCTTCAATGCTCAGTACAAACTTAGAGACAGTGAAAGAACTAACTTAGTTCATAATGTCCTGTCAGAAACGGTGAAAAACCAAATCTAGTGTATACTGTACAATCATACACAGTCAAAAACAAATCTAAGATATGTTTAGTTGCTGGGGCTTCATCAGCTTCAGGTCCATGCTATTCAGAATCATACTTGTCAATGCACTGAGTCGAAAAGCATCTTTCTCACTGTCCAAATCCCAGTTTACTCCAGAAAGCCTCAAGAATTGCACAATGCTATCTGTCATTCATTAGGATACTACTGCAGCTTTGATGGGAAAATTAAGGATTGATGCTGATTACATCACCTGGTACAAGGATCGACCGTTCCCGAAGACAAAGTCAATGGAGCCTTCTATGTAGCAATCCCTGAAGTAATGCTCCCCCTTCTGATCATAAAGAGTGTCTTGGTGCCCCAAGAAGCCACAGCCATAGAACACTGCATTGTCCCCTGATACCCTCAAGGCAACAGCTTGTTGCCTCTCAGCCCCTGGTTGTTGTGCAGGTGCTGAGTTCTGTTTCAATGCAGCTGATGATCAATCTCTCTCTCTCTCTCTCTCTCTCTCTCTCTCTCTCTCTCTCTCTCTCTCTCTCTCTCTCTCTCTCTCTCTCCACACGGTGTGTGAAATTGCCCATGCTATAGAGATACATGTCATGGCCAGTCTCAGCTTTAATCTACTTTGTCATGATTCATGAACCTGTGGCACCTTACAACAATGCCTTCTCAAAACATATCTGCCAGTAATGCACTTCAAACTTGCAACAAACCAATCAAGTTCCTCGCCACCCTTTCTCCCAAAAGTAAAAAGTGCAAGAGCAATACTTTGGTGCACTCTCATCAATCATGTTCACAATGCCCTTTTTTCCACTACAGAGAAATGAACAAGAGGTATACCTGAAATGTGATGTTCATGGCCGCAAAGTACTGGCCATCAACTGAAAGGGAGGCACTACGGTACGTGGAATTGGCCACAGTGGCAGTATCATTCCACACCACCACGGTTGTATTCCGGTTTGAACCTTGCAATGTGATGAAGTCCTTGGTTGCAGGTATTTGCACCTTCTCCCTGCCATACATACACCTCCCTTCATCGTCATCTTTACTGGCACTTAACTAATGACCTAATGCTGACCTTTTTGAGACAGACAATCCCATCTGCTACTATGCCATATAGCATGCTTTTGTCATAGGATATCTTAGTAGCCCATAACGTGATTATTCAGTTTCATCTCAAACATTATTTAAAACAGGATACTTCACTACCTATAATTATGCCATAGCATGCCTTTGCCGTGTGATAGCATAAGGCTATTAAGCATGGCACATGATGTGATTATTCAGTTGCATCTCAAGAATAGAGAATAATGTATCACCTATAGATGCCAGGCTTGACTACGATATACACTGGGTTTTTGCTGTAGAAAGGGATGGAGTCAACTGCTTTCTGGATAGAGGTGAAGTTTCCCTTGCCATTGATGTCCACTATCAAAGTGGAGATGTTTTTGCTTCGATGAAAGAACTGTCTGAAATGGGGCTGATGCTCCTCGCTCCACCTGATGTAATCAAGCCAAGCCTTGAACTGCTCCTCTTGGTTCACACCATCGTCATCATCATCATAATCATCATCTTCGACAGTGGTGCTACCTTCTACTGCGACTACATTGTGCAGCAAAAATGGAAGCAACAGCAAGGAAGCCAGAAGAAGAGCAAGAGACAGCAAGTGGCTCTCCATTAGGGTCTCGTATGTGGAGCTCTCCAACCGCGAGTGGTGAGCAAGGTGGGGGTTAATAGCAGGGATAGGATGCTCAGAATTGAGCTCAGGAATGCAAACTGATTTACAATTGAGCTGCTATGAGCTTTTGCTTGAGCTGATGCAAGCTAAACTTGAGCTGATTCAAACTGAGAAGCTAAAACTGAGCTGATACAAGCTCTCCCATATCTTCTTCTTCTTGTGTAGTGCTTCCTGTGTCTGATTTATATGTACACTTGGCTGCCCCCCAGGTACATTAGACGTGACCTACATCATCTACCTTCATCCTGCTTTTGACTTGAGGGGAGTCCTCTTTCGCAGAGACACAGGAAAGCCTGACTGAAAGAAGGTGGGCATGGGCGTTCACGAGTAGGTTTGTCTGTTCCTCGTGCGTCTACGTCTCTCTCTCTCTCTCTCTCTCTCTCTCCCGAAGAGAAACCATCCAAACGCACCTGTCATCTTTATATGCAAGTGTCTATAGAGTGCTCTGTGCGTATATTGTTGTGTGCACAACAGAAGACAAAAAGCATGGCTGTATGTATGTATTAATTCTCACAAATATCTGTGTGGCGTGCCCATGCATGTAGATATGTATGTGTCTATGGGCTCATGCATCACACCTATGTGTATAGAGCAATAATTTTAGACACAGAGAGAGAGAGAGAGAGAGAGAGAGAGAGAGAGAGAGAGAGAGAGGCTAAGGCACTTCCAATTGCATTGGGTTGGATCCCTCTCGTGATAAGACTCCTTCTCTGGCACCTCCAATGAAGTCATTGTCTCTCTGGTGGTCATCTATGGAGTACATGTTAAAGAGTAGCACCATAGGTATAAAGAATATGATCTAGAACAAATGGTTCTTATATGACAAGTTTCCAAGGCATATGGAAAAGCCAAGTCGGCTTTAGGATTAGGGTTCCTCATTTTGTCAAAAGTGCAAATCCTACTATTAAGCTTAGGGTTCTCACTTTCTCGAAGTCCCTAAAGCGACTTTGAGGCATGAAAGTAATTAACATTTCGTTGAAGGTAGTTGAATAAGAAGTTCTAATCATTGCCCAATCTTACTAAATCTCACATAGCATTCACTTTTGTATGACAATGCTTTCTTTAGTTATACATCTCCATCACTTCCTTTTGTGGAACTTGTTTCATTAGCACATAAAGCATTCTTCATGTTGTGCTCCTAGTTTGGAGAAGGAAAGATGTAAGTGCACTCACCTTCCAAAGGAGGGGGAAATTAGAGAGAGAGAGAGAGTTAAGTGTCCTCTACAATATTCATGGGATTGAAATTACATTAAGCTCAAATGTTAAGATTAAAAAACCTTTTCTCTAAACATTTTGAGCTTTTTGCTTTAATTAAGCAATTTTCTTAATAGTAACCTAGTTTTCCTTAAGAACATTGGTTCTCTATGTATAGGTAGGTCTATGGGTTTAAAAAATGATCAACATGTTCATGCATGCCATGTATCTCTTATTAGCTAACTTCACATATGATTAGACCAACCATTCGATCATGGAGCTTCTATTGCAAACACCCCCCTCCCAAAAAAAAAAGAAGTAAAACTTTATCTTGTGAAGTGTGATTTGCTCTAGGGATTGAAGGGCATAATATGAGCTTTTAAACACCTATCTACTTTTGAGAAGCCATTTTACAACGGAGAGATATGACATGCCGGATAGAGTTATGATAATAAAGATCACATCAACATGTCATTTTCCCTACACAACCCCCACAAAATATTTTTTACAATGGATGTGACATCCCTTGCATGCCAAGTTAGCAAGTAGGCATGTCCACTGGTATGATTTGCTTGGTTGGTTTATGCCTAGTTCTGATGAGCATAGGAGCTAGGATTGTGAGCATGGAGCATGGGGCAATAGATGGGCAATTAGTGAGGAAGGATGTAACATTAGCTATGGGTGCTAAAGTGGTGGAAGGCGACATTGAAAAGAGAGTAAAAAGGTGGTATGTAAGGGATTTGGAGTGGAAAGTGCGATCCAGCATCACGGGGGCTGGTAAGATGGATGGATGGCATGTGCGATATCGACGGAGCACATCCTTGTCTATCACCTCCTAACGGCCAATGATACTTACTACCCCCCATCGATACGACAAACACTCGAGAGAGAGAGAGAGAGAGAGAGAGAGAGAGAGAGAGAGAATCGCCCACACACACACCACCAGATCACGAAAGGAAAGCACTTCTTACTTCTTACCCCCCTCTCACATCCATTCACTCTTTTCTCTTTTAGAGTCCTATACATAGCACACGTGACCCCTTCTACACTTTCTCTCTCTCTCGCTCTCTCACTCACTTAGCTTCTCTAGCACATCATGTCATTGCTAGTCAAGGCCACATACCTCAAGTGTACTCAACAATGCATGCAAGTGCAATGCCTCGTGGATAGTATCCACAAGTTGTCCCCACAATAGGGATGTCCTTCGCGTGCACCCCAACTCGTCCTTCTTAAAGGACTGGCCTTTACATGCAATTCAACTCGCCATTGGCCAAATACTACTTCTGCATTGAACTGTTCATCTCATATGCTATCTAGCTTCCTAAAAAAGTCCTAGTCTTTTAAAGTGAACACCTGCAACACCCAACACCTCGAAAGTGCTACTTGTTTGAATGTGGAATGCCTTAATATACCCATTTTTCTTCATGAGATTCACCAAAGATTCAATTGCCTTCACTTAAAATTTTAATGCCTCGTTCAAAATGTGCTTGTGATATATCAAAAGTACCTAAATTAATCATGGATGGCCAAAATGGTCACAATTTTAGTTACGTAATTTGTATTGTCTGACAAAGGGAAGCTAATTATGTGCACTACAATCTACCCACCAATTTACAATGTAATTGCAATGTTATAGAAGGTTTTCGATGCTAAAACTTTTCTCTACATTGCTTGTGCATAAATGACTTTATAAACAATCTTCTCATGATTAAATAAGAGATATACAACACTTTCAAAAACTAGAACATATAAATATCCTACAGTGGTACAAGACTAACATGTATGGATTAGGATTTGTAAATCTTATGGTCACACCAATAGCACCCACATCCACTCAAGATCCACTCACATCAAAAACTCTAAGCTTACATGTCCTTGTTCATGTTCATGGTCTTTCAAGGGATAGGTAAATATAAACAAAGTGTTAATCAAAGTCACACATGTACTTGGTAGGTGTTTAATGTTTCAGTAGGATAATGACACTATTATTCCTCTAAAATAAATGGCAACATCTGTAAGCAAACAATTTGATTCCAACAATTGTGAAAAGGAACAATAGGAGAGACCAGCATTTGCAGAGCACCTTAATCTTATTAGGTAAATGTAACAACTTGGATCTAATAAAACCTCCACAAAGCTCTATATCTAGCAAAGACATAGCCTATCACATGTAGAATAACTATACTCTATGTGCCAAAGTTGGAAGAGTCTGTAGGAGGGATTGGATCTAACAAATTGCCAAATTGAACTTAGAGAACGTTGTTATGCATAAGTAGCTCAAAATCTTCATAGTTATTTGCTTACTAAGTCGGTATGCATAGTTCATTATAGATTTGTTGATTTTCCAAAATCATTGGCATAGCTATAGTAATGTCCTATGTTTTGCATTTTGCATCAAATATTCTTACTAACGTCTTGATTGAATTTATTTTGCAAGCTACTTAACTGTTGAGACAAAATGTGTGATAGTTACAAAATAGATTTATAGCACAATGATGCATTAGTACGACATGAAAACTACAATAAACATGTTAATACCACTATTTGTGAAATACATTTTATCAAGAATAAGTCCATGTACTAGAAATTATTACCAAATCCTTTGATATTATATATCACATATTATTTGGCACATTTACTTGGCCCACTGGATGAACATTTTTCTTAGTCAATCTTCATCTATTATAGGTAATTCATCTACTAGTTCCACTCTGGTGTCAAAGTAGGGTTTCAACTAACCCACGTCAAAGATATTGTAAGTCATCATAGTAAAATGTGCCTCTGGACCCTTTTAAGAATTGTATAGAACCCATATAGCCTATGTGCAAGCTTATTTGAAGACTCGTTTATCAAGAGAAATGCACTTACACTTAAAAGAAGAGGCACGCCCTCTTGAAATTCTATACGTCTATTCTGTCATCCAAATAGAGCCTTCATTGGCCTTGCTTTGTGATGGTTTTATATCATTGTAGTAAAACTTGCATCTTCAACACTTTTTCTTTGGCATGTGGGTTAAGATCCTCATGGAATCGTGTATCCTTAAGTATCCTCAAAAGAGGGCATCCCATTTCTAACATGAGGCAGACTGTTATATGCAAATTTTGTTAAATTCAACTAATGTTCCAAAGAAGCCTGAGCATATTAGCAAAACTATCTAATGTGTCAAGAATCAGGTGGTGGGGGGACTTGCTTGAGATGTTGCGCCAAACAAACGCTATACACACAAGAGGACGCTCACTCAAGAATACAATAAGAGAGATTGAAGCAAATACATTTGGATGCTACCAAAGCAATTACGCATCTAACAGTTGCCATCCCAGTAACTGGACTAAATGTCTCTTCATAATCTATGCCATATGTTTGAGTATAGCCTTTTGTAACTAGCCTAGCCTTATACGTGCTAACAGAATCATCTACGTTATACTTAATTTTGTAAACCCACTTACAGGCAATAGCTTTCTTGCTCTTAGGAAATGGTATTAGATCCCAAGTCTTATTGGCTTCCAATGCAACCATCTTCTCATCCATTGTTGTATCTCAATGAGCATGACCAACTATATCCTCAAAATAAGTGGGCTCAACATCCTTAACCACCTTTACCATATAAGCATAATGGTGAGTTGCATAACCTTCAAAACCAAATGTTTTAATAGGATATATGACCATGCTAGACCTGTGTACCATTGAATTAGTTAGTGGAGCCTTTACATTACCATGTGCTCTCTGTACACCTGGTGTCTTAATTGAAGGAATACCAAGCTTATCATCCAAACTCTCTGAGCCATGGGAATTTCCGTCAAATCCCAAATGACTAATAGATTTATCATTACCATCTGACACCTTCTTCTTCCCTTTGTCTTTACTTATAACACTAATAGATGCATCTAAAGATGTGGGGCTACTCCTTAGTATCCCTTACCAAGGGTTGATTGTATATGTAGTACCAGATGATGTTTCTGATCCACTAAGGCTCTGTGGTGCTTGCTTTTCTTTCTACACCTACTATCATGATGATGATCATCACCCAATGCATCACCACTAGATGCATAGCAACTACTCATCTCGAAAAAAATAACATCCCTGCTCACTCTGAACTCACATATGGCAGGGTTATAACAAAAAATATTCTTTTTTCTCTAAAGAGTATCCAATAAAGATACATTTTTCAACCTTTGGGTCAAGCTTCTTTTACAACTCATCTAGCATATGAACATATGCAATATAGAGAAACACATTCAAGTGTGACACCGGGTTTCTTGCTTGTAAACATTCTTCAGGGGTCATCCCATGAACTACAGTTGTGGGAGTTTTGTTCATAATATAGACGGTAGTATGAACAGCTTTAGACAAAAAATATTTTGGCATGTTCTTTTCAGTCATTAATGCATGTGCAACTTCTGCAATATGCCTACTTTTTCTTTCTGCAATCCCATTTTGCTGTGGAGTATACCTACAAGTAAGATGCCTCTTTATTCCGTGAGACCCCAAGAAGTCACTAAACTCATTAGAGAGGTACTCTCGCCCTCCATTTGATCTCAAGCACTTAACATTCAAGCCTAATTTTGTTTCAATAGTAGCCTTGAAGGTTTTGAAGTGCTCAAATACATCACTCTTTTTCTTCATGAAATATACCCGTAGATTTCTTGAACTCTGTGTAGGCTCCCAAACATCTATATGTACAACATCAAGTATGTTTCTACTTACATTTCTATCATGTGAAAAAGGTTGTCTTGCATGCTTACCAAACTGATATGCTTCATACACTTTATGAAATTTTGCAACTCTAAAAGCAAGCAACCTTGTAACCAATCCTTTGGACTGCATTAACTTTAGCATTTGCACATTTGCATATCCAATACATTTATACCATATTTCAATATCTACAAAAACTCATTTTTCTTTAGCATACATAGTAAGAATTCCAGCATCTAAAGTGAACATGCGGCCAACTCTATTTCCTTTTGCAACCAACATGTACTTATCATTAAAGTCTTCCACAAAAAAACCTCTTGCATTAACTCAAACTTGCAACTCTTTCTCTACCATTTGGCCAACAAACACTAAATTCTTTGTGATTGATGGCACATGCAATACATGAGACAGACTCTTTGTCTAGCCATCATGCAAGGATAAGGGAACCTTTCCAATGTATGAATTTGTGTGGCATGAATCATTACCCATTTATAAATAACCTTGATTTTGTAAATCTACATCTCTTCAAAACATTTAGCATGATTGATCATATGATTAGATGCACTTGAATCAACATACCATACATCATCATGTGTCCCCTTTCAAGTAACAGCATTCATCATATCCTATATAACAAACAGATGCTCATTTTTGTCTTCATTCTGTCATGATGAAGATGATGCATAGTTTCCTTGTTGTAATTTACCATTGTAGATATCATCCTTCTTACTATAGCAATGGGCTACAATATGGCTTGTTTTGCCATAATAATGACAAATAATACCAGAATTACCAGAACCTTTGTTCTGCCATCCACCTCTTTCTTTAGAGCTCCCCTTGCCTCTAAAGTTTCCATAATCTCCTAAAACATGCATTTCGCCGAATTGTTGATTTAACTTGCTTTGTTGGTAATCACTAGCACATCCCATACAATAGCCTCTCAAAGAGAATTTTCCATGTCCCCTTCCTGAACTTGAGTAAAATGCTTGGACATATTCACTACTTCTTTCATATGATATTGATCTCTTTGGTCATCATAAGAGAGACCAACTCATCAAAATCTAAAAATGGCTTTCATACATATATAGAAGTGACAAATGATTTTCAGGTCTTCTCATTATTAAGGCCACCCAAAGTAGATGAAACCAAATCATCATCATCAAGCATTGCATTAATCACTCCCAAAGCATCTACAATGCTCATCACCTTCTAAACATACTCATTGACATGCATTTTCTCTTTCTTCAAGGTATTCAATTCTTACTTTAGTTGAATCTTTCATGCCTTTGTATTTACTGAAAACATGTTCTAAAAAATTATCCAAGCTATATGTGAAGTTTTTGCATTTCTAATATACCCCAGCATAGTATTATCAATGACTGTAGTAGAGAGCCAATATATCATTTTTTCCCCATTTCATTCCATTCTTTACATGCCTTTAATTCATGTACAGTTGTAAGGTTATCTCAACTCTGGCTCTTTTTTTAAAAAAACCTAAAATGAACTCGTAAAGGCTTTTCTAATAAGCGATTTCGTCACACGAAACTTCCATGATGGATAATTTTTCTTGTCCAACTTCTTGATGATGGGGTTTCCATTGTTCTCTGTCATTATCACAAAAATGATATAAGATAGTAAGCAAGTCTTCTACAATCTTTCACAACAAATGCACAACAATACACCAAGTAGCATTTTTCACTGAGATTGCTCAATAGTACATATAATTTGTAACCTATTTGTAGATAAAACTTATATTTTCATCTTGGCAAACACCTCAGAACTTACAGATTTAAAATTTGTAACATGTGCACCCATTTTTTTGGTCGACACATTCAAAATTGCAGTATGCCCAAGAACTATTTTCCGCAACCTTGTGTGTCTGAAATGAGGCTCAAAACAATTTCAAATGGCAAAAAAAGTAACTGAAAAGTCGTTAAGGATGATGTACAAAATATGTACTGCTCTACTCACGCATCAAATCTCACAACGATATGAGATTTTTACTTTGCCTTGCTTTCGGTGCCTCCATGGGTACTGTCTAAGAGAAAGAGTGGAAGAATGGGACAGCTTCTTACCCATTGCTTGGTTGCTCAAATCTTTGCTTCTCCTCCTTCACTTTGGCCTTCAAAACCAGTCTATCTCTCAATAGCATGTCAATAATTGTGTGGTGGAGGGTCTTGTGTGTTAACCGCGGTGCAAAGAAAGCATAAGAAAAGCAAAGAAAATTAAAAAGACACAGAGGAGAGAGCAAAAAAATGTGACCCAATAGAAAAAAAAAACGAAAAGAGCCAAAAGCTCAAGAAACAAAATCAAAAGTTCAAGGCAAGTGCAAAAGAGAAAAGACACATTTTAAATATAAAAGCACACTCTAAATCTTTGTAAAATAGCACCAAGATCCCTCCTATGCAATTTGTAAGTTTAGATGGGCAGGGATAAAGGAACCATGTAAATAAGAAGGAAATAGGGAAAGAGTACCTACGCTAAAATGGCGGTCATGTAAAAAAGGGATGGGCGCCCAAAGAGGAGTAGGGGATGCATAAAAAGGCAAAATGAAAAATCTCATTCCTGTGTGTAGCCAAAACTAGCTCTCCAGCTCTTCTTCTTCTTGCTCTTGTCTGTGCCTATGCTTGTGCTTGAGAGAGGAAGTGTGTGGGAGTGAGTGTGTGAGGGTGAGGGACCATGGTGGAGAAGTTCTCCATCTTCTCCTCTCTTCTTGTCTTCTTTTCTTTTCTCTTCTCTTGTCTTACGTGTGGCAATGGAGCTTGGGCTTGGAGCTTGAGGATTGAGCTTGCACCTTGGATTGTGGAGCTACCGGAGAGCTTGAGACAGGAGGCAATTTTATCGGGCATGAAGGTAAGCTCACTACACTTGTAAGTGTGAGAGCATATGCGGCTATGTGAGAGGTAGCCATTGCACTTGGCTTGAAACACTTGAAATGATAGGCAGTCCATGGATCTTAGTAGTCGAGTGAGAAGCTCCCACATTTTGGTTTCCATTGCCGAGACAAATGGATTTAAGCTTTGAGTGCTTGCATGCTCCGCATGAAGCATTGGGCTAGGGTTTGTCCCGAACCGGTGCTTGAGATAGGTGGGAAGTGTGTTGAAAGGCATTCGATCACTTTCACAAGTAAGTTTTTTTATTTTTAAGGCTTAGGTGATTAGGTTGGATTTGCTTAGGTGTTTGTTTCTGTTTCGGATGCATTTAGGTAAGGAAAAAATTAGAAAAAACAGAGAAACAAATAGTAGGGTTACTGCTGTAAACAGAAAAGAATAGGGAGAAAAAGAGGCATTAGAGCATTAAGAGAGGGGAGAGAGAGGAAGGGGAATGGAAGACTTTTAACAAGGGGTTTAAGGGGCAAAGAGAGGAAGGGGGAGCTCATTTTTGCATTCAGAGTTGAGAGAGAGAGTGAGATGGACAAGTTTGTTACAGGGCAGCAGTCAAGTGAGGAGAGATTCTATTCCTGCAATGTGACCAAATGCATTCGTGGGCTATCAGTGAGTTGGTTTGATTGCTAACTTCTTAGTCTTGGATCATGGAGCTTGCTAGAGGTTAGAAGGGAGCATAGCAAGTGTCATGTTGGATTTTTGTCAAGGTTGCACCTGTTTTCACCGCCACCGTTGTGTTTGGACTGTCCGATTGCCATCCGACTGCCCCAAAGTCATCTGATTTTGAAAATCTGACACAATCAGATTGTCCGATCGGACAAACCCTAACTAGTCAAGGATTAGACAACCCAAAAATTGGACAGCTTGACTATTTGATTTGGAAAAACCGGTCTCAAATAGTCCAGAATAATAAGATGATTTTGGAAATCAGACCAAAAATCTACAAAACGAACATAAAATTATGACAAAACTTTGACCTTCTTAGACCCTGTAGGGGAAGCCCTAACTGTAGGACATCCCAATAGATCCCCAGCTAGGTTAGTGAGTGAGGCAATAGAGCCAATTGACCCAAGAGTTGAGAGACCCAACAGTCCATGAGCGACTGAGGTCACTGGCCATACCCCAATAGAGGTCCAGAAGGACAACCTAAACCCACTACCCTTCAGACCATGCTTCAAATTAGGGACCTAGGGTGGACCATTGCAGGTGGCCACCATTTGCATGAAAGAGCTAGCACAACCGAAATTGATTAAAGGGAGTGTGATTTGCATTGATTATGATTGAGGTTATACACTTCGTCACATAAATACTTGAAGTGCATAGTGAAAGATAGAAAGCCTGATTAGGCACAAGTCCACTCCAACACTCATGTGTTCAGTTCATATAATGTTCCAAATCGATGTGTATAACAAGGAATACACTAATGGGGTCTAAGTAAGGAACAAACCCGCTAAAAGGAGCAAACCCTGAGAAGCCAGATACAACTTGAGAACCAGGACCTGAAGCAAGCAACTATGAATTGTTAAGTGATGGAGAAGGGAGAGAGAACCGACATAATTAGGGGTGCAACTCCACCCGATCTAATCAATCTAATCGACACACTAGTTGCTCAGGAAACCTCTGACATGTCAGGAACCAGTACCATCCCTATAGAGATAAGCTTGACTTAGAAGAATTCCCAGTCGACATTCAACAAATGGTAAATCGATACAACTTGTAGACCAAAATGGTGCATCATGGTAGACTAGCTGATGATATCATAGCCGATCTCAAGGAAGAGAGAAGGTTGATGATGAAAGAGCTCCAAAGCATAGCAGCCTACAACCAAGGTGAGCGATCCCAAAAACTAAGACAAGACATAGAAATGTGTGAGGTCCAGCTCATCCTAGCTCTTGCCAACTAGACCAAGACCAAATGCTGAGAGGGAGAGAGCATTAGAGGCTGATCTTACACTAGGTGGGCTCCTCATGAAGCAACTCTTATACGATACACTTGCAGAGTAGAGTGGAGTAGCCCTAGTGACTATGTTGCTAGTAGCAGGACTAGGAATCACGCCAAACTCTAAGAGCCAGACCAAAATACCTACGATCAAGAGATGCATTTTCACCCCACACGTGGCACCGCATAGGCAAAGCCTAAATGCCATAGGTAGGTAGATTGATCGGAATCACTGGCAAAAGAGTGTAGATTCTAACAAAAATCAAGCAGTTGGCAACCTGCTCACGACATTGATATCAACCCTTGGGAGAGCTGCTTAGGTAGAACCCAACACTATGGCAAGGGTTGAAGTAGTGGGTAGAACAACTTGACATGCTTGGGCCTATCGACTTGCCTTAAAATGATGCAATAATGCATATGCCAAGCTTAACCCTAAACTCAGTGTCTAAGTCTTTGCATGTAAATGCCTTTTGGGAAGGCACAAAGATGCATGCAATCTTTCCTGTCAATGCATTAGGAGATGCTACAAGGAAGGGAATTGTAGATACAGGAGTAGGAGTCAGTGTGCTCAGTCATATGGTCCTACAAGCTTGGGGTAACCCACCTGTGGAGACAGCTACTTTTGATGTCATACTGGCTAATAGAATGAAGGTCGGAACATTTGGAGTACTAAAGAATGGCCCTTGAAGATAGATGGAGTCCAGTTCTCAGTGAACTTCATAGTCATGAAGGGAGTGGACTACAATATCTTGCTAGGTTGACCCTAGATGAAAAATGCACGAGTGATAGAAGACTGGGGCAACAATCTAATATGCTTAGGTAAGAGATCGAAAGCTGTGAGAGTCGAGATGGAGACCTAGAAGTTAAGAGGCAAGGACAAGAAAGTGAACCGATAGAAGGGCCCGCTAAGGTCAACGAGGTCAACTTAGCGAGGGAAGGTGAAAAGCCTTGACCTATGTTCATAGCTAAGGACCTAACTAAAAAAGGGGAGGAGAGTATGAGCTTCTTAATGGCAGTCACCTCAAGAAGTACTACCCTCCAGTGCACCCATCACACGAGCCTCCAATGTTGAACCCACCTGTAAACATAAGAGTAGCCACCATCACTGAGATAGAGGATAAGGAAGAGGAAGCAGTAGCACCTACATACTTGCATATATTGATCATTGGCTACAAGACATGTGCCTTTGATGCACTCATCATTGATGAGGGAGCTAACTGTAATATCCTTACACATGATCATTGGACCCTCATTGGTCAGCCCCACTTGCAATCTACTAATGCAAAACTCAGCCCTTTGGGGGAAGTCTTATCCACTACTAGGAAAGTGCAAGAGGTAGTGGTCTCTGTTGAGACTGAAAGCCTACTAATGATTTTCTACGTGATGCCTAATACCAAGTCCACTAGTAAGGAATCACTGCTAGGACATGCATTTAAGAAACAAGCACACTACAATGTTGACTTTGACTCACAATGTATTCATCTTACCATTAGCAATGTTTGAATGGTGACAACTTTTAGAAACTTTGTGCCAAGCCTAAGCAAGGGCATTGTGACTTATCCCATCTTGCAACATCGCATAAGCCGCAACCACTAGGGATGCACCCAAAGCCACTAAGCAACAACTCAAATGGGTACAACTGTAGTTGCATAGAATACAATCTGCAAGAACTCATAACCCTAGAACCTCACACCCTAGGCCTAGAAGACAAAGATGGTGCTACTATGAAGGCAACACTTGGATCTGGTTGCCCAAGTCCATGAGGTAGCACGAGTATCCCTCAACCACCACTTTGCAAGCCATCTCCATATGACAGTAAGCCAACTAGGTATGAGAAATGAACTGACCCACACGGAACCAAACCCATCGAGCCCAAAGTCTATCAACCAAAACTGCGATCACTGAGACTAAATGTGACACTTCTGCTATTCCAACTACTCCACAAGTAGCGAGCAGCACATCAACTGAGCCACAAGACCAATCCATTGCACAAGGGGCTGACAAACACCCCACTAAATAGCCTAGGAGGTAGGAATTAGTAGTGGAGTTATCAAGCTCCAACCCCAACCTCTCATAGACCTTAAAACCTCCTATAAGTTGAGATCCATCCTTACTTTGGCCTCAGACCTAGTCGCGAATATGGGGGACGACCTCGTCATGTGCATCAAATGCTTGGATGCTACCTTCACCATGTTTGCTAAAAGCTACAAAGGGGTGGATTTAGGCCTCCTCGATGAGCCATTAGCAATTGAAGTACACTCCTTGCCATGCACTTGGGTGGATTCATGTTCGTCAAGATTCCCAAGGTGGCCAAGGCCTTGATTGCCAACAAGATTTCTCGAGAGCAAGCTTTCAAACAATGGTTACTCACCTCCTATAGCAAGAGCAAAAAGTCTCTACAACAACCCATGAACTAGAAGAGTTGAAATGGTTAGCCAAGTCTGACTCTTCCTTTCTGTGAAAATGATATGCTTTGCATCTTCAATTGGAATAAGAGGTCTGCCAAATTATGACCAACATTGAGCAGAGACATGCAATCAAAACCTTTGAGTGTGATCTGACCTATATGGCTCCTACCTCATTCAAAGTATTGGCCATCATGCACAACCAAACCATTAGAAGAAAATGTTATGGCCCATCCCTATTTGGATCAACTCCTGACCGAGGAAAAACTGCACATCACACAATAGGATGAGCTCTGGAGCCTTCCTAACTGATGTCTTGACCTACATTACACACGTAGGCATTAGGCCTCAAAACATGGGCCACCATGCCCACTTAGAGTATAACCCAAAATTCTATGTTGGGCTCATGAAGAAATAAAGCATAACAAGCAAGTGCTTCACTCCCTTAACCTTTCATCCTCCAATCCTAGGAAGGATTTTCATCATTTTCAAGGGGGAGGGGGTAAGGTGGAATAAAAAATATGACTTGAACTTCAAAACTTCAAACCAAACTTCACAAGCAAAAAAGGATTCACAAGCAGAAAGGATGAATAAAGGAAACTCGTACTTGAAAAAACTCTTTTATGGAATTTGTGTTTGGAATGAATGGATTACTTGAAGTATAAAAAGTTTCCATTTCTTAATGGGACATTGCACCATTCCATAATGTTTGATCTTAAACTCTTTCTTTTTCACACAAGGTACTCTCACATGAGCTAATTTTAAGTTGTTGTGCCACCATAACATGAACTCAATATGGCAGGCAAACTTCCATTCTTAGATGAGGAAGAGCACAACATGTACTAACTGGCCACCACCGAAATGCAAGTCTACAACTAGCTAAAGTACTGCAACATCAACAATTTTGGAGAGCTAGTGAACAAGGAAGGCACGATGAGACAAATAGTCGACCAATGCAATCTCCATAGATATGTAGAGAAGGTTAGCTAGAAGATTTGACCACGGTTGATGCACAGAGTTCTTGCGGACATTTAATGTAAGAAAGAACAGTAGCATGGTGATTGTCAGGAAGGAAGGCTCACCCAAAAGGATAGAGGTTGTGCTCAGCCCTAAAATGGTGGAGAATTTTTTAGGGTTGGCCAACACATAAGGAAAGAGACCAAGGAGGGATGTCTATGGCATGCTGAAGATGCTGATGACAAAGGTATACACTAAAGATGGGATCAGTCTAGCAGACATTCTTGACCCCGCCATCTAGTTGCATGCAAAAATGGTGTACGCCCTATTCTCCAGTCACCAATACAATACCCTCATGGCTCGGATCCTAGTGTCAATGCTTGAGAGTATCGCAGTAGGGGCCCTAGACAAAATAAATCCAAATGCCTACGTCCATAAGACGATTGAATCATCAGCCAAGTCATTGTCATCGAGTCAAATACTTGCAGGAGGTGAGTCACTGGCCACCACAACTGAGTCGGACCAAAAAAAACCTACATCAAAAGTATCCTTGATAGGGTTTGGAGGTTTTTCTGACTACCAGCATCCAAGAAGCCATGGGAGATATGGAAAGGAAAGAAGTAGGGGAGACTTCAAATAGATCTCCCATCTAAGAGCAGCACATCTCCCTAGTCCCAAAGAGCCCACAGCGTCTCCAAAAGCTAGAAAGAGGGGAGACAAAGAAGTGAGTGAGCCATAGAAGGAGAAGACAAAGCACGATGCAAGAAAGAAGGGAACTCAACTCAAGGCACAGTAGCAATAGGAGGGGTCTAGTGAGCAGACCATTATCAAGCAAGGCAGAGAGGTTTCGATCCCATCAAGCTAGGGGGAGTAGGAGAAAATCTTTCTAAAAATTCCAAGTAAGAAGAAGAAGCATGAAGAAGAGGAGGATGCTTGCAAAAGGCAGAAGAAAAATATTGAAGGGATGAAGGAAGAAGTGACAAGAGGAGGAGGAAAGACTAAGGAGGGAAGAGGAGGAGCAGATGGCTCTTGCCACCAGGCTGCAATCCTCCCAGACCAAAGAGCTAGCCAAAAGGAGATTAGATGACACGCCTAGAACTAGCTCTGCTAGAAGCAGCTAGAGGACCCATGGTGGAAGGCAAAGGGAAGGCCCCATTGGAATCGCCCCTGCCTGTCATGGTTGTCATTGCTACCACCACCCAAGAAACCATGGATGTGACAGTGGACCAAAGCAACATTATGGCTTGGGTAAAATACCTAATCAATATGGTGCAACAACTTGAACCAACACCCAATGGAGGAGTTCCCCATACCAGGAATGAAGAGGCCTGCTATTGTGGATGTTGAATCCTAAAAAAACTCAAAGAAAGCTAGGGTGAAGATCTCAACTACGTCCATACCCTTGGCCATGCCAGGGTCAACATAGTATGATGAGTATGTCCGAGAGCTACTAGGCCAACTTGAAAGAGTAAAACAGGAGAAGAAGCAACATCAGTGCTGGAGTTGGAAATTGAAAAAGAAATATTCTCAATCTACCAACTCGAAAAAACATGCCAAAATAGCGACCTATCAAAGGCAAATAAGCAACTTGAGGAAAGAGATAGAAACCAAATAGGCAATAGGAGGGAAAATGGAGGAGAAGGTTGCACAAGACCCTCATGCCGAGCAAAGAGGAGAGCATGTGGTGCTGGAGGGAGACTTCTTGGTCCTCTTGCAGTAGAACAAGTAGATACAAGAGTACCTCGACTAGCTAAAGAAGATTGGAGACAAGCTCATTGAGGAGCTAGAAAGGGTTAGGATCCAAGATCAGAGACAAGCTCATTGAGGAGCTAGAAAGGGTTAGGACCCAAGAATACATAGAGTGCAGAAAGGAGAAACAACAAAAGGAAGAACTGCTCAAGGAACTGCTTAAGGCTAAGGCACAAAGAGATGAAGTGGCAGCCAAAAAATTGACGAAAATGAAAAACCAACTCAGGAGGCCCTCTTAGAGTGAGAACGACTGGTAGAGCAGTTGAACCACCTCAAATAGCATAAAGAGAAAATGCTCAAAATTTGGAAAGAGCAAGATGGTCATGATGCTATCTCAATGCCAAAATCAGGACGTAAAGAGGATGAGCAAAAAGGCTAGGGTGTGGAAGGAATAGACCGCTAAAAGACTCAAATACCTCATTGAGTGCCTCGCCTTAGCAAAAAGCAAATGAATCATGGCATTGGCAAGGGCGAAAGCAATGGAGGTAGTCTTGAGGTCCAACAGAGTAGGCCTTTCCGAACATAATCCTATGTGTGACCCAAGGTGAGGGTGAAGATACCGTGGAAGAGCTGTGGAGGAAGCTAGAACTTAGAAGATGAGCCCTCAAATACAACCTCCATGAAAGAGTGTCAAAAGAGAGCACCAGCCTAAGCATGGAGTAACAACGATATTACCTAAAGTAAGTTGGGCTCTCAATGAGGAAGTTGGAAGAATTAGGGTTTGGCGAGCTTAAACAACTAGCTCAACCACCCACTATAATCCCAATGGAACCACCAAGCAAAGAAGGGTCAAACTTTGAGCAATAAGGCCAGGACAAAGAAGAATGGCCACCGCAAGTATCGGGCCCTATGCAACATGTACAAACTCAAGCAAAAGATAGGATGAGGAGGCTACCCCTGAGAGAGTTATGGAAAGAAAGTGCAAGCAAAGAGAGTAGGTGGAGCTAGCACAAAGGAGACTCCAAACTAGTCTTCATCAAGTTCTTGAGGTCTAGATTTCATAAAGAAAGGAATGCTACCCTATAAAATAGACCCAAGAATTGGCTATTTAGGGGCAATTTAAAAACCAAAGCCGACCCTTCGAGTTCTCCTTCCACTACCCTCGTTCCTTATACAAAGTTATATCTCTAAGAGTGGTGGAGCAAGTGATCAAGCATGCACAAAGGTTGGGGAACAAGTGGACAAGGGAAAGAAGAATACACCCCACAAGGTGGCAAAGAGAGCTAGCAAATTATTGGCAAGTCAAGGTTTGGGAGATTCCAAAGACGTTCAATAGATTTGAAGCCCACCACAATGGCGGCGATGCATATGGGACAACAATGTTGATGCTTGGATGGCCTTTTGCAGCACCATACTAGATGAGCACAATGACTCTACCTACATGCCATATCCGTAGAGAATAGGGGTAGATTATAACCCAAATATGCATGGCAAGTATGACTTTCCAAAAATCTACAATGTGAATGTAGACAGCCTGGAGGAGTGCCTAATCTTCACTGAGTGAGTGGAACATCCACCTATCCATCACGCACTTTCTCCACCATTTCTCGTCCTCTGCTCTAACTCGGTCTTTATTACCACATTTAATATGTCTTAGGATACTTAGGATTTTTCTCAAACAAAATCCCATGACGGAATAGGCCTAACTCCTGGTACTCTTTTTTTAATCTAAATGTAGGCATTGATAGTTACACAATGGCCCATCTAAAGATGAGGGCCACACTCATGCCTTCTTTTTGCATGGCCATCCTAAAAGATATGAATAATAGTCACTTTACCAGGTGCAACCACCCCTTCCTACATATATGTTAGCATAAAGGACTACCTGTAGAGTAGACTCTTAGGGCCCCTCATAGTGTAGCCCCCTGAAGAGCATAGGAATGACATCTAGTATACTCCCTCCCCATGTATTAAGTGTCAAAAAAACAAACAAACAAAAAAGAGCAAAAAGAAAAGAAAAGAAAAGAGAAAAATGAAAAAAAAGGAAAAGAAGAGACACAGACAAAGAATTGGGATTCTCATGTACCACCAGAGTGTCACAAACACTACACCTAGGGACAATATATCCCTAGCCCCTTCCCCCACTTCACACACTTAAGACACATCAAGGGTAGAACACACCTAGGGAGCTCCCACTTGCCTATGGTTAGACCTATCTCCCTAAGTCACACCCACAACACCTCTTTTAGTACACAAACTGAGTCCTCAAGTGTGGGACAACACCGTGACCTAACTCCTAGTTCCACTGGCACGAACACCATGCACTGCATAATGAGGTAGTCACACCCTAGGTAGTGCACTTCTTTTTCCTTTTTAGGTACATTCGGAAACCCGCAATCAACCATTGACATTAGAGGCTCCCATTACCCATTCAATCTATCCTCGGCCTCCACAACCTCTCATCCATTTTGTAATGCTTCTTCTCCATAGCCAATCTCCCCAAAGTCCCATCATCAACCCACATGGAAAATCTTCAACCACCAGAGCCCTCACCAACAAGTGCCATGGAAGTGGCACTCGGCCACAAGGGGGGTAATGTTAACCCCATTGCAAAAAAAGTACAAGGAAAGCAAAGATAATTAAAAAGACGCTTAGGAGAGAGCGAAAAAAGGTGGCCCAACCAAAAAAAAGAAAAGAAAAAAAAGAGCCAAAAGTGCAAAAAGCAAACTTAAAAGTTTCAAGGCAAGTGCAAAAGAGGGAAGACACATTTTAAATATAAAATCACAACCTAAATCTTTGTAAAAGAGTGTGAGGCTCCCTCTTGTGCAATTTGTAATTTTAGAGGGGCACAAGTGAAGGAGCCATGTAAATAGAAAGGGAATAGGGAAAGAGAACATGGGCTAAAGGGGTTGGTCATGTATAATAGGGATAGGCGTCCAAAGAGGAATAGGGCATGTATAAAAAGGCAAAAAGTGAATGAAGAAGCTCATTTTTGTGTATGGTCAAAACTAGCTCTCTTCTTCTTCTTCTTCTTGCTCTTACTTGTGCTTGTGCTTGAGAGAGGGAGTGTGAGGGAGTGAGTGAGCTTGGATCTTGGAGCTTGAGGATCGAGCTTGAACCTAGATCGTAATGCTACCAGAGAGCTCGAGGAAGGAGGCAACTTGAACAGGCATGAAGGTAAACTCACTACACTCGTAGATGTGAGAGTATGTATGGCTATGTGAAACGTAGCCATTACACTTAGCTTGACACGGTTGAAACACGGTCCATGGGTCTTGGCAATCAAACGAGAAGCTCCCACAACTTGCTTGAGATGTTGTGCCAAACACACACCATACACACACAAGAGGAAGGTCACTCAAGAACATAGACGAGAGATGGAGGCAAAAACGTTTTCTTGATTTTTTTCTCTTCTTCTTCCACACACAGCACAATGTGCACAAAGTATAGATAAGATACAACATAAATGAGAGTGGCTTTTAGAGTAACATGTAATCTAATCATAAAATCCATAGTGATCAAGTATATTTTTCTCAATATATTAGCAAGAATCAAATGATCTTATGAGTTTCCAACCATGAGTTTTCCTTAGTTTTTTAGCAAGGAAAGCATTATGAAATGTAAGACATCATATCACTTTATGAACTCTTGCCATAGAAACTCTTGGAAATTCTATCATAGATCTTAGATATCCCTGGCTAGTTGGAGATGAGAAATGCATCTTTTAAATGACCTTGTGTTTGAATGGAAAAATAGGAGGAATGTCTACTTTTACAAAATGAGATTGTTCCTCAACATGTTAAGTATCTATGAGAACTCTTTTAGAGTAGTGAGCAAGTAGGCTCATACATATGGCAAGGCCATTGCAACCATATTATCCCTACCTTGTGTAGGTGACATGTCAAAATCACAACTGTTTTAGCCATTTATGCTACTTATTTACGAGTAAGGTTAGGATTAGTAAGGAAGACTTTAAAAACTCTCTAGAATTGGTCTTTACTCTAAATGTCCTACCATAAATGTGATGATGGGACTCCTTGATTGCATCTAAAAGTGTTAACATTTCATTGTATCAACACATAAATTGTACATTTATACATTATACTTCTTTATAATGTTGAAGGCTTTTACCTCATGGTCCTTACATGGGACTTTACCAACACATGTAGCACTAATGTAACACCATATTTCTAAATCTTGAACAATATATTGATAGACAACACTAGTTGAAGTGAGAAACTAATTAGATGTTGAAGTAAGAACCATATCAACAAATTGACAATTTTGTTGTTGCTAATGGCATCTTAAATGAGCACTTTTTAAGAGCGGAGTTTTGAGCCAAGATGTGCCTAAAATTTTCCAAAAAATTCGAAATTTAGGGAAAAAATATTCAATGACGGTTTTAGCTAGGACGATTTTAAGCACCAAGTAGAATACGACTCTCAAAAGGCTCCCGAGCGACACTTGTGGATTTTTGATAATTTTTCAGACTGCCGTGCGGGTTGACAGGAGTTGCCAACCAATGCGGGATGTCAAGCCGGACGCCCAGGATTTTTCAGAGCTCGATTTGGAGCCCGGACGGGGAAATGGCCAAGAAACCGATCAAGATGCAAAGAGGTGGACAAAACTTGGGCCAAGTGGGTGGTGACCTTTGGGAGCCCTAACTTTAATGTAACATGAAACTTTGGGAGAAATCATGGGGAGGAAAACGTGGCAGTCTGGCGCCGAAAATTGTGCCCCAATCATGGGGATGGAGATGCCAGCCTCAATGCAACCCACCCAATTGATATTGGCCCTTGATTCCCCTCTGTCTGCTGATCATATCGCCACCCTTCGCCTATCCAATGGTGGCCTGGATGGAGAATTCTGATTCTAGTCTTTCTTTCTCCTCCCTCTCTCTCCACTAAGGGTCTTGTGTGCAAGTGGAAAATGAAGAATGGTGAAGGAAAGCTTGTCAGGTTGGAATCGGATTGCTTCCGGGTGGATGTAGACATGAAGATTGCTGATTGTGAAGATGCTGGACATTGAATGTGGGCTGACCCGCAGTCCCGTAGCAAAACCGAGATCCCGAAACATAAAGCCTAAGTGGTAATTCAATTTTTATGAAGGAAAAATGAGTTTTTATGTTATTTGATTGATGAAACATTGTTCCCATGGGCTAATTATGCATTATGATGTTGTTTTCTATGAGTTTGATCACTTTATAATCTGAAAACCAGAAAATCATAAGTGATATGGCTGAAATTAATGGTATAAAAACCCTTAAACACGCGTTTAAGAGGTAAAATGGGGGTTTTTTACAAAATAAATGGGAAATATGAGATATAACATTTAAAAAAAACCTAAAATTTTGCTGTCAAGAAACCTAAGGGCCAAAGCCCACAATCAATCTTAATTTTTAGTCATTTTTTATTGAAGAAAATAGAGGAAAAATACCAAAAAATGGTGAAAAATCGGTTTTAAATGGGAGAAAATTAGGAAACGGTAAAAGGAAAATTCCAAAAAATTACATGTATGTTTGTGCAGCGTATAACAAAGGTAGAGCATGAGGTTGGCCTCGGTTTACCCTCGTTTCTATGTTTCCATCCATGTTTATCACTTTCTTTATAAGGAAATACACATAAAATGATCCTTTCACCTATCAATGAATGCAAAACATTAAACGAAAGGATGAGAGGGGAGGTTGAGCGTCAAAGTATAAATTAAAATCTGGTTTATGTGTTGCATCATGCCTATAGGACGTTATTTTAAAATAAAGGGAAAGGCAGCATGAGCGTAAGGCTTGGTGTCTTTTCTCATTACATAAACGCTAGCATGGAAATCATGAAAAGAATGGTTTTGCACGATGCACAATGTTGATTTTCTTCTGTTTGTGCACTAAATGGTTCACATTATGTACTATGTATAGTTCATGGTATCAACGGAAAAGCTCCTGGACTACATAGCAATTGTTTTCTTAGGACTTTGACCCACAATTGAGAGTGTAAGGTTATCCCTTGCCGTAGGATAGAGGGTCGGTTTCCTAAGGGGCTGTTAAGTGAGGACACATGGTATATCTCCTGGATTCGAGATGAAAGAGAGGAGTTTGTGTTCGTTTGTGTTATATGTTAAGCAGCACATCAAGGGGCCAATCCCTGCGATGTAGGAGAGCTGCAGTGGGGCCACGGTGTTTCTATCGAGAGGTTGCCTCCATGTGTGTGTTTGTGGCGTTGCCAATATGTATGGGTTCTCTCTCTGTGGAGTTTATAGGAAGGGAAATGTTGGACTACAAAACTATAAAACTATAAATGCATAGATTAGGCTTTTGGACAGTTTGTCCTTTGGTAGCAGATTGATGCTCCTGGTCTACGAGGCCGTGAGGGTGTGTTTGTCTATTATGAGCATGAGGTCCGGCTAGTGCCATAGCCAGTGCCGGCCCATTTCAGGTCCCATCAGTGGTGCATCTGCCGGGAGCTGCCTATAAGTGGCAGTTTTCGAATATAGGGTTTCAAGGGACCCTAAAGTATCCATAAAATGGGGTTTGTTCAAGGATGGAAAAACTTGGCTTTCCCTATACAAAACTTACTAATGGACTTAGTTAATTATGTAAAGCATGAGTCCTCTGCAAAACATAATCTATGTGATGAAAAGAGTAGCCAATTAGTGGTTACCCCATCCTCTAATACGATGGTATGGGCCAAGGTTTGCCTTGGTGTGGTCTCTACCCAAGAGAAATCATGTTTAACCATCCATCAACCTAGAGGGCATGAAACAAGCATGTTGGAAACTAGGGTAGTTATGGCATCAGCAAGTCATCATGCTAAAGCCATAATGCCATGGGAAAGTACAGATGTACGATGGAATATGCTTGTGGTTGAAACATCCCGTGTAATGGGCCACCATGACGACATAGTAGGCATCACAAGGATGTTAGAAGCCCTAGCTGTCAAGGGGAAACCGTTGCTTAAAAGGCATGGTTCCCAAGTTTTAAGAAGTCGTAATGATAAATCTGCGTTAGATAAGGACCAAAAGCTCTTATATAAACCCATTATGGACTTTCCTTTTAAAGGGAAAGGTATGGAAGATTCTCTAAGAGGGGATAAAAATGACATGTTGAAACTTATAGGACTCCCTAGACCACTCAGTGAGTTGGCAGAAAGAGATGTCAATGAGGGTAATAACCTCCCTACACCGAAAAGGGTGGGGATGGAAGAGGTTAAAGATCCTAAGAGGCTGGACCCAGATCATGATGAATATGAAGATTTTAATGACCCGGTGTTGATCCCAAAAGGGAGGACTAAATGTCCTCCTCTATATAGGGATCTCCCAGTGTTTTATGGGTTGCCAAATGAGGATCTGATGCTTCATTTAAGAGAATATGGCCTAACTTGCATTGCAAGTGGGTTCGACGATATACATCGGATGCTCGTATTCCCAAGTACCCTAAAGGGAGAGGCAAGGAAATGGTACTGGAGTCTCCCAAGAGGGTCGATCAAATCATTTGAGTAGTCTTGTGATAGATTTCTAGATGAGTATGAAAAGAAGCTCCTTATGATTTAGGTCTTAGGGCAGCTTATGCAGTTTAGACAGGAGTCTTATCTTTCTATTAAAGAGTATGCTAGAGCCTTTGATAGAAATCTTAGGCTTTGGCCAAGAAGAGCTAGTGCACTACCAGATGATGTGTTATGCGAGCTCTTTTTGAATGGCTTAGAGATTAATACGCAAATCCAAGTGGGACTGCGGAATCCTAAGTCGTTAAGGGAAGCAAAAATGCAAGCCATTGATTATGAGGGTCATATTCAGAAATGTTGGGAAAACTTTTGGAGTTTTCCCCGCTTAGTACAAGTGCATCCTAGCTTCCAACCATTTCTACAAGAAGACAACTCACTTGTTGATACCAAGGCAGCCTATGAGGGGAACCTTGGTGGTCAAAATCTCAAAGCAGAAAATGGCCATCCTATGAGTAGTAATGGCATGCCTCTCAGTGAAAAGGTTCCAAGCCATGTAAGTCCCATTAGGGCTTGCAACACTTCCACGAGAGGTAGTTGTGATGGCAACATAGATAGAACCAATGGGCCTATGAGTGTTGATAAGCATTCTGTGTGTGGTTCTAACTTTGTTGCTAGTAAGGCTCTTGAGAGACCTTTGGTGTCGGAATCATGCTTTCGGGTGGATGTTGTTCCCTTCAGTGAAAGCATGGTTCTTATGGGGAAAAATTTGCAGTATGGACGTAAATAAGTAAAGACATCTTTTGTAAAGAGGATGTAAAATGCTAAAAGTCCACCTGTGCTTCACAAAGGTCATAAGGATGTGAGGCCATTTGGCCATAGGGATAAGTTTGCATTGAGTTCGTTAGACCAGTGCAGCAAATTGAGGGAATGCAAGAATGTTAAGGGAAATGTGAGATGGGTTTGGAGACCCAAAATCTCCAAAAGTAGGGCAGGAGTGTCGGATGCAAGGCCAAGGATCCCATCCGAATATATTTTGTCAAACCCCCAAGAGGATAAGACTGGATATACATCTGACAATATACACTGCCTTGGGATACACCCATGTGATGTGCCTAGGCTTGAAGCTCTAGCTAGTTTGGGTCGCAGCACTGATTTATGTGAAAACCCAAATAGGGGAGGTTCGAATGAGTACAAAGCTACGATTATTTCTGCCAAAGGAGCCACTTAGACGCTTGAACGACCAGTTTATTCAGATGACAATAAATGTGGGACATGCGAGCCCATTGAGGCCGTTCATTCAGCTCATAGTGCCCAAGAAGGGATCGGCCTTATTGATGAGGTATTTATGGAAAGGCTTGGACTTGTAGCTCTACAAAAACCTAAGATCAAAAAATACAAGATCAAGCAGCTAACTTGCATGAGTAGCATGGGGTTAGTCGACCTATGATATGCTATCCTTGGCACCCTGGGTAGTCTAATAGGGTGTGATGTATATGTCACGGGCATCAGTATTACGTGGACTAAAATGACCTATCTAGTTTTAAGATAGGAAGGCTAGTTGCTTTGGATATTACGTCTAGATTTTGTTAGGCCAAGAAGGCCAATCATCTGTTTAGTACAGGTGCGGTTAATGGTTTCTTGTTTTAGTTTTGTGCTAGACAGGTTTGAAGAAGAGCTTGGAAGGAGGCTTTGTTGCGTGGAAGCTTCTCGTGGCCCTATCCAGGTGATATCTCTCCTTTTACGAGTACCGTGTTTTATGCTATATGTGTCTGAGTACTTGTAGGGGATTTTCTTTTCTTGGTGAGGACCGGCGTCCAAGGCATGAAGTCCCAGGTTTAGGTTAGGTATGTCTGAGGAAGGTTTGAGTAGTCGTTGCCTCCTGTAAAGACATTGCTAGGCATCAAAAGACCTGTTTTAGAAGGTAGCCCTAGTGACCCTATTCTGCTAGCCCTCTAGGTAGCCGTTCTAGGAGTTCTTGTTAGTTGTGAGGCAGTTAGAGAAGCTTGCCGGAAGGAAAAATAATGATGATAGAGAGAAACAAAACCCTGAATATCTCAAAAGAAATAAATATATACAAAGGTGTGTAAAAAGGGGTTCTACCCCCTATCAAAATAGAAAAGAAAAGAAAGGAAATTTTATAAGCAGTTGATCATCGCCTTGTGAAGGCCTGGTAGGTTCCTGGGGACGAGTCAGACCCGAGGCCGATGCCTTATTTTCCTAGGGGTGGCGTCTTGCTGGAAAAGAAGAAAGTAAGGAAGATTGGAGCGAAGGCGAAAATAAAAGTGAGAGTCAGAAAAGGATTCAGTGTCGCCTTGCGAGGGCTTGGTAGATTCTTAGGTACCGAGACAGGACCTGAGGCCAATGCCCTGTTCTCCTTGGGTCACTACGCTCAACTCCCTCCTTTTTACATGCCCGAGTATGGAAACATTAAGTCTAAAAGAGAAAATGTGCTAAAAGAAAATACTTCTTAATCAGGCTATAGGAGTCCTCGCCTGGTAGGAGCTCCTCGTTGTGTTGTCGTTAGTTAGGTAGGTAGTTCAGACCACCACTTAGGGCGACTTCTTTGATAGGTTTTCAGTTTGGTCATGTTGGAGCAGTCGGTTAGTGACTAGCTTCGGACCTTCTATCAGATTATGCTAGGCCTACTCCTTGTGGATGTCATGCCTTGGTTTTGTCAGGGGGTAGGGTGAGCACTGTGCTGTGTTTTTAGTATATGTATCTATTTTGTATCAGCTTGATGCTTCCTTGGGTTGTTTTGTGCAGATCTGTTGTGGGATTCAATGAGTTGAGTCGCCCTATCCCATGGTCGCCAATAAGAGCAGAGTTTTGAGCCTAGGATGTGCCTAAAATTCGCCAAAAAATCCGGAATTTAGGGGAAAAATATTCAACGGCAGTTCTAGCTAGGACGATTTTAAGAACCAAGTGGAATACGACTCTCAAAAGGCGCCCGAGTGACACTTGTGGATTTTTGATAATTTTTCAAACTGCCGTGCGGGTTGACATGAGTTGCCAGCCAATGCGGGATGTCAAGCCGGACGCCCAGGATTTTTCAGAGCTCGATTTGGAGCCCGGACGGGGAAATGGCCAAGAAACCGATCGAGATGCGAAGAGGTGGACAAAACTTGGGCCAAGTGGGTGGTGACCTTTGGGAGCCCAAAATTTAATGTAACATGAAACTTTGGGAGAAATCATGGGGAGGAAAACGTGAGGAAAGCATGGCAGTCTGGCGCCGAAATTTGCGCCCCAATCATGGGGATGGAGATGCCAGCCTCAATGCAACCCACCCAATTGACATTGGCCCTTGATTCCCCTCTGTCTGCTGATCATATCGCCGCCCTTCACCCGTCCAATGGTGGCCCTGATGGAGAATTCTGATTCTAGTCTTTCTCTCTCCTCCCTCTCTCTCCCCTACGGGCTGTTCTTGTGTGCAAGAGGAAAATGAAGAATGGTGAAGGAAAGCTTGTCAGGTTGGAACCGGATTGCTTCTGGGTGGATGTAGACATGAAGATTGCTGATTGTGAAGATGCTGGACATTGAATGTGGGCTGACCCGCAGTCCTGTAGCAAAATCGAGATCCCGAAACATAAAGCCTAAGTGGTAATTCAATTTTTATGAAGAAAAAATGAGTTTTTATGTTATTTGATTGATGAAACATTGTTCCCATGGGCTGATTATGCATTATGATGTTGTTTGCTATGAGTTTGATCAGTTTATAATCTGAAAACCAGAAAATCGTAAGTGATATGGCTGAAATTAATGGTATAAAAACCCTTAAACACATGTTTAAGGGGTAAAATGGGAATTTTTTGCAAAATAAATGGGAAATATGAGAAATAACATCAATAAAAACCTAAAATTTTGCTGTCAAGAAACCTAAGGGCCACAGCCCACAATCAATCTTAATTTCTAGTCGTTTTTTATTGAAGAAAATAGAGGAAAAATACCAAAAATGGTGAAAATGGATTTTAAATAGGAGAAAATTAGGAAACGGTAAAAGGAAAATTCTAGAAAATTACATGTATGTTTGTGCAGCGTATAATGAAGGTAGAGCACAAGGTTGGCCTCGGTTTACCCTCGTTTCTATGTTTCCGTCCGTGTTTATCGCTTTCTTTATAAGGAAATACACATAAAACGATCCTTTCACCTATCAATGAATGCAAAACATTAAACGGTAGGATGAGAGGGGAGGTTGAGCATCAAAGTATAAATTAAAATCTGGTTTATGTGTTGCATCATGCCTATAGGACGTTGTTTTAAAATAAAGGGAAAGGCAGCATGAGCGTAAGGCTCGATGTCTTTTCTCATTACATAAACGCTAGCATGGAAATCATGAAAAGAATGGTTTCGCACGATGCACAATGTTGATTTTCTTCTGTTTGTGCACTAAATGGTTCACATTATGTACTATGCATAGTTCATGGTATTAACGGAAAAGCTCCTGGACTGCATAGCAATTGTTTTCTTAGGACTTTGACCCACGATTGAGAGTGTAAGGTTATCACTTGCCGTAGGATAGAGGGTCGGTTTCCTAAGGGACTGTTAAGTGAGGACACATGGTATATCTCCTGGATTCGTGATGAAAGAGAGGAGTTTGTGTTCGTTTGTGTTATATGTTAAGCAGTGCATCAAGGGGCCAATCCCTGCAGTGTAGGAGAGCTGTAGTGGGGCCACGGTGTTTCTACCGAGGGGTTGCCTCCATGTGTGTGTTCGTGGCATTGCCAATATGTATGGGTTCTCCCTCTGTGGAATTTATACGAAGGCAAATGTTGGACTACAAAACTATAAAACTATAAACGCATAGATTAGGCTTTTGGATAGTTTGTCCTTTGGCAGCAGATTGACGCTCCTAGTCCGCGAGGCCGTGAGGGTGTGTTTGTCTATTATGAGCATGAGGTCCGGCTAGTGCCATAGCCAATGCCGGCCCATTTCAGTTCCCATCACTTTTTTCTTTAATTTATTATTTGATAGATAAGATGATGATAGACTAAGAGAACCACTCAATGATCTAGCACTTGTAGATTTAGGAACATCTCTAACACATCATACATGCAAATGAAGGAGAGGGAGTTTGTGTGTGTGTGTGCGTGTGTGCATATGTGCGAAATGGTGATGAAACGATCTTTGCACTCTTTCTCCTTCTTCTCCATCCCATCCTCTTGGTGAATTGTGAATGTAAGTGAGAGTGTGAGGGACATATGATACGTAAAGCTCTCTTCCTCTCCTCAAGCTCATCATCAGAAACTCCTCTCATACTTGGGCAACAAGGAGTGCAAGGTCAAGAACGAAGGGCGCGCATGTGGATCATGGATTGTAGCTTGCCAATATGAATGAACACAAGTGTGAACCTTTTGGATAATATTTCATCTTAGGAGAAACATTTGGAATCTTTTGTAAGATTCCCTAAAATTTTGATTATTTTTCATATCATTTGTAAAAAACACACATTTTCAATTCAATGTTTTAAAAATTTACATTGAAAATCCACAAATTTCAAATTTTAGTAGTTTTTCTTTCTTAAATAATGGCCTCATTTTATATATGAAATATTAGAAACCATAGTTAAAGACTTTACTATTTTTAAGAGAATACTTGTAAAATATTTTCAGAGTAAATATCGTAATTTAATATGTTAATGTTGATAAATGGCTAGTAATTGAAAAAGACATGGCTTTTTTACCTATGGAAACTTATTAATACAACTACTACACACTTTGTGTTGTCTTTCTCTTAAGTTGCACCTAACTAGCTTATGTCTCACTGATGCTACACTCCCCTTACTATTATCCTCAATATGATTGCTTTCATCTAAATATAGACAATGATTTTGCAAGTCTTGAACTTACTTCTAGTGTTTTTCTTCTATTGAGCTTATTACAACTTTGGTATTTGAAGTGGGAGCTCACGCTCATCTACCAAGACCCATGGACCACTTATTGTTCAAGCATTTCAAGCAAGCACAAATGGCTATCTCTCACCTAGCTAACGCGCCTTTGATTCTATGGGGGCGTAGTGAGCTTACCTTGATGCTTGAATGAGTAGCCTCCTCCCTCAAGCAAACCGGTACCTCCACGATTCGAGATGCGAGCTCAAGTAACCTCAAGCCTCCTCCTTTGAGCTCCATCCTCCATAGCCACGTGCGAGACAAGAGAAGAGAAGAGAAGAGAAGAGGAAGAGAGGAGATTATGGAGAGCTTCTCCACCACTGTCCCTCACCCTCACACACTCACTTCCTTTCACCCTCACACTTCCTCTCTCAAGCAAACAGAAGAAAGCAAGAAGAAGAGATGAAGAGAAGAAGAAGAGATCACTTTAGCCACACACTAAAGAATGAGCTTCTCATTTACTTTTTGAGTTTATACACAAGCCCTCAATCCCTTGGGCACCCATCCCCTTTTTACATGACTGGGCATCTTGCCAAGGTCCTCTTTGCCTATTCCCTTCTAGTTACCTTATTCCTTCACCTATGCCTGTCTATGTTTTACAATTCACACAGAAGGGAGCCTGGTGCTCTTTTACAAAATTTTAGTGGCACCTTTGCATTATAAAATGTGTCTTTGCCTTCGACATGACTTTTGGAGTCGACCTTGCAGTTTTGGCATTTCCTCTTTCATTCCTTCCCTAGTTGCCTTTTTTTGCGTTATTCTATATTTGTGCATTTTCTTTTTTCCATCTTGTATTGGGGTTCCTAGATGAGTGCCAGTCCCATGGCACTTGCGGGCCCTGAATAGTGGTTGTGTGAGTTAATGATGATGGGGCCTCATGGGGATTGGTCCTAGGGAGAAACTAATTAAATGATTGAGGTGGTGGAGGCTGAGAGCAAATTGAGTGGATGCCGGGGTCTCTGAAGTTGGTGGTTTGTAGAATTTGTATTTACCTGAAAAGAAAAGAAGGTGCACTACTTGGGGGTGTGTCTACCTTAGTGTGCAGTGTATTTTGCTTGTGCTTGTGCTAGTGGAACTGGGAGCTAGGTTAGAACCATAGGCAAGCCTGGGTGTCATCCCACACTTGAGGACCCAATTCGGAGGTGCAACGGGTGTAGTTTAGGGAGACAGATGGTGAGGGTAACCTTCCCTAGGTATGTCCTTCCCTTGATGTGCCCTAAGCATGAAGTGGAGAATCAAAAAAGGGCTAGGGGTGAAGCCGACTAATCAAGGCCACTGGGCACACCTAACTTGATGACCCCTAGGTGTAGTGACTATGGCCTACATGTAGTGAGGTGATTTATTTGCTTTCTCTTATTGTTTTCTTCTCTTGTTCTCTTATCCTTTCCTTCTCTTTTTCTCATTTCTTTTTCCCTTTCTCTTTTCTTTTTTCCCTTTTTTCTTTTTTTTTTGGATTATAACGAAGAACTAATCTTCTCGTCATGGTCACGCGAGGGAGATGTTGGAGGCTTAAGGGATTTGCTAAGAAATTGTCTACTTTGGATGTATCCTTTTAGGCCTATTCGAGTATTAAGAGGAGTGGTGGATATGAAGGGGTGGTTACATTGAGTGAAGCAGCTGTCATTCATGTCCTCTAAGAGGACCTTGCAAAAGGATGGTAAGAGAGCGGCTTGCATCATCAATCTAGACATGGCGCAGCTATCTATGTCAGCATTAAGATTAAAAAAAAGAGGTGGGAGGTGATACTTTGGCGGGGTAGGATCTTGCTTTAGTAGTACCCTAAGGAGTCTAAGATAATTACAAGTAATGAGGAAGTCAGGGTCTGGGAAAGAGGAAAACTCGCTAAGGAAATGATCAATAGAAGCATATAAGTCATTCTTGTTGAAGGTCAAGGTGTCCTCGGTTTGGTGGCATTCATGTTGTATATTTTCAAAAAATCATATCTGCCGTTGGATGTCTAGATTGTTGTCTACCCCAACCCTTCTAGGATATGGCATGTAGGTAGGGTTATTTATCTTGAAGGGCAAGGTGTTGCAAATCCACATCCAAGCATCCATGTTGCCATCCCAGATCCTCCTCCTCCATCATGGATGGCACTCATAGCCTTTTATTGCTCTAGGCCTACTAGGACCTTGTTCTCCCAATAGTTGGGAGCCTCTATTCCCCCCATAGGGTAGAATTCTTTTATGTTTCAGAGGTCCATCTATCTCCCAACCTCCTTCCGACATTAATCACCTCTTCCACCACCTTGATTGATAACACTTTGCTCAATGTGGTGGGGAATTGGAAATTCAAGTCGAATGGTTCGCGACCATTCTCTTGCTACTCCCAAACTATGAGTTATGCATTCCAGATTGTTGGAAAGCAGTCTTCTCTTGGAGGGATTAGCGTTGCTAGAACTATTGTTGGTTGAGCTTGCAACCTTTTTTGTGCATGTTCTAGCATTCTCATTCTCTTCTTTTTTAGCTCCACTTTCCTCTTAGCGGAGGCATCCACCTCCTCCTTTACTTCAGGCTATGGAGAGGGAAGTGGTGGGACTAGCTCATCATCTTGTTGTCCAATCTCATAGCTCGGTCCTGCTCCTTCCTCTTCTTTGTGTTCTTGTAGAGCTCCTTCGGTGAATCCCATAGCATCCAATTCTTTGCATTCAAGCCTACCCTTAGCAAACAACTTCTATGATCCTATAGGCTTAGGTTGACTTCTACTGTGTGTGGTGGCATATGCAACTCCTATCTCAAAGCCCTATCAGAGACTCCCAACTTTCTTTTTAATGACTCAACGGCCTCCTCCTCTTTTGCTTGAGTGACATCCATGATAGTGTTGAGGAAGGCACATTGTTGGGCTTCTAAGCTTACTTGTGTGGCCTCTACTTTGCTCTCTGCTAGCACCTTGTCACCTTCTGCATGGGCTAGATGGTGCACTAGGTCTTTGACTCTTCGTTTGCTTCTGCCCACCAGTCATCTATTGTCTTATTCATCTCTTCCAAGCCTTCACCCTACCTTTGAGCTAGGATCATTAGCCTCCACTCTTGTTCCTCAATTTCTCTTTCTAATCATTGCTACTCTTCTAGCTCTAAAGCTAACCTCTTCTCTAAATTTTCTATGTGCTTTTGGTGCCTTCGTCCCCTCTTTTCTTTTTTTGCTGCTAGTTTCTTTGCGGCATCCTAGATTTTTTTGTCTCCCCTTGTAGGTCTTTATATAGCACCACTAGCTCATCATAATGTTGTTGTAGGCTCATGAGGTTTTGTGTCTCTTCAGCGAGCCTTGCTTGCAATCTGTCTTCTTCTCCTTCCTTGGCCTTGAGCTTGGCTTTAAGCTCACTTATCTCTTTTTGACACAAGACTAATTGGCAGATTTTCTCGAGCTGGAAGGCTGCTAATGTATACATTTCAGCTTCTAGCTCAACGAAGGCCACCTTCTTTTCCTCCTTTGCTCTTTCCAGCTATGAAATGAGTTCTTTAACATAATCATCATAATTGGTGGATGGCAACAATGTTGTAGGAGTAGTCATTGTGGATGCTTCTATTTTCTGTCTCTTGGGATCTTGTCTAGATTCCGCATCTGTATCTGCATCCGCATCCACTAGTCTTTTTGCTCTAGTCATTGGGGTCCCTCCACCTGCACCTTGGGTTATCTCTTGATTAACTAGAAATTGCACCCATACCATAAGGTTACTAGCATCACTATGGTAGAAGTGCCTTGGGTGGGTGCAGAGACTAGGGTGGTGGGCACTAGGACAAGTGGGATGGGGTCAATTAGGCCCTTGTCTTTGCCCTCTACCACTAGGGGTGGAATGCTTTTGGGTACATGGGTGTTCTTCTTCATGGGGGCTCATGGCAGCCAACTCCTCCTCTCTAGAGGGCTTCTCCACCAATAGGCGAATGGCTAGGGCTATGTCTTCTTCTTCTCTCCTCCTAAGCTCCTCGGCTTCTTTGTCTACTTTCCTCATTCTCTTCTCTTCAGCCCTCTTGGATTCCTCTTTCATCCTCTTTGAATCTTCCTTTTCTTTTCTCTTTCTTTTCTCTTCAACATCTTTGGACTCTCTTTGGGCTCTTTGTAGGTTTACTTTCTCTTTCTTCCTGCTCTCTTCTTTGGCATTCTCTTGCGAAGTCTTTTTCTTTGACTTCTTGTCCCGTCCACTGCTAGATTGTACTTCCTAATCTTCTTCTTTGTCACTCACCGTTCTCTCACTAGATTGCTATGGCTCACAATGAGGTGGCGACCTGTGTCCAGTGTTTTATCGACTTCTTCTCCATCTTGGGCTTCCCCCAATGCCTCCCTAATGATGGCCGTCAAGACTCCACCGAATCCTATGGTCGAGGCCTTGGAGGATGACATCTTTCTTGCCCTAGAGACTGGGGACTCTCCACCTACGGGTCTTCCTCCCATGGGACCGGTGCCTTTGCTGAAGTTTCAATGGTCTTCCACACAAAGCCATTCAGGCATTGGCACATTGATCCTACTCATCAATGCATTGTACCTTTGGCTGAAAAACATGGTGTGCACTATTTTGTCTTGTAATTGGACCTCTGGATCAAGGATATCTGCCAGGTTGATGCCATCATTAGTGTGGACCATGACTTTGTCCATTCCAAGCATACTATATACATCCCTTATTGGCCATCTTTCCACCTTGTTGGCTAGGCCCAATTCCCTCTCCACCAACTCGAGGGTCAACTCAACTTCCACCTAGTGGGCATCTTCTCCTTGGCGCACCCTTATAGTGCCACAGTTCCTATTGAAGGTCCAGAGAGAAACTCTGCACACTTTTTGTAGTCGATGGCCTGGCCAACTTTTTCCACATACTTCTGCAACCTGCATAGGTTCATGATTTGTTGTATGGCTTGCTCCTCCATGATCATGCCCTCCAGATTCAGGATGTGCCTAAACTTGAATTGGTTGTAGGCCCTCATCTCTACTAAGAGGTTATACTTTGCATGGTCTTCCTCCAAGAATGGAAATTTTCTAGTTTTTTCCTATCCTACTATTATAGGTGCATGTCATGAAGCCATAGCTCACCATTTGTGTTCTTTAAAAAAATTACTTACGGAAAGACACATAGAAAGTAGGTCGGATGTCTACATGACTGATGTAGGTGAGGACATCCATTAGGAAATCACCATAGTCTATGATACTGGCAATGTGTAGATCCTCCTTTGTCAAAATGCGATCTAAGTAGGGGTGAGTCATAATGTGCTCTTCTAGGGGCTGGTTGTGAATGGTGGTTAACACCCTATAGGAGATTGGAGCTACATAAGTTGGGATGTATTTTGAGGTCTTGATTACATGTCTATGCTCAGCGGTGGTCATGATTTGGTGACCCTCTTGCCCCCATTGAAGTCGAAGAGCATATCATTTTTGCAAGAAAGAGGAGTTTTTGTTAGGAAGTTATTTCAACTCCTCAATTTTCTCGTTGATAGCCCTCGTCATAAGACGTAATGAGACATTGCTTGCATGCTTGTTCATGGGAAATCTCAATGGCAATGAGTTCCTTAGCTACATGGGGAGCCTTAATGAATACAAATTCTAATTCTTCCCATGAGCAAGGTAGTGTGTGTACCTCCATTGCTAAAGGCTCATCTAAAAGACCTAGGGCTAATCAATCATAGCTTTTAGCAAGTGTGGTAAATGCGGCATACAAGCATTGAAGGCAAACAACCAAGTCATCCATTGTATTTTCAACTAAGTTTGAGGCCAAGGTAAGAATCAATCGTCATTCGTAGGAGGGTTTTAGGCTTGCTGAAGGTTGTGGACTCATCAGCTCAATAGCAACAGCTGAAGCTGCAGTTGCGGTTGTTCCTAAGTGTGCGGCTTAGCCACTTGTGCACTAAGCATGGTTTGTGATTCTGACATTGTGTTGCCAAATGTTTGTGAGGCTTTAGGGGTGTTATAGACATGTCACACACATAGACCATGTAGCCAAAAAGAAGCAAAGGAAGACCAAGGAAGTCCAAGTTGAAAAGTGAATGGAGAAGCTCATTCTGCCCAGGCGAAGAAAAGTGGAGGAGAAGGAAAGCTTAGAAAAGAAGTGGGAGAGCAGTGAAGATTCTAGCAAGGTGCTCTCAAGGAACGAAGGAGAGCACCAAAGATTCTAGCAAGGTGCTCTCAAGTAAAGAAGGAGAGCACCAAATATTCTAGCAAGGTGCTAAAAAAAAAGAATGTGGGAAAGCATCAAATATTCTAGCAAGGTGCTTTGAAGGCTCTAGTAAGGAAAGTGCAAGGCGTAATGTAATTCATTTTATAAGAGCATCAAGCTCCCTCTTGTACAAGTTGTAAAGTCTAAATAGACATAGGTGAAGGGATAAGGCAACTAGAAGGGAATAGGGAAAGAGGACCTTGGCAAGATGCCTGGTCATGTAAACAAGGGGAGGGTGCCCAAGGGATTTAGGGCTTGTATATAAACTATAAAAGTGAATGAGGAGCTCATTCTTTGGTGTATGGCAAAAGTGGCTTCTTCTTTTTCTCCTCTTCTCTCTTTCTTGTTTTCTTGTGTGTGCTTGAGAGAGGGAGTGTGAGAGGGTGAGGGCAAGGGATCTTGGAGAAGAGGCTCTCCATCATCTCCTCTCTTCTTCTTCTCTTCTCTTCTCTTCAAGAAAAAATGAGAAAAAAGAGTGCTTGAATGTGTTAATACCACAAGGGGAGTGATCAGAGAGATCAAGGCTAAATGAAACAAGGGTTTAAGGCCCTAAAGGGCAAGGGAGAAGCTCATTTTCACCTTCAGAAATAGTGAGCAAGAGAGCTTGAGAGAGAGAGAGAGAGAGAGAGAGAGACCTTGAGTTTCGATCGAGGAACCGATTGGCCTCCACAAGAGTTTATTGTGCATATCAGGTATGTAGAAACCTCCTTGTGTGTCTATTCTTGTATTCTAGAGCTTGTTGCATGCTTGCATGGCCAAAATCATTTCCTCTAGTCAATTTTTCATCATCATTGTTTACATGCCACCGAAATCGGGCACAACTCGCAGGGTTCGATTCCTAGAATCGGACAATCGGATGCCTGAATCTGTCTAATTGGACATCAAACTCCCTTGACCTGTGTGATTGGATGCTACTTGTCCGATCTCAAAAATCAAACGGCCCCTTGCATGTCCAATCGGTCAGTCACCCTATCTAATGTGGACGATCAGATGCACCACAATCAAATACCTTCAAAATCGGACTCCGACACTCGACCATTGGCCACTCAGACAAAAACCATAATCAAACCAGTCCAAATTGAAAACATCATGATTAGACTCCAAAATTAGACAATCAAACTCACTAAAATCGGACACGGACATCCGATCATGGGGGTCGTGCGGACACTGCAAAATCGGACCAAGAACACCTGATAGGAGAAACTGACAAATTCAATGTGTCCCAGGCAAAGCAAAACACTTTTCGCAATCGGGGAAGGCTCTGAAAAGCCTTACACATGCAATTGACCCTAAAAATCTCAATCGGATGGCTAGACACAATAGCTAATAGTCACGCCATCCTTTATCCCCTTTTAGAGCCATAAACTGGCCTACAAAACCCTACTTGACCTTGAACGAGCTGAACAACATAGCACGGACCCTAAAGACTAGTGAGAGTGACCAGTGTTGCTAAAGCCCCTTTTAGTCGAGAATTTAGATTGGAGTGTGAAAGTTGCATTCATCATCTCATGTTTGCACCCACACTATTTTCAACACTTGAAGTGCACTTGGAAAAATTGAAAGCCTGATTTCGCACAGTATATGGAAAAGAGCACCATGCACACACTAAGTGAATGTAAATTGAGGCTCATCTGTAAATAAGAAGGAATACACTCATACTTAATAAACATAACCAACCCACCAATAGAAGACAACCCTGAAACATCCATGCCTCATTTTCATCCCATCTCTCTTGGATGGCTACTCTCAAGCTCGAGACAAAGAACTCTATAGGTAGAATAGCTTCAGTCCCATAGGTTAATTTGAAGAGAGTCTCTCCCACCTCCATTTTATAGGTTGTTTGTTGGTAGGCCCATAAGGTTGCCACCATTAGTTTGGTATCCCAGCTGTTGCGTGAGGTAGAGACTGCTTTGGTCAGGCCATTCACTAAGATCTTATTAGTAGACTCAGCCTAGCAATTCGTTTGAGGGTAGTAGGGTGAGGATTTTTGATGGATGATCAGAAAGGTTGACAAGAGATGAGCAATCACGAAGTGTATGCCTTAATCACTAACTAGTTCAATGGGGTAGTCGAATCGTAAGATCACCTGCTCCTCCTAAAGGAACTTAGTAGTGGTTCTAGTGTTGTTTTTCTGGTGGCTTGTGCTTCTACCCATTTTTCGAGATAATCTGTGGCAACCATAATGTACTGAGTATTGTGCTGCAGGGTTGATCAGCCTAATGAAGTCAATTCTCCATTTCTCAAAAGGTTGTCTTGCAAATGATCGGGGCTAGCTCCATTTGGTCCTTACAGACAAGTATCCTAGCCCATTGGCACTCATCACTGTGCTTTACAAATTGTGCAGCCTCTCGAAAAAGAGTAGGCCACCATAGTCGAGATTGCAGCACCTTGCAGGGTGTTATGTCTCCGCTGCCAACAATTTCGTCGTGTGTGCTTCTGCACAAGTATATCATGCAATCCATGTTTGCACAAGCACCTACGTAGCAATCCATCTTGTTCTAGCCTATAGATCTGGCTTGCTATCAACTAATAGGGTTGTGTCTTGAGGATGAGTCACCTAAGCCGAGCCTTCTCGATAGGTCATTCAGGTAGTCCATGTTCCAGCACTTGCACTATGTCATCTTCCCAATATGGCATCAAATCATCTCTAAACAAATCCTTCTCGCTAGACAAGTTAAACAGATGTGCGCATGTCATGTCTAGTAGCTTCTCTATCGCTATGCGAGACATATGATCGGCCATGTAGTGCTACTTCCCTTTGCGTACAACCACAGAGAAGTTGAATGCTAATAGCAGAAGTAACCATTGACCAATGCACCCAATAGCACAGGATTTGTTAACAAGATAAAGCAAGGCTTGATGGTCAACAAAAAGGGTAAAAGTTGTCACCAAAAGATAGTGCCAACATTTCTTTACAGCAAACACCATGGCAAACCCCTCTCTCTCCATCGTGGAGTAGTTCATCTCTATATCCGTGAGTTATCTGCTAGCAAAGCTCATTGGACATAAAATAGCTCCCAAGGCAAACTTCGAGGCGTCAATGTGAATGTGGAAGGTTATGGTCTAGTCTGGGGCTCTTAGGATTGGTGTGATAGTTAGAACCTTCTTCAATTCTTCATATGCACATTGATATTCCTCAGTCTATTCGAATATCACTAGTAGCTTGTATAGAGGTCTAGCAATTAATCCATAGTTTAACACGAATCGACGATAGTATCTTATATGGCCTAGGAAGCACTGAACTCCCTCGTAATCAATTGGTGGTGGTAGGTCGATAGTAACTCTAACTTTTGAGAAGTCGGTGGCTGCCATTCTTGAACATCACATTTCCTAGGATACACCCATGCTTCACCCAAAATTGGCACTTCAAGGGGTTTAATGAGAGACTATATAATCTGTGCACTGTTCAAAGACCACTTGGAGTTTGTCTAGGTGTTCCTTCCAACTTGAGTGCACACACAGATTGCCAATGAACACTTCTAACTTTTTCCTTAACTTGTTTTTGAATATAGCACACATGAGCCATTAAACACGGCTATGTGTTTGTCAACCCAAAGGGCATGACTATGTAGGCGAAGACACCCTATTCAGTAGTGAATGCGGTCTTATGCCTATCATCAGGGTATACTTGCACCTTATTGTACGCTAAGAAGCCATCCAAGAAATTGTATGCCTCTTTACTAGCTACTCTCTCGAGCATATGCTCAATGTACAATATCGGATAATTGTCCCTCTTTGTAGTAGTGTTAACCTTCTTATAATTAACACACACTCTGATCTTTCCATTCTTTTTCAGTATGATCATGATGGGCAAAACCCAATCCATGTGCTCAATTTCAGAAATTAATCCTACTCTCAATAGCTTATCAATTTCCTCTTTGACAATGTGAGCATGTTTGGGATTCATAGGATACAGTCATTGCCTGACGACATTGCATCAGGTGTCATGGGGATGTTATGAGTCACCACGCTCAGATCTACCCCTTTCAACTCATCGAGGGACCAAGCGAATACATCTATATACTCTTGTAAGAGAGTAATGAGATTTTCTTCTTCTTGCTTGCTCAAGTCATCAGCTATGAAAATAGATCGGGGCGTTTCCCCTTCCTTAGCCAGATTGAAGTCATTCACTTTGGCAGGTCCTTCTATCAGCTCACTTGCTTGCCCTTGTCGCTTGGCTCCTAGCAAGATCACTACCCTATCGTGTTTCTTAAATTTCGTGAATCGTTTCAGTAGATCTTGCGGCTTTCTCTATTCCTTAGCTTGTGTTCCCTAGATTGTTTCCCTCTTTCCTCCTTCAACCTTGAGTGCCTTAGGTGGACTAGTAGGTCTCCCTTGGCGTGTTTGGTCATAGGTGTTTGGGGTATCTCAGGATCATTGTCCCAACTTAAAATCAAATGCTCTATCTTTGCTAGAAGAGAGAGTCTCTCCTAGTGGTCATAGCTCAGATGGTGATTTCGTTCTAAACCATGGTACGACACTTGGTTGGGCGAGGCATGCTTGTTCCTAATTGTTCGTTTCCACATGCTCCAACCATGTGCAATCAGAATCCTTATGCATAACTTCTTTCTCCATTCTAAAGACATTTTTCTTTTGCAGTTCAACGTCTGCCCATATTTGTTCAATCATGTGTCCCTCCATGTCATACTCTATTATGTCGATCTCTCCTTCTCTCTCATCATTGAAGGAAAAGCAATCCCTGTACTCGTTGTCTAAATCATCCTCATCCAACTGCTCATCATCCCCTAGGTCTTGATGTTGTGTTGCCTTGTCATTGGTGACTAAGGCCCAATTGTACACCAAGTTCAGATCATCATGCACCTTGGTCCATGGACACTTGGGTTCGTCCTAAAGATCCTTGAGTGGTTTAAGATTTGACATTGGATTATCGGCTAATTTATCAGTCAGATGCTCTAAGATCTCGTGTGTTTCCTCTTCAAACCCTATTGCATCAATTTCTTGGGGGGTTAGGCTGGCTAGTAACAGGTACTTTTGTTGATCATCCAGGCTCAGCTTAACCTCCGCAGGTTGGGGTGGCATGTGCAACCCTGCATGCAAAGCTCTGCATGCGATACTGAGTTTCTTCTTAACCATCTCCAATGACTCTCCTTTGTCTGGGCGGGTGGCGTCCATCAGTGTATCTAGGAAGGCCTTTTGTTGGGTATTAAAGGCTACCTAGGCGGCTTCTACTTTGCTCTCTACAAGGATCTTCTCTTTCTCTACCAGAGCCAGGCGTCGTGCCAATGTCTTCACCCTTCTTTCATTTTGCCCGGCCCATCCCTTGGCTCTCTTCTTCATCTCTTCCATGCTTTCACCTTGCCTCTAGACCAGGGACACGAGTTTCTAATCCTGGTCCTTTAGCTCTTTGCTCATGGTTTCGTGTTCTTTCTTTCCTTGGTCCAGCTTGTCGGTCATGGTTTCCATCTCTTTCTACTGTAGGTCTAACTTCTGCTTTCTTTCCTCGTCCCTGGTGGTAAACTCAGCTATAAGATTTTCGATCTGATTGGTTTTTGTAGTCAACTCTTCAAGTTGCATGATCAGGAGCTTGTATTCTCTTAGCATCTTCATGAGTTCTTGTGTTTCATCCTCCAGCTCTGCTGCCTCCAGCCCTCTTCCCTATCATCCCTAGCCTTCAGTTCCTGTTTGAGATCAAAGATCTTCCTTTGCTGCATGGCTATTACTCGGGTCTTTTCGAGCTAAAATGCAGCCATCGACTCCTTTTCTGCCGCCAACTCAGCCACAGTTATCTTCCTTTCCTTCTTAGCCTTCTCCAATTGTGAGAGCAGCTCTGCGACGTACTCGTCGTAATTAGCTGGTGGCATCATTGTTGTGTGGATGGGAGTGGTCGAGGCCTCCACTTTCTGGCGCTTCAGATCCTGCCTTGACTCGGTGTCCATGGCCGGTCTTTTTTTCCCTGTGGCTGTGGTCTCGGTGCTCTTCCCTTGGTCTAGTTCTTTGTTAATAAAGTACTACATCCACATCATGAAGTTTGAGATATCTGTGCTGGTGGGAATGCTCAGGGTGAGGATTGTTGCTTCGGTGGGAGGCACCAGGAGGGTCGGAATAGGGTGAGTGGGAGCCTTGCCTTTGCCCTCAGTGATGGCCAGATATACAATCTCTGGTACCTGTGTGTTGGAATGGGGCCCCTCCTCTCTGGGCAGGCTCATAGCCCCCAGGTCATCTGCCCTGCTTTGCTATTCGATTGACCGGCGTGTGGCTTCGGCCAATTCTTCCTCCTCCTTCCTTCTTAGCTCCTCCTCTTCTTTAGCAGCTCTTCTCTCCCTCTCTTTCTCTGTTTTCCTAGACTCTTCTTCTAATCTATCTGCTACCTATTTTTTCTTTTTCTCCCTCTCTTCGGCCTCCTTGAGGGATTCCCTCTTTGCCCTCTCTAAATCCTCTTTCTCTTTTTTCCGGCCTTTGTCCTGCTTCTTCTTTTGTGTCGTCTTTTTAACAGGTTTCTTTGCTGCCTTCTTGCTCATCTGTTCCTTCTGTTCTTCCCCTTCTTCTTCACTCTTAGTTCTGGATAACTCTTTGTCCTGGTGAGGGGGCGATCTCTCCGGTATTTCTCCTTCTCCTTCCTTTGTATCCTGAGCCTGTTTTATCGCCTCCTGAATGAGGGCAGTCAAAATGCTTTCGTAGCCAATGACTAAGCCTTTGGATGAGGCCTTCTTTCTTTCTGTGCTCTTGGACACTAGGGAATCCCACCTACTAGTTTACTGCCCAAAGCTAGCACTTTTGCCACCTAGTCATTCCAGTCGACTTGCTTGGCCTTTTCTCCCCTTCCCACCGCCACGGTGCCGCACTCCTGTTCTGGGTTGTACATCCTAAGGAACTCCACACACTTCGTGTGGTCAGGCTCTTGTGCAAACTTCTCAAGGTACTTTGTGAGGTTGCACTACTCGACAACTCTCTTGTTGTTTCCTCCTTGGCCACCACACTTATGGATGGTTCGAGATTTGAGCTGGTTGTAGGCACGATTTTCTAGGGTGATGCGATATTGCGTCCTTTCCTCCTTCGTGAACGGGAGTCGGTGGGCACGGTCTTGCTGCAACATCTTTCATTCCTATCATGAACCCAAGTTTTCATTAGTACTTTCAAAATAATAATTTTTATTGAATGAAAGCATTAAAATCCAATGTAGATTCTTCCCTTCCGATCTGACTTTTTTTTCCCTTTATTTCAAAGTTCTCATGCCATTTTCCCTACCTCACTTGTTTTTTACATGTTTATGCGTTTGCTTGATTTTCATTGGTTTTGGTTTGATTCACCTTACTCCCCTCCCCTTCCAGCTTGAGAAGAATTCTTCCTAGGATTGAAAGTTAGGAGGTCAAGGGCATTCTACAATGTGGTCGAGGATTTACCTGCATAGGAGCAAAGTATAGAAATTGGGATTGTACTCTAATTGAGCTTCACGGTCTAGAGCAAAGGGTAGAATGCCTACTTGTGTGATGTATGTGAAAACATTTGTTAGGAAGTCAGCGAAATCGACATGGCTAGCAATATGTAACTCTTCCTCAGTCAGTAGGCGATCGAGGTAGGGGTGTCCTTTGATGTGCTCTTCCATGGGTCGACCATGAAGAGTGGTTAACACTCTATGTGAGGTTGGCGCGACATAAGTGGGGTCATACTCTGCTATTTTGATTGCACGGTGCTGCTCAGTGTTCGTCATTATTTGGCATCCTTCAACTTCCCATTGCAATCGAAGAGTGTACCAGTGCCTTAAGAACGGGGATTCAGTATCAGCAAGTTTTGATAATTCTGTGATTTCTTGGTCAGTAATGGTAGAAGTGGTTTGTTTATCATAGGAAGTGATGAGGCGCTATTTGATGACCTACTCTTTGGATATCTCGCTAGTGAGCAATTCAGCAACGGAGTTACAGGCTTTTGCGAATGCAAATTTAAACATCTCCCAAGAACAAGGCATCGTTCGAACTTCATTTGCAAAGGTTCTTGCAGTAGGCCTAAATCCAAGCGATCATAGCTTAGAGCTAATGACATGAAAGTGGCATCGAGTCGTCTAATGCAATCAACCACATCCTCCTTTGTGTCCTCAGCAGATTGACGGCCAGTGTTAAGAATGATTTCTGCTCATAGGGGGGTTGAAGGCATGTTGATGGTTGGGGTTTGATAGAACTAGAGCCTTTGACAACAAATAGTTGCGGTTGCGGGTATTCTTGAGATTGCGGTTGGACCTCTTGAATTAGGACTGGGGTAGTATCAGTGACGTTTGATGGACTGATGCCTTCGGTATGGATCAGGAAAGTCTGAGCGGCTCTATCGGGTGTTGATTCATGTGATAGTGTTTGTCGTTTGGGCCGATAGGCTTGTTCGACTTTCTTGGGCGTATGTGCAGATGAGCTTGATGGATATGGGTCTTGAAAGCACTGCAGCTTCTGGCTTTGAGGTTTTATGGGGCTTGATGTGATCAAACTTGAGGGCGGCATGCGAGTAGTGCCTCCGGCCATGCGGGCCTTAGGGACCCATATCCAAGCATTTCCCTCGTAGTAGCCTTGCGCATGCAAGAGGGCTTTAGGGACCCATCTTGGCTTGATCATGTGTCAATTTCTGTAACTGCGCCTTGGCCTCCTAGGTTTAGAGTTTCTAGTGTTATGAGGACGTGAGCGTTGACTCTTAGGTGGCAATTGCAGTTGCTTGGGCCTCCATTGAAGCCTAGGCTGTTGGACCTTAGCCTTTGCTACTGTGAGAGCGATTCTAGAGATTTAGTGGGTGGTGGCCGAGCACTATCCCCCTCCTTCGACTTAGCTGCTAACATTTCTATCGGTGGTCTTGCGGACTTTGACGAGGTCGCGCAGTCCTTGTTGAAGGTTGTAACAATGAAAATGTTGCATATGGCGAGGTGGATACTCTGCGATTCATAATCAACATTGCATTGAGTTTTGCTTCTTAAAGGTTTGCCCTAGCATCAAATCCGTGCCTACATCTTCAACGTTTGGCAACATGCAGAAGATCATTGGTACAATCTCAGACTCAATAGAAATGGCGGCCCTGCACTTGCCGAGAAGTGCGTATGAGCGACCCCCATATGGGCTTAATTTGGCATTAGTGGGCTGTAGTGGTGGTTTTTCCAGTTGGTTCCAATGATCATGAGTTAAGACATTGAAGTTTGCTCCCTTGTCGATCAAGGCATTGAAAGCGCATGTTTGCTTGGCAGTGACCGTGATGTGTAGGTATGCAGGTTCTACGGCTTCCTCATCCTCATCATCCATTTCAGTGATCGTGGCTACTCGTACTTTGACAGGGGGTTCTAACATTGGTGGCTCATGCAAAGGATGCGTGGGAGGGTAGTACTTATGGACACGATTGCCATTGAAGAAGCCTATGCCCTCACCGTCTAGAGTCTCGAGCTCAACATTGCCAGTTTGGCTGATTGCATGAACTTTGAAAGGTCCAAGACCTCTAAACTTCATTTTCTTCTTATGCCCCTTAACTGAGTATAGGAGTACTAAGTCTCCCTGTTCAAAATCGCACTGCTTGACGTGCTTGTCAAACCAGCTCTTGCGTCGTGCCTTCTCACATATGAGTGCGTGAGTGGCTAGAAGACGAGTTTTCGAGAGGTATTCAAGCTCAACCAAGTGTTGCGTCCATGCCTCCTTTCCTTCCCATCGTTCCTGAAGTGCTATTCTCATGCTAGGAATGAAGAACTCTACAAGGAGAATTGCTTCAGTTCCATAGGTCAACCTAAAGGGAGTCTAGCCAATAGCCATTTTATGAGCTATACGGTAAGCCCACAAGGCTGCCATCAGCTTGTTATCCCAGTCCCTGCGCGAAGAAGAGACTACTTTAGTCAAGACGTTTACAAGAATCTTATTCGTGGATTCCGCCTGGCCGTTTGCTTGAGGGTAGTATGGAGAGGATTTTTTATGGATAATTAGGAAGGTGGATAGAAGATGTGCTATCACTTTATTGATGAAGTGTGTGCCCTGGTCACTAACTAGTTTGATGGGGCAACCGAATCGTGAAATCACCTACTCCCACAAGCACTTGGTAGTCGTTCTAGCATCGTTCTTTCGTATCGCTCTCGCTTCTACCCATTTTGTTAGGTAGCCTGTGGCCACAATGATGTATTTGGCCTGTGAATATTGTGTAGCTAGGCTGATGGGTCCTATGAAGTCAATTTTTCATTTTTTGAAGGATTGTCATGCAATGATTGGGGTCAACTCCATTTGATCCTTGCGAATCGGGACCTTTGTCCGTTGACACTCGTCACAATGCTTAACAAATCGTGTTGCATCACAAAACAACATTGGCCACCATAGTTGATACTGTAGCACCTTACGGGCTGTCATGTCTCTGCTAAAGTGCCCACCAGCGATTCCACTGTGCGCCTCTAAGAGCACATTGTGCATCTCATGCTTGCACACGCATCTACGCAACAGTCCATCTTGCCCTAGTCGATCGTGATGCATCACAAAACAACATTGCCATGTCGTCGAGTAACTCATTTCCATTTTAGTAAGTTGTCTACTAGCAAAGCTCACTGGGTAGTCCAGGTTGTGTTCACCAGGTTGGCACAACACTGCCCCCATAGCAAATTTCGAGGCATCGATATGCACATGGAAGATAATGGTCTAATCTAGGGCTCATAGAATCGATGCTGTGGTTAGAGCCTTCGTCAACTCTTCATATGCTCGTTGGCATGCTTCAGTCCATTCAAAGACAATCAGCAGCTTGTATAAAGGTCTGGCAATCAACGTGTAATTCAACACAAATTGTCGATAGTATCCCGTGTGGCCTAAGAAGCATTGAACTCCCTTATAGTTGATTGGGGGTGGAAGATCAACAATAACCCAGACTTTTGAGAAGTCAGTGGCAATGACATTCTTTGACATCATGTGCCCTAGGATGCATCCATGCTTCACCCAAAACTGGCACTTTAAGGGGTTCAGGGAGAGACGATATAGGCAACACTACTCAAAGAATGCTTGGAGTTTTTCTAAGTGTTCTCTCTAGGTCAAGTGAACTCACAGGTCATCTACGAAGACTTCCAACTCTTTGCGAAGCATGTCTTTAAATATGGCGCACATGAGGCGTTGGAAGGTGGCGGGGGCATTAGTCAACTCGAAGGGCATGACTATATAAGAAAAGACACCCCACTCAGTGGCGAAGGCAGTCTTATGCCTATCGGCAGGATGCACTTGCACCTGATTGTATCTCGAGAAGCCATCCAAAAAACTGTAGGCTTCCTTGCTAGCCACTCTTTCAAGCATGTGCTCAGTGTACGGCAATGGATAGTTGTCCCTCTTAGTAGCAGTGTTCACCTTCTTGTAATTGAGGCACACTTTCATTTTTTCGTTCTTCTTCATGACAATGACTATGGGCGATACCCAGTCCATGTGCTCAATTTCGTAAATGAATCCTACTCTCATCAGCTTGTCAATCTCTTCCTTGATCGCGTGAGCATGTTTTGGATTCATAGGGTACGACTGGCATAACATCTAGTATCATGGGTATGTTATGAGTCACTACACTCGAATCTACCCCCTTAAGCTCTTCTAAGAACCAAGCGAATACGTGTATCTACTCTCACAAGAGAGTGACAAGACTCATTTCCTCTTCCTTAGTCAAGTCATCAGCAATGAAGACTGGTCGGAGTGTCTCCCCTTCCTGGGCTAGGTTCACCTCCTTGACCTTGGCTGGTCCCTCGATTGGTTCACTCGTTTGCCTTTGACATTTGGCACACCCAATAGGATCACCACCCTATCTCCTTTCTTGAATTTCGTAAATCTTGTGGGGAGGTCTTGTGGTTTTCTCTATTCATCCATTCGTGTGTCCCTTGGTTGTTTTATCCTTTCCTCTTTCAACCGTTTGCGTCTCAAGTGGATGGGTAGGTCCCCCTTGGTACGTCTGGTCTTGGCCGACCTAGGTATCTTTGGGTCGCTATCTGAACTTACCTCCGACTCAGAGTTGATCTCCCCGTCTTCGCTAGAATAGGTGGTCTCCCCTGGTGGTCCCAACTCAGATGGTGACTTTGTCCTAAGCACTGGTGTCATACCGGATTGGGCTAGGCCTACTTGATCGAAATCTATGGCTCCTACGTGTTCCAACCAGGTACGATCACAATCGATGCACATGACCCCTCTCTCTATCCTGAAGATGCTCTTTTTTTGTGGCTTGGAGTCTACCCGTATTTGTTGTATTTACTGTCCCTCAGTGTCGTATTCTACGGTATCCATCTCACCCCCGCTTTCGTCACCTAAGGATTGACAGTCTTTGTATTCATCGTTGGAATCCTCTTCGTCAAACTGCTCGTTGTCCCCTAGGTCTTGGTATATCTCTTGTATTTCATCGAGGAGTAGGGCCCAGTTGTACATGTGGTTTAAGTCATGCACCCAATTCCATTGCCACTTGGGGATTCATCTAAAAGATCCTGGAGTGGTTTGAAGTTTGCTGTTGGATTGCTAGCTAGCTTTCCCGTTAAATATTTCAAGAGTTCCCTCTTGTTATTTGGCACTTGAAAGGTGACAGGTTTAGGTCTCTCCTAAAGGGTTCCTACCATCATGCAGACTAGTACGGAGGGTGCGTCTTTAGACTTACCGATTGTCTTGATGGCTTGCTTGTATGCCTCATGATCCAAGAATGGCAGGTCGATTGTAGCAAGGACATGCATCCAATCTCGCTCATCCTCTGGGCATGGAATATACTTGGTCAAGGGTCCATAGGACTTCTTGACTTGAGTGTTCCCTTTAAGCATTGTGGAGATAGCATCCAAGTCGACCGGTGAGGTCTTCCATGTGTCCATCTCTACCCTCACGACGTCTGTTCTATTGCCAAGGAAGATTAAGCCGTTACCCCAATCTTCTATGACTCTGGCATTGTGCATCCAAGGTCGGCCTAATAGGATATCGTAGTCCACACCCTTCGTGACTATAAATTCAACCGAGAACTGGACACCTGTGATTTTCACTGGCCAGTTTTTAAGCACCCTGAATGGTTTTACTCTCATACCTTTTGCTAGTGTGGCATTGAACTTAGTAGTCTCAACAAGTGGGTTTCCCCAGCACTGCATGGCTAAAGCACACTAACCCCAGCTCCCGTGTCTACAATCCCCTTTCTCGTTGTGTCGCCTAGGGCTAGGACCGATAAGACTACATGCATCTTGGTGCCCTCCCAGAAGGCATTAATGTGCAAGGACTTTGGCACAGAGTGCAGCATCAGAGTCGATATTTATGTCTCTGCATCATGGTCATGCAGATCAACATCTTGCTCTCGTGATCCTTCAATCCACTGTCTCAGGCCTTGCCATAGGGTGGGATGCTGCTAAACCAGGTCTCCCAGACTTAGCATCACAGGGGTGGTCACCAGTGTGGTAAGGAGGTCGTTGGCTGCTCATCTCTCTCCTAATCCAGATTGTCCTGGCCAATGGCCGTGACTGATTTGCGGGTATGGAGCATCAAGACTTGGCCTAAGCAGTACTACTTGTGGTGCGGTCGCATCCCCCAACTTTGGTCGAGGGGGTGAGACTTGCGTGCTTAAGCTGGGGAGATCATTGATCTCGTCCTCTAGGGTGGTCTCAGCGTCCTTTAGGTGCTCTTGGGCCTCTTTCACCCATTCCTTCACTTTCTCTATGGCCTCTAGTTGGCGCTTCGGATGCGAGTATTCCCCTACCTTAGCACTTCCCTTTTCGACCATCTTAGGGACTAAAGTTTCTGCCTCTGCATCAGTGATCTTCTTTCCAGCAAGTAGAGTAGTAGCACTCTCAATTTTCAGTGCAACCTTAGCTTCAGGCCTCTTTTTTCTCTGCCTACAGCTCTTCTTCCCTATCAATGCTGCATCGAGGTTTCTCGACCGTAGCAGTGATATGCCTGCCTGCTTTTTCTGGGCATGAGTCACGACCCGCAATGGGATAGGTGTGGCCTCCCCATCGAGGTTTTTTGACACCAAACAACCCCAATGGGACAGATGGCACGTGGCTGAACTCGAAGATGGTTTTCGCTTTGGGCAGTCAACGAAGAGACGTGTGGTCCCGAACTCAATGCACCTTAGGTCAGCTTTTTCTTTGTTTTGCTGCTCCCTCTCAGGGCAGCGTGATGAGAATGCCTTGGGTGACCATAATTCCAACAGGTGATTGGATCCTGCGTCTGCCCTCCTAGGCCTCTACCTTGTCCTCTTCCTAGTGCCATCACTAGTACTGGTCAATAGTCCTCCTAGGCCTCTACCTTGTCCTCTTCCTAATGCCATCACTAGTCCTGGTCGATAGTCCATAAGGACTGCGTTGCCCTTGTCATCGTGCGAGACGTAAGGGTATACGTAAGTCTCTTCCTTGTTCGGCTCTTCCACATAGTGAACTGGAGCATCACTCAGTGGATGGGTCACGTAGGGACCAAGCGGTCTAGGTATGCCTATAGGGTTTATGTCCATCCTAGGAACAGTTGAATTAATGTCGTTAGGCGCAGGAAGGGCCAATGGGGCTCCTGTTCAGAAGAATGGCTCCGGCTTATTCACTAGGTAGGGCTGGCCGTATGGTTGCAAGTACGGAAGTCTTCTTGGTAATCTATAATGTGCGACGTCGTGACCGAATCTACCGCAGTTAGTACAAGGTCTTGACACTTGGCTGGAAAGTGGTTTTTGCCACAGTACACGCATTGGACGTGTGGGCATGTTGGTCATCTCAACATGTCTTGCAACTTGGCTATCTCCATCTTAACATCAGCCAAGTCCTGGTTTGTCTCGGTGGCTTTCCCCTTATCTTGGGTAGTTGGACTTGATCGTTCACTAGAGGTTGAAACTCTCTTTGAGCTCCGTGAGTTGGTTTCTTCTGAGTTTAAGCTCCTGGAGCTTATCTCTTTCAGTTGGTCGTCAACTCTGATAGCTTCCTCAAAAACCCTAGCTAGCACATCTCGCTGCAAGCTTGAGTTGCCTGCCAAAGCCTTATACAGTTCTCCATTTCGAATTCCGCTGATGAATACAGTTGACACTGCTCTTTCAGTTGGTCATTTGCCCGTAGGGATTCTCTTGAAGAGACTCCTCACGTGGGTCATGTAATCATGAATGTCCTCCTTCTCCTTCTGCTTGACATTCATCAGTCGCACTAGTAGATTTTTAGAGTATCCAGGCTCGGAAAATCTCTTGATGAAGAGATTCTTGAGGCTGTTGAAGTTGGTTTGCTCTGCGGCATCTAAACTCGTATACCAAGTCCTACCCTTGTTACCTAAGCAGAGCCCGAACGCGTGGGATCGCTGAATCAGGTCGGTGAGGCTGTTGGCTTCGCAAACTTGCTCGAATTGCTCTAAAAAACTGTATGGATCGTCGTGAGGCTGGTACTTGTCGAGCTGCTTTGCAACGATTGGGATTTTGGACTGGCTCTTGGAGCCTTGGTTTACTCCTAATTGTGCTAGTAGTAATGTCACTAGTGCTGCGACACTTGCTCTACTGCTGTGTTGTCTAGCAGTCGCTTCATGAGAAGCTCGCTCAGCGTTAAGTCTCCTTCCAAGACTCTCTCGTGATCAGTTCAATTTCTATCGACTAGGTTTAGCACCCGCTGTACCTCGCACAATTCTATGCTTTGCCTTTGGCTTCTAGCATGCTGGTCTCTATTGTACTCTACTATGCTTTGCAATGCCTTGTGGGCTAGGTTCCTCTCCTCTTCTAAGTCTGCAATGATGGCATCTGTTGTCCTGCCGCGGTGCTCATACCGGGCTTGCACATCATAGCTACTAACCAGCTGAATCGCCTCTGGGAAGACTCCTAAGTTGAGTTCCTCATTTGGCCTGCAGTCTGGGTTTTCTTCTGCTGTCGTCGTATTCTTGTGCTTCACCAAGCTATCGATCAGGTTGAGTAAGTTTGTCAGATCCACCTCTTTGGTGCTGCTTGCTTGGTCCTACTTCGTGTGTCGATAGTTTGTCTACGTCTTTGGGTCTTCTCCTATTGGTGGGTTCTTTGAGTTGTTTATCTGAGTGAGTTCCTTGACTTCTTAAATACAATCCTCAATTTATCTCCTCTCAGTGTGTGTGTTCCTTCCCATGCACTTATGCTCAATCAGGCTTTCAGTTTTCCTTAAGTGTACTTCAAGTGCGAAAATTCAAGGTGAGTGCGACAAACAATATCTAAGCGTCTTACGTGCTTTGTTTTGGGCCTGATAGGCTTGTCGATCAATTCTCTGGCCGTCTTGACAAGGTTTCCTATTTTCCTGCCATGTTACCTTGCTCGTTCTTGGTCCAATCAGGGTTTATGTCTCAGCGGGTTGTCTCTAGGATTATAGGTCTCACAACAGCCTACGCAAGCTGCTAAGCAGCTGAGACTTACGATTTTGCCTATTCCTTGCGCTAGAATCGAGTTCTGAGTGTCAGAAGGACTCACGACAGGTTGTGCGGTTGAGCTCTAGCTGGGTCTAGTCAAATTTCTAAAAATTTTGAAAAAGTCCACACTCGACCCAACTTGTCCGAATTGTAGAGGCCGAATTGGGTCGCTTGGACGGGGCCGACCGGCCGAGCGGGATGGTTGGCCGAGGGCCGAGTTTGTAAGTGGGGCCGAATGATGTCACTCAGACGGGCCGAGTAGGGTTTTGGGGTAGGTCGGCCAAAAGACAAAGGGCTGAGGGCCAATTCTGGGACTCGGCCCACAAGCCGACCGCTCGAATGGACCGAGTTGCACGCGACGAGGCAGTGCTTAAGCGATTTTGATCGAAACTGATGATTTAGTTAATCATTTCACACATGACCTTCCAGATCACAAGTAGGGTGCAAGGGGAAGTGATTGATATACTTGAAGTGATCGGTAGGCTCTCCCGCAACAAGATCGAATCGATTCTCTATGAGCTCTCGAGCTCTCTCTCTCTCTCTCTCTCTCCAAGGGTCTCCCTTGGCCTCTTGGTTCTTAAACCCCTTCCTAGGTAAGGTTTGGACTCTCCCAATCACTCACTTGCTGACATTAAGCATCCCAAGCAATCTTTTTACCATTTTTTGCATGATTTGTGCCCTGTTTTGCAACAGTAAACCCTACCGTTTTTCGATTCAATTTCCTAATCCTAACCTATGCTAAATGCAAAAAGAATCGAAAGCAAAAAATTGAAATGATTTCTCAATGTTTTCCAATCATCAAACAAACAAAATAACCCAAAATATTTACTTGCTTCGAAGATTTTTTTAAAAACCCAACTTCCTACCTATCTCAAGCTCCGGTTCGGGGATGAATCCCTTACTTCGATACTCAATATGAGGCGCGCAAGTGCTCAAGCTTGAATCCATTGGTCCTGGCAACGGAACCAAAATGTAGAGGGAGCTTACACTCGACCATCAAGACCCACGGACTGCTTATTGTTTCAAGCGCTTCAAGCAAGCTCTAATGGCTATCTCTCACCTAGCCGATGCGCCGTCGATCCTATGAGTGTAGTGAGCTTACCTTGATGCCGAAATGAGTTGCCTCCTCTCTCGCACACGCCGATCGCTCCACGGTCCTAGATTCTAGCTCAAGCATCCTCAAGCCTCCTCCATCTCCAATCTCCATCCACCATAGCCGCGCGCGTGAGAAAAGAGAAGAGAAGAGAAGAGAAGAAGAGAAGAGGAGATGGTGAAGAGCTTCACCCTCTTGATCCCTCACTCCCACACACACTCGCTCCCTCACACTCTCGCACTCCCTCTCTCAAGAGAGCAGACACAAGCAAGGATAAGAGAAGAAGAGAATAAGAAGAGAACTCTTGTTAGCCACACACCAAAGAATGAGCTCTCATTCACTTTTTGAACTTTATATACAAAACCCTAAATTCCCATGGGCACCCATCCCTTTTTTTACATGATCGGCCATTGTGGCAAGGTCCTTTCTCCATTTCCCTCTTCTAGCCTTATGCCTCTAGCCTACACCCATCTAATATTTTACAATTGGCACAGGAGGGAGCTTGGCAATCTTTTACAAGAGTTTTTAGAGCTTTTTGAGGCGCCTTTCATTTAAAATTGCACTTTTTGCCCGAACTTAGCTTTAGAGGCCGCCTGCATGTCTTTGCTCTTTTTCCATCTTTTTCTCGCTTTTTTCTTCATTTCTCCCCCATCTTTCTCTACCATCTCGACTTGGGGTTAACATTGAGGGAGAAGGCTACTCATTCATGTATCAAGGTAAGCTCATTACACCCCTGTAGGATCAAAGGCACATCGACTAGGTGAGAGATAGCCATTTTGTGTTTGCTTGAAACACTTAAATAATAAGCAGTTCGTGAATCTTTGCGGATGAGCATAAGCTCCCACTTCATTTTGGTTCCATTGTCGCGACCTAAATATTCAAGCTTGAGCACTTGTGCACTTCAAATCGAGTGTTGAAGTAGGTTTTCATCCCCGAATAACCGGTGCTTGATATAGGTAGGAGATTTGTGGTTTTAATCTTCAAAACAAGTAAGTAGTTTCGGTTTTTAATAAGTAGACAATTAGGATACAATTAGGATAAATCATTTTAGTATTTGGGTTTTTATTTTTATTACATTTAGAGTAGGATAGGATCAAGAAATGGAAGCGAATCTCTTTAGGGTTGTTGTAAAAGAGGCCCAAACAGGGCACAAATAGAGGAAAAATGGGAAAAAAGAGCACTTGAATGTGTTCATGTCACAAGAGGAGAGATTAGAGAGGTCAAGGCTGAGTGGAGCAATGGTTTAAGACCAAAGAGAGCAAGGGTGAAGCTCATTTTCACCTACAACAAAGAGAGAGAGAGAGAGAGAGAGAGAGAGCCCTAGTGAATCAATCATCTTCCACATACATTTTTCACACATATACCAAGTATATGAAAACCTTGCTCTTGATCCATACTTGCATTATAGAGATTCTTGTGGGCTTGCACGTCGTAAATCATTGCGTAGAATCGATTTAGTACCGTCGCTGCCTTCGCACCACCTGAATCAGACATAGGCAACAAAGTCTGATTCTGGGAATTAGACACTTGGACCTATTTAGCCCGTCCGAATGGACACTACCATTAGATTCAAAAATCACAACTAAGTGGCTAGAAATGACCATTGATAGTCAAGTTACCTTTTAACCCCTCTTAGAGTCGGAAATTGACTTGCAGACCCCAGTTAGCTGAAAGATGCAACAGAGATCCTAGAGACTAGTGAGAGCAGCTAGCAATTGAGCCTAAAGCTATATTTGACCAAGAATATAGAAAGGAGTGCAGAAACTACATTTACCATTCTGCATTGCACCCCACATTGTTTGACACTTGAAGTGCACTTAAAAAACTGAAAGCCTGATTTCGCACCATGCACGGAAAGAGTACCATTCACGCACTGCATGAATGTAAATTGAGGGCTGTTTGTAAATAAGAAGGAATCCACTCAGATTTAACAAACAAAACGAATCCACCAATAGGAGACGACCCTCAAACACCATATTGGAGAGTATGGGAATTTCCCATAAGTTTGGGACACGTAGTCAAATCTTTGGATTTGTCATAACTTGAACACTATAACTCCAAATCGAGCGCTCTATAGCTTAATAGATCCCATTTTTCAAGCACTTTTCAATGATAGGTCACATCATATGGTTTTAAGAAACTTATAGGCATATTATTCGGGTGCCACCTTTTTAGTATTCAAAAAATGGAAATTGGGAGATTCCCAAACCCCCCTCGCCGCATTCCCAAGAGCAACAATCGGTCGACACATCTATAGAAAGACAAGCCGCACTCAAGGAAAGAATGAAAAAATTAGTAGAAGAAACCAAAAAGTAGCTAAGGGCCAAGCCAGTTGTGTAGCCATCCGCGCCCCTCCCACCATGCCCTGATGACATTCCGGCAGGATTCCACGCAGAACTGGTAGTTTGGGAGAGATAGGAAAGAGAAAAAGAGCCATTCACTTTCAGCTTCCTCATGCCCAATAGCCTGCGAAGGGTCTTACCACTCAAGGTGATGGAGGAGGTGATTGGGATTGGTAGTCGACTAGGACAGAAGTGGCAGGAAGAAAAAGAGAAGAACCCCACTCTTTGGAGAACTGAAGAAGCCAAATTCTGGCAAAATAAAGTGTTCGAAGTGTCGCATTCCGTGCAAGGTTATAATTGCCAGTCCCTATGGAGGAGACAGGTGTGCAACATCAGCATGCTCGCCTAGATAGCTTTTTGCAACACCCTGCCCTACGAGAGGAACAACCCCACGTTTATGGCATACCCTCGTAGGGTAGGAGTGGATTTTGCTGCCCCCCTCCACGGGTGATATGATTTTTCCATTATCTACAACTCTAATATTTTCTCTTTTAAACATGCTCTCATCTTCAACTTGGAAAGCTTGGATGACTCCATGACTCACTTCCTCACCAACTTCTCCTCTTGCCCTGATCCAGCTTTCATAACTACATGTATTTATCTTAGGCTTCTTAAATTATTACTTAAGCAGGACCCGACTCCGCAAGAATGTGGCCTGTCTCCCCTCTTCTTTGATCCTAACACCATCGATAGCTGTGCCATGGCACGCCTGATGATGAGGGCTAGCCTCCTCCCTTCTTTTTGCCTGGCTCTCTTGGAAGACATGAACGACAGCCAGTTCATCAGATGTAATCATCCCTTCCTCTCCACCACTTCACTCCACGTTCGCATGAATCTTAAAGGATACATGCAGAGCTTGCAATTTTTGAGCAAATCCATCCGACCCCCTTCTCCACCCAATTTAGACGATGAGAATTAGGCATTGGTTGTCATCCTACTAGTGTAATACTTATACCAAAAAAAAAGGAAGAAGAAGAAGAAGTAAAAGAAGAAAAAGAAAAACATGAAAGGATAAGCAAGAGGAACATCACTCAAGGACATGGAAAAAACGACTCACTTGAAGAAGCACTTAGCACCATATAAAACACGATCACTGCAACTAGGGGTCCTCAAGTTAGGCGTGCCCGGTGGCTTCGATCGACCGGCTCCGCTCCTAACCCCGTAGCCCTTTTGACCCCCCCACTTCACGCTTAGGGCCCATCAAGGGCAGAACATACCTAGGGAGGTAACACTCACCTATGGTTAGACTTATCACCCTAACCTACTTGCACTGCACCTCCCTTTGTACGAATGGGGTCCTCAAGTGTGGGACGTCACCCAGGCTTGCTTGTGGTTAGATCCACCTCCCCATTCCACTAGCACGAGCACTATGCACCATAAAATAAGGTAGACACTCCCCTTAGGCAATGCACCGCACATTCTCCTTTCAGGCATTACAAAAGGCGACAGACCACCAACTTCGAAGGCCCCCATTATCCACTTGGCATCCAATTGGCTTCTTCGACAGACATCATTACCAAGCTTCCACAAGCACCCGAGTCTACATGTGACCCTACCCTCACCCAAATAATTTGTCAACTGCCTACCATTCCCCAACAGCAGCCAGAAGTGCCATGGGACTGGCACCCGTCTCGGAGGGGGTAATGTTAACCCCAAGTCGAGATGGCGGAGAAAGATGGCGGAGAAATGAAAAAAAAAGTGGAAAAAAGATGGAAAAAGAGAAAAGACATGCAAGCGGCCTCTAAAGCTAAGCTGGGGCAAAAAGTGCAATTTTAAGTAAAAGGCGCCTCAAAAAGCTCTAAAAACTCTTGTAAAAGATCGCCAGGCTCCCTCTTGTGCCAATTGTAAAATATTAGACATGTGTAGGCTAGAGGCATAAGGCTAGAAGAGGGAAATAGAGAAAGGACCTTGCCACAATGGTCGGTCATGTAAAAAAGGGATGGGTGCCCATGGGAATTTAGGGTTTTGTATATAAAGTTCAAAAAGTGAATGAGAGCTCATTCTTTGGTGTGTGGCTAACAAGATTTCTCTTCTTCTTCTCTTCTCCTTTCTTGTGTGTGCTCTTGAGAGAGGGAGTGTGAGAGTGTGAGGGAGTGAGTGTGAGAGTGTGAGTGAGTGTGTGTGTGGGAGTGAGGGATCAAGAGGGTGAAGCTCTTCACCATCTCCTCTTATCTTCTTCTCTTCTCTTCTCTTCTCTTTTCTCGCGTGTGTGGCTATGCTGGATGGAGCTTGAGATGGAGGAGGCTTGAGGATGCTTGAGCTAGCATCTAGGATTGTGGAGCTACCGGTATGTGCAAGAGAGAAGGAAACTCATTTCGGTATCAAGGTAAGCTCACTACACTCGTAGGATCGACGGCGCATCATCGGCTAGGTGAGAGATAGCCATTAGAGCTCGCTTGAAACGCTTGAAACAATAAGCGGTCCGTGGATCTTGGCGGTCGAGCGTGAGCTCCCTCTACACTCAAGCAAGCCAATAGCTCCATGATTCAATATGCGAGCTCAAGCAATCTCAAGCCTCCTCCTTTGAGCTCCATCCTCCATAGCTGCATGCGAGACAAGAGAAGAGAAGAGAAGAGAAGAGATGATGGAGAGCTTCTCCACCATGGTCCCTCACCCTCACACACCCACTCCCTCGCACCCTCACACTCCCTCTTTCAAGCATACACAAGCAAGCAAGAAGGAGAGATGAAGAGAAGGAGAAGAGACCACTTTAGCCACACACCAAAGAATGAGCTTCTCATTCACTTTTTGAGTTTATATACAAGCCCACAATCCCTTGGGTGCCCATCCCCTTTTTACATGACTCCACATCTTGCCAAGGTCCTCTTTGCCTATTCCCTTCTAGTTACCCGTCTATGTTTTACAATTTACACAAGAGGGAGCCTTGCGCTCTTTTACAAAATTTTAGTGGCACCTTTGCCTTTGACTTGACTTTTGTGGCCGCCCTTGCGCTTTTGGAATTTCCTCTTTTATTCCTTGCTTGGCTGCCTTTTTTCGCATTATTCCATATTTTTGCATTTTCTTTTTTCAATATTGTATTGGGGATAACAATATTAGCAATTAAATCATTGCTATTGCAATTAGATAGTAATGATATAGAGTATCCATCTTCATAGAGAATATGATGGAATCTTGTAGTTGAGCATACTAGTTTTAGAATCCATGTTAGTCAAGCTCCGAACACCTAACATTGTGAACTACATACTTGGATATATAAACCAACTTGATGAACTAGTGCAAGTAGTTGTGCAATTACTAGAAGTGTCAAGGTAACTTGATGCATGATATCAAGTAGTGTGCAATCATCATATATTTCACAAAAATTCGATCCATTACATAAAACTATTTGATTTAGACAAATGCAAGGAAACTTAACACATTAAATAAATGTAATACATTGCAAGGAGACTTAATAGTTTGCATAAATTTAATACAAACATAATTTCTCAAAGCAATTGGATGCACTATATCAACTTACTAATAAGCAAAGTTGTCAATCTAATAAGAAAACTTGATGCATTCTAGTAGAGTGTTCTAGGATTTTCCCCATGGCTAGTAGGGTTAATACATGTAGGCTACTTTCATGATTTTGTGTTTTTTCTAATATCTATGCTTGATCCTATGTTTAAGACACTCAATATAATTGCCTATATCACAAATTAGGATTCTATAGCATGAAGGGTCAAAGACTATGTCCATGACCTTAAATGTGTACAATATGCTTAGCACTACTATAAACTCTCACATGTGTTCTTAAGAAAAGAATCGAGCACACATTTTCATGAACCATATGGATCAAACATGCATGATTGTTCTACATCCATAGATCTTTCACTGTGTACAATAAGTGATGGGTTGAGCATTCGTTGCATCATAAGTGACATATTCTCCTTGAAGTGGCATTTGACTAAGGTAGAACTCATAAACTATGGTAATTTTGACAATCCCCATAACAATTCATATTCGGTGAGGCAATCTATTGGTGGATTGTAGAGTATAAAGGATTATGTCATCAATTGTCAGTTGTAAAATAGTGCTTTGTGAATCAATCCATTGAGGAGACTAGATGATCAAGGATGTTACATCCCCTAATCTATGTGGAATACATAATAGGGTTGTAATGCCTCATATAAGAATATAACATTGGTGCTACAACTAGTATCTTCTTTAATATATTGACAGCTTTCTCCTGATCATGCCTCCATAGAAACTGAACACCCTTTTTAGTAAGTGATGTAAAAGGAGAAAAAGTATGGGCTAAGTAACTGAGGTATCCGCTATGCCACTTCACTTGCCCCACAAACCGCATCACTTCCTGAACTATTGTAGGTACAACCACCTTTTAAACTGCCTGAATATTCTTAGAATCTATAGCCATGCCTTCCTATGAAATGATATGTCCTAAAATAACTCCTCTTTTTACAACAAAAATTGATTTAAATTTATTGAGAGACATATCAAACTTATAACATCTCTCAAGAAAAAAGTCTTAAATGTTGTAATGATCTATTTTCTTTCAAAACACACAGAAATCATCAATAAATACTCTCATGAATGTAGTGAGATATGGGTCAAATGTTTTATGGGCTACTCCTTGAAATTTTTATGGTCGGTTCTTTTATATGCAATCATCACCATACTAACAAAAGCTCCCCATTTGGTAATGAAAGTGGTATTATCCATATCACTTGGATGCAAACTTATCCTGGAAATCCTTACACAATTGGACCAACTGTTGCTTAAACTCTTCTTTTACAAATATATACATTTTTATCTGCTATGACTTTGTATTAGCATCCAAATTTACTTCTTGCACATCATCTTCCAATACCCTGGCTAATTTGTTCATTGTATGCTCATACCTTAGTTCAGCATCAATAGTAGCATGTTGGCTAGCATTATCCAAGGCTTCTTCTATCTCCATTGAAGAAATATCCTACTCTTTTTGAGTGTCCTCAATAGCTTCTTGACTTTCCTTAGGGAAATCAATGCTTTCCTCATCCAATTTATTGTTTTCATGTATCAAGACATTGTTTTCCTATTGTGATGAACTTGTTGCTTGCAGTGGTAAACTTATTTCATGTAGTGGTATTGCTACAAACACATCATATTTTGACAAAATCTTTTCAACATCCACCTCAATAACTGGTACAATAGTGGGATTAACTTGTAAGAATCATTCCTCTTCATCTTCTATTTCCAGCATAACATTTATAGTTTGAGCAACCAATGGATGGTATTAAGATTTCAATACAACTTTATTAACTATTGATAGTTTTACTTCCTTACTATGAGAAATAATAATAGTGTATGCAACCCCAATTTAGACAATTTGGACCAAGGCCTTTCCAAAAGCATATTATATGAATCTCCAAGACCTTCTATTCAAAGAACTACAAAGCTTACCTTAAACTTTAGACCTGTAACTCAAATAAGTTGATTTTTCAGAATCCCCAAAGGCTAAAGCCTCCACTAGTCCACCATTTTTCCTTGGAAAGGTTCTGGTACAAGTCCCTATAATTTGTGAGAAATATATAACTCTTCGTGAATAATGTTTACTCATGAGCCTCCATCTACTAAAACATCATCCCATTGCTTTGAATGGATTATCCTTCCTGCCAAAACCTCAAAATACTCTTTGTTGTACCATTTTTTGTATAATTTGATTCACCGATGCCACTGGCGGTGCTACTTGCGCTCTTATACTTGACAATTGCTTTTTAATTTTGTTTTCAAGCCTCCTTTCCAAGGCTATTTTATCTCCTTTACCATTACTTTTTCTTTTGCCCCGGATCCTCTGTCCTTTTTGGACTTTTTTTTCTAACATCTTTGCTTCCCCTTCTCTCACTCCTCATCCGAGCCACTTGATTCTGTATTTGAATTTGAACTTGATAAGGAATCTTCATCATAATTGTTGTCCCTTGAATCTGAATCTTCTGAATCAAAGTTCGATTTGCCTTCTTCTTAGACTTACTCTTGCCAAGCCTCTTTTTCACTCTTTGGGTGGCATCTACCAATAGATCAATTGTAACATTTGGTTGTAGTTTAGCATTGGCAATTGCACTAGCGATGGTTTTATCTAAAGCTTTTATAAAATACAAACTCTAAAGATCCAAAGAAGGTACATTTGCATCATCCAATCTGTTTAAAAGATTTATGAATTTTTGTGCATAGTCTTGCACAAACAGTGATCCTTGCTTAATCTATTTTAGCTTCTTTGAAATAGCTATAGCAATGATCCTTGCTTAATATATTTTAGCTAGTCCTACTTGCAACTCATCTTGAGTTGCCTTTTTCTTCTTTGACATTGTCAATTGCAACTAGTTGCTAAATTGAGTTAGAATACTCCATATCCTTGGTGATGGTTTCTTTAGCAGTTTCTAATGTGATTGTAGCACTCTTTGCACTAGAGGCGAGAGCTATTTTGGGTGGTGGTGAGCCCTTCACTCTCTTAACCTTGACTTAAGCTCAAGTTTGGTTCTCTTTCTTATTTTCTTGGCACTGCAACCCATCTATTCATCATCATAGGTCCTGCGATGCTGACCCCTTTGATTTTGCTTAGTGCACGAGTGATTATGTGCATTGGAATGGGAATACTATCTTCATTGTTTATCATTTTCACTACAAATAAGCTCAAAGGAACAAATGGCACTATTGCCTTGCTGCTACTTGCCTTACATTGTGGACAATCTAGGTACATGTAGGTGATTCTACATTTAGGGAAATGTTGGTCAACATCAACAACCTTAGACCACTCAGCATTTTGGGGGCACCTCAAGAAAAGGTGACCTAGCTACATATAGTTCCAACAAGCTATGGAGTCTCATCCCAACATCATAATGGGTATAGGATAGTAGTCCATGAGGATCCAATGTCCTTTGTCATCATTACAAACAAAAGGATTCATGTATTCTTCTTCTTCCATTGGTTCTTCAATGAAATGGACTAGGACATTGCTAGGTGTTAATCTCAACACCTCGCATGGCTATGGGTTTGGTATTGCTAGTTGTGGAGCGAGTGGAGGCTATCTAGCATAATTGGTTCCTCAATTTAGGGTTTGATGAGCTCTGTGTGTGTGTGTGTGTGTGTGTGTGTGTGTGTGTGTGTGTGTGTGTGTGTGTGTGTGTGTGTGTGTGTGTGTGTGTGTGTGTGTGTGTGTGTGTGTGTGTGTGTGTGTGTGTGTGTGTGTGTGTGTGTGTGTGTGTGTGTGTGTGTGTGTGTGTGTGTGTGTGTGTGTGTGTGTGTGTGTGTGTGTGTGTGTGTGTGTGTGTGTGTGTGTGTGTGTGTGTGTGTGTGTGTGTGTGTGTGTGTGTGTGTGTGTGTGTGTGTGTGTGTGTGTGTGTGTGTGTGTGTGTGTGTGTGTGTGTGTGTGTGTGTGCACGCGTGCACGTGTGTGTGTGTGTGTAGAGAGAGAGAGAGAGAGAGAGAGAGAGAGATCCTCTAGAAACAACAATAGTGCACGCATTGTATACTCCATAGACCCACTTTATTCTACAAGTGATCGACTTTTAATTTGATCTATAATTCTCCACATCTTAATATCAAAAAAGCATTACAAGCACCTTAGTGGTTAGGACTAAACATCAGATTTATCATTATCCATATGAAAAAAATCCAAGAAAGAGGAGGGAGCCTACATGGGACTCTACAATATGCTACTTCATGGTTGAACTGTTCACCATTTGTGTAAGGTCGAGGTGGTTAGGATATTTTGAAGGTAGGTGGTCCCCGCCACAATGAACGGATTGCACATTTTGGTAGTAAGGTCTTGAAATTTTGAGTGACTCAACCATCCTAACAAGTTCTTGTTATTTCTTTCTAACATCTATGATCAAGTCTTAGGTCTCCTCGAACTCTATGTGGTCATGTTCTATAGGACTTGCAAGTGTATCTTGACGAGACCCATATGTCATTTTATCTCTACTTGTTCGTGGTGGAGGTCATCCACACAGATAGCCTCATCCAAAACAATTTAGAGTTCCTAGCTAAGGTTTCGTAGATTCTTTCATTGCAAATACCCTTGATGAAAGCTTTCATGATTGCCTTGGTGGTGGGTCTCTCTGTAGTAGTAGTAGGGATCTACTACAAAGCTTCAGATTTTAGAGATGTAATCTCTCATGTTCTTATTCTTCGACTTCTTGATGTTCACAAGTGGAACAATGAGGTTATCCTCATATCTAGGTTCATTGAAACATTCAATGAATAAGTCCTTGAGTAATATGAAGGAAGCATCAAGATTGGTGAAGTTCAACCATTTTCTCTTAAGAAAAGTCCAAAGGCTTGTGCTTGCTTGCCATTACCAAGAATATTATTGGCCTCATAAACTTGCTCGAGTTACTTGATAGAGCTATAAGGGTCATCCCTGGCATGATACTTATCTAGTAGTTTCACCACTAAGGAAATCTTCGCCTGGTTTTTGGTGCTTGATGTATTTCCCATTCTAGTTAGAATGGTTTGTGTGATGTGGGGTGCCTATTTGCATCATATATGAGTAGTCGAACAAGAATCGTTGCATGAGATTGAAGAGAGAATCTTGTGACGCCTCTCACTCCTGCATTTAGTAGCATTCTATGAATGCCTTCCATCTCAACTTGCATGGTTGCAAGGTGGTGTCTAGTGTCATTGTTAAGGCCTAAAAATTGGTTTAGTATTTGTCCCCTAGCCTTACAACTCTCAAAGTTTCCTTTACATAACCTCAAGGCTCAAAGAGGAGACATTGAAATCAGCAACTTGTTGGAAGTTATCAACTGAAGTGCAAAACTAATTTGAAGCATCTCATAAGCCTTCAGCTCTCTCCATTGTGCTTGGAGTTGGCCACATAGTTTATTTCTTTTCTTAGTGGATTAATTATTGAGTTGATCGATTAGATCACAAATAGGGGTGTTTTTGAGGTCTACGATTATGTTAGGACTTAGATCTCTACTAGACGTGGGTGTTGGGAGATCTCATTTATAGTGCAAGGGCATGTGTCTATAATGTGGATTACTTCAAATCCTAGGTACCAGTCTAGTTGCTATTATGTCCCTCATTTTTAGGTCTACTACATTGATTGGATATGAGGCAAGCAATGTTTATTACAGTGTGGTTGGTGCATGTGATTTATGCACAAATAGGCTTTATTCTTTCCTAATAGCTTGTGATTTCAAAAAACAACAAATTTATAATATTTAATATTGAGTAGTTGTTCTATCTTTTCCTAGTTTTTGTGTGATTTGTTTCTCTAAAGCATGATCATCTTCTTGGGTTCAACTACACTAATCATGTGGACAAGGTCTTATATGTATGTGCAACATCCCAAGGAATAACTAATGTGCAATGCGAATGCATGAGGGCGGACTAGGGTGTGCGTATTGCATAAACTTGCATGGATGAATTTAGTGTATGATGGTGCACTTAGGAGAAACTAGGTGTACATTGGTTTATGATAGATTGTGGGTAAACTAATGTAGCCTAATCATTTTGTTATGTGTGGGCATGGGTGCACCTAAGGGGACTTAGGCCACAAGACTCATGTGCCTATATGTCAGTTTATGTGCATATGAATGCACAAGTATGGTTGCCGAATGATTACATGCACTTGCATGTGTGTGGTTGTGTGCATGTGCTAAGATAGCTACATGCCTAGGGAAGACCAAAGAGGGTGCACTAGAATGCTAAAGAGTGTGATAGTGAGTTATCTCTATGAATTCTAGGGTGGAGGGGATGAGAGGTGGCCTTAGTCCTTGTGCAACCTAAGGTGGGTTATTTGTGCACACATGCAAAGTATCACGTGTGCGTGTGCATGTGCATGTGCGTGTGCGTGTGCATGTGCATGCACACGTGTGCGCACTACAGTGGGGTGTTAAGTGCACTTGGAAAGTCTCGCTTCGTGCTTAGTATCCTAGAAACTCCTTCAACTAGGATAAGAGTTCATGAACTTAAGAAAGAAGACTTTATGTGGTCGTGCACACAACTACAAGTGATCTACATCTACGTGCTCTAGTTAGTGTGCATGAGAAGTATTTACACAAGGGGTCTTAGTGCGAACTCTACTACACAAGCACACTCTAGTGTTGCACCCATTGCTACATGTGCTAGAAACTTTGTACCAAGTACATGAGTGCACATATGCACTAAGGAGTGCACTAATGTGCTATTGTATACTAGGGTTGAGTGGATGCCTTTTTTAGACAATGCATTACATGTGTGCCTAGGTGCAATGAGATGGATATTATGGTGTGGTAGGTGCACATGTGGTGGGTGGGTGCTAAGCCTATGTGTGTAGTAATGATGCATAGATGCACCAAGGTCACTAGCGCACCAGAGTGCCATGACATGAATATTGTGTTATGGTTGAGTACATGGTGGTTTATGAATTCAAAAACATAGGCTAGGTGTAAGGCTATGATTAATGGTGGTTATGCTAGGGTAGCTACAGTGTGTGCACTATGGGGCGCACATGGAATACAATGTGCATTGGTGCACATGTGCACTTATGCACTATGGTGCAAGGTGTGTGTATGGGTGCGCTTATGCAATGAGTGTACTAATGTCTCAAGTAGGCAGTAAGCTACAATGTACTAGTGGACTACTATGGTTATAGAGTTGCTTTCCAAAAAAAATAGGCATGTTACATAGATGGCTGAAGCGTTGATGTATGAAAGAGCCTTGCCTCATTAATATTCGGCTAAAGTGGTCGCTACTATTATACACATTATGAATAGGATACCTATGGCTAATGTACACGGTATGACACACAAGAGAAGTATATATGCGAAAAGCCAAATCTATCCTATTTGAAATTATTTAGATGTATTATTTCTTATGTCCATTTTTTTATGAGTTATGCAATAAATTAGATCCTAAAGTGGAAAAATATGTATTTATGGGATATTATCTTGAGCAAAAGAGGGATACATATGCTATAATCTTGTTACACATGAATTGAAAGTTAGCAAGCATTTTATCTTCAATGAAATGAGCAACTAGTATAAAAATATATATACTATAATCTTGAGCAAAATATATATTTATGGGATATTATCTTGAGCAAAAGAGGGATACATATACTATAATCTTGTTACACATGAATTGAAAGTTAGCAAGCATTTTATCTTCAATGAAATGAGCAACTAGTATAAAAATATATAGGATATAGTTGGGACTAATGTACAAGAGCGTGGGGATGTGTAGAAAATAGGTCAACAATCAAGGGGCACATGAGTCTCCTTGTTATGGGTCTATTGATAGACCTTGTCATGGTAGATGACGGTCAGAGGTCACTCCACCAATACATCACAAATGTCAAGAAAAGGCAAGGAGAAGGTTGTTAGCTTTCAGGGATGCAGGTAGTGAGCAAGACACATAGTGAAGCAACATGCTTTCTCTCTCATTCTTCTCTTATTCATTCAACACACACTTTAGTGCATATACAACCTAAGGTCATAAAGACCATTCACACCAGAAGTAGAACCGACTTATTTAATGTACTTAGCTGATCTAGCCAGACTAGTTGTGTCCAGCTCATGTCGGTCAAACACACATGAAAGAGCTTGATATTCTAACACTCCCCCTCAAGCTCAAGACAACATCTGTACTCCAAGCAGCTATCTAAAACCACAGAACTTATCTTTACCCAAGGACTTGGTAAAGATATCCGCTACCTGTTCATCTGTCTTTACATGCATAAGATCAACTCGTTCTGCAAGAACCATCTCTCTGATGTATGTGTTTCATCCTGGCATAATAGACTGGATTCATAGCCAGGAGTACACTACTTAGATTATCACATAGTAACTTCACTGGAGCTTCTACCTGTATGTCCAAATCAGCCATTAGCTTGAGCAGCCATGAAATCTCGCATGCTGCCAATGCAGCACCCCTGTACTCTGCCTCAGTACTCGACAAAGCAACCGTAGGCTGCTTCTTGCTGCTCCAGCTAATCATGCCGCCACCAAATCCAAATGCATATCCACTCGTAGATCTACGGTCATATGAGCAACCTGCCCAATCTGCATCCGTGTATCCAGTCAATATCAAGGGCTTATCTCTGACATAGAACAGCCCATACTCTATGGTGGACTTAACATATCTCATAATGCATCTAACTGCATCCAAGTGCGGCTTACTAGGCTTCTTCATAAACTGGCTTATGAGCCCTACAGCATAGCTCAAGTCAGGCCTAGTGATGGTCAAGTAAATCAAGCTGCCAACCATCTGCCTATACATAGTCACATCCTCTACTTTAGCCCCAGTATTCATGTCTAGCTTCACATTCTGATCAAGAGGTGTATCCAGCGGTTTGCATTCAGCCATGCCATACTTCTTCAGCATCTCCATGGCATAGTGCTTCTGCATCATCCATAACCCATTGTCAGCTGGAACTACCTCAATGCCCAAGAAATACTTCAGTTCTCCTAGGTCTTTCATGTCAAATTCAAATTTCAGCATCTTCATTACATGCTGTATGTCCAAGTCATCATCACCAGTGATTATCAAATCATCAACGTATATGACTAGCACTACCAAGCCACTGTTAGTCTTCTTTGTAAATAGGCTGTGATCAGCCCTGCCAACAGCAAAACCCAATCTCTGCAAGTAGTTATTGGTCCTAGCATGCCAAGCTCTCAGAGCCTGCTTCAGCCCGTACAATGCCTTTTTCAGCCTGCATACATAATGCTGAAAATCAGGGTGAACATACACTTCCGGCTGAACCATATAAACATCCTCTGCTAGGTCACCGTTAAGAAATGCATTCTTAACGTCCATCTGCTGCAATTTCTAGCCTTTAGCAGTAGCCAAGGCAATCACACTGCTAATGGTTGCCATCTTGGCAACAGGGCTGAATGTCTCCTCATAATCAAGTCCATATTGCATTTGATTTTGTAGACTCATTTGCAGCCAATGGTCTTTTTCCCTTCAAGCAGTGGCACTAAATCCCATGTCTTATTTTCAGCCAAGGCATTCATTTCTTCATCCATGGCTACACAACAATTCTCATCTTTCACTGCTTCAGCATATGTACCTGGTTCTTTGACCTCCATCACTTTTGTCATGTAAGCATAATGCTTTGCGGAGTAGCCACTGTATGTCAACCTGTCAACAGGGTATCTGACCCTCTGCAAGCATCTAAGCTGTGGTGCACTACTCGATTCCCCTCTCTCATGAGGCGGAATATACCTACTCTGCCTTGTGCCAGGCGTATAGACAGTCGGAATACCAAGTTCGCTGTCTAAAGTATCACCAGACTCATAGCCAGAAGTCATTCTGCCAGGTGTCATCATACCAGATGCATCCTCAATAACTTTCTCTTTTCCTTTGCTATCCAAGATATCATGTCTCCCCCTCACTGACATACTGGTGTCAGTGGACAGCGAGCTCCTCAATCTCCCTGTCCATGGGGATACTGTCTGACTACGGGGTCCTGTCATAGCAGTGCTCTGCTGTAACTCAACTGTAGAAACATGAATGGAAGGCATATTCGCTGGCACTGCAACTGGTGATACATACCAAGAGCCCATCTCATCAAAGATAACATCCTTGCTTACAAAAGTCTCCCTAGTAGAGGGATCATAGCATTTGTATGCCTTCTTCTCCTACGAATATCCAATGAAAACACACTTATGCGCTTTGGGATCCAGCTTCTTCCTTTTCTCATCTGGAATATGCACATAAGCAAGACAGCCAAAGACTTTCATGTGATTTACATCCGGCTTATAGCCATACAGCTTCTCAAACGGTGTCATCTCATGAATACCTGCAGTGGGAGTCCTGTTCAAAATGTATACGGCTGTCATAATAGCCTCTGCCCAATAGTAAAGCGGCATATGCTTTTCATTCATCATGGTCCTAGCAGCTTCCATCAGAACCCTATTCTTCCTTTCAGCTACTCCATTCTGCTGCGGAGTGTAGCTGTAAGGTGAGCTGCCTACGAATGCCATTTTCAGCCAAGAAATCATCAAATTCATTTGATACATACTCCCCACCACTATCAGATCTCAAGCAAGAGATGTAGCATTCAAACTCCTTCTCAACATGTGCTTTAAATTGTTGAAAAACAGCAAGATCTCATCTTTTGTTTTCAATATGTAAAGCCAGGTATAGCGACTGTAGTCATCAATGAAAGATACATAATATCTGGAACCTCCCATAGATACATTATGAGCTGGCCCCCAAACATCAGAGTGCACTAACTGCAATGGACGTGTACTATGTCTTACATTCCTGACAAACGGCAATCGTGACTGCTTACCGAACTGGCAAGCCTCGCATACATGACCAATATCTGAATATTGGAACTTGGGTAAACCTGTAACCGGCTGTTTCTTTTGCATAATTTGTAGTCTTTGCAAATTGACATGCCCCACTCTCTTGTGCCATATTTCCAAATCCCTAACAGTGCCAGAACCATAGGCAAACATAGCTGAATTCAGCTCTGGCAAAGAAGCATCAAGAGTAAACATTCTGCCATTCCTGTGACCACGAGCTATCAACTTGCAGCCATTGCCAAACTCTTCAATAAAGCAGCCATGCTTATTGAATCTAACCTCCAAGTTCTGCTCCGACAGACAACAAGTTTTTCGTAATTGAAGGGACATGCAATACATCATGCAAATTTTTCTTTCTGCCATCATGAACCACAAGAGGCACTTTGCCTTTATGCTCAATGCTATGCTACGTGTCATCACCTATGCATACATAGCCATGCTTTTCAGCCACCATATCCGTGAACCAATCACCGTGAGAGGTCATGTGATTTGACGCCCCTGAGTCAATGTACCACACTACAACATCAGATGATTTTTCAGCAGCCTTATCTTTGACATATTGCATGGCAAACAGTCTATCACCAGAGTCATCTGCCTGACTGGACGTAGCATAATGTCCTTACTGCTTGCCCTTCTGGTTTCCCTGCTTCTTCCAGCAGTCCTTTGCAATATGCCCATACTTTCTGCAATAGTGACAATCCTTATCCTTATTTGGATTGTCTGACTGACGCTCTACTGCCATGAGCCTCTGCCCCACGGGAGTTAGATCTCCCCCTGCCTCGAAAATTTCCACCACCTCTTGCATTTGATGACTACTGATTTCTATTACCATAGGATGCATTCTGCTGGCCTCCTCTGCCAGATCCATAACCCCTGCCACGGCCGCGTGTTGGGGTAAAGGCACCTCCGCCGTGCCGCCCCGTGTATTACTACACTAACAGTACCCGCCACTGCACACTGCAGGTGGCGGGCGCCCGTCACGTCACTTTATTCTTTACATTCATTTTAGTGACTAGTAAATAAAGGAAGGCCCGGTCACACATCGTGACTGTTGGAGTTCCCATTTCTTGTCTCTCTCTTTCTTGCTCTTGCTCTCCCGCCATAGCTTGCGTGCAAGCTTCGATCCTTCTCACCTTTCAACTGGTATCAGAGCTTGGCTTCCTCTTGCTTGAGCTCGACTCGGTGCTTCTCTACCTTCGCATCGACTCCCTTCACGCATTGGATCTCCATCCCGGCAGCCATATTCGATCTCCTCGAGCTCCCGTCACTCCCCGGCTTCCCGAGCACCTTCCCGGCCTATTGAGGCACCTTCAAGGCATTGGTCTTGAGGTATTTGATCATTCTTTCAGAGTTTTATTTCAGTCTACAAGTTGCAAATAGCAAGGGCAGCCATGGCTTCAAACCCTTGAAGCTTATTCCCCTCATATTGTGCCTTACACCTATCAAGGCTCAAAGAGGCTTGTCATAGGCCTTTGATAGGCCCTTCTTGAGCCCCCATTACCCCTTTCAGCCCATGTGGAGCAGCAACAAGTTCAGCACCAACAGGGCAGATTGCGCCATTTTTTCCAGGCTGTTAGCACTCATCTACTTCAGCTCCACACTTGGCCATTGCTTCTTGCTCTCTACCTTGATCAAGAGGGCTATTAGACTTCATATTTGATATCATTCAAGCTTTGGGCATTGATCTTGATCATTCGGGGCTGATTTCTTCAGATTTGGGACTGTCATAAATTGTCATAATAGGCTGAAAACAGGGCAGCAACATTGGCATTAGCATTTGTTGCTTATACTCCATTCCGATTGTGCTATTTGATGCCCGTATGCGGCCTACTTGATGCCCGAATGTCTTGGCAATGTATGCATTCGATTTGCCCATGATTTGGCATTGTTGTTGGGCTGGAAATTGATAGTTTTGGACTGCTTAGAGCTGCTGTACATGAGCAGGCTGAAGCTCATTTGTCACATGTATTGCTTCTCTATCGATATCGGACGTATGCTTTGAGATTTGCCATCATGTATCTGACATTTGGGGACGACTTTGAGCTCATGTTTGAGTCTATGGAATGTATTTGAGCTACGCATAAGCTCCATCTTGGTTGGTATTCACTGGCATTTGGACCGACTTGGCATGCTCTTGGACCGCTTATACCTCATGTCTATGCTTGATAGTTAGGCTTCATACATTACATGCTTTGGTTCGTGATATATGCCGCTTGGTTTGTCTATGATTTACCGACATTGGGAGCTTTGCCTTGGATGTATTTGAGCATTTTCGACTCAGTTTGATCATTTACTTGGTTGCTATCGGATGTCATTGAGTTGACAGATATCTTATTTTGGGATTATGTATTGCTTGTTGGTTGCTTCCATCAGTTGATTCATGTATGTCATGCTCTTGGGATGCGTATGACACATTGACTTGGTCAATTGTCATTGGTACTTTGTCTTGGGTTACTTGAGCCCTTAACTCGTTTGTACGCCTTTTGTGCCAGTGGGAGCATCTTGCATGCTTACTTGACCTTGAGCAGGGATTACATGCTATTGGAGCAATCTATGTCATTGAGCAGTTACAGATGTATTGAGACTTTGGGATTATACTCCGACAATTGGATGTTGCATTGAGTATATGTCTTGGTTCACAAGATGCTTATGAGCTGAGTCTCAGTTTTGGATCCGCTTTCTTTTGAGCAGACACCTATTTGTGTCAGGTTTTGGCAGTTGGTTCTACATTTTGCCTAGATTGTCTGGGGGTGTGCCTCTTACTGGCAGATGCTATTTGATATCTCTCGGTGTTTTGCTCATGTATTTTCACTGTCATTTGGCTTTGCTTTGTCCTCTTTATGCCAGCTTTGGACCTAGCATTGTTTAGTTGATATTAGATCCAATTTTGGGACAGTTTGCTCTCATTATTGCAGTTCTGAAATTTATTACAACAAGCATTTATTAGTGGACTGAGCAGTATTTTTTATGCTGAAATATCCTGATTTGGTGTACCGCACCTAGTACTAAGTGGGCAGCATCTTTTGGCACACTTTTCTCGCCATTTGGAGCTCATTTCAGTGGATTTTGGGCATTTTCTGCAGTAAAACAGCAAGCAGTTTTAGACTATCTGTGCATTTCCAGCCTGCATTATGGCATCCTCTTCAACTGATAATGCCATATTTAACATCATAAAGTTGGATGGTACCAACTACTCTTATTGGAAGAGTCAAATTTGGCAGGTCTTGGTGCAAAAATCTCAGATTAAGCCACTTCGGTTGAGCGGGGAGCAACCTGAAACTATGAACAATGACGACTGGCTTGAACTTGATGAGCTATGCAAGTCCACGATTGTATTGTCTCTCACTGAACAGGTACATTATAATGTATTTGAGGAAGCACAGAGTGCATGGGACCTATGGAATAAGATCAAGAATCTTTATGATAAGAAAAGTCCGACAAGTCAGATGTACTAGTTGAAGCAGCTTATGGATCTGCGCATGAAGGATAATGCGACTATGTCTACTCACTTGAGCCAATTCCATGCTATATTGAAGAACCTGACTTCGCAGGATATCACCTTTGGAGAGGAAGTAACTCCTCTTTTCTTGCTTGGGACTCTGAATGAGTCATGGGATATATTCTGCACTGCCCTATGTGCCTCTAGTGCTACTCTGAAATTGAATGATGTTGAGAGTGCTCTTCTGCAGGAAGAGGTTAATCGCAAAAACTTGGATGCCTCTCATGTTTCACATGCTTTGACAGTTAGAGGCAGGAATGATAGGAATGAACATGGAAATGGCCGTGGTCGTGACTCTCAGAAGGGTCGGTCTAAATCTCGTGGAAAGTCGCGTAGTAAGTCGCGTGGGCGCAACGCTAATGTCACTTGTCATCATTGTGGGAAAAAGGGCCATATCAGACCACAGTGTCATGAGTTGCGCAATGAGAAGCACAAGGATAAGGGGAAAGAGAAAGTGCAGGAGAAGTCCTCTGATCGCAACATAGTACCTGCGAAGTCCAGCGTCAAGATTGAAGAAATTAATGTCACGCAGACCGAGGATTTGGATGGTAGTGATGAGTTCATACTTGCAGCTAGTTCTTCTGATGCCTCACACTTGACTGAGACACTTAGTATGTATGCACAGTGCTGATTATTAGATTCATGTGCGTCCTTCCATGTGACGCCTTGCCGTGAGTGGTTTCACTTCGTATTGTATCTGGATTAGTCAGACTTGGAGATACAGGTCTCTTGATATTGTGGGCTGTGGAGATATTCAGTTGCAGTTTTCCACTGGCAGTTCTTTTTTGCTCAGGGATGTACGTCATGTACCTGCGCTTACGCGCAGTCTTATGTCTGCAGGACAGTTGGATGATGCAGGGTTTCATGTATGTTTTGGAGATTCTGCCTGGAAGATTACCAGAGGCAGAATTATGCTTGCTAGAGGTGCCAAGGCTGGCAGCCTCTATCCTCTTCTTGTATCTGGGTCTTCTGTAGACCATGTTTTGGCAATGGGTTCTATCCCACATGTATCACTTTGGCATGCCCGTTTGGGGCATACGTCTTTGAAGGGAATGAAAATGTTATCTGGTTTGCAGTATCTTCTGCCTTTGGACTATGTATGTTTTGACTCATGTGATCATTGTCTTTATGGTAAGCAGAATAGGTCTACGCATAAGAAATCGGGTAGCCCATGCATGAGTGAGCCCTTGGCTTTGGTGCATTTAGATGTTTGTGGGCCCATGCCGTGTATGTCTATGGGTGGCGCGAAGTACTTTGTTACCTTCATTGATGATTTTTCTAGGAAAGTGTGGGCTTATCCCATAAAGCAAAAGTCCGATGTCTTGGCAGTCTTTCAGCGTTGGCTTGCTCTTGTTGAGAACCAGACTGGGTATAGGCTGAAATACCTTAGGACTGACAATGGGGGAGAATATGTCTCACGTGCTTTTGAGCAATTTTGTGATGACAGGGGTATTAAGCGTCAGTTGACCGCCCCTTACACCCCCACCTAGAATGGTTTGGCTGAGTGCATGAACAGGACTATTCAGGAGCATGTCCGCTCTATGCTTAGCCATGCAAGCCTACCACAGAGCTTTTGGGTTGAGGCAGTTAGTACGGCAGTGCATGTCATAAACCGATCGCCTTCTAGTGGATTGGATTTCCAGGTTGCAGAGGAAGTTTAGGCTGGTAAGCCACCGTCTTATGCGCATCTCCGTGTCTTTGGATGTGAGGCATTCTGCCATGTGCCCAAGGACAAGAGGAGTAAGTTGGATCCAAAGAGCATTAAATGCATCTTTCTTGGTTATGGTGATTCAGGAGAGATGGGCTATCGCCTATGGGATCCGTATGCGCGGAAAATAGTACACAGCCATGATGTAGTCTTCCATGAAGACAAGATGCATAGGCAGCCTGAGAAGGTGGTTGAGATCCGCAGAGTGATCTTTCAGGAGGAGCGTAGAGCTCCTGCACAGCAGTTGGACAGCCTACAGCTGCAGCAGATGCTCATGGTCAAGGTGTTGGACAGGCAGCTGGGCAGGCAGCAAAGCCTTCAGTGAGACCGTCTGCTAGAGACAGACGTCCACCTGATAGATTTCAGCCCTCTATGCATTATGTTTTGGTTACAGATGCAGGAGAGCCTTTCACTTAGGATGAGGCTATGCATAAGGGTGACAGTCACTCCTGGGAGAGGGCTATGCAGTCTGAGATCAAATCCTTGCATAAGAATGAGACTTGGGATTTCGTTGCCTTACAAAGTACCCCTGGACACCCCAAGCCGGCATACAAGGCTAGATTGGTAGCAAAGGGTTTTAAGCAGGAGCATGGTGTAGACTTTGATGAGGTCTTTTCTCCTGTGGTTAAGATGACCACCCTGCACTTGGTCTTGGCTTTGGTTGCTCAGCTTGACTTAGATCTATATCAGATGGATGTCAAGACGGCTTTCTTACATGGAGACTTGCATGATGAGATCTATATGGAGCAGCCTAAGGGCTTTGCAGAACCTGGCAGAGAGCACCTAGTGTGCAAGTTGAAGAAAAGTCTTTATGGCTTGAAGCAGGCACCTAGGGAATGGTATCATAAGTTTGATGCCTTTATACAGTCACAGGGCTACAGCAGGAGTACTATGGATCCGTGTCTTTACACGAAGAAAGCCCGTGATGGTTCATTGCTTATTTTGGTACTCTATGTGGATGATATGCTGATAGCAGGGAAAGCTCATGATGAGCTAGATGCTCTTAAATCTCAGCTGAAGAAGAGCTTTGAGATGAAGGATTTGGGACAGGCCTCTCACATACTTGGTATGCGCATTAGACGCGACAGACATCAGGGACTCCTCTACTTGTCACAGAGGGAGTATATTCATAAAGTCCTTGAGCGCTTCCGCATGCAGGACATAAAGCCTATTGGCTGTCCATTGCCTTCTTATGTGAAGGTATCACAAGCCGATTGTCCGCAGACAGATGAGCAGAGGGCCTAGATGGCCCAGATCCCTTATGCTTCAACCATGGGCAGTTTGATGTATGCCATGATAGCCACTCGTCCAGATATTGCCTTTGCAGTTGGTGTTGTGGCACGCTATATGGCTACACCTGGCAGGAAACATTGGGATGCCATGAAGGATATCATGAGGTACCTAAAGGGCACAACAGATATGTGTATTTGCTATGGCAGCCAGGATACAGGGGTCGTAGGGTACACTGACTCCGATTATGCAGGACATGCAGATAGTAGGAAGTCCACTTTTGGCTATGTATTCACCTATGCTGGAGGTGCTGTCTCTTGGATGTCTAGGGTTCAGAAGTGTACGGCTTTGTCTACTACTGAGGCCGAGTATGTTGCAGCCACCACTGAGGCTTGCAAGGAGGCCATATGGCTAGGCCGTCTAGTTGCTGACCTTGGGATTGATGCTATACCTACACTGCATTCGGATTCTATGAGTGCCATTCAGTTGGCTAAGAATCCGGACTTTCATGCGAAGACGAAACACATTGAGTTGAGGTATCACTTCATACATGGTGTCATGGAGGACAAGTCTGTTGACCTTGTCAAGATCTCCACTGACGAGAATCTTGTAGATCTGCTCACGAAAAGCCTCACTACTGAGCGCTTTGCCTTCCTCAGGAGATTGATGGGCGTTGGATGAGATGTTGCCTTTCCTCATCCCTTGTACCTATGTACAATTGTACTGTCTTTTTTTTTTCTCTCTCACTAGGGCAGATTCGCCTTTAAGTGGGAGGTTGTTGGGGGTAAAGGCACCTCCGCCGTGCCACCCCGTGTATTACTACACTGACAATACTCGCCACTGCACACTGCAGGTGGCGGGCGCCCGTCACGTCACTTTATTCTTTACATTCATTTTAGTGACTAGTAAATAAAGGAAGGCCCGGTCACACATCGTGACTGTTGGAGTTCCCATTTCTTTGCAAGCAGTAAATGCAATCTATGACTTGGATTCATGAAGACAGGATGCCTATAGTTACCCGAGTGCTCATGTATTGAACCTAACACTTCAAAGTGAATGTCTAACATTATTTGAGGCTGTTTTGGAGCTGGATAGACTTTGGTTTACTGAGAAGTTGCTGATTGCAATCTGTAAGCAGAAGGTTTGATACTTATACCTGCTATCTATGCACTGACTTGTGCCCCATTGGTTATGCTTGGATTGCTACATGTACTAGTAGGTGTCTATGAAGGTTTGGGACATGTATGACATGTATATCACTCAGTTTTGGGCTTGAACTCACTGCTGGTCATTCACAGAATTACAGTTTTCAGACTGCATGTATGTATCCTGGCAATGAGGTTGGAAGAGGTTCAACTGAAGTAAATAAATTGCATCTGTATTGACTGTTTTGCCTACAGGTTAGGCCACTTGGTTGTGGGCTGTTTTGGATTGTCAGTGGGCTGAAATACCCTGTTTTTTACTGCAATTAATTGCAGAAAACTTTCATAAACAGTTCCGGGCTAAAGTTGAACTGTTAAGAAGATCTTGGTTTGCAGGTAGTCAGGCAAGGTCTACAACATGGCAAATGCTGATAGAACTGATAATGTAACCCAGATTGTGGGAGAAAAACTTGATAGCAACAATTATGCAATATGGAAGTTCTGCATGGAGAACTTTCTGATAGGCAAGGGATACTGGGACTTAGTGACAGGTGTTGAGGCTGAACCTGAAGTTCCAGAAAGGAATTCTACAGCTGATCAAAGACGAGCGCATCGAGCTTGGACGGAGAGAGCTCGCAGGGTTTTACATTGGTTGTCATTATGTATCTCGGATGCTATGGTGATGCAAATCATGAACTGTAAATCCCCAGCAGATGCATGGAATATATTGGTCAAATACTATGGCACAACCACAAGTGCCAGGAAGATACAATTGAAGCATAAATTCAATAACATGGAGAGGAAGAACAGATCCATACAAGATTATGTCACAGAGGTTAAGACCATAGCAGATCAGCTGGCATCTGTTGGTTCACAGGTTAAAGATGAGGATATGGTTGCAGTGACCTTAAATGGCTTGGGTCCTGAATACAAGTCTTTTGACACTTCAGTGTCTGTGCAGGCTAAAATGCCTGAGTTTAATGAGCTGGTTGCATTATTGATTCATGAAGAGGTGAAGCTTGGCTTAGCTACAAGGTCAAGCAGTTCAAAGAGTAAGGATGCAGTCTTTTACTCGAATCAACGCGGTGAAAGGTGAGAAGGATCGAAGCTTGCACGCGAGCTATGGCAGGAGAGCAAGAGCAAGAAAGAGAGACTCCAGCAGACATATCCCATGTCACACATATGATAAATGCCAGCCAAGTGTTATGTAATGCTTCAATGGAAGCTAATGCTTGCTGCCCACTGTTTTGAGACAGGTTTCCAGCCTGTTTACACTTCCAGATCTGAGTACTTCCTTCAAGGAATTTCAGCTCAAAGGCATGAGAACTGATACATATGTCTTCCAGAGTGCTCCTAGGCTCCAATGAGATCCATAAAGCATGTCAGAGAGCTTCAAGCTCCAACCAAGATCAGATACAAGCTGCCATGTCACTGTTTACAGCTGAACTGCTGTTGTTTCAGATCTGTAGATCAGATCTGTAGCTCATAACTAAGCACACATCCAAGTATTAGCATGCCAAGACCTTCAACCACCTTCCAAATGTGTACAAGCAAGATGTAGATTGCTTGATGAGCTCCCAATGCCTTGTGTTGCAGTGAGATATGTCTTCATCCACAACAGGCGCAAACAGGCAGACCTGTCTGGAGTGTGCAACAGTAGCATTCGATGACAATGATGATCATAGAGCACACTCTAGTGCTTAATGATGCCCTGAGAGACTGCCCAACAAGCTATAACAAGCTCTTGCATAGATAGAATGCATAGACCCTGACACATATCTTGATAGAGTAACAATGGCAGCCTTGCTTCTTCATAGATACACTCTGTCTTCAAGCTTCAAGTCTTCTTTTCCAGTGCATTCCACTAGTGAGCCCATTCATGGCTCTGATACCATGTTAGCTTTCAGGGATGCAGGTAGTGAGCAAGACACATAGTGAAGCAACATGCTTCCTCTCTCATTCTTCTCTTATTCATTCAACACACACTTTAGTGCATATACAACCTAAGGTCATAAAGACCATTCACACCAGAAGTAGAACCGGCTTATTTAATGTACCTAACTGATCTAGCTAGACTAGTTGTGTCCAGCTCATGTCGGTCAAACACACATGAAAGAGCTTGATATTCTAACAAAGGTTGGGGAACTCACCTATTATGATTGATGTATCATCAGGTTTCTCTCATATTGATGTGGATTCAGATGGTTTTGAGCAAAGTTTGGATGAAGAATTTGGGATTCCGTCTATTAAGACACCTCGTATGAAGAAAGCACAAGGGGATGCTAAGACACTGAATAGTGATCCAAGTCTGTGTAGATCAACAAGAGTAAGAAAGCCCATGCAATGATTAACATATGATAGCTATGCATCTCATCACCATGCACACATGGCTAAGGTTGTACAATATATAAACTCCACTAGTTTTAAGAATGTAGTGCCTAATAACTATTGGGATAATGTTATGGATGAACAAATGGCTGCACTTGAGGAAAATGTCACATAGGATTTAATGCCTTTACCAGAATGCAAGTAAATGGTTTTACAAGCTGAATCATAACTTCAATGGATCAATTGAGTGCTATAAGGCAAGGCTAGTTACCAAAGGGTATGCGCAGACTCAAGGTATTGATTATGAGGAGACTTTTTCTCTAGTAACTAAAATGGCTACTATAAGAGCTATCATAGCATTTGTCACATCAAAGGGTTGGATCACACTTATATTGAAACACCTATCTAGTTATGTGAATAATAGGTATCCTAATTATGTATGCATGCTTCTAATTCCATTTATGGACTCAATTAAGCACATGTAGATGAATTAATTATTGTGGGTGACAGTGAGAAAAAGATTGACCATGTGAAGAGTCTTCTCAAGGCTAAGTTTGAAATGAAGAATTTGGGAGAGCTGTGTTATTTTCTTGGTATAGAGATAATCATGACTCCAGAGGGTATATGGTTATCACAAAGACAATGTGCTTTGGATATGTTGAAAAAGTATGGTATGACTAATTATAAGCCAACCTCAATACCTCTAAATATTAATGCTAAGCTTAGCATACATAAGGGTGATGTGATTGAGGATGTCATTATGTATAAAAAGATTGTGGATAGTCTTATTTATTTGACAATCATTAGGCCAAACCTAAATTGTACAATTGGTTTGGAGAGTCAATTCATGTAGCTTCTATGGAAGCCACATTTAGATGCAATGAGGTGCACATTACGCTATGTCAGATCTACGCTTGTCTATGCCTTGTTCTATGCGGCACATTTACCATTAGCATGGCATGGTTACACATATGCAAATTGGGCTAGTAGTATTTTCAATAGGAGGTCCACCAATGGGTTTATGTTTTTCTTTGGGAGTGGTGTTATTATTGAGGTGGAGTACAAGGGTACTATGATTATAGCATGTGAAGTAGCTTGGCTATGCAAGATACTTGGTGCTTTGGGACTACAACAGAGGTGGACAAGAAAGGTATCATCTACTGTGATAACCTTAGTAGCATTCACCTAGCCAAGAACCCATTGTACCATGCACGAACCAAATACATAGAGATCCATTATCATTTCATTTGAGAGTAGGTTCTAGTAGGTGATATTGACTTGATTTATATTACGACATAGGATCAAGCTATAGATATTTTCACCAATGCCTTGGGAGCTCAATAGCTTTGCTGATTCAAGACTATGCTTGGATTACATCATGTTGAGCTCGAGGGGAAATGTTGAGATGTGGAGCTCCACATGAGTTGACGTCTACTACATGCCTTGGTGATGTAGTAAGAATTTACTCACTGGTGTGCTAGTTGACTAGCATGGAGGATATACTAGTGATTCTACAACTAGACTACGCCCACATAGTCCACTCTTGATCATGGCACATTCATTATGCCACCTCACCTATCCTTAGTGGATTCACACTTAGTGACCACATGTACATATGTCCTAGTACTTTCATATCATGTTGTAGACCAAGTCTTTTTGTGTGGAGCAAGAAAAAAGAATAATAATAATATTTCAATCCTACTTCTCTATGTGTTCCATTCTCCATTGTGTGTGTGTTCTCTTGGTTGCTTCACCTCTCTCTCCTCTTCTCTATTTACAAGGGGTTCCCTCACCACAATCAACTAGACTAGAGAATCAGAAGCCCCAACTACTACCACTCAAGGTTAGAAGAACATGAGATGGGAATCCAAATCACCAAGAACCACAACTTCCTCAACAAACCCAACCAAGGTCAACAAGAAGAAAGGTTAGCCATCAACTAGCACCAATGACTATGCCTCCATGACCACAACCAATCCTAAGCACCAAGAAAATGACCATCTCGAGCAAATCCTCCCTTGAGGTCAAGTAACATGATCCACTAGGTATGTTGTACTAAACCTACACCACCAGGTGGATTGCGCCCATCTTATCACGCACCATCAATAGTAGAACTTGTTGGAGACATGGTTGTGAATATAGGCGAAAGCATTATCAATAGCATTCGATGCCTTGACACCACTTCCATCCTATGCATTCATCATTGCTATGAATTATTGAACCTTGGCCTCCTAAATGAAGATGAAAATGCAATCAACAAAACCCTTCCATGATCATGGGAGGAATATGAATTTATTTTCACAAAGCACTCTACCATCTCAAAAGAAATAATAGCTACACAACTAGCCAAAGAGCAAGCTCTCAAAGGACGATTAATCACTTCTTTTAAACACAAGTGTATAAATACCACACAAAAAGATTGGTATGAAGTAGTTCACTTGACCACATCCAAGTCCCCATTTTTGCAAAAGTAGTTCATTAGCTATTTTCCTTATTTCCTCCTCAATCTCTATCGTTGTGTTTGCACTATTTCCTAGCTTGTGTGGTCTAGGAAGCTTCACCTTTTTATGGTTGACCATGTTTAGCATATGCATTGGACATTGTGTTACTAGCCTCCCTATGGGCAAGAAATCTCATTTAGGTTTCTTCATATCATTTCTTTGCCAGTTCAGCCTCCTTTTCTACTATGCCTCTTGATCCTCCTTATTTCCACCAGTAGTAGGGGACTCCTCATCTACAACAATTGTCTCCTTTTCTTTTGAGGTTGCATCTTATACAAGTTCCATTGTACAGTGCCCTTCCCCAAACCTGTTATTATTTCCTTCATTGTGTTAGGATCTTTAAGGGCTTTGTTGATGACGTCTATGAGCACTCCTCCAAACCTACTAGGGGCACCTTTCCTAATGCTTTTCCTCATGTTTTTCTTGCTTTCCACTCTCACATCATTAGAGTCTTCTAGACTTTGAGTGTTGAGCCCCAGGGCTTTGGTTATGACATGTATGGTGCTATTAGTGTAGGCATTGAGATCCAATTTCTTTATGTTTCCCATCATAATGGCTTCAAACAAGCCCACATGGATCCTGTTCATGGTGGAGTTGTGCTTGCTATTAGAAAATAAGCTACACACCAACTTTGTCTACATCCTTAAGGCTGGGTTGCAAATTTCTTCAATCTTATTGCATCATTGCCCATTTCCTGTTCAAAATTTTTAAAATTTTCACCCACATCTATTTTTTGCTTGGGAACCTCCTCAGAGTACTCTAGTAGGTAAGGGAACCTTCAATCTGCATGTAATGGTACCTCTACACATCACATGCCTTGACTTGTCATCATAGTGACTATGACAACTCTTCTAATATAGTCATAGTTGGTCAGGAACTCCAAGCACCTTGGATGGTTCACTTTTCCATCAAATTTTTTGATATTTTTCTCAAGTGCACATAGTTCCATTAACTCCTTAGCTTGTGATCCTCCTGCTACTACTTAGATTTCGGATTTGTTTATATGTTATGTTTCCATTCCTCCAAATATTCAAGTTTAAGCTATACTTAGCCTATTCATCCTCTGTGGAGGGTATTTGGGGCTTGCCTCTCATGGATAACCATGTCCCCACTGTTTCCAATCATTCTTTTAGTGTATCTACATAGACAAGGGCCATAATGAGAAACTATGTCCCCATTGTTTCCAATTATCAGGCAAGTACTCGAAATGATGTTGGGATAGTGTATATGGTATCATATTCAATTATCATGGCTGCACATCGCTACTTAGCATTAGTCCTAATCTAATAGCCAATCCTTTCCCATTTTGGTAAGAGACCCCTCGAGGAGATAAACGAGATAAATGCGAGAGCAAGTCCTCCACCAAGGATAACAAAAAGAAAGATGCTTCTGGGAATTGGCCTTAACAACTACTCAACCACTACAACCACCCACCCAATAGAGGGAGGGAAGGAAAGGTTCCACTAGCTATAGACCATTTTCATAGCAATGCCCAAGGGGAAGACACAAGGGGCAGCACTTATAGGGTCAAAAAGAGTGGTAGCATAGGATGCAAGGTTAGAAAAAAGACTTGAGAAGCTCTCTAGGTTAGAAGACACTTCCACCCACGTTTCCCATCTCACTCTAGGTCCTTATCAAGACTTTCATGACCTCCTCAAAACACTAGAAGAGCAAAGGATCCAGAAGGAAGAAGAAAGGAAACAAGTAGCACTTTCCCTAGAGAAAGAAAAAGAAGACTTTGTGGCTTACCAATGATAGAGTGCCCACAACTTGTATAAACTCTAGTTAGAGCTAACTACCTTGATGGAAGTAAGTGTGGAAGGTGAGGAACATAAGGAGATACTAGAATTCTATAACTGATAGCCCAACTACAAGGAGAGTTAAACACATAGGCTTGGTAGGAAAAATAGCTAAGGGAGGAAAAAGAGGAGGCTATAAAAGTGAAGCAAATTTTACTCAAGGTAGTCGAGCAATGGGAAGAAGAAAATTGTAACCAAGAGCATCTCAAGAAGAAATAGAATTGACCAAGGAGAATGAGGAGATGCAATGGGTTGGATTAAGCCAAGAAGAAAATTGGTCAAATGTAGGAGCAAAGTACAAAAACCATCCAAGACTTAGCCTATCAGCTAGTGCTAATGTGGTCGAAACAATCATAAAAATGCAATAGAGAAGCTTCGTGTGAACCTTATGAGACATCATAGATCCACTTGGGTGAAGAAGGTGCAGTTGAAGGACTTAAAAGGAAATTGTAGATATTGCCACCCAAGAAGGCCCTCCATAATAGCATGGAACCATTACCTTAGCAACTTGAGCACAAATCCACTAGGGAGAAGGTAGCATGGCAACGCATGGAAGAGGGGATCCCAAGTGAGCAACTAACTAAGCTAGGATTCATAAATCTAGAAGAGCTTGTCTTATCACCACCACAATTTGAGGTAGGGAAGTGGAATATGATCGATGTTCTAGAATCCACACCCTTAGAACTATCACACATTGAACGATCACCTAATGGATATACTTCTTCCGATACAATGAGGGATCCTAAGCAGAAGAGCGAAGAATAGTTGGGTCTAGTAAAGGAAAAACTCAAGCCCTTTCCCCCATGTCTGATTTAGGTTCTCAATGGCAAGACATCCCAAGGAATTGGCAAACCTGTCACCTTGAATGTCGCATCATGTATACACACTCAACCCTTCATCAATTGGGTTCCCACATGTGAGACAAACCTAGGAATCCTCGACTTGCCTAGGATAGACCCAACTCCTAATCGTACTATCTATCCCTACCACATCATGCATCATGCACTACCTTTCTTTGCATTTACCCTCAAGGTGATGTTACAAGACACTCCAAGCTCCACCCATCCCTCCTCATCGCATAACCTCTTACTCTCATTCTCCACTCCATCCACGTCCCAAGCATCTTCTAAAGTGTCATGGCACTAGCACTAGCTAATGGGCGTGAGTTTGGGTGGGTGGGGGGGTGGGGGGTAGGGAGATTGTGGAATGTTAAACGAATGTAGGTTCAAATGTAGATCTATCAAGCAAACAAAGAATGATCAAGAGCCTACTCAAAATTGAAAGGAGGGAAGCTGACAAAGACACAAAAAAATTTGCAAGAAATTCAAGGTTGAGAAGCTAGGATATAATGAAGACCGGAAGCTTGACATTGAAGCTATCAAAGTCTAAAAACACAAGAAATAGCAAAAGCCTACAAAAGTACTGAATTGTAAATTCATTGGTAAGAATTCTTTGAATTTTAGTTTGAAGTGCCAAGCTCACTCATGTGTGCCTTGTAATCCAAAGTATTGCGCATTAATAGGTGCTAGTGATGAGTGAGTCAAGAAATTTTGAGAGAGAAAACTTGGACAAGACATTAGTGACCCTAAGGCTGTTTATGAAGTGAGTCTAGTCTAGGAGCACTTTGAAAATAAGCCCTACCCAGTTGTAAAAGAGAAAGCCCATATTTCAATGAAAAAAAAAACTTAATAAATTCATTCCATAGCTGCAAAATCTAAATGCTCATCTCTTTTTCTCTCAGTAGTCAACTCTTCTACTCTATTATATACAACGAGTTGTACTACTACATGTAAGCTTGAGAAGGAGAAGTTGTGTGTGTGTGCCATGTCCTAGCTCTCTTCTTTGGCTTTTCTTCAGTCAATTGTTTGGCAAAAACCTCCATCTCATCTCCTCATCTTCTTGAGCTTGGCTCAAGTTTGAGAGGTAAAGATGCAAAGACTTTTGTAGCAGTGAAGAAGGACCTGAGAGGTGTTGAGAGAGAGAGAGAGAGAGAGAGAGAGAGAGAGAGAGAGAGAGAGAGAGAGAGAGAGAGAGAGAGAGAGAGAGAGAGAGAGAGAGAGAGAGAGAGAGAGAGAGAGAAGCACATGGGAGTAGCTTTTGAGTCAAATTGAGAAGAAAGAATATGAGAGAGAAGCATGGGGATAAGTCCCCTATAGTGAGCAGGTCCTAGCATCTCACAAGTGCAAAGATTTGATTGGTTTAGCAATAGAATCCTTCACAAGATCTACAAGTGGAGCAATGAATGCTACTCGATAAGGGACAAGCTAGTGATATAATCTTTCATGCTAATTTCCATGGTAATAAGGAGCAAGCATTTTTGCCTTCAATGCTTCAAAATAGGGGGAGCTTGAGAAAGTCTTCATGAATTTCTTGTGACCCAAGGTGGCAATCATCAATGGCATGAGTGGCATGAGAGCTTGTTATAGTTGAAAAATATAAGGAAGAACTAGGAATAGAAAAGCTTAAGTATAAAGAAAATAGATCAGCCTTTCTTCTAGTTAATAGGCTTAATAATCAATAGCCTAGGGCTCTCATTATAAGGCATTGGATTGTGAACTATAGGCCATTAGATGGGTTATCATCATGCCTGATTTGCTAGGATGTTCTCACTAGAAACATCATCTCTGTTAAGAGAGCACCTTCAAAACTAGCCTAGAAATTAGTCACTATCTAGAAGGATAGAATTAAGGATGCTTAATGGTGTGGCAAAGAGGATGACATGGGTGATCCAATTTTTAACTAGGTGGTCTAGCTTTCTCCTAGAGCCTACAAGAATAGTTTTATGCCTTCCAATAGAAGCTCAAGCCTCTAAGAACGCTTTAAGTCAAAGGCATTAGGAGATGGAATAACCTTTCGATAGTGATCATCATTGTTGTCTCACGATGGATGAGATCAACCACCATTGGAGCATAAATGAACAAAAAGAGTATGAGATGTCTAAGATATTGAACAAAAAAAGGATTCATAGTCTCCCTCCTTCATCATTAATACAATCTAGACACTAGACCATCTCCGAAGGAAGGAGGCAAGCTCTCAATTGACTCTTGCAAGGCAAAAGACTCTGTCCATAGAGATGGAAGACACATCTTCAAATTTTATAGTTGCTAGAAAACTTGGTACCCTTGTACTAAATTAAGAGCGTGTAAAAGGAGGGTGAGGAGGATCTGATCCCATATCCCATCTAGGAGGATCCATCTAGTGCTTTGGAAAACTATTATGGATAGATTTCCTACAAGGGAGAGGATAAATGTATTAAGGAATATCCCAAATAATTGTGACTTATGTAAGGGACATATTCAAACAATGAAGCACTTGATCTAGGATTTCCCTAAGGTATATGGTCTTTGGAACGAGCTCAAGGAGTGGGTGGAGACAGTTGGGTTCATGGTAGCATTTCAACTAAAACTATTCTTTTTGGAGGAAGTAGCCTTAACAACGGCTAAATGCAAATTTAGGATGTGATTAGAGCTATTGTGATACACGCTATTTAGCGACTCATGAATAACGAGTGTTTTGGTAAATTTTTATTTTGATCCTCTTTCACCAAGCAATCATGTCAGCAAGAGGCTTGTGCAAGTATGGCTATATTTACAAAGTATCTTATAGGCTAAGTCACATTACTAAGGCATGTCCCCACGTGAGTGGATAATGAGGTGCGTTATAAAACAAGTTCATCATCTAATGAATATGGTCATGTCTTATGTAGTAATAAATGTATGTATAGCATAACCTAAAATAATATTCTAATGCCTAAAAGTATTGACATAACAAGACCTAAATTAGCATTCCAATTAAAGCATATGTATAACTATAAATAACATAATCTCAAATAATGATTCATGATGTATTGCATGTTTATATGGCAACTAAGAACATCTATTTTGAGTAGCATTCTACTTGGACTATGCATATATTCTACTTGGAGTATCAAGTTATGTACAATACCTAAGCATACTTCATAGCTTGTAGGTCTGTACTTGATTCATGATAGACTACATGTTCATATTGCAAATAAGAGTGTATGTTTCAACATAGACAAAGTTGTACACCTTATGCTACAATGGACTATATAAAGAGTAAGTGTATAACCATGCCACAAATTCTACACAGACGCACATATAAATTTAACATTAAATATTTTCAAAAAAAGAGTGTTACAACAATAGATTTATTATTCCCCTAGATTATGCCATACGGTGGCAAAGTGATGAAAATGAAATTTTGGGTTACTTTAGCTTGAAAAAAGGCCTACTTAATAACCTACTACAAACAATTAAAACTATTGGATTCTCTTGCGAAAGAAAAGCTTGATACTATCTTAACAATTTCAAGGATTTAACTTATGAAGTTCTTTGCATTCTTATCCACACTTAGATAAATTTAATTCCATAACTAGATCCTAAATTTTAACTTTTTGTGAGTAATTTAACTTATCAAGTTCTTTGTATTCCTAGCCACACTTGGATAAAATCAATCTCGTAACTAGATCCTAAAAATTAACATTTGCAATGTCCTTACAAGGTGTAGTGGGATTTTATTAAGCAATGGTACAATGATGTGTACATTTTCTTAGAATTATATAAAGAGCCTATGCTGAATGGGTGTTCGAGGAAAATCCATAATTGATATACAAAAATACAATTATGTGTACATTTTCTTAGAATTATACAAAGAGACTCTCTGCTGAATGAGTGTTCAAGGAAAATCCACACAATTGACATATAAAATCAAAGTTTAAAACAGATATGTACACATTGTAGGTGATTGTCCACAATGCATGCATTTGTGCAAGTGAGATAATTGACATGTCTTCCTTGGTATTACAATTGAAGAACTTGCATGCTCTCATCCTCAATGTTGAATAATTTAGGAACTCGTGTTATTATGCTTCCTATTATACCATTGAAGACATTTTAAGAATTGTTGTATTTACAATTCAAAGAACCAACAAAATGTTCAAAACCAATTTCTAAAATCATTGAAACTAATTTGGTAAAACAGTTTCTAGAAAATTAAAAGCAACAAACCCATGTATCGCCCCATATATCTCGACCAATTAGAGAGGGGGACGTAATTTGATCAAGATTTCATGTACAAAATTCTCTCTCTCTCTCTCTCTCTCTCTCTCTCTCTCTCTCTCTCTCTCTCTCTCTCTCTCTCTCTCTCTCTCTCTCTCTCTCTCTCTCCAAACACACACACACCCCCCCCACGATCAAGATAGTTGTGCATGCCCCTACGCCCTGTCTACCTTCTTTTTTTTGGGTCATAATCAACTAGGTACCCTAGTGGTAAGCCACTTATTTTATTGACCCACTAACTCCAGTTCAAATCCACCTTTTTCTATACTCTCTCTCTCTCTCTCTCTCTCTCTCTCATATATGGGAGTGCTCCCACGCCATACTAGGATTTTTGAAACCATAAATCGATGTATCAAGGAAATCACAGGAGGGTGAAACACCTCCCCTTTTTGAGTGTCTAGATTTTGAGAATTTTCCCTCTACACAAGGTTGCGAAGATTGCAATGAAGAGCTAGGACATCTATACTAGCAAACCAAGAAGACAAGCATGGGCCATGGAGCAACTTTGATTACAGAAGCTTAAAACATTCCCCATGAGAATCATTCTCTTCGAATTTTAAGGTTTTACAACTATATGGTTGGTCAAGGTCAAAGACTCATCTGACAAGATCTTTACAAATCACAAGTTGGAGGTATTATCTATTTTCTCATTGGTTTGAAGTAGCATCTCTTGGTGAGAGGATAATCCACTATAGTGAAAAGCTCTTACCAAGGCAAAGGTTCACCTACTAGGCTACAATAGTGGATGCACAAGACATTTACAAATGTCTGTTTGTGGAGAGCATTAGCTTCATGCACTTAGGAATGGGCATGGTTCAAGAAGAGCCTTACAAGTCTCTTTGAGAGTAGTTGAACTCATTGGACTACTAATTATTTATGCCATCAATGGCAAATGGGACCAAAAACAACTCTAAGCTACCATGGGTCAATCTTTACTCATATCAATCATTATTTGAGCTTGTCATCATCAAATGCTCCAAGTGCCCTTAAAGACACTGCCTTTGAAGAGAAGATGATACGACCTCTTTTGTTCAACTACACTAAAGGTCAAATTCAAGCCACACCATGGGACACATGTCACACCGATTTGGGGAGGTTCTCTTCTCAGATTCGCTTTTAAATTGGGGAAGTACAGAGTGACCCCTTTTTCTCTTTCAAAGGACTTCATAGCATTACAGTCATGACCATTATGGAGAGAGTACTACCAAAGTGGACAACTACAAACACTATTCAAATCTAGATTGGTCCTTTTATCAAAAGTGACATTTTTGTTACAATAATGAGAGTAGTAGAATCATGAGAGTTTGGATCAATCAAAGTTCACGTGATACTCTTGTTAGAGAGTCAAAGTTGTGCTCATTGAGACTTAGACCCAAATCCAAAGATGTATATGATGGATAGTTGGAGGTACTAGGCATATCAAAGGAGACATCTCCATATATTACAGTGGGACCCAAGGGAGTGGGTTTGGAAAGATCTTGTTGTAGAGAGACCCGAGGGTGTTCCCTTTTTTGGCTATACCACCAAATTCAAGAGAAGAATCCAAATGAGCAAGACGAGAGTGATGCCAACTGTTATTCAACATTGGATTGAGCAAGGTATCTTGTTTGTATTCTTAGCTGAGTTTCGAAGATGATTTTATGACAGTTTTTGACCCAGCAACAGCTCATTTGTGGTATATTTGGTGTACTCCGAATGCCTTTAATTTTGATTCAGCATCAGGCATCCATGGTCACGTGGCCCGTGTTCATGGTTTAGTGTTATGGCAGATCTCCTCTATGGTGTCAACTAATCTGGTTCTTCCTGACATTGCTGCCCTGGCTGGATAGTGTGTGCTCCACACCAGCTGTCCTTTCTGTGTGATATTTCTGTGTTAGAGTCTTGGTAGACTTTCATTTGTGTTTGTTTTTTCTTTGCTGACCTGATGGTCTGAGGTAAATATTTACTTCTTAATTCAATTATCTTCACGAAAATAGATTTCACACTAGCTGTGGCTGGTAGCATACAAGAGCTTGGCAATTGGTACTCAGCTTGGCTAACCTAGTAGCTACAGCCAAAGAAGACACAAAGGCAGGGACTACCCCAGGGCATAGGAAGTTTGGAGAAGAGCCTCAAGATGGAATAATTTATCACAATACAGCCGTGGATGACAACCAAGAACAAGAGCCAGCTGAGCGTTCCAGCAGGTAAGAGCGACAAATGCACCATGTAAAGATAGGTGTGCAACCAAACAATGCACCCAACCACCTATAACCTCGTGATCAACAGCCCACCCTTTCACTGCTAGAATATCACCTCTGGGAACAAGAGTTCCACATACTCAGTTAAACAGCCCAAAGCCCCAAACCATTTTGTGATCAACAGCCCAACCTTTAACCACTAGATTATCACCTTTGGAACAGAGTTATACTTGCAGTTAAACAGTACAGTGCCCCCAAACCAGACATGAAACACAACATTGAATCTCTCCAACTGCCTTAAGGCCTTGTCAAGTTAGCATTGAATTCACAGGGCTTAAGTCATGAAATTGCAATGCTCCACGCAGAATGTATAGCTAGACAAGCCAGTTCATAATGTTAGCTAGTAATAAGAATAGTGAATCAGAAAAAAAAAAAGAACACGCAGAGTAGCATTTCCTTTGACTGAAATACCAAACTCAGAACCCATGGACTGCTTTCACAATAACAGGAAAATATTTCCACATGTTACCTCTATTTAAGATGCAAACAGGAACCAGATACCGTTTGAGAGCTGATTCTCTCATCTTCTCTTACATGCCGCTAATATCCACAAGTAACATTACACAAAACCCAACTTTTTCCATCTATAATTACAGGCTTGACAAGAAGCACACACTTCCTTGTATAATAATAAAAACAAGTCTAGGATGAGTTCTCTGCAAGCTGAGATCTTCTCAGACCCCAAAACTGCCTCGGCCGCAGTTTTCTGTCAGTAGCTTTGAAACACCAACCCATGTGTGATTCACACATACCACAGACAGAGATGGTCCAAGAATAGCTGCAAAATGTGTACATCCACATAAGTGGAGCCCGGAAAATTTACCTCTTATTAGCCTGAGCAATACTTGGATTTTAAAGATTTCAGAAAAGATAGTGGGATAAGAAACGAAAAAGTAGTCTAGCATACCCAGGAAACCAGCTGTGTTGTGTCTCTGGTCCCCCTTGCAGAATTAGACCACGAGCCTTAGATAGAGTCAATGTCTCATGCACATAGCCTGAATTGTTTACATATGCACCCACTGGTCCATCAGAGGACATTACCAGCATATCACTTCGCCTCGCTATAACAATCTGTCAGTCAAACTTTCACATTAAACGGAGCAGTCGGGAAAAAAAAGGCCCTCTAGAAATTACAGCTCCAAGAGTATGTCATTATGAATAGGGAACAGGAACAAAATGCATCATATCAATAATGGAAACTGAAAGGAGAAACAGTTTCCTGATGTGTACATGAAGCCTGCATAACTGGTACCCTATTTTAGGAGGAAACGCACACAGGAGAGAGGGGGGGCAACCTTTACACCATGGGATTCAGTACAGAGAAACCAAGCAGGTGCAGAAGTGTGTATATCACAACAAACTTATGCAAGAAATGTGATAATTTGCTGGGACCACTTTGTATGTTGTTCAGCACATAATAGCTCTGACATTGTGCCAAGGCTCAAGTTGCAACTTGCAAGGCATTTTGATTGAGTGTTTTATTCAAACTGCATTAAAGCAGCAAACCATGTCCTCATTTACACTCAAGACATCCAAGTGCAGACAACAAGTCATGAGATGAAAGGATGGAGAAGAACATAACATTGTAAGAGACATGTCCACAGGCTCCAAGAGTATGTCATTATGAATAGGGAACAGGAACAAAATGCACCATATCAATAATGGAAACTGAAAAGAGAAACAGTTTCCTGACGTGTATGTGAGGCCTGCATAACTGGTACTTCAATTGCTCTATTTTAGGAGGAAACGCACACAGGCAAGAGAGGGGGGGCAGCCTTTACATCATGGGGTTCAGTACAGAGAAACCAAGCAGGTGCAGAAGTGTGTATATGACAGTGAACTTATGCAAGAAATGTGATAATTTACTGGGGCCACTTTGTATGTTGTTCAGCACATAATAGCTCTGACATTGTGCCAAGGCTCAAGTTGCAACTTGTAAGGCATTTTGATTGAGTGTTTTACTCAAACTGTGTTCAAGCAGTAAAGCATGTCTTCATTTACACTCAGACATCCAAGTGCAGACAACAAGTCATGAGATGAAAGGATGGAGAAGAACATAACAATGTAAGAAGCATGTCCACGGGCTTTTTTTTTTTAAACAGGCTGATCTTTTCAGTTGCACAGTAGGAGAAATGTTCCGTTGCACACTAACCAGTGGTAAGGTCACAGGTGAAAAGAATGGAAAGTAAACTTGAGACAGGAGAAATGTTGAACCAAACAGACAGAAAATGAGGTGAGAGGGAAAGCACAAGTGGATCAGTCAATCAATGGAGGAACAGGGAATCCATCTACATACAGTACTGTATGTGCTTCTCCTGCTTAAAAAGCCAAGCTATTGTCAAGCTTTCTCAGTATATTTGACGTTCAGCACCATAGCCACTGTCATAAAAAAGTAAAAGATCATGAGGAAAAGGAAGCCCTACATGCTAATGACTATGGCTTACAAAGATTCTCTTAACCTGATTAGCTCCTAATCTCAACAAGCTTTGTAAGGGTCTTACATTCTTGACAAGAAATCTTTTTTTCCAGGATTCTCAACAATAACTTAACTCTCTGAATGTGATCTCAACAAGGTAGGCTAACACTTAGAGCCCCAGTCCCAACTATGCAGGTATCTGCCATTATAGATGTCCTAGCACCAGACTAGATGAATAAGAACATTCTGCCCTATAGACAGGTTTCCGAAAGTTGACACTTACCTGGAACATTCAGCAGAATATCACTTCTAACACCCTGCCAGGAGTAAAGAAAGAAAGGTCTACAAAGCATTTATGCCCAGCTGTGCAAAGAACTTCATTTAAAAAGATGCCATGGGCTTGTTTCTTCCATTTATCTAGTGAGTCATCGACATGTGTAGTGCAATATCTGCTCTCTTAGTCTCCAGACTTCAAGTAGAGCAGTTTGCACTTTGATTAGGAAATGCCATTCATACGTTAGCTGCTAGAAGCCATCCCCATAGCCCTTAAGTAGCACTAAGATCATGCTAAAGAGAGATATCCTCAATCCAGAAACAGTGCTACAATCTCATGAAATGAATCGATGAATCTTGCCAATTTCAAAGGTAAAAGAAAATAAAAGTAAGTTTTGCATCTGGCTCTGAATCAACGCTAGCTATCTCAGGACTTGATGGAGAAAGAGTGAGTAACCAAGCTGTGATTAAAAATTGGGACTTAAAACACTTGCCCACATGCAAAGTAGTAAGAAGGGGAGATTTGCTGGCACTCTAATTACTTGGATGTGCCCCTATTTGGAGAGCAAAGGCCACAACCATAACTTATGCAGAAAGAAATAGAAAGGCAGGATTGCAAAGCTGCGCCAAACTTCCCATCTAACTATTCAACTCTTTTCTACAGCTCACACTGTAGAGACAGCTGCATTATGGGCACCAACAAAGAGTGACAAGAATCATACAAGGGGGAAACCTGTTCCCCATCAGATCAAGAATAAGATTGCTCAGGGCCTCATGGGACGCAACAGCACAATAGAAATGACTGAGAATGAATCCAATGGGCATACAAACCTTGCAGCTTTTACATCTGATGCGGTCCAAAGATTCCAATAATTGGATCTCTCTACGTAGTCGAGCAACTACACCATCTATTTCAAGCAGCTCTTGTCGAGTTGCATCTTGGACTGGTATCTTGCTGGCAATGTGGTATGATAAAATTTCTGGGCTCTTCACCATGTCATAAAGACTTGGAAGTTCTACTAGCTGTCTCCACATATCTGTGAACAGTTCAGGTGACAGATCTTAGAGCATACAGGTATGCAACTTTCCTCCATTCTAGAAAAACCCAAAAGTTCTCACCTGCAGCTCGACGTGCGAGGTTATAGGCATCATACATTCTGTACACCCAGTGTGGCCAAGCAGAATGCTGCGCCCTACACAACCACTTTGACTCATCCAAAGCCCATGCTTTACAGGCCCCACCCCATGCACCTTCTTCATTCAGTTTACGATGTACAGATGGCTTTACAGAAGCAGAACTTGAGCTTGTAGAACAAGTACTCGTATTATTTTCCAAATGACTTGCATCCAACCACCTTCGATGTCTTTCCCTGGAGATTGGTTGGGCTGTCCATGTTCTTTCCCTTCTTATACCTTGCCATTGGTCCATATATTCCTCTTCACTGGCACTTTCATCATCCATATAATCTGAAGGCTCATGAACATCCTGTGAATTTGACTGTGTATCAAATTGTTCAAGTAGCTCGTTTTCAGGACCCTCCACATCACTGTCATAATGTATGTTATGAGAATCATGCGGCTTGTGAGCTGCTTTGGGAACTTTTCCGCTTTGATAATTCGGGACTGATGCCAGTACTCCAAATGCATCTCTAGGAATATGCAAGGGCATGTCCTCTGGAATGATCTGGACTTGGGCACAAGGCTATAGAATAACAAGTCAGTAAATTAAACTTATAACAACAGCTTCTAGAAATGGTTATTAGGATCAACCAGAAAAGCTTACAACACCATCGGCATTTATCCACGCATTTCGAGTACGAAATCTTTGGCGACCTCGAGTGACAATGTTGATAGAACCATCTTCCAACCGTCGCAGCTGCCTAATCTGTTGGGAAAGTAAACATATGAAGATTAGCCACAGTTTAGTGACAGTTACAAACCATATTGAGAACTCATCCAGGTTGCTCTTTGCAAAGTTGTTCATTCAGAGTAGCAACTTGCCAGATACTTGCATTGATAATTATGAACCATACATGAAATAGAAATAGAAAATAGAATCCCTATAACCATCTGAAACTTAGTTCTTTATGTTTGAACCAGTTATGTCTTAATCCTTCCTGCAGCTAGGTGTTAGCTATTATTCATCACCGTGTGTGAATGCACAGACACAGCTTTGCCTGTATATTCAGACCCTATCACTTGTACTTTCATCTCACTTATTATTATTAAGCAGTTTATGTATGTGCAAGAGCACTCTCTCTCTCTCTCTCTCTCTCTCTCTCTCTCTCTCTCTCTCTCTTGGAGTTCCATCCTCCATAGCTTGCTAGTCACACATGTGAGCTCCACCAACCCAACAGCAGTATCAAAGTGTGTTTGATTGGATTATGCTGCCATCGCCGTCTCCATATGCTACATGTGTCACTGCTGCAGCTCCTTCAACACTGAAAAGGAAAGTCCTGCCACCTACTACCTGCCTACCTCAACTCCAATGACACCGCCCTTTGATTCTAGAAGCCTGACAGCTGCAAACACTGCCACTACTGCTCTCCACACACCAGCAGCAACAGAAGAACAAAAACAAGAAGAAAAAGAAAGAGGAGGAAGACATGTCCGCCCTGTCCAGCACAACCACCTGCTCCTGCTGGCCATCACCCAGTCCTGCCACTGGCTCGACATCTGCTGTAGTGCACCGTGCAGCCCGTTCAGCGCCGTGACAACCTGGTCCCTGCATGCATGTCTGCCCCGACACACCAGCAACCCCGGGCAATCTTTCACCCTAGGTAGTCAAGTACAATCTGTCCGATCCATCCTGTCCGTGGGCATAGTACAATACCGAACACACAAAAAAACTGTCGCATAAAATCTGGTGCTTTGTACTAACACTAAAAATAACATAGGCAGTTAAGGGTTAGTCTAGTAAATATTACTTGTTTTAACATGAGAGTGGCTAGCCATGAGATAGAGTTTCACAAGGCATTATCCATTCAATACTATTACATTTTACAAACCACAAATGACTTTGCTTCAATTTCCAACAATGAGTCGTAAACATGATGAGAGGTTGAGACAAAATGTAAATTCAAGACTCTGGTCACAAGTAATTTCCAATATCCAATTTCATTTACAAGATTGAAGACATGTACAATGGATCAAAAAAAAGGACTGCCTGCAATGATGGATGATGATTCATGGATCATGGTATGCCAAGTCACAAGTGCCAAGTGGCAAACCAAAAAGAACCTAAAGGCCAAGAGTCAAGACTCAAGGTGAGTTGTGTGTAATGCCAAGGCTTCATAAAGAGGCTTAGGCATTGTGATAGAGGTAGAGAATATAAAGATACAAGTAGAGGTAGGGAAAGGGGAAGGGAAAGAAGAGGAGGTAAAGGAAGAGAAAATAAGAAATAGAGCTACACATTGGGAATAAGATCAAGAGGAAGAGGAGGATGTAGCAATAAAGAGAGAGAGGAGGAGAAAGAAGAGTTTGAGTGACATTTTGTGGGGTGGCATGCATAGGAAGCAGACGAGCATCCTAGCGAGCATTACACCTCACCACTGTTACCCAAGGGGCTTCCTTAGAAGCTTGATCATGATAGGAGGGTTGAGACTCTTCCACTAGTCTCATATCACACAAATCCTTAAGTCTTGATTGCCCAACAAGTGGAAGAGGAGATACATTTTGCTCTTGAGACATAGCTTGAGGTGCTTGCACTTGCATAGGTGTCTCCTCTTCTAAATCCATACAATGCTATGATTCCGCACAATCTCATTACATTTAGACATAAAGTGATCCAGTTATCCACACTTAAAGCAACGACCTGCGAATGCCCCCCATCTAAACTTGTAAAACAAGGAATACAACCCATAGTTTTGAAAATGGATTTTAGTTGGGCGAACTTTGCTAGTATCCTCCTAAAGCAATCAAGTCTGATTTCTATTGCGAGAAGCCAAGTAGGGTTCCACCAAAACCTACTCAAGAGAGCACAATACCAGCCGAAGAAACTGCGAGAGATACAAAGGGAAGTCAACCACTTCCACCCAAATAGGACACACCTATCTAAGTACATCCTGAAATTCCTCCTAGGGCTGCCACGAAACAACATGAACTAATTGGTCATGCAAAAACAAAGATATACTTTCATATTCTTTACCTCCTTGCTGGTCATTAGCTTCTTGGGACCTAGAAGGAGCCGCTTCCTGGTCAACAACCACATTTTCTCCTTGCTATCCATGCTCTAAGCCTATTCCAAGATTAGGCATTGCATTATTTCCTTCATTTTGTGCATTTTCAAGATGCATCATCACTAGTTGATCCCATCTCACTATATTTTAGCACTAGAGCAAAACTTCTGACCTCCAATCAAGTTCCTCTGGCCGCCAAGTCAAGCGAAATGATGGCATCCTGACAATGGAAGCATGAAACCAACCTTCCTCCTTGGAGAGGGTGGTAATAACCTAATTAATGAATAATTACAGCAAGTAAGCAAAACACATAATGAACTGTACAATTTACCACTTAATCTTCAACAATGGACAACTTGTTGGCCCAAAAGATTGGCACCCCTTGCAATATTTCTTTAGCTTGAATTGCAATTGGATGGAAAACACTTGAGATTCCTTCAATCTCCTTCATTATCAAATTCCTCCTTGCTGTCACAAAGAAGCAGGAAGCTTCTTGTCAATTTGCACCTTGACTTCACCCACGAATTGATCTTTGATTGAAGATTGACGTGTTAAAATCTAATTGGGATGGAGTGGCTTTTGAAATCCTTGGCAATTGCTTTAATTCCAGCTATGAATTTCAGTGTACTAAGCCTTCAATTTCTAGCACGGATCCGAAAGTGGTCGCTAAATCCTAATTACTGTTGTAAATTAGGGTTTGCAGCAATAATCTCTCTGCTTTCCACCAAATTTGGCTGAAATCTGCTTCCAAATGGCTGATATTTGCTGAGATGTATTGAGGAAAGGCTAGAGGGAGAGGGAGAAGCTGTAGAGAGAGAGAATTCTGATATTTATCCAAAAAATGACCCAAAACAGTTGCTAACACCTCCAAAGCTCCAATTGTTGCCATGTACAACCAAAACTGGTTGTAATGTTGTCCCCAACAGCCAAGAGCCCTAGGAAGCAGCTGTCAACAGCCAAGGGTCTCTTCCCTACTGTCGCTAGCTCTTGGGCATATCTCTGGTCACTGCAAATCAAATCAGCAACCTCTCTCTCTCTCTCTCTCCCAATGTCTGGCATGCACTCTCTCCAACCCCCAACAGCCTTTTCCCCACTTGCATGGAAAAGTTTTGCCAAGTGGTAGTCTTTGTCCTTGCCCAAAAAATTAATTGCAGTCATCCACAATTAAACTGGTTGAACCATTGAAACCAACCTTCCTTCTTGAAGAGGGTGGTGAAACCTAATTAAGCACTTAATTATAGCAATTAACAATTTTACAAAACTGAAAATGCACACTTTACCACTTTAATCTTGGACATTGGACACCCTGTTGACCCCAAAACTGGCACCCCTTTCAGTATTTATTTAACTTATATTGCAAAAGGATGGAGTACAACTAAGATCCTTTGACCTTCTCCACTAATCTAAGTGCTGCTTGCTATCAAAACTGACTAGCAAGCCTTGAAACCAGCTCCATGACCCCACGTGGTTTGAGTCATGTTGTAGCACGTTGATAGCTCCACCCTCCACCCGTGACAAAGTCCCTTGTTGTGCCTCCGACCATCTTGTACATACTCTCTTGTTGTGAATATGACGTATTACCCCCAAGATGGGCCCTTATGCAAACTTGTGAGCATGTTATGATCCGTGTAGCATTCCGTGTCGTGTTGGGGTGTCCCGTGACTTGTTGAGGTGTTCAAATGGCAATGTCGGGGAATGGGTCTAGTGCTGCTTTGGAGCCTAGACAAGGTCAAGAGAGCCCCACACCGATATTTGAGGGTCAAACCATCACACTTGCAATTTTCCCCTTAGTTTGCTTGGGGATCAACCTTCACCCTGATCCTTGAAAGACAAATTCAGCCCCACATTTGATTTTGGCTTGCTAGCCTCTTGAATCTCCCTAAAATCCCTCAATTTCAACTATTGGAATTCAAGTCCTAGACCCTCAATTCTCAACACACATCCCAAGGCAACTATCAAGCCCTGATTTCGACTCTAAATTAGGATTTACAGCAGAGATTGACTAAAATCTCTTCATTTGATAGCTCAAACTCTTGGAAAATGTTGAGATAACTTGAGGGATGACTGGGGTATGAGAGAAAATGTTGTAGGGAGAGAGATTTCAAAGTTTCATCACGAGAAACACTAAAAACTGCTACTGACCTGCTCAAACAGCCATGGAAGCTCTCACCTATAGCTAAGGACCACCAAAAAGATTATTGCCCCATCCTATATTCTGTCATCTTTCCCATAAGAACCTTGGCTTGCTGTCACTTGCTTCCTGGACGGCTTCAAACTGCTATCACATGTGGTAGGACCGATCCCTAGTGACTACAAATCACATCAACAACCTCTCCTAGCTCTCCAACAGCCTCCTCCTCTCTCACAATAGCTCAAATAGACTCCACCAATCCTTAAAAACGTTTTTTCCACTTGCATAGGCAAGTCTTGCCAAGTGGCAAACTTCTAATTCCATTTTTAGAATTATCCAACTTATAAAATTAATTTTTAAAATATCAATTTTAACATTTAATTTAATAGTTATTCTAGTACTCATAACATTAATTCAACCGACCAATAATTAAATTAGCTAGGCCAATTTATCTTTCACGTATCCTTAGGCAATTATTGACCCTTAGATTGGCATTAATTAATTAGTTAATGCCTAGTCTCTAATGTCACCATTGTCATTAGTGGCCAATAAATTGGTCTAGGCCCAAATCTAACACCCGATACTACCTAGTACTTGTCAGGCATAACTTATTACAACTTTTACCTTTGATATCCACTGCATTCTCCGAGTCCTTACCTGTTATCACAAAATAACTACCATGTGCATCACATGTGCTAAATAACCTTGCAAATTTGATTAATACCTTAATCGAATATTATCAGTAATATTAGAGCATCTCAAAATTCTACGTCCCCGTAACAAACCTCCCCCTTGAAATCCCATTGGATGCAAGAAACCCATTGGATACATATCAAATAATACTTAGAAATAGTCCAAAACTGTTGCTACAAACCCATTAGATGCATCCATAGCTCACATTTCTCAACTCTTCTAACTCCACAACCATAGTAAAGCATATTTTCACCATAAACCATGGCTGAAACTATCAATGGCATTTACTAACATGCCGCTATCCATGGAACCACTTGTAAACCATTGAAAACTGAGTATAATCTAGTAATAGACTAATCACTTGCTGATCAGAAACTACTGCAAATGTGAGCTCAAACTGATCACAAGCTGATTGCAAAAACTTATCAACAATTGATGCAAAAACTCATCCCAAAGTTATGGATGCACATCAAATAATACTGAGAAATAGTCCAAAACTATTGCTAGAAACCCATAGAATCCATCCATAACTCATGTTTCTCAACTGTTCTAACTCCATAACCATAGTAAAGTATATTCTCGACATATACCATGGCTAAAATGTCAATGGCATTTACTAACATGCTATTGACCATGGAACTAGCTTAAACCATTGAAAATTGAGCATCATTTGATCATAAACTAATCACTTGCTAATCTAAGAACTAATCACAAACTACTACAAAGAGCCCTCCACTCTAACTGAAAAGCATCTAGGTAAAGCTACAACAACTAAGTATGGTCTACGAAGTCATCCTCATTCATCCACTTTGCATCTATTGATGAAACAATGCTGAAGCTTCACCAAGAAGCATATGGAAACTTTACCTCTAACTTTACTTGTCTCGAAACTTCCACTAGATTGTAGATCTTTCTTCCCCTTAAGCATTGCAATGCTTTAAACTTTCACATTGTTGCAATTCCAACTTAACTAATATGCAACATTGCATCCAATTGACTAGTCCCTCATGTATACCTAACATGCTAGGAGTACTAGATACATAAGAAAACATTCATATTTGCATACTTTCAATCATTGCAATGTGACTATACATGAAAATTTCTATACTACAACCCATACCAAGACACATTTTCCTATACATTGCATGCATTACTAGTAGCATTTTTCCTCATGGCCAACACTATACGGAGCATTTGCATGACTAGCATTAATACCATGAGTCCAAACACAATCGACTGTATATATACATTGCCAACCTTGCCACTTTGTGCCAAACATTATGCCAACATTGTTTTACATGGGGTTATGCATATTACCACCTATACTCGAATACATTGGGACTTGCACTCACGTATTGGTTGCTGCATATAATAAGGAATTGTGTCATATGCGGTCTCTAACCCACCATAGCATGGAAACTAGTGCCACCACCAAAGTAACCTGGTTACCCTATCATTGCATGCATACCCCATGTCCAAAAAGCATTGGATTGGCACTTTCAAGTTGACCTTGCATATGAATCAATTGCCCCACTGGCACCATTTGCTTATACTTACTCTCCACCTTTGAAACATCATGCTGCTGTATTGGCTCTTCCTTCGATGCATCTTGTCATCCTGAAGCTCTCAAACACAATTTTCTCTTGTTTTCTTTGTTGCACTCCTTTAAGGGGATCAAAAAGCACACGAACTGAGAATCATTTGCCAATTGCATAAACATTTCAGTTGTTGTCCTTAGCTGATCTTTAAACTATCCATGAAATTTCTCTTCCTCTTACTGATCATCAGCTTCTAAATACCTAGAAGGACCCACATTTTGGTCTAACCAAACAGTATCAACTTGTTGTCCATGCTGCATACCTTTTACAAGATCACGCATTGCATTTCCCCCAACATTTTATAAATTTTCAGATTGAGAGGCATCATCCTTGCTGGATCCGATCTCACTATCTGTAGACATTCCTCTTATAATGCTCAGTTGAATACAATTTCAGTACTAGTATAAAGCTCATGTCCTTCAATCAAGTGCCTCAAGCTCACCAATTCAAGGGAATTGATGGTATATCCCAGCAATGGAACCTTCAAACCAACCTTTCTTCTTAATGAGGGTGGTGAAATCTGATTAAGCACTTAATTGCAGCAATTAACAAATTCACAAAACTGAAAATGCATGCTTTACCACTTTAATCTTGGACATTGGACACCCTGTTGACCCCAAAACGGGTGCCCCTTTCAACATTTCTTTAACTTATATTGCAAATGGATGAAGTAGAACTGAGATCATTTGACCTCCTTCGCTAATCCAAGTGCCTCTTACTGTGAAAACCGACCAGTAAGCCTCCAAATCAATTTGCCCCTTGGTTTGCTTGGGGATTAGCCTTAAGCTTGCTCCATGAAAGATAAATTCAACCCCAAATTTGTTTTGGCTAGCTGACCTCTTAAATCTCCCTAAAATTCTTTAATTTCAGCTGCTAGAATTCCAGTCCTAGGTCCTCAATTCGAAGCATGCATTCCGAAGCAGATGTTAAGACTCTGATTTTTGCTGTAAATTAAGGTTTGCAGCAAAGATTGACTAAAATCTCTTCCTTTGATGGCTCAAACTATTGAAAAATGCCGAGATAACTTGAGAGATGCCTTGGGAAGGAGAGATAATGCTATAGACAAAGAAATTTCAGAGTTTCTTCCCAAGAGAAACTCTGAAAAAATATTGCTCCCCTCCTCAAACAAACATGGAAGCTATCACCTACAACTTAGGATTACTAGAAAGACTGTTGTTCCCAATTGTATGCTGCCATCTGTACCAACAAGATCTTGGGCTGCTGTCACCTGCTCCTAGAGAGCTCCAAACTACTGTGGTAGGACTAATCTCTAGTGGCTGCAAATCACATCAACATCCTCTCCTTGCTCTCTAAAATCCTCCTTCTTTTTCACAATGGCTGGAATAGACTTTCACAAATCTCTAAAAACATTTTTTCCACTTACATGGGCAAGTTTCCCAAGTGACAACCTTCTAATTTCATTTTTCAGCATTTTCAACTTATTAAATTAATTTTCAAAATATTACTTTTGAAAATTAATTCAATAATTATTCTAGTACTCATAAAATTAATTCCACCAACCAATAATTAAATTGGCTAGGCCAATTTTTCTTCCAAGTATCCATGAGCAATTATTGACCCTTAGACTAGCATTAATTAAATAACTAATGCTTAGTCTCTAATGTCACCACTGACATTAGTGGCCAATAATTTAGTCTAGGCTCAGATTTGACATTAAGTATCGCCTAGTACTTGTCAAGCATAACTTATTACAACTTTTGCCTTTGACACCCATTGCATCCTTGCAGTCCTTAGCTTGTTACCACGAAATAACTGTCATGTGCACTTTGCACATTTAATTAATACCTTAATCGAATATTATCGGCAATATTAGAGCATCTCAAAATTTCACATTCTCGTGATAGCCATTTTGATTCCCAAGCGGCCATGTATATTAATTAATCTCTAATTTGTATTAATTTATTTATTTAATATCCGATTCCTAATGTCACTACTAACACTTATTGGTCAAATAAATGTCCTATGCCCAAACTAAGACCAAGTACCACCTAGTATCTATCAGTTACAAATTCTTTTGTCTTTGACATTAATTGATATTTCAAGGTCCTTGGATCCCACATTTTGAAATAACTAACCTACATCTCACATGTGCAAGTCACATTTGCACATTTGATTATCATTTAATCAAATGCTAAGCAAAGCATTAAATTTCTACATCCTCATGATACCATACTAGCCAAAGAAAAGACATCATGAAAGGTGCTAACAAAGGGAAAGGTACCACTTCGAGCCTTTAAGTGGGAGGTTGTTGGGTGTAAAGTCCCTTCGTCTCCGTGTATATAGTCATACAGGTGTAAACACACCCTTATCGTACCCTAACATATAAATACATTCTTTCATTCTTTGTGTACCATCACAATCTAGTACACCTATCTCTGCGTTCACTCTCTCTAACTCTAAACTCTACTGCTCGTGCCTCTATCTCGCACTCCATTGCACACTCTCTCCCCTTCAAGAGCCGCTTTGATTCTTCTCTATTTTCAGGAGTTAATACGATCGACATTGACATCAGATTCTCTCTGAGGCACCTTGGTAGTGGCTTGCACACCCACTGCTTGTGTATCCATGATTCTACTCTAATGCACATCATTATATATACTATGATAGAACATTATCATTGTATATTGTATTATATTTGATCACCCATTATCTAAGAGAGAGTGTTAGTAGATATGTCAGCTCATGTGTGTGAGACTGTATAGGCCAACCAAGCTAGGCACATCTTACCTATTTTAGGCATTTTTATTGTGTATTATTTGTGGCATTTTAGGGCATTTTTTATGCCAATTGGTTGGCATTAAATGTGGGCCAATGAGATGTCGTCATTTATGGCATATTTATGTCCTCTATATTCTCTACTCCTCAGTTGAGCATTCATCACCTAGAGATCCTAGAGGAGAGAGGCGCCAGTGCCAATGCCTACGCAGCCAGTGACTCACTATTATACGCAATTGTCTCATGTCTTGGTATATGGATTCCACTTCCAAAGTCTTCTTCTTCTGATTTCTCTTCTTTTATAGTGTTCTTCTCTTCTCTCTATCTTGTGTTCAGCAATCTATTTCAGCATACATATATGCTTCCATTGCTGCATCCACTTCTAACACAAGCATCTCCAAAAGAACACACTGCTTAATGAAAGTGGTCAAATGTAACAGAATACAAGAACTTCATTTGGGATTCATATAACTTTCCAAATGGGTTCACATGGGGCTTACATGCCACTTTATCTGATCATTGGTAAAATATCGACTATAACTTGGAAAATAAAAGGCAAAAAAAAAGGACTGCATGCCAAGATGTGCCAACAAATAAATCGTCGATGTGAATATCCTGTTGTCACAAAAAATACACGTTTGCATTCCTCTACTTGAGCCAACTGAGTACACCAAGGTTCACCCTAGCTGTCAGGTTTTGGCATTTTCATTCCTTCACTTGAACTTCAACACAGGAATGTTCACTGTAGCTGTCATACCAAATGTCACCTTTAGGTTGGCCTTTCAAGCAGCAATAGTTTGCTAGACTTTCAAAATTTGAGAGTCAAATTGTAATATTTCCACGCAATAAAAGTTAGTTGGTTAGTTCGAAAGTTAGTTAGTCAATTAATAAGTTAGTAAGATTACTAACTAAAGACTAACTAAGGTAAAAATTGACTAGCATTAATAGCTAATAATTTTCATTCAATTAAAAATATATTTAAAAAAATCAAGAGTCATAAATCTGACATTTTTCTCGGATTGATAAGGACTTCACAAAAAGTACAATGTGAACGAGACTTATAAGCCATATTAATCACTAGTATTAATGTGTATAGTTTGAATGGTCCAAAAATATTAGATTCTTGGGGGGGAAAAAAATATTATATTTTAGGATATTATCCTAAAAAGATAGAACTAAAAGTCATTTAAAAGAAAAGACAAGTGATGTTTTAGTTAGTTTTGGAGATTTTATAAAAAGAGAAATAAAGAAAAGTAACTAGCAAAATCGCGCGCGCCGCGATCGCAATCTACAAGCAGTAGACAACACTTCAAACAGAGAAAAGAAGGAGTGAACTAAGAGTTTTACCCCCCTTTTAGAACCAATGCAACCATCAGATTTATGATCTGAGCATCAGATCACTGAGTCTTCTAAGAGCCCCTCCACTCTTGTTCTCAAACTTATCCCCTCCTCTCTAATTCATTATGAATATGAGGCATGAGGAGGCACAAGGGAGCATAAGAAGACCCCGAAAGGCTGCAAGAGAGAGGGAGAGAGAGAGTATACCCCTCCAAGAGATTGTGAGAGAGAGAGAGAGAGAAGAGTTACCCTGAGAGGCTGCATAATTTCCCTCTATCTCGATCCTCGATTTAACCATCTTCTCTTTCGCTCTCCCATCTCGAATCTATTCCCCCTTCTTAATCTCTTGAGTCTACTTGAGGGCGATGGCCTCCAAGCGAAGAATGTCACGTGCGGATAACAATCTTACAACCAGCAACAGAGATTCGGGCGAAGGCATCACTATCAATCCAATTGCGGTACCGGTCGTAAGTAATGTATTTTCAAATTGATAGGTGCTTGTTTTAATGCTCGCAAGAGATGCATTAGGCTCCGTACCTTGTGGTGCTAGAATAGGTCATTGAAAAGGATAAATCGCATCTCAAATATTTAAAGATGAAGTTTGTGAAGTGCTTGTATCAAAGGGAGTTAAATTGCACCTAGTTGCTATGTGATAAATCCATGCATAGTATAAGCAACATATGGGACACAAAAGTATTGAGCATCGATGAGTCTTCGATTAATCTTTACCGAGGATAATATTGTTTAAAGTTCGCAAATACATATACACGGTACATACATGGGAGAGATTATGTAAACTTTACATCGATGACATGCGACTCCTTGCCTCAGGAGAAAGGAAGATAAAGCCAAGAAAAAATGTTGCATAGTAGAGAAATCCTAAAAAACAATTGTCACTTAGAGAAGAGGCATAAATGCTCTTTGCTAGATTGATTAATTTGCATTGGAATGATAGGACTTACGTCATGTATAGTATTGGAACCTTTAGCATATGCCTTAGACTAATAGAGAGAATATTAAGTAAATTCTACTCTTTGGCCCCAAGGGGGAGAGCGAATATGCGATGGAATTATTATCGCGTCTATTATTGTATTGTTTGGAAAAAATACAATTAGTTTTGTTGGTTGATTGAACAACACCCTAAATGTTTTTCTTTCAATCAAGGGATTGTTGCATTGTGATTCGGATAAATATTCCAAGGCTTGTGTTGATGACAAATGCATGGCAAGGGTCTATAATGACAAGTTGCCATGGGAATAAAGGAATGTTTTTCTAGAATATGATATTAGGGCTGATTGCTTTGATTGTGCTTAAATTTTAATTGGATTAATTAAAGAAGGACATTTTGCACGCGAGGATCATCTCCAAGATCACATCACGGATTATCCCGAGAGGGCACTGCTCGATTCACAGGCCGATGGTCGAGTGGTGAAAAGGCCAACCACGGAAATGGCATCTCAATCCTAGACCGCTTATGGATCAGGTGGAGCTCTGGACACTCCTTGCATGTCCAGAATGTAGTTGGAGATCCCCGTGAGCCTAACGTTTGGGACGTTGAAAGATCCTATTCTAGATAAAGGATGAAAATTTCGGTGCCATGAGATTTGGACTGGGTATTTCTGTTGGACAGAAGGGATACATAATTCTCCTGTATGGACAAAAGACAAAGATTAACTTAAAGATAAGTTAAGGAACTTGTTTGATAAAAGGACTGCTTGTTTTGTTTTTATGCATGTGTTGTAAATTACGTGAACGAACTCTGTGCCCTAAAAGGCTTAATTAATGAAGTTGATTTTAAATGTCGCACATAAATGTGGTAGGACCTAATTAGACAACTAAAGCTATCGAGAAAAGTGCGGTGGACGTGAGTTGGGTCCGTCCTACGGAAAGGTGGTCCCGGTTAGCTAGGAACTTTTCTCAAAATACATAATAACGAAATTGTGAAGACCTAGAGTCAGTAGAGTTAGAATCCCGATTTATGTTGTTTTAGGGGAGCGGAACTATCGAGAAAAGTGCGGTGGACGTGAGTTGGGTCCGTCCTACGGAAAGGTGGTCCCGGTTAGCTGGGAACTTTTCTCAAAAGACATAATAACGAAACTGTGAAGACCTAGAGTCAGTAGAGTTAAAATCCCGATTTATGTTGTTTTAGGGGAGCGGAATGAGACTATGCCTTATGGGCAAAGAGGTTGAGCTTCGCATCCCTCTCGTTTCCCATTCTCCATGAACCAAGTGCAACATAAATCCGCTTTGACTCTGTTGTTCCTACGCAAAGTGGTTCATCTGGAGCTCGACACTAGCTACTTCCTAGAGACTTGGCTGATAGGAAAGAAACCCTGACTTCAAGTCAGTCCTAAGTGGGAACGGCCAGATACTTCCGCTTCGGGGCAGACTCGGGAAGACCTAAATCGCAAACCCTGTGACATTCCTTGCGAGTGCCAGGTGGCACTTTCTAGACTCCCCTCCCGATGGGCTGCTAAGACATGTCCCACAAGTGGATAAGCGGACACGTTACACAAATTCACACAACTTGGAAGAAAATGAGACTAAGCCTTTAAGCTGGGGCAATACAAACCTAGAGCTTCTAATCGTGACCCAAGATCTCCTTTTACATCTTGCAAAGAATGAAGATTGGTTCTTTAATACTACTTCAAGAAATGCATCAATTGCACCTTGAGCTCAGATGAGACACTCACAAAGATGTACACATGAAGCAACTTGTATCCGTAATATAGTGCAGATTGAGCTGCATCCATATATCTTCACAACATATGGGAGTACAATCATTACCTACTTACACCCTCCTACTCAACAATCAGCCAACCGATCCACATAAAACATACACGTATGCACTTGTGCATGCATGCGTGCGTGCATGTGTGTGTGTGTGTGTGTGAGTAAACTATGACAAAATTTCTTATGATCCTATCCTCATTGACTGAAGCTAAGTTTGTACCTCTCTTACATTAGAGGCCTAACCAGCTATTACTTGTGTTGGTGGAACTTCATGAGAAGCACTAGCACATTGTTCAACACAGCAGGGATTGCAGTACATTTTTGTCTAACAGCTAAAAATATACTAAAGCATTTATTGATTACAAAAATGCAGTTCCACTACATGAACTTGTCTGTCACCTTCCAATATTTTGAAAAAATTACACGTCATACCTCAGCTGTTGTTCCCACCAAAGCAAAATGAAGTCCACTGCCATACATTCTTCCTCGAACATGTATCTGCAAAGAGCATCCATTGATAATATCAATAAATTATTTGATGTAAAGCCTTCCCACACTTAAATGCTCAGAGATTGATCTGCAGAACATAAAGACCACAACTGTACTGCACTTGGCTCTGCAGAAGCCAATCCAATCTGACAAGCTTGCAGTGATTGATTCTTCAAGAAACAAGATTATACAATACAAATCAAACTTGTTTTAGGATCTGTCGAACTGCAAGCATGCACCTTGTTTTTTCTCTAAGAAAGAGTAGATAAGATTCTGAGAAGGGTGCATATTTATAGGTAAGCACAAGTTTGCTAAGACCTAGTTTCTTTGTAAGTATCAACAACTCTTTCCACACAAGCTGACCTCTTTAGTGCTTACCACACCAATGGTACAGGGTGCTGCTTCTTGATTCATGGCAAGCTCAACAGCAGCTTTGAAACGAGGTTGAATCACACGCAAAGGCAATGTTGCATCTGGAAATAGCACAATTCCTGTTCCAAACACCACATTCCAGCGTAATGGGTGTAAGTCACAAGTCCTCAGTGATAGTAGAATCACCAGCATAATTAAGAGTTTGCACTCTAAAGCAGCATGCTAACCTTCTAAGTAGAACATTGGGAGAGTCAGAACAGCTCCCCCGTCCAAAAACGACCTTCTACAGATTATGTCTTGCACTTCTGCAAATCAAAGGAGAGAGTCTTAGAAAACAATAAGTTTTAATTATGAAAATTGTAGTCTACACTTAACAGAATACTGACCACCCAGGTATGAATGTGTACAGGCCAGTGAGGTATCAAACGTAAAGCCACCATGTGGTCCTGCACCTCCATCACCACGACCTTCCAAGCTGCAAGACAGGTTGTTATATGCATGGCTGTTTCTGTCAAGTAGATCTCTCTCTCTCCACCACTCAAATCATAAAAGAGGAGAACAAAATAACATAAGATCAGCACTTTTCTAAGATGGTAGTTGAAAGATCACTGTTTCTTATGAGCCCATTTCAGAAACTGAAATCGGTGGTTTTGCACATCTCCTTCCCCTCCAGTATAAATTGTGCAGTGTCAGATAAGAGACAAATTGTCAGAATCTAACACACACACATTTTCACTTCATAGAATTATGATCCGGATTCTCGTTTTCAGGAAAAGGTTCACATGTTCTAAACTCAAGTGATTTTTCTCTATTGAAGATCAGCATTGCCTAGATTACAGTACCTTTTTTAGGCACCTGCAACAATGCTAAGTGGATCATTTTAACGAGTAGCAGCATAGTCACACGTAACACAGGGAACAGACCCATGGGACGCTGGGACACCACCCCATTATGAACCCTCTTGAGTCCTTTTCATCTCAAGTTCTTTTGGATCAGATGATGACAGTTGAAGTCTAGATCTTCCAACTCCACGAAGACCATCCATTACTCATTGTTGCACAACGTTGCAGTCCCATGGTCTTAAACCTTTCTTAATATGTTTCAGTTTTTTACTCACTGATCACGAATGATGGCTTGTCACATGAGTCATGACACATGTACTTAGTATTGTCTATAGCTTATTTAGACTTTGTCATTAAAATTCAATCAACTTGCCTTGGGCTATTTGTATCAAGTTAAAGGCCTGTATTAGTGTCGACTTCTACCCTTGTATGTTATTTTAATGATGCACATTCCGAATTTCAAAGTTAAAGTTAAAATTTTGTAATTTTTAGAGTATATTTTAATTTCTTAAATGTCCTTCTAATCCCTTATCCCCTATTTTGGCCATCCCCCTTTCCATCCCTATTCCCCGTCACTTGTGACTATGAGTAACAACATTTTCCACTATTCAAGCAGCAAGACGCCATTACACTTTATCAAGAGGCTGTAAATTAGCTGTTGAAACCAACCTTCCTTCTCAGATAGGGTGGTGGATGACCTGACTTTAACTCAAATTACAGCAACCATTAGATACACAAAATTGAAAATACAAACATTACCAATTAATCTTGGACAGTCCACACCCAATTGTCCCCAACAACACGAGCCCCTTGCAGTATTGCTTTAACTTGTATTGCACTAAATTGAAGCACGCTGAGATATGGACTATCTCCTTCAATCTTCAATACAATGGGCTGTCATAAATGACCAGCATCTTTTGGAATCGATTTGCCTGACAATATGGGCACAATTGGGTCTTCAATCTCTTGCATGTGGACCCTAAAAAATAGAGAATGGGCTCACCCCTCAGATCACCTGCAAATTCATTACCTTCAGCTACTACACCAAGTGCAGGGTCTTTAGTAATAGGGCACAAATCCCAAGTTTGGCTGAGAAAACCCTGATTTCTGTTGTAAACTAGGGTTTTAGCAGCAATTTCTTCAATCGCTCTTCACCCCAAACTGGAAATGGCCGAGAATTGCTTGGGGATTATCAGTGGATGAGAGAGAAGACCAAGGGGGGAGAGGTTTTTTACTTCTATTTGAGATAAAATCAGCCTTTGAAAGCCCAAGGGCAATAAACCACATTTTAGCAAGCACTTAATACAGCTTTAACAGTAAATTCAGCAAGAAAAATCGGCATGCAACTGGACCTAGAATGCTCTTGCACCATACGACGCCTGTTGGCCCCAAAGCTTGGAGCACCTTGAGGTATTTCTTTAGATTACTAATGTATACTCAAAATTGGTTACAAAGGGCTGTATTTAAGTGATTTCTTACAGCACAACTTATCCACAGGTGCACAATGGCCTTGTCACCTAAAATGTTAGCCTCCAACCAACTATACAATAATCAAAAATGCAAATGAGCACTTCTGCCTACCAAGCCCTAAACATGACAACCAGCATTTGAATCCAATTTCACCAAGCATTTACCTAGATAATTGTCTTGCATAGTTCCATGTGATCCCACATTGTTGCTCTCACATGTGATGTGCATATGTCAAGAGCAAGTCAAATCAAGTCACATTGACGGCCTAAGTACCCTAAGTAATCAATGGGTGACATTGGCAAAAGTTGTATAAAGACACATACTTGTGAGTATCTCGTGTCAATTTGGGTCTAGGCCATTAATTGGGCCATTGAAATGTCCATGGTGACATTCTAGGACTAGGCATTAATTAATTAATTAATGCTAGTCCAAGGCCAATTTATATTCGGACAATTAAATGTCCCATGGGGGTTAGCACATTAAATGTGAATGGGCATTAGCCAGTTCTTGGGACAAGGTCAAATGGATGATTAATTAATTTTCAGAATTCAATTTCTGAAATTTTAATTAATTAATGCTGTAAATTATCATTAGAAGACTACCAAGGGGCAAAAGAGACTACATTTGTCAAAATCACCCATGCAAGCTCAGAGAAGGTTGTTTGGGGGCTGGTTGAGGGTGATTCCAACATTCAGAGACTGAGGGAGGAAAGAGGAGCTATCGGATGAGCTCTAAGACTAGCAAACCTCGCGATCCTAGGAAACCCCCGCTAAAACATTAGGGGCTAGGAAATCCACAACCACATCCCTGAGATCATCCCCCTCTAAAATGGATGAGGTAACCACCAAAGGAAATTTCAGCCACATGCTTTGTATTCTCCTCTCTATCTCTCATCCCAAAAGCATTTTCTACTTAGTTTAATCTAACTAAGCACTAAAGAAGAAAATCAGCTTGATGCCCAAGTTTGCAGAAATGAGGGTAATTTTTAGAATTGCAACAAATCAACCTTTTTTGTATATGATTCAAGCACTTGGTGCTCATGGTTTTGTTTCAATTAATTCCTATAAAGAGGGAGGGGCTGCTTTTCCTCTCAACGTCGTATCTCCTCTCTCTCTCTCTCTCTCTCTCTCTCTCTCTCTCTCTCTCTCTCTCCTACTTTTCATGGTGATGATTGATCGAGTTCATTAAGTTCAAAGTATTGTCATTCTCACATTCTTCCCTGCACTTACACAGAGGAGAGAGAAGATCAGGGCAACAATTCCTATCTGATGGCGATAGCACCAAACTATACGCGATAGCTCTTGGGACCTAGCAACAGCTTCAAACAAACGAGGAAGGCAAGAATCAAGCGCTAGATGATAGCAGATGGTTGGTGGAAGCTTTGACCGTGATGTCCTCCACGAACGGGGGTGAGCAGCAAAGATACGGCTCTTGAAACCTGCAAAAACAAGATTAGGGAGAGTGGTGGGCTACATGCATATTTATAGAAAGTTTGGGGCACCCAAATTAGGATTTTGCATGTGGAACACAGTAACTCTCTAGGATCACATTTCTTTTTAAAATAAGAGGCTTTCTTCATTAATTAAGCGTGTTTTTGGGCTGTTTAAGTCAAGCTAATGCACTTTTAGCTCAACATCTTTCATAGACCCTTTATGTTCTAAACTTGGGCTTTCCACTCCTCTTAGTTCATGGCCTTACTAGGCTTGGTACCCAAGTGGTCTTCACTAAGCAAGACGTTTGTATTGACCATTCTTCTACAAGAGTTGTTATCGCAATAGGTTGGCAAGAAAGCAGGCTTTACAAGCTCAATTCCCCTTCTCTTATCCGAGGTCCTCTGAGGTAGTTTTTTGTTGCTACACCCATTTCCACTTGTGCACTTGTGAGAGTGCGCAACAAAAGAAACACGAACACAAAGGAAGCGAGAGAGACAATCTACAATAAAAGAAGAAAAGAAACTTGCATTGAACAAGGAACAAATGCCGAATAGAGGAGAAGGACTAACCAGTCTCTGCACACAACCCACAGCATCAGTGAGGGCACTAAATCAAGCTGATGATAATGACGGCACTAAAGATGGAGGAAGATGACAAAGTCAGAGTGTACACCTACCAGAAGGAAGGAAGATAATGATCTGCCAAGAGTGGGATCGGCAAGCTATAAATAGACATAAATGCCCTAAATTGGGTCCACTTGCTGCAATAAATGTCATACATACTGGCCAGCTAGCAATTAATACTGGCTGCACTAGTAAAATGCCAAAAAAAAGACAGGTGGCAACAAAAAAATCCAATTGGCACAAACAATGTCGAAAGGTATAGACAACTTGGAAAATGCAGAAACACCCCATGGAAAACACACAGGACCTCGATAAACAAAAGAAATGCACCCGAATAGCCACTCTAGAATGAGTAGCCTCCCCCATCAAAACACATGACAAACCTGTCAAAGCTCCAAAAGTCCTTGTCTAACTCAGACTGAGGTTCACAAGCAAGAGATGACAAGGCATGACAAACACGACTGCTAACAACCCCTCTCAGATCCTGGATGTGGCAAAAGGCCAAGGGAGAAACGGATCCTGGGGGGGCAAGAGGAATGCCAATGTTGATGAAGTCCGTTGATGAAGACTGTCGATGAAGCAGCTCCTCCCAATCTTGGGAAACCCCCATTGAAACACTAGGAGCCAAGAAATCCACATCCACACGATCGAGATTGTCCCCCTCTAAAAGGGATGAGGGAACCATCGGGAGAGGGCGCGGGATGGGAAGGGACCTATGGAAAAGATGGTGCACAAGCAGGAGCGGGGGTAGCAATAGACAACTACCTTGAAGGACCCTATATAAGAGAAGGGGAAGGGAGCCTGTAAAGCCCGCTCTCCTCCCAACCTGTCGTGATAACAGCCCATGTAGAAGAATCATCGATACAAATGGCCTACTCTGTGAAGACAACTTGAGTACCAAGCCTAATAAGGCCATAAACTGAGAGAAGTGGAAAGCCCAAGTCTGGAACATAAAGGGCCTATGAAAGGGGGCTCGATGCACACTTGGGAAATAAAACAAAGTGCCAACACCACAAATAGGCACCAAAACAATGTCACCAAAACCCTCAAAAGGGCATAGATCCAGCAACAAATCACCTCGTGGAGGCATATGACTAAAAGCTCCACTATCAACCAGCCAAGGCCTCTCAAAATGTGAGGCAACCACTAAAGAAGACTCCTCCAGGTCAACAATATGAAGAAACATTGACTCATGGGTAACCGTTGGAATAGAGCTAAAAGGCTCAGATGTTTTACTCCATCCTTTGCTCCCGGACGAAGGTCAGGATACTTCTTCCAACATTCCTCCTCTGGATGTGCCCCTTGCCCACAGAATAGGCATTTAGGCTTCTCCGAGTCGGATTCAAACCCTGAAGAACTCTCCCGTCTTTTAGCCTTTGACGTCCCTTTCTTCTTTCCCCCTCCTGAACCTGCAACAAAAGCTTTGGTGAAGGTGGATCCATTGGCTACCTCTTTGGTGCGCTCATCATGCTCCAAAACAAGTGAGGCAAGCTCCTCCCATAGAAGCTTCTCATAGGTCCTAGATGTAAGAAGGCTGGTGTAGAAGACATCAAACTAAGGTAGTGGCAGCTGAGTCAAAAGAATCATAGCCATATCCTCGAAAGAGATCATCCTGCCAAGGGATGCAAGCTCATCCCTCATGTTCTCCAATGTGTTGATATGATCCTTCATGAAAGGAGAATCATCAACAAGGAGCATCTGTAATTTCTTCTCGAGAATAATCCAATGGGAAAATGTCTTCTGATGGTACAAAGAAGCAAGCTTTGTCCACACGTTTGTTGCTTTCCGCAACCTGTGCACATGCACTAGGACAGAATCCTGTAAGCTCATAAAGAGAAAAGATCGGGCTCTAGAGTTGAGTCGATCCCATAAGGCCGCATGATCCATTGATTATTCAACTGTGGGATCCTCCACTGGGAGGGGAATAGGGTCGGTAACAAACTCAGAAAGATTGAAGGTATCAAGGATATACTCCACTTTACACGACCAAAGCAAGTAATTGGAACCGTCAAGCTGGTCTTCTTTGGGCACAAAAGGAAGTACGGGCACTTGTATTGAGGGTGCCATGAATGGCATATGAAGGCCAGCAAAACACACCTTCTGTAAAACATGGAGACAACAAGGAGGAGATGGATACCATACAAATGGGACCTCCGTTTGTCGCATAAACTAGTACGAAAATCTCTCCGTCTCTCAAAGGAAGAAGTAGAGACCTCATCCTTTGAGTCAACAAAGAATTGGCGATAAGACATCTTAGATATCCTACAAGACACCCACAAGAAATCTGTGTTTCGGCAGTAGACAGCCCCAAAATAGGAGGAAACAACTACAAGATCACAAGGAAGTTGATGTGGAGGATCTGCTTGGGAGAGATAGACTGTCGCATGTACAAGGACTATGTGTGTTTGCTAAGGACAGCTATCGCCTGGGCAAGAAAGCCATTGGATGTAAGTGGGTTTATAAGATTAAGCACAATGCAGATGGTTCTATTAGTAGGTACAAAGCTAGGTTGGTTGCAAAAGGCTATGCCCAAACATATGGCATAGATTATGATGAAACCTTCAGTCTAGTTGCTAGGATGGCAACTGTCAGATGTGTGATTGCTTTGGCAGCAGCCAAAGGTTGGAGGTTGCAACAAATGGATGTGAAGAATGCCTTCTTACATGGTGATTTGCAGGAAGAAGTGTATATGGATCAGCTAGCAGGTTATGAAGATTTAAAGCATCCCACGTATGTGTGCAGGTTGAAGAAGGCACTCTATGGGCTCAAGTAAGCACCTAGAGCATGGTCTGACAAGATCAGAGAGTATCTTGTCAATATTGGCTTCTATGTTTCTGATGCTGATCACTCACTTTATGTGAGAAATGGAGATGCAGGTTTGGTCATCATAGTCATCTATGTGGATGACTTGATTATTACAGGTGATAGTGATAGTGGGATTGCTGAAGTCAAGGACTTTTTGAAGAAGAAGTTTGAGATGAAGGATTTAGGTGAGCTAAGGTACTTCCTTGGCATTGAGGTGATCAGATGTGATGATGGTATATGGCTGTCCCAAAGACAGTATGACTTGGATTTCAAAGCCTCCATCGCCATCATCAAAGGATGAGTATTGATGCAGCTGCCATGAGGGAGAGTCTCAATCAATTAGACTAGGAGAGTGAAAGAGAGGGTGATAATCACAACAAATAGAAAGAGTCTTGGTACAATTGGACTGGGGAAGAGAGGGAGATTACTCAAAACGAGAGAAAGAAGAGAGAACATTAATCTCAAGAGAAAGAGTCTTGGTTCAGTTGGACTGGGGAAGAGAGGAAGATTACTCAAAACAAGAGAAAGAAGAGAACATTAATCTCAAGAAGGAGATGCTTGGGAATCATCACATTAATAGGCTACATAATAGCCGATAAGCTGATTGTTGAAGGTTAATCTCCCTCTCCTTCCCATTAACCTCTACTTAACCTACCATCCCCTTGTTCAACTTCATCATATACTCTTCGTTACCATTCTATCCTCGTCCAATTTTCTCCTAACCGTCAATCCACATAAAAACACATCTAGCCTCCACTCTTCAATAGTTAAAAAGTACCATATTATCCAAACTCTCCAAGAATTATCCTTCCCTCCAAGCCAAGGTATTTCTTTCTACTTCACCAAAACTCCATATATTCCCTTCTTGCCTTGTCCTGCTTGCTTGCCAAGCTCTATCTCAAGGATGTATGAGTTCTAGAAGGCACTACGTAAACCCAAAGAGAAGCAAAGCAAGAAATGCACCAAAAGAGTTCATGTGCTCATGATGGCCCCCAAGTGAAGCATAGGAGTCGGGTAAGAGGTCATGTGTACGAATAAGGTTTTCACAACACCGATTCAAGCCCAAGTGCCCATCTTGTGTTTTAAAACTTACATTTTTGATACAATAATAGTGGAGGTATTAATCGAAAGTTCAAATAATATAGAATAACTACTCAAGTTTTCGAGGATCCTTATGGATAACCCAAGACTTAGGCAAACGAACAATGAAATACTTGCCTAGGAGGGAATTTCCGTAAGAAGCGTCCCCTTCCATGATGGAACTAAGTCCATACATAGATTGCTATTCCAATCAATTAGATTATTCTTACTTACAATGATGAAACAATAGTTTAGTAGTTATGAGAACCCATCATTAAAAGTTCTACTCAATGAAACATTAGGTTAATACTTGCTTTCTTCCTTCTTAAAAAGGATATTAATGTTAGACCTGGACATTCCCTAGACAGGCAAGTGCAGCAGGTGCAGCAAGTACAACAGGCAGGCCACATGGCAGCTGACACGTGTCAGGCGGGCACACTGCCGTTGGACAGCTTGTGGGACAGTTTTTCTATCCAGTTGGCTGCATTTAATGCAGCCAACCTGTTATTTCTGGCATTTTCTTGCTGGCCTATTTATTGGCCTCGGTCTTCACATTCTCTGTCAGTTGTGCTCCCAGTTTTCGGGCTGCAGACCATGGAGACTGCCCTCGGGGTTCATGGAGAGTGAAATCATCGAGGTGAAGACATACGCAGACCGTGGAGACTGCCCTCGGGGTTCATGGAGAGTGAGATCATCCAGGTGAAGACATACGCAGGCATTCTCTCTGCACCCATGTATATTTCTGCATCCTTATACAGCATTCTTCACTGCAGATTTTTTGTGTTTCACTATCTCTTTCTCTCTCTCTCTTCTCTCTCTATTCACTCTTTGTCTTGGTTATTCGCTTCCACACTGCTTCACTCTAACATGGTATTAGAGCATTGAAGGATAGACCTAGGGTGGACCCACCTGAAGAGGAGATTTCAACACAAGGCTGCATTTTCAGCATTCAAGGGTGAGTAGAAGCTGTGCATCAAAACAAGGCTGAGGCGAGCGTGGGCATGCAAGAAAGAAGAAGATTTGCTGAAGCTGCTACTGGTTTTTGCTGTTAGAGAAGGAAGAAGGCTACATTTTGGGCCTTCAAGTGCAGATTTTACCTTTTCATCACCTCCGGCGGGTGAGGCAAGAGCAGGATGAGCGTTGAAGAGCCCTAGCACGCTGCATTCTCATAGCCAGAGGGGGCTGGTTTTTGCATTTTGTGCAAGCATTGTAGGTGAAGATGTCTTCTGAGGCCGAGACAAAGTCTCAGGCGATCATGGACTAGAAGATGCCCATGTTCTGGCTTTTCCATCAAATCAAAAGTTCGATGGCGAGAATTACCGCATCTGACGAGTCATGATACTTGCCATTCTGGAGTGTTATGATTTGGCGGAGCTTGTTGTTGGGGGTAAAGGCGCCTTTGCCTAGCCGCCCGTGTATTACTACACTGACAGTCACCGCCACTGCACACTGCAGGTGGCGGGCGCCCGTCACCGTCACTTTATTCTTTATTCTTTTAGTGACAGTTTGAATAAAGGAAGGCTTGGTCACACATTGTGACTGTTGGAGTTCCCATTTCTAGTCTCTCCCTTTCTTGCTCTTGCTCTCCCGCCATAGCTCTGGAGTCCAACCTTCGATCCATCGCTCCCTTTCAACTGGTATCAGAGCTTTGCTTTCCGACTCTTGAGCTTGGTTCGTAGCATTCTCAACATCCCATCGACTCCCTACTTGCATTGGGTCTCCTTCCCGGCAGGCATATCCGACTCCTTCGAGCTCCCGTCACTCCCCGGTTTCCCAGCACCTTCCCAGCATTGTTGGACACCTTCAGGGCATTACATCAAAGGTATCTGATCATTTTCTTCAGGGTTTACTTCAGTTCTCAGGTCTCACAGGCTGTAAACAAGATTGGGGCAGCCACCATTGAAGCTCCCTTGCTTCATATCTCACTTGCCTTTGAACAAGACTTGATGGAGCTTGTTTGAGGCTTTCCTTGGCTTTAACTGGACCCCTCCGAAGCTTGGCCACCATTTTTTGCAGCCCCAGGACCAGCATATACAATTGGCGGAATCACGCAGCCCTCCCATATGTGTCTTCAGCATTGACAGTCACAACAGCAGCTCTCCCCCTCCATTGGCACTTGGAAAGGCTCCATTTCGGGCATATGAACATGGTTTGATGCTTGGTTTTAATGGTTGATGTGTTGGCATAGCATTTGGACTGATTTAACACTGTTTTGGGACTGTCATAACAGTCCACAGGCAGTTTATGATAGTGTTACACTGACATTTGATGCTACAGCTTGTTTGGCATTGTCATTTGATGCCCGGTTGGTCCCATTTGATGCCCGGATGTTAGGGGAATGTATGCCTATTGTTTGGCAACCGTTTGGAGCCGATTTTGGTGCTGAAATTCTCAGTTTTGAACAGTAAATCACTGCTGTACACAGTTGGGCTGAAGTCATTTTACTCATGTATACTTATGCCTATGCTTTTCGAGCTATGTTTCGAACATATATGGTGATGTATTGACACTTGGGGCTCGACATAGAGCTTGGTTCTGATTCGGGATTGTTGGTTGAGCTTGAGCTCGCTTTGCAAAGCATTTGGATGCTCCGTCTTGGATGTGCTATATGCAGCCTGAGAATGTTGATGATGATGATTATATCCTAGCAGCTTCTTCTAATGCTTCGCAGATGACAGAGATACACTCTATGTATGCACAGTGTTGGCTCTTGGACTCAGGTGCGTCCTTTCATGTGACACCTTGCCGAGAGTGGTTTCATTCATACCGTACTGTTTCGGATTCTGTGCGCTTGGGTGATGACAGCTCTCTTGATATTGTGAGCATTGGTAATGTTAGGCTGCAGTTTCCTTCTGGCAGCAGTTTTGTTATGCAGGATGTACGTCATGTACTTACTTTGACACGCAGTCTCATGTCAGTTGGACAGCTTGATGACGCAGGATATCATGTATGTTTTGGAGACTCTGCATGCAAGATCACTCGTGGCAGACTTGTGATTGCGAGAGGTGCCAAGGTTGGCAGTCTCTACCCCTTGATTGTATCAACTTCTTCCCTTGATCATGTTTTGTCTGTGGGTTCTATCCCACATGTATCTCTTTGGCATGCCCGTTTAGGCCATATGTCTTTGAAGGGAATGAAAATGCTTTCTAGTTTGCAGTACTTACCGCCCCTTGATTATGCATGTTTTGATTCATGTGAGCATTGTCTTTATGGCAGGCAGACTAGGTCTACGCATAAGAAGTCTGGTAGGCCACGCATGAGTGAGCCCTTGGCATTGGTACATTCGGATGTCTGTGGACCCATGCCTTGTCAGTCTATGGGTGGTACAAAGTATTTTGTTACGTACATAGATGATTTTTCACGGAAAGTTTAGGCTTATCCCATTAAGCTGAAATCCGTTGTCTTGGCTGTGTTTCAGAGATGGCTTGCATTGGTTGAGAATCAGTCTGGGTATAGGCTAAAGTGCCTAAGGACAGATAATGGGGGTGAGTATGTCTCACGTACTTTTGAGCAGTTATGTGATAAGAGGGGTATTAAGCGTCAGTTGACCACCCCCTACACCCCCTCCCAGAATGGTTTGGCTGAGCGGATGAATAGAACCATCCAGGAGCGTGTACGCAGTATGCTTAGTCATGCAAGTCTACCACAGAGCTTTTGGGTTGAGGTAGTTAGTACAGCTGTGCATGTCATAAACAGATCACCTTCCAGTGGTTTGGATTTCCAGGTTGCAGAGGAGGTATGGACTAGAAAACCCCCCTCTTATGCGCATCTCCGTGTCTTTGGATGTGAGGCATTTTGCCATGTGCCCAGGGACAAGATAAGTAAGCTGGATCCCAAGAGTGTCAAATGCATTTTCCTTGGTTATGGGGATGTAGGCGAGATGGGTTACCGTCTCTGGGATCCGCATGCGCGGAAAGTCATCCGCAGTCATGATGTAGTCTTCCATGAAGACAAGATGCATAGGCAGCCTGAGAGAGTTGTTGAGATCCGCAGGATCATATTTCAGAAGGAGCCGAGAGCTCCCGCACAGCCACTTGGACAGCCTACAGCTGCAGTAGATGCTCATGGTCAGGGCGTTTGGACAGGCAGCTGGGCAGGCAGCAGAGCCTGCCATGAGACGGTCTACTAGAGACAGACGTCCACCAGATAGATTTCAGCCCTCGATACATTATGTCTTGGTTACAGATGCCGAAGAGCCTTTCACTTATAATGAGACTATGCGCAGGGGTGATAGTCACTCCTAGGAGAGAGCTATGCAGTCTGAGATAGACTCCCTGCATAAGAATGACACTTGGGATTTGGTTTCCTTGCCTACGGGCAAGAAGGCTTTGCCATACAAGTAGGTGTAGAAGCTAAAAAGTACCCCTAGACACCCCAAGCCGGCATACAAGGCTAGATTGGTAGCAAAGGGTTTTAAGCAGGAGGATGGTGTGGACTTTGATGAGGTCTTTTCTCATGTGGTTAAGATAACCACCCTGCGCTTAGTCTTGGCTTTGGTTGCTCAGCTTGACTTGGATTTATACCAGATGGATGTCAAGACGGCTTTCTTACATGGGGACTTGCATGATGAGATTTATATGGAGTAGCCTAAGGGCTTCGCAGAACCTGGCAGGAAGCACCCAGTGTGCAAATTGAGGAAAAGTCTTTATGCCTTGAAACAGGCACCTAGGGAGTGGTATCATAAGTTTAATGCCTTTATGCAGTCACAGGGCTACAGCTTGAGTGCTATAGATCCGTGTCTTTACACGAAGAAAGCCTGTGATGGTTCTTTATTGATTTTGGTACTCTATATGGATGATATGCTGATAGCAGGGAAAGCTCATGATGAGCTAGATGCTCTTAAGGCTCAACTCAAGAAGAGCTTTGAGATGAAAGATCTGGGATAGGTTACTCACATACTTGGTATGCGCATTAGACGCGAAAAGCATCAGGGACTCCTCTACTTGTCACAGAGGGAGTACATTCATAAAGTCCTTGAGCGCTTCCGCATGCAAGACGTAAAGCCTATTGGCTGTCCATTGCCTTCTTATGTGAAGGTATCACAGGCTGATTGTCCGCAGACAGATGAGCAGAGGGCCGAGATGGCCAAGATTCCCTATGCTTCCACAATGGGCAATCTTATGTATGCCATGATAGCCACTCGTCCAGATATTGCCTTTGCAGTTGGTGTTGTGGCACGCTATATGGCTACACCTGGCAAGAAGCATTAGGATGCCGTGAAGGATATCATGAGGTACCTGAAGGGCACTGCAGATATGTGCATATGCTATGGCAGCCAGGATACAGAAGTCGTGGAATACACTGACTCTGATTATGCAGGACATGCAAATAGTAGGAAGTCCGCTTCCAGCTATGTATTCACCTATGCTGGAGGTGTTGTTTCTTGGATGTCCAGGGTGCAGAAATGCATGGCCCTTTCTACTACAGAGGCCGAGTATGTTGCAACCACCACTGAGGCTTGCAAGGAGGCCATTTGGTTGGGTTGTTTAGTTGTTGACCTTGGTATTGACGCTATCCCTACACTGCATTTGGATTCTATGAGTGCTATTCAGTTAGCCAAAAATAGCCAAAAATCCGGTCTTCCATGCGAAGACGAAACACATCGAGGTGAGGTATCACTTCATACGTGGGGTCGTTGAGGACAAGTCTGTTGATCTTGTCAAGATCTCGACTGACCAGAATCCTGCAGATCTGCTCACGAAAAGCCTCTCTACAGAGCGCTTTGCCTTCCTCACGAGGTTAATGGGCATGGGATGAGATGACGTATTTCCTCATTCTGTTGTACATGTGTACATGTACTGTCTTTTTTCTTTTTCTTTTCACTCCTCACTAGGGCAGATTCGTCTTTAAGTGGGAGGTTGTTGGGAGTAAAGCGCCTCTGCCTAGCCGCCCGTGTATTACTACACTGACAGTCACCGCCACTGCACACTGCAGGTGGCGGGCGCCCGTCACCGTCACTTTATTCTTTATTCTCTTAGTAACAGTTTGAATAAAGGAGGGCCCGATCACACATTGTGACTGTTGGAGTTCCCATTTCTAGTCTCTCCCTTTCTTGCTCTTGCTCTCCCGTCATAGCTCTCGAGTCCAACCTTCAATCCGTCGCTCCCTTTCACTTGTTACGGAGGCTATTCATTGCCCTTCCTCGCAACACGAGTCCAAACTCTCTTCCAGTGATAAGGTGGAGTTGGCAAAGGCTCACACACATTGGGATAAACTCAATGCTCGCATTCACTCATTTTTATTTCTCTTATGCACTACAACTGTTCTCTCTCATATTGAGCATTTGACGATAGCCCGGGAGATATTGCTGGAGCTTGATCAGATGTACAATCGTATGACCGTCATGAAACGAGTTACTTTGGAAGTGCAGATGTGGACCATGATTGTCAACAAGTCATCTTCCATGCGGGAGTATATTAACAAGCTGAGGTAGCTTCAGATGCAGGTACAAAACGCAAGGAAGGTGATCACTTCCAAAGACTTGGAGATAACTCTTCTTTCATAGTTACCACCTCATTGCTTCAAGATAGTTTAAGACTCTTCTGTTGAAAGAGTTGGTTCCTATGGTCTTGGACCAAGAGGAGCAATTGAAAGGAACCAATGCTTCTAAATCTAAGGCTTTGGTTGGTCAATCCTCTCAAAAGAAGGGGAAGGAGACCAAAAGGAGGAGGCGAACAAATCCAAGAAGGACAAAGACAAGGAATCCACTTGTCACATCTGTAGCACGACAAGTCACTGAAAGAAGGATTGCCCCAACAAGGAAAAGAAGGACAAGGAGAAGAAGGAGAAATCTTCAAAGGATTCCGGAGCAGTGGTTGCTCCCTCATCAGCTACTTTCCTCCACTTGGAGATGGTTGAGAATTTGACCCTGATAGCTTTTGATGCTGCATTGATGGCCCCATACACTCAAGAGTGGATTGTTGACAGCAGTGCCTCATGGCACATGACTTCTTCAGCAAGTGTCGCTCATTTGCAGCCTTCGCATAGTCAGATTCACATTGGTGATAGTTTGTCTATTCCTATTCAAAGACGGGGTAACATGAATCTTATTCCAAATGGGCAAGGTGGTGCCCATACATCTTAGTACTCAGAAACGGCGTTTCGGGGCTGCCAAAACGGACCGGCCGTTTCGGACTGAAACGGAAACGACAGACCGGCATTTCGGCATCCTGCAGTCCGTTTTGGGGCACTCCAGCTACCGCCACCACCTCCTCCTCCTCCTCCTCCTCCTCCTCTTCTTCTTCCCCCCCTTGGCCTTTACTTCTTGCTCTTCTTCCTTTTCCTCCTCTTCTTCATCTTCTTTGTCTTCCTCTTCCTCTTCCTCTTCTTCTTCCTCATCTTCATCCTCCTCTTCTTCTTCTTCTTCCACTTCTTCTTCCCTCCATTAGCCTTTACTTCTTCCTTTTCCTCCTCTTCCTCTTCCTCTTCCTCTTCCTCTTCCCCCCATTATCTAAAGGCTAATCATGGCGTTGTATCCATATTGAAGACACGTCACTCCAATCAAGAGATACAAGGGCTTCAGCCGATCAAAGAAGTAGCGGTGCAACTATTGTGGATTGGAGAATTCAAGGAGCGTAACACACGTGAAAGCCCACTTGGCATGCGTTCCCAACAAAGACATCAGGCCTTGTTGTCCACACTACAGTTGCCAGTTGTTCATTGATGTTGATACTTATTACTCAGTTGTTACTAGAGTCTTGAGACTAGTACACAGTGCTCAATGCTCACTGGACTTTGGAGTTTTAACTGATTATTCGCATGACATAGTTACATGTATCATTGTATCTTGATTTCACTTATTATGCATCTTGATTCTTGTTCCATTGTTCTTGATGTCAGTCTCCACTGTTCTTGATGTCAGTCTCCACTGTTCTTGATGACGTCTTCACTGCTCTTTAGATCATAGATGATTTAGGAGTCATAAATTATAATTTATTTATTGCCTTCAGTTTTGAAAATTGAGTCTTAATTATGTTAAGCTGCCTTAAGTTTCAGCCATTGAGTCTTAACTCTTCAATCTTTACTCGTGAGTCGTGACATGTGTAATAAATCATAATTTCAATCATATAACATGGACTCAAGTTTTGTATGAAATTTGGGTACATGTTATTGTAGGCATTGATATATTTACATACCCACATAATACTGTATTTATTTTAGTATACAATCCGAAATGCCGTTTCCCCGTTTTCAAAATTTGGCCGAAACTCCGAAACTCTGGTTTTTCCCGTTTCCGTTTCCCCCGTTTCCGAAACTCCCCCGTACTATGCCATACATCTAAGGTGCTTTATGTGCCAGCCTTGGATTATCATCTGCTTTCAGTATACAAGATTTGTTTCCTTTGTTCGAATTTGATGTGGATTCTTTTCGGATTCTTGATCTTGGATAAAGACAGGTCCTTTCTTCAAGTTATGAGGAGAATGGAGTCTATAAGTTGTGGTCTTCTTCTGCCTTGACTTCACTTCTTCTTACCTCACAAACCCAATCCGAGCTTTAGCATGCTTAGTTTGGCCACCTCAACTATGATTACCTTCGAAAGGCATCAAAGGGACAGCTTGTTCAAAGTTTACTGGATATTGTGGTGAGCCAGCAGCCTTGTTTATCTTGTATCTGTGGGAAGTAGACTGGTGATGTTGTTCCCAGTAAGGCTTCAAGGAAGTCTTCAACACCCTTGGAGCTTGTTTCTACTGATCCTTGTGGACCGATGAGGATGAAGTCCCTTAGAGGAAGCTTGTGTTTCATGCTAATTGCGAATGATTGCAACAGGATGACGTGGGCTTATTTCTTAAAGCTGAAGTCGGAGGCTTTCTCCAATTTTCAAGATTGGTTGCTCTATGAGGAGAACCAATCGGGCCAGAAACTAAAGACCTTACGATCGAATAAGGGAGGAGAATTTTTTTCTAATGCGCTTGCTCATTTTTGTGCAGATCATGGTATTCACCAGAAGTCTGCCAATACCAACACCCCTCACGAGAATGGCATATTGGAGCAGAAGAATCACAAGGTGATCAAGATGGCCCGTACTATGATGGTGTATCGTCAAACATCTCAATATCTATGGGCTAAGGCTGTGGCTACTGCACTTCATATCCTTAATTAATCTCCTACTTCTGATGTTGTTGATATAACCCCTTATGAGGTATACTTTGGGTCTAAACCAAACGTTTCTTATTTCAGGGTTTTTGGGTGTGATGCCTATGTTCACATCCCGAACACCCAACATGACAAATTTGAAGCGGCTTCCAAAAGACATGTACTTATGGGCCATAGCTCACAGTCTCAAAGCTACCGAGTGTATGATCCCGTTAAGTGTGATGTCTACACATGGTGTTAGATTCGTGCCACGTGGAAGTTCCAACCTCAGAGGGGGGTAAGGAACACCATGTTCTTGGAGATCCTAGTGATAGCCAAGCGCCAATAACTGTTCCTCTAGAGCCTGTGTCTCTTGAGGACTCTTCTTCCGATGAGGAGCTTCGTTCTCAGCCACCAGATTCACCGATTGCTCCCCAACCGTCGGTGGACCTTCGAGAAACTTCAGCAAAAGACGAGCGACGGGGAGAGCTTCAACCTTCTCCATGTTGGACTCGTGACACTCTTCATGATGCAAGGATTGAGGGGGTCCCTAAGGAGTCGCAGCCACAAGATGGCCCACGGCGTTCTCAGAGAAACTAGGCACACCACACTGAGTTTGTTTACACTAATTATTGTTTGATGACTCGTGTCATGCAGGATCGGGAGTCCACCTTCGTGAAGGAGGCTTTACAGCATGATCATTGGTGGAAAGCGAGCCCCAAATCTGATATTGGCTGGCTGGCCTCTTGAATCTCCCTAAAATTCCTCAATTTCAGCTACTAGAATTCAAGTCCTAAGCCATCAATTTTGAGTACACATCCTTAGGCAGCTGTAAAAACCCTAATTTTTGTTGTAAATTAGGGGTTACAACAGAGATTGATTAAAATCTCTTCCTTTGATGGCTCAAATTGCTGAAAAATGTTGAGATAACTTGAGAGATGGCTGGGGGATCAGAGAGAAAACTATAGAAAAATTTTGGAGTTTCATCACGAGAGAAACGCTGAAAAACTGAGCCCTACTCAAACAGACGTGGAAGCTATCATGTACAGCTTAGGACCACCAGAAAGACCGTTGTCCCCTCCTGTATCCTGTCATCTGCACCAACAAGATCTTAGGCTACTGTCACCTACTCCTGGAGAGCTCCAAACTACTATCACCACAGGACTAATCTTTGGTGGCTACAAATCACATTACTAACCTCCCCTTGCTCTCCAACAACCTTCTCCTCTCTCACAATGGCTAGAATAGACTTTCACCAGCCCCTAAAAACGTTTTTCCCCCTTGCATGGGCAAGTTTTGCCAAGTGGTAACCTTCTAATTTCATTTTCTAACATTTTAAGCTTATTAAATTAATTTTCAGAATACTAATTCTGAAAATTAATGTAATAATTATTCTAGTACTCAAAAATTTAATTCCACCAACAATATTAAATTGACTAGGCCAATTTGTCATCCAAGTATCCATGAGCAATTATTGACCCTCAGACTAACATTAATTAATTCATTAATGCCTAGTGTCTAATGTCACCACTAACATTAGTGGCCAATAAATTGGTCTAGACCCAGATCTGACACCAAGTACCACCTAGTTCTGTCAAGTACAACTTATAACTTTTGCCTTTGATACCCATAGCATCCTTGGCGTCCTTGGCCTGTCACCATGAAACAACTATCATGTGCATCACATGTGCTGAACAACCTTACACATTTGATCGATATCTTAATTTAATATTATCGGCAAGGTTGCATCTCAAAACTTCATGTCCCTGTGACAGCTGTCGAAGTATCTCTGCAAGCCAATCTCTCTCTCTCCAATTGAAACAATCAAGTAGCTAATAACCAAGGCAAGTCACTCAATAAATAGGCCATTAAAATATGAAAAAACTAATCAAGTTGGCCACTAGCCAACCGTGGCCAAAATAACATCCCTAAATAAAATAATCAAAAATGTTGCACAAAAAGAAATTGGACTGCCACATAGCATCCTATGTGACCTATCTAGCCTGCCCTACTACCTGGGAATGCTGAAAATAGCCTATAAACTGCAAAGAAATGTCCAACCTGATAAATAGTAAATATGTAATTGCAATCAAGACTGCTAACTATACACCAGTAACCTTCCAATGCCTATCCAAGGGATAAATAAATCTCTAACATCCCCCTCTCAAATCCTAGATTGGGTATAAGGCTCAAGGATCTGGAGTGTTATCCAAGAGCACTCAAAGGAACAACCTTGGTAAAAAAATCTACCAAGTTATCCTCTGTCTTGTAGTAAACCACATCAATGGTCTCATCCAAGATCTTGTCCTCAATGAAATGCTATTGTATCTCAATGTGCTTTGACCTAGCATGGAATACAAGATTCCATGCCAAAGCAATGCAACTCTCATTGTCGCAATGCAATGCACGAGGACATGTTTGAGGACAACCAAGTTCTCCTAACAATCACCAAAGCCACACTATCTCACATGTGGTAGAAGACACCGCTCAATACTCTGCCTCTATAGATGATAGGGCAACAATGGGCTGCTTCTTGCTGCTCCAAGAGAGTATCATCACCCAAAGTGAAGCGATAACGTGTAGTTGACCTCATGTTGTCAACATCTCCAGCCCAATCTGAATCTGTCCAACTCTCTAGAACCAAAGCTAAAACTCTTGAACCTGCTAGATAATAAATACCTAAGTCAAGGGTCCCCCTCACGAACCACAAAATCCTCATAACAACTTGTCAATGAACTAGCTTGGGTTCACTCATGCCTCTAGCCAAAAGCATGTGCCATTAGTGAATCTACATGGGCCGTAGCCTTCTAGTTTCGATCCATACGAGTAGAAATAGCCTTATACCCCTTCATCTCAAATGTAGCCAAAAGCTCCTGCACATTCTGTTGTTGAGAGATAAAAATCGCCCTTGGAATCTACCAAATCTCATGACCTAGAAAGAGCTTTACCACCTCCTTATCCACATTATCCTTCTTACCCCACCTATTTGACATTTCATGGTTCTTCCTCCTCATCAAGCAAGCATGCTTCATTGACATTTTCATGGGTCTAACTACACTACTTGGTCCAATCTAATGAGACATGTATTTGACTCATAGAACCTATGGGATATTGTGCCGGGGTTGGAACCCAAATTCAATCCTGCACTCCTTCCATACGAGGTTGTCTGCTCATGGAAGGCTCGAAATGCCTCCACTTTTGTCAAGCTAATGTAAGGCTTATTGCTTGAGTTTCATTCTCAACTTCAACATTTTGACTTTGGGTCAGAGCGTTAGCTATTCTTCACTGACCGCTATGCAACTTAAGATAGGAACTGTCACATAAATCTTGACCATGAGCTTCAAAACTTTAAAATCACTGACAAAGATTACTTAAAGTCAAGTTTGTTGAGTATCAATGACTTCTCACTAAGCTCTCTACCACAGGGGCTCATAATCCTCTTATGATCAAGTCACATTGTTCCTTAACAAGCTGCCACATAAATATTTCCATTTTATGCAGTAGGTGATATCACAACCTACTATGCCCACTATCTATGAATGTAAACGCTAGCTACTGCATTATGCTCGACTGTTCGATCGATTTCATAGTATGATCTCCACAGAATGGGCTCTAGTTGCTTTTTCTTAGAAGGGACAGCAAAGGAAGGGCAAGAAAAACCAAAACTCAAATCAAAAACAAAAACAAAACAGTAAACCAAAACCAAAACCAACTAGTGAGATCCAAGCAAACTCCCAATCCTCTCTAAAACCCAGGTGGCAAAATATGACATCAATCATGATTGTCATGCCTTGTCATCTCCTACCTGTGAGCCTCAATCTAAGTCAAACAAGGACTTTAGGAGCTTTGACATATCTGTCACTTGTTTTGATAGAGGAGGTAGCTCATTTTAGAGCAGCCATTTCATTGCCTTTCAATGCATTTTCTTCTCTAGTCACAAGATTTTGTGTGCGTTTCTCGAGAAATTTCTACATTTACCAATCTGTCTTCACCTGTCAAACATTGTCCACATTTGTTGGGATTTTTCCATGCACATATGACATTTCTCCAACATTAAATGCTGGTTGGACCTGGTCAACCCATTTTTAGGGCCTAAATTGCAAGTTGGCCAGATTTGGGGATATTTGGCTACTTATACCCACCCCCACTCACTTGGCAGAACATCTTCTTTCTTCCTTGGTAGGTACATACTCCAACTCCGTCATCTTCCTCCTTCTCTGGTGCTATCTCATCATCAGCCTAATCTAATGCCCTCACAGACGTCGTGGGCTGCGTGCAAACAAGGACTGATCAGTCCTTTTGTATGCAGCATTTGTTCCTTGTTCAGTGCAGATTTCTTTCTTCTTTTCTTGCAATCTCTCTCTATTTCTTTGTCTCAATGTTCGTGTTTCCTTTTCACACTACACTCACATGGTATCATCACCTAAGAGAGAGACAGAGTAGACTACCACAGAGGAGATCATCCTAGACTACCAGGCAACCTTGCCACATCAACGTTTTGCTCAAAACATAGCTTTCTACTTGGAGACATTAGCTTCTCTTGTGCCAAGTACCCATTTTGCTACCAACTCTCTCCTGTCGGAGACAATAAGCTTCCTCAATTATGCAATAGTCCTTTGTAGCAAATGTCACAGAGACGTGAAATTTTGAGATGCTTTAATCTTGTTGATAACATTTGATTAAATTACTCAACAAATATGCAAGGTTGTTTAGCACATGTGATGTACATGGTAGTTATTTCATGCTGTCTCGAGGACGTGAAATTTTGAGATGCTTTAATCTTGTTGATAACATTTGATTAAGTTATTAATCAAATGTGCAAGTTTGTTTAAGCACATATGATGCACATGGCAATTATTTCATGGTAGCAGGCCAAGGATCCTAACAAGGATACAGTGGGTATCGAAGGCAAAACTTGTGATAAGTTGTGCCAGCTAGGCTTTGGTGGTCAATTCATATCAGATGTGACCCCAAGACATTAGTTTGGCCAATAAGTGTTGATGGCAATACTAAGGACTAGCATTAATTAATTAATTAATGTTGGTCTAAGGATCAATAGAGGTTGAGGACCACTCCAAGTTACAAATGGTCTAGCCATTTTAATTATGAATGGACACATTTAATTTTGAGCAGGGTCAAAAGGGCTAAAATTAATTTTCAGAATTAAATGAGAACATGTATTTTTGAAACCTCACTTAACATGTGGATTAATTTTTAATCACATGGTTAAGTAAATGTTACACATGTGAGGTATAACTAGGGCTAGAGTAAATTTACAAGCTTAGGACTTGAGGAAATCACAGGATGTCAAAGGCAAAAGTTGCTATAAGTTATGCCACACAAGTACTTGGTGATATCTAGTACCATTCCTTATCAACAGGATCAGATGGGTCAACAACAGCTAATTCATATAAAGGTAGGAGCCCCAATTTTTAAGATAAATAAAGTAAATTATCTAAAGCTAAAACGACTCTTGCATTTCTGTCTGCCAACGTTTCCAAGATACCTCTTTCTCACAAACTTATTCTTAATCTTCGAGTTGGACATGAAGGTTCCCTTTCATCCGGCTTCTTGTAATGCTTTGTAAAGCATCTCCTATAGATTTCTGCATTCTTCTATCTCTTTTCTCTCTCCCTTTCTCTTGTGTTCATTTTCTTTCAATCTTGTCCATACGCTCCTGCATTCGCTACACTCTGACACCATCATATTCGTGGCATTACACATGGCAATCTCCAAGGCAATCTTCCTCGCTTACTTAGCTTGCCTAGCTTGCTTACAACCCTTCTTTTTGGAAACCTCACTTAACATGTGGATTAATTTTTGAAACCATCGCCTCACTTAACTTCCTCCCTTAGTAAGATAACCATCGCCTCTATACTCTTGGTAGGTCACTAGCTAGCCAACGTGTACCCTTTGCCTAATGCCCTGACTACTTTGGGGTGGGACCTTGGGGAAAAGACAATAAAAAGGGCTTGTGCTTGTTTGAAGTCCCTTTCTGGGCCTAAGAGGGGGTATTGAGCTAAACTATCTTTAGCTTTCATTAAACAGTCCCAAAACTCAATTTAATTAATGAATTTTAAACATTTCTTTTAAACTAATGTAATTTGAGGGAGTTTCAGTGTTCCACATGTAAACCCTAATTTGGGAGGCCCCAAACTTTCTATATATAGATAGTCTACCCTCCCACTCAGTCCAATCTCATTTTTGCAGATTTCAAGTGCTAGAGCTTCACTATCTACACCCCGTTCGTAGAAGACATCTCAGTCAAACCTACCCCACACTATCTACACCCTTCTAGCATCTATTTGCAACCTTCACCTTGCTGCCCACACATTCCATTGCTACTGCCAGCTATCACCTACCTCCATAAGGCTGCATTTACAGCCTGGCAGCCTGTTCTCGACTATGTTTGCTGCATTTGTTGCATCATCTATAGCTCTGGCAACCATCTTGTGGGGCTGCGTTTGAATCTGATGTTGCTGTTCAGATTGCCTGTCATGAAGGAAAAATACAACATTAATATTTGCACCTTGGATTAATTCCAGCCTTTGTAAATTTAGCTTTAGCCTATATGTACATGTGTGAACAGCCCTTAAGTTTGGAAGAGGGTTAGAATAAAAGGGACTAGAGGCCAAAGGCAAGACATCTTTTGATCATTCAATAATCTTGGCTTTACCATTTTCTTGGAGTTAGCTTCTTCCTAGCCTATGAAGCACTCAGCCATGGCCGTCATGTATTCTTGAATCTCCAACCATTAATACATGATGAGGATGTCTTGGTGCAATAGATTTGTTAATTCTTTGTTGTAGCTTAGTTAATTTTCAATTTCAGTTAGATTTCATTCCATGGTTGATTGCTTTCATTACATTGGTATCAGAGCCATAGCTTAGATCCTTGCAGAAGTCATTTTCAAGTACTAGATTCAGTTTCCTAGGCTAGTGAGAGCAAACCATAGTTAAAAATTTGAGTGACAGGACTTGACAGGACATGGAGGATTCAAACCGGAGTTACATGTGAAAGTCTGCTACAAACAGAGATGAAGATGGTGATTCTTGGCATTAATAATGGAAGAAATGGAGGGCTCCAGCCAAAATAGCAGGACGTGATCAAGATTTGAGCCAAAAATTGGGGTAAGTGTACAAACTAATGGTTACAGGACACTTTAACTGTGGTTACTTTTGAGAAGGAAGGGTTTCTTCTTCCCTTTCCTCATTCCTTCAAGCTGCCATACAAACTGCCATGGACATTTCTTCTCAGATCTTCTTCCCATGACCTCTAATCCTCAAATGGCTTATGCAAGAGTGTAGTATGGGTCTTAAGCTACCTATGGATTACCTACATGCCTCATCTCTACCACGTTTTCATCACGTGATGCAAGAGTATGTCCAGCAACAGTTTGCGCTGTTTTTACAGCCCCCTCCCCTTCGTGATCAGCAAACGTGAACTAATCTGAGCTTGTACTCTTCATGAGAGGATCAAATGGAGTGCAACTAAGAGTCTACATCATCTTCTACTTGATCTTTCACTCCTTTTGGAAGATGGGAGCTTTCTCAAACCCTGGATATGGAGTTTTATGACAGTTTTGGACAGCACTCAAATTTCTCAGATTTCTTCATCAAGATCAAAGGGTTTTTGTTCTATCTTACTCTCTGAAGCTTCTACATACATCCTAGTACCAACATTGATTGATCTTGAAGCTTGAAGCTTTGTTGGAGCTTGGATATGGAGATTGCAAACTCTATGTATAACAGTTTGGGACAGCATTAAAGATTCCTGAAATTTTTTAAGCAATTCATGGGGCTTTTGTGGGCAAAGCATCTCTGAAGCTTCCTCAATCATTTCCCCTCAAGAATCCATCAACATTGGACCGACATTGAAGAGATTGAAGCCAATGGAGGTCTAGGTGTTCAATGGACAGCATGAAGCTTTTATGCCATTAAATTTTGGCATTCCCTCTCAAATTTCGGGATCTCTTGGACACATTGAAGCCCTCTCTATTACCTATTGCAACCTACTTCAAGTAGAGAAGGTAATTGGTCTTCATCAACCCTCATTTGGATCATTCATGGAGTCATGGAGCTTTCATGGGATCAATGGAGCTGAAGCTTATCAAGGAAGGGATTATCCTTGAATATTGAAGATCTCTTGGACTGATTTTAGTTGGATTATCAAGCTCAGCCCACCTATGTCAAGCATTATGGATTGAAGGTCATTCCATCAACAATGCTCTTCTCCAATCAATCAAATGAGGTACTCTAATCACTCTTAATTTCTCTTTACATCCAATTGTTGCTGATCTCATTTCCAATTGCTGAAGAGAAATAAGAGGATTAAATGAAGCTTTCATTCATAGCCCAATGCATTACATGAAGCCTATAGGTTATCTCAGTCATTGTCTTTACTAAACCTCTTCAATTTTACTGAAATGGCCATCTCTAAATGTCTCAAACTCTTCCATAATGAATGAGCATTACCCATCTATTTCCATTCACTGAAATCAGTAATTTCTTGAGCTTCATTACTCAATCTTTCATTGCCTAACCCTGACATGAAATTGATTGCCTATTTTGCCTCTTGATCATAAGAAAATCATTACCCAATTGGTAAGTGAGAAAAACTTTGTAAGCAGTGAGTCACTGCTGAGGTAAATACCTCTCCACTTCTCATTTACATTTCAGCCTTTTCAATTTCAATCTTGCATATCATGAAAAAGGGCAAATGAAAGGCAATTGTATTTCCTTCCTATTCCATGCATATCATACTGATTTTTAGAGCTAGAATTCACTTGCCATGTACTTGCCCACGAGGAAAAAGTGGATGCCGGGCGAGTCGGTAGGACAATAGTGAGGTGACCCTCCCCTACCGACGAGGACCCTGAAGGGGAGCGCAACCCGGCCCGAGAGGGAACTTTGCAAACCCCTCGGGTCTCGGATCCCACGTATTTTCAAGTTTAGGTGCAGGTACAAATCTCAAAGGCATTTGAAATCAGCCTACAGCATGAGAATGGACAGTGGTTCTTATGATATTGGCAAATGTATGGTATGGCAAATGTATGAAGACATATGGCTACAGTAAAATGTATACATCCTATGGTAAAGACACTATGGTTCAGTTTGAAAGATTGGAACAGAGTATGTATACATACCCTCATTAAAGATTGCAGTTTACTTTGAGTCAGACAGCCATTTTACTGGTTACTGAGGTCATTTTCAGTATGGGCAGACGTATGAGACTCTCCAACAAGGTTATGAAGATTGGTACATGCTGGGTATTGATGGTACAAGCCATTAATTGACTAGAACAGGGTATTCACTGCCTGCAGGAATTTTCAGACAGCAACAGAAAATCCCTTACAGAAATTTCTGTACTCATCCATTTTCTGCATTTGATAGATCATTGGATAGAGGGCTCTTCAAGCTTTGAACAGAGCCAGAGACCTCGTAATTTGGAGCTCTAGAAGTAGAGTTAATCAAGCTTTTCTACTACAGAAATTCAGGACAGAAATCAACCCATGGCTAGAAATAAGAAGAGAGACCCTGTTTTGGATACTATCAATGAAGAATTGAGGGAATATCAGCAGGATAGGGATGAACATCAACAGGAAAGGGGTGAACATCATGACACTTCTCAAGATGCCATTTATCGAATGCATTATGAGAACGATGAGGTCGATGCAAGCTCCACTCACTCCCCTACCAATCAACCCTTAGAGACGTCTCATATCTCAATGAATTCAAACAGTTTTCAGCAATTGTCAAATGACATAAAGGATATGAAATCAGGTTTTGAGGGTATGAGGTTGGGTATTGACAAGCTTGTAGCACTTCTTGGTGAGAAAATGTTGCCTACAGCTGGTCTTAATATCCCACACCCGCATAGGGCTGAAGAACCACCTAAACCACTTAATCCTAAGGTGGTAGGTCAATTTGAAGTTGGAGAATCATCTAAAGCTAAGGATTTTGTTCATCCCACTTCACTTCAGCCACAATTCCATCAACAAAAGGGTCACTTTCAGCCACATGGGCAGGATTTTCAAGAAAGAGTGCAAACAAATTCAAAGCATGATGAAGACATCCATGGATGCAACTCTTTCTACAAGCAATTTTACCCTCAAGCAAATGTTGGTGGTTATGAGCAAGTCCATATTAATTCAACCCCAAACTCTTATGGGCAGCCACATGGACATGTGAATTCAGCCCCAAATGCTTTTGGACAGCCACAACAAAATTTCTCTCCTCAAGTGCAGGCCAATAGGCCAAGTCCCATGTCAAATCATGGTTGGAATCAGCAAAATAATGGGCAGCAACCACCTTTCAATTCACCAATGCATGGACAACCCCCCAATGTGAGCAATACATACTTTCATCCTCAAGGACATGGTTTCCAGCCACAAAGTCATGGTATGCATTATGGACAGCAAACTCCTTATGCACAAGGGCATGGAAATAATGAATATCCTAGGCAAGGACCTTTTGGCAATTCTTTTGGGCCACAAAACCATAGTGGGCAGCAGCACCCTAATGGACAACCTCCTCAATACGAGAGAGAGTACAAGGAGAAAATAATTATCTCAAACTTCAAGGGAGAGAATCCTTCACCCACGGAGTTGGAGGAGTGGTTTGACAAGTTAGAGATGTATTTTTCTCTTTACCCAAGGCCCGAGAATGCCAAAGTAAAATTCGCAGCCCTTCATCTAGAAGGCTATGCTCACACTTGGTGGAGATATATGGCGAGGATGGGACATGACTTCTTGTCTTGGGATGCATTGAAAAATGCTATGATTGAAGTCTTTGTTTCCCCTATTGAAAAAGAGAGGTTAGAGAAAAAGTGGTATGCTCTTGAGCAACGTGGTCTCTCGGTTAGAGAGTACTCAAATCAGTTTTTGAACCTCTCGATGTATGTTCATGGGGTCTCCGATAGTGCCAAGTTGAATAAATACATATTTGGTTTGGAACCTATTCTTTCTTCTGAAGTTGGAGCCATGAATCCTACATCCCTACAAGCTGCCATTCAATTGGCTGAACGTTATGGGCAGAAATACAAGGGTTTTCAGCCAAAAACAGGGCATTCTTTTCAGCCTACGCAGTTCTCAAGGACATCAGGCCATTATGGGCATGCTAAAACTGATTTTCAGCATATTGGGAAGCCATCAAATACTTACAGCAATACCTACAGCAAGATACCCACTTTTCCTACTGTGTTTGGGTCAAAACAAAGCAGTAATTTCAGACCTAATGCTGAAAATAGATTTGATGGAAAGAGGACTGATATAAATGCCAAAACTTCAGTCCCTACTCAAGGCAAACATGTATCGAATGATAAGCTCAAAGATATGTATGCTAAAGGTCTATGCTACAAATGTGGAGAGAAATGGTCACCCGATCATAAGTCCAAATGCAAGGCCAAAAATATGAAGATTAGCATGATCATCGAGGATGATTCCGATGGTGAATCTATTGAAGGAAGCTTGGCTCAGCTTGATGTCACAACAACTCAAGAAGAGGCGCATGGAAATGAAGAGAATGTCCATGAAGAGTTCTATGATCCGATGGATGGGTTTCCTTTCGACCCGGGTGGTCATTATTTGGATGATTCATGGACTGATTTACATCCATCGCTATGTGCCATATCAAGTGATGCATGGAGTGGTTCAAGAGGGGATAATACCCTACGCCTTAAAGGTCAAATCAAGGGAAGGACCGCTCATATACTCATAGATACGGGAAGTACACATAGCTTCATTAATGCTAAGTCACTCAATGGGCTGAAATTGAATACGCATGAAATGCCTACATCACTCAAAATCCAAGTGGCAAATGGAAATTTTGAGATGAGCAATCAATGCTGTCCAAATGTACCTATCACCTTTTCTCCATTGTGCACTACATCAGTGAGTCTAATTGCATTAGAAATGGGTCCCATTGATATAATACTTGGCTGCAACTGGCTGAAATCTTTGGGCAGATTTACCATGGATCTCAACAACATGGAAATGGAGTTTAAATGGTGTGGACAACAAGTAACACTACATGGAGCTGAAAAGAAAAGAATGGAGATGATCAGTCCCAAGAAGGTTAAGAAAGAGATAAATGCAAAGGCATGTATGTTCACCGTTCTTCTTTCCAAGATTGAAGAGGATCAGCCCTCTTCTCCTACCAACAATATGGACCCATGTCTTTGTAATTTGCTGAAAGAATATGATGATATTTTCCAGCCACCTATCTCTCTTCCTCCCAAAAGAGAAGTGGATCATCCCATTGACTTGCTGCCCAATACAAAGCCCATCAACAAACCACCATATCGCCTCTCCAAAGTGGAAAGAGAAGAGGTAGAACGCCAAGTCAAAGAGCTTTTGGAAATGGGTCTCATTAAGGCAAGCCAATCACCTTTTGCTTCTCCAGTCCTTCTTGTGAAGAAGAAAGATGGCTCCTTTCGAATGTGCATTGATTACCGCGATCTCAACAAGGTCACTATCAAGAATAGGTATCCCATACCTAGAATAGATGATCTCTTAGATGAATTGAAGGATGCCAAGGTGTTTTCAAAAATTGACTTGAGATCGGGATATCATCAAATACGCATGAAGGAAGGGGATGAATTCAAAACAGCCTTCAGGACGGAGAGGGGTCTTTATCAGTTTATGGTTATGCCTTTTGGGTTGTCAAATGCTCCAGCCACATTCCAGTCTCTCATGAATAAGATACTTCAGCCATTGCTCTTTAAAACAGTTTTGGTATTCTTTGATGACATTTTGATCTATAGCAAGAATAAAGAAGACCATTTGCAGCATGTAAAAGAGGTCTTTGACATATTGAGGATACACAAACTGTTTGCCAAGGCCACTAAATGCTCTTTTATGACAAAGGAAGTGGAGTACTTGGGTCATATAGTGGGAGAAGATGGAATCAAAGTGGATCCTAAGAAGGTTCAGTGCGTCAAAGAATGGCCTACACCAACCAATGCCACTTCATTAAGAGGGTTCCTTGGTTTGTCATCCTTTTACCGACGGTTTATGAAAAACTATGCTCATATTGCAGCTCCTCTTACCGATCGGCTGAAAAAGGAGGCCTTCTTTTGGGATGAGATCGCGGACAAGAGCTTTAATGAGCTGAAAGAATTGCTTGTTTCAGCACCCATACTAGTTTGCCCTGATTTCTCCAAGACTTTTACCATTTATGCAGATGCCAGTGGTAGAGGTTTGGGAGCAGTTTTGGTACAGGAGCATGGTGTCATTGCATTTGAGAGCAGAAAATTTGATGACAAAGAGAGAGAGATGCATGTTTATGAGCAGGAGATGCTTGCTATTTTACATGCAATCAAGAAATGGCACCACTACCTCTATGGGACACACTTCAAAGTCAAAAGCGATCATAGGGTCTTGAGATATTTTCTCTCGCAGCCCAATCTTTCTCCCAAGCAAAAGAGATGGTTGGCTACTTTGCAATCATATGATTTTGAAATATCATACATGGCTGGCAAGGATAATGTGGTGGCTGATGCGTTATCAAGAATGTGGGCATGCAGTCTATCTACTGTGTCTACCATCTATAAGGAGTGGATTGAAGACATTCAAGAGGAATATGTGCTTGATGAGCATGCTGCCCATATTTTACAGAAATTACAGCAAGGGTGTGATGCTGAATTTCCAAATTTTAAAGTGCATAATGGCCTCTTATGGTTTAAAGGTAAAGTGTACTTGATTCCCAGCAGTAAATTCAAGTTGAAGGTGCTTCAAGAGATGCATTCATCGCCAATGGCTGGTCACTTGGGCCTTTTCAAGACGTTTGATAGAGTTCATCAAAGTTTTTATTGGAAAGGTTTATGGAAAGATGTTAAAGAGTATGTATCTCAATGCTTGGAGTGTCAGCAAAATAAGGATTCCACTCTATTACCAGCTGGCTTACTTCAGCCTTTACCTATACCTACGGGCAAATGGACAGATATTTCCATGGACTTCATAACGGGATTGCCTACTACCAGTCATGGATGGAATAGTATCTATGTGGTAGTTGATAGATTGACCAAATCAGCCCACTTTATTCCAACTAAAGTCCAATATTCAGCAAGACAAGTCGCCGAGCAATTTATGGAAGGTGTGTTCAAACTACATGGTATGCCTATGAGAATAGTATCAGACCGTGATTCGAAGTTTATGGGCAACTTTTGGAAAAGTCTATTCTCTTCTATGGGTACTTTCCTCACTCCTAGCACGGCCTATCACCCTCAGACTGATGGGCAAACGGAGAGAGTCAATCATTGGGTGGAAGTGTACCTTAGGCATTATTGTCATGACACACAAGCTTCATGGGATCGTTGGATCCACCTTGCTGAATTTTGCTATAATAACACGCATCACATGAGCATTGGGATGTCTCCGTTTGAAGCTCTTTATGGGTATAAAGTTCAACTTCCATCAGTTTTATTTCATGAAGACATCAACCCACAAGCAAAGGAAGAGTTGGAAAGAATGGAGTTGCTCATGAGGCAATGCAAGGACAGCATAAGGAAAGCACAAGACGTAATGAAGGTCTATGCTGATGAGAAAAGAAGACATTTAGACTTCAAGGTTGGAGATTGGGTATTTCTCAAAGTGCCCAAGACGCATTATGCTTCACTAAAGGGTGGGAATAACAAGCTTGCTCATAGGTTTTATGGACCATATTTGATTCTAGACAAAATTGGAGAGCTTGCTTATAAACTTCAGCTACCATCCTCCACTAGAATACATGATGTATTCCATATTTCACAGCTGAAGAAGTATGTTGGGCCCGATGTACAAGTATTGGAAGAGTTACCACCATTGGATGAGGCAGGACTGATCATATATGAACCTGAAAGCATTATTGGAAAGAGAGAGAAAGTTCTCAGAAATCGTACTCTCATTGAGTATCTTATTAAGTGGAAGAATTTGCCCATTGAAGAGTCTTCTTGGCAACCATCCACTTATGTCAGTAACTTTCCTTGGCTATTACAGGATGATATATGATGCAGTATGCAGTGACTGTGCAGAGACAGCTTGCTGTATGAAATTTCTGCAGACAATAAAGCTGTCCTGACTTCATCAAAATTTGATTCTGATGTTATGGGGTGATACTTGGGAGTGTATACTTCGTTTCCACACCTCGTACGCCATATTTGGACCAATATATCAAAAGTTATGGCAGTTTTAGTGAATCAGCCCTGTTTGGACAGCAGCCAGTTTTCTCACAGTTTGGTATGCAAAAGGTCTTCTTTTCATGGACAGTGCTTTCTTATCATTTGGAAGATGAATGGGCATGATTACTATTATTCTTGACTTGGATATAGGCCCTTACTTCTTGGTTTTGAGGACAAAACCATCTTCAGGAAGGGATGGTTTGTCATGAAGGAAAAATACAACATTAATATTTGCACCTTGGATTAATTCCAGCCTTTGTAAATTTAGCTTTAGCCTATATGTACATGTGTGAACAGCCCTTAAGTTTGGAAGAGGGTTAGAATAAAAGGGACTAGAGGCCAAAGGCAAGACATCTTTTGATCATTCAATAATCTTGGCTTTACCATTTTCTTGGAGTTAGCTTCTTCCTAGCCTATGAAGCACTCAGCCATGGCCGTCATGTATTCTTGAATCTCCAACCATTAATACATGATGAGGATGTCTTGGTGCAATAGATTTGTTAATTCTTTGTTGTAGCTTAGTTAATTTTCAATTTCAGTTAGATTTCATTCCATGGTTGATTGCTTTCATTACATTGCCACATCATCATATTTATGTTTTTGCTGCCATCAGCCCACCATGTCATCACCAGCCTGCTGCATTGCAGATTTTCTCTCTCCTCTACTTGTCTAACATAGATGTAACCTCTAGACTACTGCATGTGCTATTGCCAAACACCTTTGGAGGCTGCATTGCTGAGTTTCATGATCCATCAGAGTACGACACACTCTCCACCTCATTATCTCTACCTCGATCCTCAAGACACAAGTGTTCAAGGTTCAGTATTCATTCACTAAGTATGTTGCTGCATGAGCATTGTATTACTCAAATTCATTCTTTCCAAATTATTCACTATGTTCACTGTCTCTAAGTTACCCGAACCCTGACTGTGTTTTGTTATTAGTTTGTGCTTTGTCATACGATTGTAGTTGCATTTTTGGCATTAGGGCATTTCTTCACAGCTTGTTCAATCAGCACATCATCTCATCTCTGAGCATACATTTGTTGGTCGTTTTGCCTCATGGACCTACATAGACTATAGACAAATCTTCATTTTGGTGCATGTAGGCTAGGCTAGATATCACGTTGGGCTACCAAGCAGTTTAATCAATCCATTATTCACCTTGGAGTCTCTGTACAAACAAATATTACAATCTAATCTGAGTCATTTAAAAGCTATTTAAAAACATCCTTAGGATGAAATTCAAGGGAAAAGTATAGTGTCATACAACCTACAAAAGTTGGATAAGTGATCTATAAAATAGACAACCCCTTGTCTAGCTGGATACAAATTGATCATGTGATTCTGATAGGTCGAGTGAATTGTGTGACTGCCTGTTACATGTATACCATCCAAGTTCTTGATTGCTGTTTATGGTGGCATCCAGATCATGCCTAAACTGCTGAACTTTTACCAGCCATCACCTCACACTTGTTTTGCTGATCAGTCCCTAGCAGTAGCTATCAGCAAAAACACTGCTACTGCTGTGTTTTTGGCATAAGATTGGAGTTCCAGTTCTGCCCTGCATAAGCTCTGTGCTGCCAGTTCAGCCTGCATCCTAATGTGTTTTTGCATCAGATCAACTCACTTGCTGCCTTTGGTGAGAGCTCAGCATAGGTGTTGAAATTGTTCAACCTCATTTCATAAAAACACCTGCATTCAACACAGAGCTTTGTATGGCCCGACCACTTTGTGTCTGGTGGCATCCCACTTTTGTCTCATACATATGCCACTCCATTGTATATGACACATCAAAATCATTAAATAATTACACAAAGGTCCATCATTCTCCACTCTCCATTGTCCTCAAGCAGTTTGAGGCAACTGATCAGTCACCTGTATGAGGAAGTTACACAATTCGACAAGGGCATGATGCAGAATTACCTATGAACAAATTGTCTACACCACAGCCAGATCTTTCTGCAGAAAGATGGTAAAGCCAGCTTGTAGTTGCATCACACATTCAAGACAATGCCAAAGCCAGCTTGTAATCGCATCAGAACTTCACAGCTAAGTATTTCTGGTGTCCAAAATGGAAGGCATCACCATCAGTCTCCAGCAATGAATATATACCCTGCAGGCCTTTATACATTTACTCAGTACGCCTAAGTCATCCAGACATAAAATAGAATTGCATCTAGAAAACAAATAGCCTGTAGTGTTTCAAAAAAAGAGTAAAAAGAAGAAAGATTGACTCGGGCTAGTATCTAAGACAACGGAATTGTGCGGCAAGAGGCCTTTCCGATCAAAGTCGGGGAATATAGACGAATAGAGCATCCCTAAGTCATACTAAGGAGAAGTATAAATGTAAGCATGATAAGCCACAAAACAGTCTTGGACGTATACATAAGTGACAGTGAAGTAATGTTGCAGGATGCTCCTGAAAACGCTAACAAAAGTGATACGTGCAGACCATTGCATAAACATAGATACGTTAAGACATCGTTAACTATTCTCCCGTTTGAAATTATTTCCCAGGCAGGGAAGAAAAAGAAGACGATGATGACGATGATTCAAGCCTGGAAATGAAGCAGCAAATGAGAGAGAGTGTGCCTGTCATCGTCAGAGGAAGAGGTCTCTGAATCTTCTTCGACTTCGAGCTGCTCCATGTCTAGCTCGCGGATGCGTTGGAGGTGGAGGCGCTCGCTGTCAGGCATAGCATCGTCCTCCATCGAGATCCTCCTGTCTATCTGTCTCGTTCTACGGAGGTGATCGCAATGCTCCTCTCCTGCTGTTACGGGACGAAATGAGTCTCTCGTTCAGATGAATGCATGCTTTAACAAGTTCATCACGGATGAAGTTGGGCTTTCCATGATTTTTGAATTATTGTAAATATAAATATATGAATATTCCACACAATTTCTGAAAGGAATAATGATTTTCAGAGGCGTTTCACATGCTGCGTAATTTGAGTTAGCTACGAACCTTGTAGTTGGCACTAATGCCCAAACAAGCACCAAGCCTACATGGCAATTGTAGGATGATTTCCAAACCTCAATTTTTTCCCTATATTTTACAATTTGCTTTATAAAACGTGCTTCTGGTACATTTATGTTTCACTTGCTCGATGGCTTTGCCCACTCTTGTTCTCAACATCATTTTTGCTAGAGCACTTCCGATGGCAGCCCATGTATGGAGATGGAAGAGCCAAGATTTTCTCTTATGTCTCTACCTCTCTTCTTGACAATCTCCACTTAATGTTCTTCTCGACTAAATATGTTGAAATGTGGAGGATCGTTGCTTAAGGCTTGCTAGAGCGAGTCTCCTTTTCTTCTAATGTATTTTGATGCTCATCCATCCATTGATACACTTTCCATTGAGGTGATGGTGATGCATGGACTGGATTTTTAATGAGTTTCCTTAGCATCCAATGCATAGGACTTAAATGGATTCTTAATGAGTTTCCATTGAGGATATGCAATCCTTTAGATAGCCATGTACCATGCATTATCCAAAGGCCAATATAAGTAATGGCATGCCTCTCAAAATGAGGCTAGAGGCATCAAGAGGAAATTTAAAACATGAAACCTTTGTGGAAACCATACCCACACTAAGCTCCCCCCATGAGGCATTATTTAGGAAGCAATCCATTTAGAGTATGGGTGGAAACCTAGACAACAAGAAATGGATTCTTAAGCTACAACTTCTACTTCTTGTGTTGGTAGTGAAAGGACTACTCTAGAGGTAGTGCAATGGGTGCTCCATTGGGAAGGCATCTATCAAGAGGATGTGATCACAATAGGGACATAAATGATAGTATTTTGGAAAAATCATATTTAGAGGTCTTAGAGGTGTGGGAGAATAGTGCAATCACCATGTAAGACACTAGTGGAAGGCATGGTATCTCCAGGAAGTACAGATATATATGTATGCATTATTTAGAGTATCCAATATATGTAGTTTTATTTGGGGTCCTTGTAAAGCCTTGTGCTACAAGATTCCAAAGCCTCAAACTTTCTATTTAGCAAAATTACATGTTACAATAGTATATTGCATGCAAATGTGTATTTCCAAAATTCTTAGCTAATTCTTTTCATATGAACATTTCACAAATATTAAAAGGAATAGCTTTACATGAGAGGCAATAAAAGCACATTATTTCAAGTCATAAGGTCTTTATACATGTATGACAAATAATGTCCTAGTGCATTCTTAGAAGTTGAGAGAGAAATTGTGAGTACTTCTTATAGCAATCTCTCTTTTGGTGAAAGACAAATCATGCTTGATTTTTCATGTGCAATCTTACCCTTCAATATTAGATAGGAAAGCCCATATCTAGAAGTTTCTATCACTTTTAGCTTTTTTTAAAAAAATGGGCTATAAAACCTTTGGAGAAATCAACATGTGAAATTGTAATAACATCAATTTAAAAATGGGCTTGAGGCAATTAGTTCAACTAGATTCATGGCCTATCATTAATAAGTATAAAATACTATTGTGTATATTTAAGAAACACATTATACATGCCAAGTGCTCTTATTGTCAAACTTAAAGACTCATGATGGTTTCTGAACAAATTTTGTAGATAACAATTACAAATACTTGCACATTAATGTAGCCTAATTTTTAAATTGAATTTAACCTCTCCACTTGATATCATTTCTGCAAACATCAATGTAATATTTACAAGTGCATGATGTAGGGATATTAACGCAGTCCTCACCCTTTTAGTACTTTCCTTTGAGTTAAATCTCTCCTCGTAAAAAATAGATAATGTTCTTACCCACTATTGAGTGACGTAAAACAACTCATCTATGTAAACTTGCCTTAATGATGTCAAATCACCTACCAAGGTGAAGTTTTTCCAATGTGGATTTGTTAGCATTGCCATTTAGGGCATTTGCTTATATAGATGGAGCCACCTCCCTCAAAGAACAAATCCTTAAAATATATGAGCTTTGTATCCTAGGGATGACAAATCACAAGTAGCTAAAACACATTGGAATCTAAGGCCACCATGTCCTCATTACTACATCATATTGAGCTTTAAAATACCCCAAGCGATGGACCAAATAACAATCCACACCTCATGAATGTTGATGTTATAATCCAAAGTAGATGTGAGATGAGTAACTTGAGTTGTCAAGGGATGGTGCAATTATGTTGGGCAAATCCTCATGACTAAGGTAGCAAGGATTATCCAATAGTGATGATGTAGCAAGGATTTTCTCTTGATTCATCACCTTGTCATTGAAATTTTCTAAAATGTCTCCTCTTTCCTCTCTTGCTATGCATTATAGTTTAAATATGCTTCAAGGATTATCAAGTTTGTAGCTTTGTAGAGAGAGAGAGAGAGAGAGAGAGAGAGAGAGAGAGAGAGAGAGAGAGAGAGAGAGAGAGAGCTTTTTCTTTAATTTTCTAAAATAAACTAGTCTTTCTCAAAAAATAAGAGATCCACACATTTCAAGGCTAAGTGGACCACTTAACTAAAGTTAACAATGGGCAATTTTTTTGGGACCTACACCACCTTGTCACCACACCATTGTATAAGCATATGCCCTAAAGGGCAATGCTAACAAACCCACATATGAAAAACTTTACCTTGGTAGGTGATTTTACATCATCATTAGTGCTAATTTACACACATGAGTTGTTTTATGCCACTCAACAATGGAGAAGAACATTATCTACTTTATGGGGATAGATTTAACTACAAGAAACTTACCCTTATGGTAAGGGCTATATTAATATCCATGCATCATGCATTTGTAAATATTACATTGTTGTTTACATAAATAATATAGAGGTTAAATCCAATTTAAATATCGGCCTACATTAATATGCACCCACTTGTAATTGTTATTTTTAAAAATTATTTAGAAACAATCATGAGTCTTTAAGTTAAACAACATGAGCACTTGGCATATATAATGTGTTTCTCCAATATACACAAGAGTGATTCATACTTGTCAATGATAGGCCACGAATCTAGTTGAATTAATTGCTTCAAGCCCATTTTTTAATCAGTCTTATTGCAACTTTGCATGCATATTACTCCAAATGTTTTATAGCCCATAAAAAGAGACACTAAATGTGATAGAAACTTCTAGATCTTGGATTTCCTATTTAATATTGAAGGGTAAGATTACACATAAAAAATCAAGCATGATTTCTCTTTCACCAATAGAGAGATTGGTACAAGAAGTACTTGCAATTTCTCTCTCAAGTTCTAAGCCATTAAATGCATTGGGACATTATTTGTCATATGTGTATAAAAACCTTATGACTTGAAATAATGTGCTTTTATTGTCTCTTATGTAAAGCTATTCCCTTTAATATTTGTGAAATGTGCACTTGAAAAGAATTAACTTTGAATTGGGGAAACACACATTTGCATGTAACATGTAATTTTGCTAAATAGCAAGTTGGAGACATTGGAATCTTGTAGCACAAGGCTTTGGAAGGACCCCAAATAAAACTACATACAATTGTAAATGTAATTTTGCTAAATAACAAGTTGGAGACTTTGGAATCTTGTAGCACAAGGCTTTGCAAGGAACCCAAATAAAACTACATATGTTGTATACTCTAAATAATACATACATACATATATGTACTTTCTACAAATACTTCACCTTCCACAATCGTACATGGTGATTACACCATTCTCCCACACTTCTAATGCCTCAATATACGATTTGTCCAAAAGACAACTAGGTGCTCCGCACCTAGTCTCCTTTAGATGCTACATGCTAGCTTAAAGTTTAGCGCTTCATGCCAAACTTCAAAGCACCACTGTCACTATTGGTTATTAACACATTTCATGTCTTGATGCATTAATATGCAAGCTAGTGAAAGGACGAAGGCTTGTGAGTTCCCTCACACTTCTTCATTTTATAGGCACTGCCCCCCCAATGGCAAAGCTCGCTATACCTACATAATGTTCACAGAAGTTGTCACAAGAGCCTTCATATTTGCAAGAGCCTTCTTTCACGACTGGTCCCCTTTCCACTCTATTCCAATGGTTTGGCCTTGCTTTTCACCCTACATATGCTAGCTCAAGCTCCTAGAGAGAGAGAGAGAGAGAGAGAGAGAGAGAGAGAGAGAGAGAGAGAGAGAGAGAGAGAGAGAGAGAGAGAGAGAGAGAGAGAGAGAGAGAGAGAGAGGGTCATGATTTGAGTTTTGGTTGGGGGGTCACTCACACACACACACACATTTATTAATGTATTATATAACATCATTATAATATTACATTTACATATGCCATTATAGATATACTATATATCATGATAAATTAATATATAGTACACACACACACACACACACATATAACCATATAAATATCGTTTTAACAGTTTAATGTTTAACATTAATATTCAACATTCAATGTTTTATGTTTTTCTTTAACATCATCGTCACCTCTCACACAACGCTCGTCTTCTACATTGCGATAATGCTCGACCCATTCTTTTATAGGTGGCTCCTCTACACATTAAAAAGCACATTTTACTTATGGGATACCTTTTTTTTCCTCACTCTCTCAAAAAAAATTATTCCCTTGTCTCTCTCTCCCACACCCAAATATTTCCTCTCTCTCTCTCTCTCTCTTTCTCTCTCTACTTTTTTTCACTTGCTCTCTCTTTTTTTTCTTCCCTTGCCTCTATCTCTCTCACACCCAAATATTTCCTCTCTCTCGATTTCTCTCTTCCCAAATCTCTTTCTCTCTCTCTCTCTCTCTCTCTCTCTCTCTCTCTCTCTCTCTCTCTCTCTCTCTCTCTCTCACTCACTAATTTTTTTGTCTTTCACTCTTTTTTCCTCTCTCACACACACACACACTCTCTCTCTCTCTTTCTCTCTCTCCCCCCCAATTCTTCTATATCTTTGTCTCTCTCACCCAAAATATTCCCCCCTCTCTCTCCCTCCCGAAATTTCTTCTTCTTCTATGTATCTCTCTTTACTTTTTTCCTTGGTCTCAGTTTTTTCTTCCCTCGACTCTGTTAAAATGTTCTCTTTCTCTCTCTCTCTCTCTCTCTCTCTCTCTCTCTCTCTCTCTCTCTCTCCATCTATAAAATTTAGAGAGAGAGAGAGAGAGAGAGAACCTCTTTAAATTTAAAACACACACACACACATACACACACTCTCTCTCTCTGCCTATTGAGGGCCGTTACACACCCGAACGTGGCCACCCAAGTCTTCGTGTTGATGCCAATAGGAAGGGCAAAAGGCAAAAAAGGGTGCCCTCCTCTTACACACTGGGGGCACTTGGTATGTAGCTACAACGATGGGGGGTATTAAATGCTCCCCTCGCCTTGTTTCGGTGTTCCATAGGGCGGGGGAGCTCCCTCATCTGATTCCGTCTATGGGCTAGGGTGTGGGCTCCTCTGTTGTGCTCACCAATCACAGTAGAGGTCCTGAGGCCAGGTCCCTCTCTTTCTTGTTGCATGAGCTGTTGGTTGTCTCTGCCGATGTGCTATTGTGTAGACGTCCCTGGAGTCGCCATGCCTATTTATGGATTGTGATTAGGTGAGAAGTCTTTCCTATTGTTTGTGCAGTCTGTCCACACCTTGTTTAGGGTTGCATGGTAATGCATGGTTTTTGGTTACAAGTTTAGGGTAGCTGTGGTCTCGAACAAATGGAGGTGTTGTTGTAATCTTGCTCATCTATCACAAGTATGCTCTCTCTCTCTCTCTCTCTCTCTCTCTCTCTCTCTCTCTCTCTCTCTCTCTCTTCTCTCTTCTCTCTCTCTCTCTCTCCCCCTCCCTCTCTCTCTCTCTCTCTCCCTCTCTCTCTCCCCCCCCTCTCTCTCTCTCTCTCTCTCTCTCTCTCTCTCTCTCCCCTCCATTGCTATGGTAGTTGCTTCTGCAAGGAAGGTACATAAAGCATGAGTTATAGAATAGTTTATGGAACATGTGAACTACAATGCTAATGATTGCCTATCAAACCAGGTCCATGATCTTCAAATCTGGGTTTTTGAAATGTAGCAGCAAAAAGAGAGAAGCAATACTCAAAAGAACTAAAATACATAGAGAAATATATTATTGTCAGCTTGTAGACTAAGAAGTATTTGACATATAAAAGCACTTATGCTCGTCAATGGAAACTTCTCTCTTCTGTGATTGTTTCATGTAATATGCATGATCGCCTTCTACACGGGAAAATCTGAGAAAAGGGTATACACTAAAGTTGTTTTTCTTTACCGCACTCTTATTTGTTTGCTAAGCATTTAATCTGAGATAGAGGATTCCTATGCATCATGATAGAGGAGTTCCTGAATTTAGATAAGGGCCTATCCTATCTATACGCTGAAGTTCCCGAATTTGGGTTTAAATCTATTTTTTCTCTATTTGGTCTTGAAATTAAGGAGCTCCTATGCATCTTGATAGAGAAGTTCCTATGTACCATGATAGAGGAGTTCATGAATTTGGGTTTTAATCTAAATTTGGTCATGTCCTATGCATCATGGTTGGGCTTAAATCTATTTTTTCTCTATTTGGTCTAGAAAATAAGGAGCTCTTATGCATCATGATAGAGGAGTTCCTATGCATCATGATAGAGGAGTTCCTAAATTTAGATAAGGGCTTGTCCTATCCATCCGCTGAAGTTCCTCAATTTGGGTTTAAATCTATTTTTTCTCTATTTGGTCTTGAAAATAAGGAGCTTTATAAGATGGTGAACTAACAATGGTAGATCTATTATGAAACAACCCATATGTTTATCTAAACATTATTGTTGTAAAGGAGCTAAAATTTCTTCGCATTTTGCGGCCCATTGATTAGAACTAAATAGGCATAATCTCTTTTCTAAGAAATCTTTAGGCATGTGTACATAAGCAATGGATGAAACTTGGTTAATCCCTTGTAAGGTAATAGTTGTTTCAAGAATCTGTATCTCATAAAGTTATGCACAGAATGATCTTGTATATGGATTGGCATGTGTACATAAGCAATAGATGAAACTTGGTTAACCCCTTGTAAAGGGATAGTTATTTCAAGAACTTGTGTCTCGTAAAGTTATGCATAGAATGATCTTGTATATGGATTGGCATGTGTGCATAAGCAATAGATGAAACTTGGTTAATCCCTTGTAAGGTGATAGTTATTCCAAGAAGTTTAAACTAAAAAAGCATATGAAAAAGTATACGTTTGGATTAGATTGGTGGCATCATGGTATAGCCAAGCTCAAATTAGCTATGTACAAAGGAAATTATGTTTTTGTAAAAACCTATGTGGATTCTAGTTGTTTGACAAGTTTTGACATACTGTAGTCAGTTTCTATAAAAGCTACTTTAACTTTATAGTTCATAGTTTGGTAGTTAGATACAATTGTTTGACCATACCAAAGTAGAACATTACATCCAAATTGATGAATAGGATCTAATTATACATTGATAAGCTCATTTGAATATGTTTACACTAAGACCTTTTTTTCGTATTGGCCCCTTCCTATTGGCCTGTGTTGGTGGACTTGGGCGGCCATATTTGAGTGTGTAACGGCCCTAATTATACAACGATTATGTATACAGATTGTCCCGTAAAGTTATGCATGCACTTATTATGCATATATTGATATTGTCTCATAAAGTTATGCATTCTACAATTATGCATACACAAATTCTCTGATAAAGCCACGCAAAGAACAATAAAGTTATGCATAGAATGTGAATCTATATCTTGTATAGTTATGCATAAAATGGTATTGTGTATGGATTGTCTCATAAAGTTATGTAAATAACAATAATGGAGAATTTATGTAAAGAACAATAAACTTGTTTGTCCATTCACATATTGTAAATAATGGATCAATTTTCATGCGTAAGGTGGAGCTCGATGGATTCTCAAGAGAGCACTAACATGGCCTCGGCACCACCACAACAAGAACCACAAGCAATAAGTTCCTGTGATGCAATCCAAGACACATGTGATGAGGTTGACCTGGTCCAAACCCAAGTACCAATGGTGCCACATTCTAAGAATGCCAACAAGCAACGTCCACGATGAACTTCATCGGAGTCTGATGCACCAAAACCTCCTAAACTAAAGAGGGCACGGAAAGGAAAGAGTTAGAATCACGCACTTGAGACAAAAGATCATTCAACAACCACAAAAAAACCATTTGCTCAGTGGAAGGATGGATGGACACTACAACTCATTCACATTCGAGGATCCATGAGTGCAGAGTTCTCAAAGCCATCGAAATAAGGAGTGGATATATGGTCCAAGGTAGCCACACAGCTAGGATCACTATCTTTGGAGTTTGACAAAGATGGTGAGGCATGCAAAAAACATTGGGGACATGTCTATGAGTCATATAGAAAGGATAAGGCCCACAACTCCATATCAGGCACAATGATCGCAATATCACTTGTAAATGCTATGATCTTGTGGATGAATATATGTGGAATCGTGCCAATGTTGTCAGGATGCACATGCCTCGTCTGTTGGTGGGTTTTCTTCTCCAAAAGACAACATTACATCAATTTTCGATGATCCAGGTGAGCACATCCAGGAAGACATTGGCTCCAATGAGCCTCCAAAGATCAAGCAAGATCAAACAACCAGCCAAGGAGCATGCAATAAGAAGGGTAGAAAGATAGAGGAGTCTCTTAGTGACATGGCTAGCACTGCGCGATCAATGTAAGCCAACCAAAAAGCAAACTTAGAGGAAAAGAAAGCATTTGAAGAATGCAAGCTCGTTATCATGGATACACTTGCCTCCTCTGTATTTGGTCTGTTAGATGTAATCAAAATTCTTAAAAAGGAATGATGGTTTCAACAGTAGATGAATATGGAACTTTTTGAAAAAAAATGTTTTTAAGCTTACTTATACATCTCTCTTCAATTGTCTCATAAAGTTTCATCAAATTTTTGACAGGCGAATGGACAACGAAAGTCTTCTGATATTGTGTGTCATTGGTGTTGTAGTTGTTGTCATGGCAATGTTTTAGCTATTGTTAAGTGATTCGGATAATGCATATGATGACAATATGCAATTCATACTTTGATGGAGTGCATGGCTCAAGGTTATGCTGCATGTTGAGCTAGGATAGGTCAATGAAGGCATGATCGACGGTCGTGCTGGGCCTATCCAAGACCACAAACTTTTATGGAGTAGGGGCTTCTGGGGAGTTATTCAAACGGAATGTTTAAAAGAAGGTTATGAGTTAGCAGGAGTACATTTGAATATCTCGTTGCAAAGTTAGCACCACAAATGTGACACAAGAACACGAACTATATATGAGCAATACTAACATGTCGAAAAGCGGGTTTGTGTGGCTTTGCATCGCTTGGTGATCGGCTCAAATTTGGGATTTATAGTTGATTTGTACGGAGTCTCAACTTTGTTTACACAGTTGGTTGTTTTGGACTTTTGCAATGCACTAGCTGCATCTGGATTGCATGGTATGTACATAAAGTGACTAGCATCACAACAAATGCAAAAATATGCAAATGCATTTCAAGCCCTTCAAGGTATACCGTATGGTTCAGTAGATGGTAGTCATAGACCCATCATTGCCCCAAGAGAGAACCACGAAGATTATTTTAATAGGAAGGGCTTTCACTCAATTATTCTACAGATCAATGTGGTAGCCAATTGTGTTGTTTGGGATTATGATGTTGGTTGGGCAGGTTATATGCACAATTAGAATGGTTTTCAATGTTTAGATCTAGGAAAATGATACACAAACAAAGCTCTGGGACAATACTGTCTACTAGGCGATTGTGCTTATCTTGCATGCTTTTGGATGCTTTTTCCTTTCAAGGGTAGTAAGGATAGACTATCTCCGAAACATTATTGTTGGAACTACATACAATCAAGTACTTGTATGCCAGTTGAAAGAGCACTTAGTATCCTTAAAGCACGATTTTGTACATTGTTGAAGAGATGTGATATGCTTTTACAAAATGTCTCAAAGATGGTGGTAACATGCCTTGTTCTACATAATATATGCATTGTGTGTGGAGATAGTTTTGATGATGCATGGATATGTGAAGCGACATCGGAACTTGAGAGAGAAAATAATGCATCTTTTCGAGACATAGACCAGCAAAATAGTTTGAGGAATGGATTAGCAGAGGTTGCTATGCTAATAAACACATGTACCACCCACGCAAGCAATACAAAGAGCTCAATTAGCGAAGCCAACAATGGGGGCAAGCCATCCTGGGGGAGCATCTCAAAGAGACAACATTTCTTGACGAGCCATGTTTCAAGAGAGGGAGAACACAAATGCGAGAATAGTCTTTGGTGATTTTGACTCTGCGGAGGAGATTGATGATGAAGACAATGGTGAGTAAACTTCTATAGCATCTACATTGCAGGTGGAAAGGTGGAAAGAGGGGTGGTGTGCTAATAAAATTTCCCTCTTTCCACCTTTCTGCAGAGAGCTAGGTAGAGCCATGCCTCAACAACATGGTGAAGGGGTTTCACTCCCCTGCTCTCTTTTTCATTAATAATTTTTGTTAGTTTTATTAGTCACTTTTTTTAAAAATCTAGTATCAATGATTGTGTTTAATTAGGTATTTAAATAATAATTATTATTCCAATAACGATAAACATCCATAGTGTCCCTTCATTCACATGTGATAGTGTCCCCGATACATAGGTGATGGCTGATGTGTAAACGATTGCGGATAGAAGATTGATGGACACTTATTGACCACAAAAAGTATCCGCCACCCAGTGTGTAAGCAGTGCCCAAGTCAACTTTTCCTGTGCCCACCAACTGGGTAGAGATTGGCTGGGCAATGGTGGTGTGTAATGAGCCTAATGTTGAGAGAGAGAGAGAGAGAGAGAGAGAGAGAGAGAGAGAGAGAGAGAGAGAGAGAGAGAGAGAGAGAGAGAGAGAGAGAGAGAGAGAGAGAGAGAGAGAGAGAGAGAGAGAGCTCTTTTCTCAACTGCGTGTTGCTACCACACTGACCTCACCTACTACCATGGTTGCCCATGTACCTGCAATCCACCTACGCTCCAAGGTCACTTGTTGTCTCGCTACTGTAGATGCATGTTATGTTTGACATTGCTTTTTCATTGTCCTACTATTGCAAATGCTACCTCATTACTACCCGCCATGCCGTAGTAGACACCGCTACCACCTTGATGCGCAACACCCAAAGAGAGAGAGAGAGAGAGAGAGAGAGAGAGAGAGAGAGAGAGAGAGAGAGAGAGAGAGAGAGAGAGAGAGAGAGAGAGGATCGCTCGCCACATGACGCCATGGATGACACTAAGGAAGAGAGTGTGTGTGTGCATGTGTGCACACAAGCTACCAATTACTTGCTGTCCATGGAGCCTCTAGGCCACTGCTGCGCACTATGAGAGTGAGAGAGAGTTTTCACATGCACATTGTTAACCCCAATTCGAGATAGAAAAAAAATAAGTCAAGAATGCGGATGGAATGGAAGAAGAAGGATGGAGAACAACTAAAAGTGCAAGGGCGGTCTAAAAAATTAAGCCAAAGGCAAAAGCACATTTTTAAATGTAAGGTGCCCATAAAACAATTGTAAAAGAGTACCAGTCTCCCTCCTATGCAAATTGAAAACATAGATGGGCATAGATAAAGAGATAAGGCAAATAGAAGGAGATGGAAAAGAGGACCTTGCTACAATGGCCAGTCATGTAAAAAGAAATGACTGCTCAAAAGGGATTTAGGGTTATGTATAAAAGCCAAAAAGTGAATAGAGAAGCTCATTCTTTGGTGTGTGGCAAAAGTGGACTCATCTTCTTCTCTTCTTTTTACTTGTTTGTGTATGCTTGAGTGAGGGAGTGAGGGAGGAGTGTGTGAGGGTGAGGGATCTCGAAGGCGAAGCTCTCCATCTTCTCCTCTCTTCTTCTTCTTCTCTTCTCTTCTCTTCTCTCATCTCGCGTGCGACCATGGAGAATGGAGCTTGTGGAGGCTTGAGGATACTTAAGCTTGCATCACGAATCGTGGAGCTACCAATGTGCTTGAGGGAGGACGCAACTCACTCGAGCATCGAGGTAAGCTCACTACACTTGGTAGGATCGAAGGTGCGTCGACTAGGTGAGAGATAGCCATAGGTGCTCGCTTGAAACGCTTGAAGGGATAAGCAGTTTGTGGGTCTTGGTGGTAGAGTGGTGAGTTCGCCCTCTACATTTTGGTTTTATTGTCAAGACCAATGGATTCAAGCTTGAGTGCTTGCGTGCCACCTCACTCGAGCATTGAAGTAAGGGTTCATCCCCAAACCGGAGCTTGAGATAGATAGGAGGTTTTGGGTTTTATATCCTTGAAGCAAGTAAGTATTTTGTGTTTTTTATGATTAGGCAAGTAGGAGAAATCATTTCAGTACTTTACTTTTGATTTTTGTTACACTTAGAGTAGGTGGGATCAAGAAATCGAAGCGGAAAGCTTTAGGGTTGCTATTGTAAAATAGTCCCAAACAAGGCACGGATCAAGAAAAAAAGGAAAAAAAGAGTGCTTGAATGGATTTATGCCGCTAAGAGAGTAATTGGAGAGGTCATAATCCTTAGCCAGGAAGGCTTTATAACCCAAGAGGCCAAGGGAGAGCTCATTTGCAACTGTAACATTGAGAGAGAGAGAGAGAGAGAGAGAGAGAGAGAGAGAGAGAGAGAGAGAGAGAGAGAGAGAGAGAGAGAGAGAGAGAGAGAGAGAGAGAGAGAGAGAGAGAGAGAGAGAGAGAGAGAGAGAGAGAGAAAGTTATATTAACGTCTTCCAAAGACCAAAACTGGCCTATGAGACAAACTGTGATACAACTGATGAGGTCCAGCTATCCAAAATAAAAGTGCTGAATGAAAAGCTAAAAACTGGAAACTGAAAATACGGTCTTGTGAGTGTGATAAGTGTCGTGTATGTGTATGTGTGTATGTAGCTCTGGTACTCCAGATAGTGGCTACAAAAGGGGAACAAATGTCGGCTGTGATAGGGGAACAACTGTCGGCTGTGATAAAGTGGTGCGATGTGTATATGTAACAGATGCAGGGAGATATACTATCCTGGGGGGAGAGAGAGAGAGAGAGAGAGAGAGAGAGAGAGAGAGAGAGAGAGAGAGAGAGAGAGAGAGAGAGAGAGAGAGAGAGAGAGAGAGAGAGAGAGAGAGAGAGAGAGAGAGAGAGAGAGAGAGAGAGAGAGAGAGAGAGAGAGAGAGAGAGAGCCGATGCCCGCATTGGATCAATCGCTTCACCTAGGAGTTTTTTGTGCATTGCAGGTATATACAACTTTTCCTCTCCATCCATAGCTTTGATCTAGAGGTGTGTGCTACATGTAGCAATCAAAATCGGGCGATTGGATTCGCTAGTCTCCTCTCCTCCTCGAGGTTTGCTATGATATCCTTAGACGTCTTATCGTGGTGGCCTATCTGGGTCTATAGATTGTAATTGGTGACTAGCCGCTAGATTTCTATTGGGAGACCGCCTAGGTTGAGCTCTTTGTCCCGTTAGTACTTGTCTCTACCATGTCAACTATCTCTTTCTCCAGCAGGTTCTTGATGAGGTTGATTAGATTAGGTAGATCCACTTCTTCAATGGTGTCTATCCCTGCTGCGTTTGGCTTCTCTGTTGTGTCTTCCACTTGGTCCTACGCTTGGGGTTTTGATCACCCGACTATGTCTCCAAGTCTTCTCCTACTAGTGGGTTCGTTCTAGGGTTACATCTGAGTGTGTTCCTTGTTAATTACAAACAATCCTCAATTTACAGTCACTTTGTATATGTGTGTGTGTGTGTATGTGTACTCTCTTTTGTGCACTGTGCACAATCAGGCTTTCGGCTCTTCTTAGGTGTACTTCAAGTACTTGGAAACAAAACGAGTGCAAAGGAATAAGGACTATGTAGCTCTCGCACTCTTGTTTACGAATTTTGTCTGATAGGCTGTAAGTTCGATCTCTGGCCGTTCTCACTGGTCCTAGGGTCTATGTTGCGTCGTTCAGCTCAATTGAGATCTGTTTAGGGATCTATGACTCAATCTAGTGCTACTACTAGCTTGGACTACTAGTTGGTCATCTAGAGTCGCTTTTGAGTCCATGTTTCACTGATTTTCTTATTTCTCGTGCCAGAAAGGTGTTTTAAGCATCTGTACTGCCTTCAAGGGTTCGCACGGCAGTGGTCTAGGTCAGTCAGAGTCTTTAGATTAAAAAATTAGAAAAATCCAAATTCGGCCCAACAGGTCCAAATTACAGGGTCCGAATGTATGATTCGACCAATCCAAATGGGCGAGGGCCAAATGAGAAAGGACCAAATCCAACTGATTCGAATATCAAATTCGGACGTTCCGAATGTGGTTTTCCAAGCTGAATGGCTGAATGGCTGAGGGCCAAGTTAAGTGGGCCGAATGCCAAGTTAGTCTTGTTCGAGTGGGGTTGGGCCGAGTGGTGAATGTTCGAATGGTAGTGGACCGAATGACCGAACACATGAGGGCCAAGGACTAAGGGCCAATTCTGGGGTTTGGCCCAAAATCATTGTCACTCGGACTGGTTGAATGCGATGCGATTTTGGCAAATGCAACGAAGAGCTTTGTAGGGCCTAGTAACCTACAATTAAGAACAAGAAGCCAGGAGCTTGCGGCAGAGCATGGAAGTGCGCCAAATTCAGTGAGTGCTAGCCTTGGCAAACAAAAATAGGACAAGCCCTGATGCTGAGAGGGAAAGAGTATTAGAAGGAGATCTTACGCTAAGTGAGCTTCTCATGAAGCAACTACTAGACAACACTTCCATTGAGCGAAACATTGCTACAATGGCAACCTCATTGCTTGCATGATTAGGAGTTATCTAGGACTCTAAGAGCCAATCTAAAATCCATGTAGTCACAAAGCAGCTAGATAAATACCAGCCAGACAATGATCCCTATAGCTTCATAGAGTAGTTCGAGTAGGTGTGTGAAGCCAATAGCCTCACCGATCTCACTCATCAATGATCACAAGCTTTGGACCTATGCTTAGGCAATAAGGAAAGGAGTTGGTATACTAGCCTAGATGCCGTAGAGCACAATGACTTCAATAACCTCAAGAATCTCTTCACTAAGAGATTCTCGGAGCCTGGGTACTTAGACAACCTGATCGTACGACTCATGAACGTAAAATAGAGAGATAAGAAAGACATCGGGGATTATGTGACCCATGTGAGGAGTCTCTTTAAGAGAATCTTGATGAATGAATGACCCATAGAGAGAGCAATGTCTACAGTCTTCATCAATGGGATACGGGGTGAACTCTACAAGGCCTTGGTAGAGGCAACTCAAGCTTGTAGCGAGACGCGCTAACTAGGGTCTTTAAAGAGGCCATTAGGGTGGATGACCAGGTCAAGGAGAGAAGCTCTAGAATCTCAAGCCGAGGAGCTTAACCCTAGAAACTCTGAGAGAGATTTTTTTTCAAGCAAAAGATTAGGCCTAAGTACTCAGGACAAAGGAAAGGGCATTGACCCAAGTCAAGAGCTAACAGAGATGAAGATGGAGCTAGCCAAACTACAAGAGATGATGGGGCAACCAACACATCCTCATGTTCAATGTGTGTATTGTGGCAAAAACCACCTACAAGCTGAGTACCAAGACCCTAGGTCCCGACCTTGCACAAATTGCGGTAGGTTCGGCCACGATGCCATGCATTGTAGACTGCCAAGGAGATTTTCGTACTTGCAACTTTACAATCAACCTTACCTAGCGCATAGGACACCAAACTTCTTCGGAAGGGGAGCCCCATCGGGTCTTCTGGCACCTAACGATGCTAAACCAGCCATTCCTACGATGGAGATAAACCCCATAGGAATACCTAGACCACCTAGACCCTATGTAACCCATCCACCGAGTGATGCTCCAGTCCAATATGTGGAGGAGCCGAACGATGAAGAATCCTACGTGAGCCCTTACGTCTCGTATGATGACGAAGAGGGTAATACGATCCTTATGGACTAGAGACCAATACCGGTGATGGTGTTAGGTAGAGGGAGAGGTAGAGGCATAAGAGGGTAGACCCAAGAGCCAAGTACGGTCACCCAGGACACATATCTCCTCGTGATGCCTTGAGAGGGAGTAGGCTAACTGCAACAAGGCAGATCTTAGATGCGCGGAATGTGGAATCACTCATCTCTTTGCCGATCGGCCTAGATGGAAACCATCCTTTAGTTTGTGGTGGCGATCGTGCCATTAGTCCCATCGGGATTGTTTGGTGTCGAGACACTTGACGAGGAGGCCACGCCCATCCCATTGCATGTCATGACCCCCTGCACAGATGAAGTAGGCCAACATATCATTGCTAGGGCCTAGCAACTTAGACGCAACCTCAATTAGAAAAAAGAATTGTAGGCGAAGGAAAAAGAGACCAAATGCAAAGGTCACGCTTAAAATGGAGAGTGCCAAAATGATGCCTGATGCTAGAAAAAAGATGTTAGATGCAGAGGTAGAAATGTCGGCTCCAAAGATGGCTGAGAAGGGAAGTGCGAAGGTCAGGGAGTACCCCAACCCAAAGCGCCAACTCGAAGCCATTGAGAAAGTGAAGGAGTGGGTGAAAGAGGCCCACGAATATTTAAAAGACGTGAAGCCCATGTTGGAAGATGAGATTGATGATCTCTCAAGCATAAGCATGCCAATCTTACCACCACGACCAAAATTGAGAGATGCAACTGCACCATAAGCAATGCCACTTAGATAAAGCTTGAATGCTATGGGCCAACGAATTAGTCAAGGCCATTGGACTAGAAATGTAGGATTTGGAGAAAAGCAAGCAGCTAGCAACCTCCTTACCACACTAGCGACCACCCTTGTGATGCTAAGCCTAGGAGACCTGCTTAGGTAGCATTCAACAATGTGGCAAGAGTTGAAACATTAGATTGAAGGTTCGATGGAGCATGTTGCCATTGACTTGCACGAACATGATGTAGAGACGCAAATATCGAGTTTGATACTGCACTCATCAATGTCCAAATCCTTGTATACCAATGTTTTCTGGGAAGGCACGGAAATGCATGCTATCTTACCGATGTTGTCTCTTGGAGATACCACAAGAAAGGGAATCGTAGACATGGGGGTAGGAGTCAGTGTGCTTAGCCACGCAGTACTCTAGGCTTGGGGTAACCTACCTATTGAGAATGCTAGGTTTAATGTCATGCTAGCTAACAAAATGAAGGTAAGGCTATTTGGAGTGCTAAAGAATTGGCCCTTGAAGATTGTAGGAGTCCAATTCTTTGTTGACTTTATAGTCATGAAGGGAGTGGACTATGACATCCTACTAGGCCCGGCCCTGGATGTGCAATGCATGGGTCATAGAGGACTAGGGTAATAGTCTAATCTTCTTAGGCAATAGAATAGAAGTAGTGAGGGTATAGATGGACACTTGGAAGATAACACCAGTTGACCTAGATGCCATCTCAGCCATGCTGAAGGGTGATGCCCACATTAAAAAATCTTATAGGCCGTTAACTAAGTATATCCCTTGTCCAGAAGAGATTGGATGGACATGCTAGCCACTATCGATCTGCCATTCTCAAACCAGGAGGAGTACGAGCATGTTGCCAAGGCAATGGGTAGGCCCAAAGATGAACCTTCAGTGCTGGTTTGCATAATGGCTAAAAGGTCAAATGAATGACCAAACCCTATCAAATTCTACATCCCCAACAACAAGCGAGAACTCATTGAGATCCTGGAGTATCTGACAAATAAGCTAGTAGGCAACCCAACCGCTAACCTTAAACCTCTCCAAGATCTCTTGGACGAACCTAAGTGGTGATGGACCAAAGTGCATGACTTAAACTTGATGTACAATTGGGCCTTAGTCACACTGACGAAAAGGAGGAGTTGTGTCAAGACTTAGGAGGTGACGAGTAGTTGAATGAAGATAGCACTAATGATGAATACAAGGACTGTTGTTCCTTTAGTGACCAAAGCAAAGGAGAGATGTATACCATAGAATACAACACTTAGGGATGGGTGATAGAACAGATATGAGTAGACTCCAAAACAAGCAAGAGAAATGTTTTTAGGATCAAGAAAGGAGTCATGCACATGGATTACGACTGCACATGGTTGGAACACATAGGAGCAAGGGATTACGAGCAAGCATGACTAGTCCAACCAAGTGCCATACCTTTATTCAGGGCAGATTCACCCTCTAAGCTGCGACCTCCAGGAGAGACTCCCTCTTCTAGCAAAGACGGAGAGTTCGATTCTAAGTTGAAAGTAAGCTTAGATAGTGATCCCAAAATACCTCAGCCTCCTAAGACTAGATGCACCAAAGGGGACCTACTTGTTCACCTAAGGTACCAAAGGTTGAAGGAGGAAGGGAGGAAGCGGTCCAAGGAGCCACATGGTGATAAGAAAAGAAAGCCATAAGGCCTACTAAAGCAATTCATGAAGTTCAAAAGAGGTGATAGGGTAGTGATCTTGCTGGGAGCCAAACACCAGGGGCAAGCCAGTGAACCAATAGAAGGATTCACCAAGGTTAAGGAGGTTAATTTAGCCAGGGAAAGGAAGATACCTTGACATGTCTTTATAGTTGATGACTTGACTGAGGAAGAGGAAGCAAATCTCATTGCTCTCTTGCGAGAGTATATAGATGTGTTTGCTTGGTCCCTCAATGAGCTAAAAGAGGTAGATTTGAGTGTAGTGACTCACAATATACCCATGACACCCAATACGCAACACTGGTCAAGCAGCGATTGTATAGAGTGAATCCCAAGCATGCCTACATAGTAAAAGAAAAGATTGATAAGCTATTGAGAGCAGGATTCATTTACGAGATTCAGCACACAGATTGGGTCTCACCCATAGTGATAGTGCTGAAAAAGAATTGAAAGATCAGAGTGTGCATCAACTACAAGAAGGTAAATGCTGCTATGAAGAGAGACAATTATCCATTGCCATACACTGAGCACATGTTTGAAAGAGTGGTTGGTAAAAAAACCTATAGTTTCCTAGATGGCTTCTCGAGATACAATTAGGTGCAAGTGCATCTTGATGATAGGCATAAGACTACATTCACCACTGAGTGGGGTGTCTTTGCCTACATAGTCATGCCCTTTGGGTTGCCTAATACACCAGCTACCTTTCAGAGGCTCATGTGTGCCATATTCAAAGACATGCCTAGGAAGGAGTTGGAGGTTTTTGTAGATGATTTGTGTGTTCAGTCTACATGAAAAGAACACTTAGATAAGCTTTGAGCAGCCTTTGAATGATGCCGATTATATCGCCTCTTGCATTGAACCCCTTGAAGTGCCAGTTCTGGGTAAAGTATGGATGCATCCCAGGGGACGTGGTGTCAAAGAACGGCATCGCCATGGACTTCTTGAAAGTCAGGATTATTGTCAATCTTCCACCACCATCCGATTACAAGGGAGTTTAATGCTTCCTAGGCCACACAGGATACTATCGGCACTTTGTGTTGAACTATGCATTGATTGCTAGACCTCTATACAAGTTGCTGATTATATTCGAGTGGATCAAGGAATGCCAACACGCATATGAGAAATTGAAAAAGGCTCTAACCAACTGTACCAATTCTACAAGCCCTAGACTGGACAATCACCTTCCATGTTCACATTAATGCTTCGAAATTCGCTGTGGAGCTATGTTGTGACAACCTGGTGAACACAATCTAGACTATCTAGTGAGCTTTGCTAGCAGACAACTCATAGATACAAAAATGAATTACTCAGCAATGGAAAGAGAGGGCTTAGCCATGGTATTTGCTGTAAAGAAATTTTAGCATATCTTTTGGCTACGCCTTTTACCTTCTTTGTTGATCATCAAGTATTGCTTTATCTTGTTAATAGACTTTGCCCTATGGGACACATTGCTCCGATGGTTACTTCTACTTTTAGAATTTGACTTCTTCGTGGTGGTACACAAGGGGAAGCGACACTACATGGTTGACCATATGTCTCGCTTATCCATAGGAGAAGTTGCTAGATAGGGCATCTCAGATGCATCGCTATATGCGCATCTGTTTCACCTGTCTAGCGCGAGAGATTTATTTAAAGCTGATTTGATGCCGTATTGGGCAGATGACATAGTCCAAGTACTTGAGCATGAACTCCCTAATCGACCTATCAAGAAAGCCCGACTTAGGCGGCTCATCCTTAAAATCCAACCCTATCAGTTGATAGCAGGCCAACTTTATAGACTGGGGCAAGACAGGTTGTCACGTAGATGTGTATGCGAGCATGAAATGCATAATCTACTAGAAGAGGCACATGACGGGATTGCAGGAGGACACTTCAATGGAGATACAATAGCCCGCAAGGTGTTGTAGTCTCAATTGTGGTGGCCTACTCTCTTTCGCAATGCAACACGATTCATAAAACACTGCGACTAGTACCAACAGATTGAGGTTCCGATTCGGAAGGATAAAATGGAGCTAATCCCTATCATTTCAAGACAATACTTTGAGAAGTGGAGAATCGACTTTGTCAGGATGATTAGTCCTGCAACACAGAATTCACAAGCCAAATATATCATCATTGCCATGGATTACCTCACGAAGTCGAATGAAGCACGAGCAGCCCGGAAGAATGACACTAGGACCACTGCCAAGTTCTTATGGGAGCAGGTAATCTCGCGATTTGGTTGCCCCATTGAACTGGTTAGTGACCAAGGCACGCACTTCATTAATGAAGTGATCACTCACCTCCTATCTACCTTTCTAATCATCCATTGAAAGTCTTTGCCTTACTATCCTTAGGCGAATGGCCAGGCTAAGTACACTAATAAAATCTTAGTGAACGTCCTAACCAAAGTAGTCTCTGCTTTGCACAGCGACTAGGATAACAAATTGATGGCAGTCCCTATAAAACGGTTGTAGGATAGACTCTGTTTAAGTTGATCTATGGGATTGAAGCAATTCGACCCGTAGAGTTCTTCATTTCTAGCCTGAGAATTGCTCTTTAAGAGAGATGCGATGGAAAGGATGCATGGACATAGCATCTAATTGAGCTTGAACACGTATCGAAAACTCGACTTCTAGCCACCCATGCACTAATATGTGAGAAGGCAAGACTCAAAAGTTGGTTTGACAAGCATGTCAAGTAGTGGGATTTCGAATAGGGAAACTTAGTACTCTTGTACTCAATCAAGGGTCATAAACGAAAGATGAAGTTTAGAGGGCTAGGGCCTTTCAGAGTCTGCACCATAAGTAGAACTGGTAATGTGGAACTCCAAACCCTAGAGGGAGAGGACATAGGCTTCTTCAATGGTAGTCACATCAAGAAGTACTATCCTCCCACTCACCCATGATATGAATCTCCAATGTTATAGTCCCATGTCAATGTCCGAGTGGCCACAATTACAGAGATTGAAGATGAGGATGAGGAAAGAGTAAAACAAGCTTACCTAAACATAACGGTTGCTGCAAGCATACGACCACCCTCAATGCACTAATCGATGAGGGAGCTGACTTTAATGTCCTAACTCACAAGCATTGGACCCAAATTGGCAAACCGTAGTTATAGCCCACTAATGCCAAACTTAGCCCATTTGGGGGCCAATCATATGCACTCTTGGGAAAGTTCAAAGTAGCAATCTCTATCGAGTCTGAGAGCATACCAATGATATTTTATGTGTTGCAAAACAATAAAGATGCAGGTATAGAATTGCTATTTAGGATGCACGTATAAAAAGCAATCTCATTGCAATGTCGACTATGAGTCCCAACGTATTCACCTCACCATAGGCAATGTGCATATATAGTTACTGCTTTCAGCAAGGGCTGTGTGACTTCTTCAAAGTCTGTAAAGCCATCGATAGAGAAACCCACTGTCAAGTCTAAGGAGGGGGGTCGTGATCCGTCACAATCTGCCAAACCTCAAGACATGCAAATCACTAGAGCCAAAGCTAAGGCTACAAACCAAAGCTTCAATGGATACCTAAACATCAAGGCTTGCCACCTAGGAGTAGACTCCCACGACTTCACAAACCTAAGACACTTGCTAAAAGCTACAACATGCTAGCTTTAGGTCTTTTGGATGAGCCTATGGCAACGGAAGTGTGTACACTCCCTTGTTGGAAAGAATCGGAAATTGTATTCATTAAGGCTTCCAAAGCAACAGAGGAGCTAATTGCCAATGAGATCTCTAGAGAACACGTACGGAACTGACACCTCATTACGTTCTATCACAAGAGCATTGTCCTTTCCATAGACCAAGAAATCGAGGAGGTAAGGCAACTCGCTAACACTGACTCCTCTTTCTTGAGGAAATGGTATGCTCTCCGACTTCAATGGCAGCTAGAGGGCTACCAAATCATGACTAACATTGAGCATCGACATGCCATCAAAACCTTAGAGTATGACCCCACTCATGTAGCTTCAACCTCCTATAGGGTGTTGACCACCATTCGTAACCAACCCCTAGAAGAGCATCTCCTAACCCATCCATATTAAGATCGAATTCTGATTAAGGAGGAGTTACACATTACCAGTCGAGTAAACTCTGGTGACTTCCTCACAGATGTTCTCACCCCCATCACTCAAGTAGGTAGACCCATTGCATAATGCCCTTGACCTCCTAACCTTCAATCCTAGGAAGGATTCTTCTCGAGCTGTTGGAAGGGGAGGGGGTGAGGTGAATCAAATTAAAATCAAGGAAAATTAAACAAAACAAATAAACACGTAAACAATGAGTGAGGTAGGAAAAATGGCACGAGAACTTTGAAATAAAGGGAAAAGAGTTAAAGTCTGAAGGGAAGATTATACATTGGATTGGATTTTAATGCTTTCATTCAATAAACATATAGAGTCTTTCTTTTCTAGCAAATTATGACTTTTTCAGCAAATTATTATTTTGAAAGCACTAATGGAAACTTGGGATCATGACAGGAACAAAAGATGACACAGCAAGATCGCGCCCACCGACTTTCGTTCACGGAGGAGGAAAGAATACAATACCGCATCACCCTTGAAAACCGTGCCCACAACCAGCTCAAGTTCCAAACCATTCATAACATAAAGGGTGTGGTGGCCAAGGAGGAAGCGGCCAAGAGAGTCATCGAGCAGTGCAACCTCACCAAGTACCTTGAGAAATTTGCACAAGAGCCTGACCACACGAAGTGTGTGGAGTTTCTCAGGACATATGACCTTGACTAGGAGTGCGGCATCGTGACGGTGGGAAGGGGAGAAAATGCTAAACAGATGTAGGTTCACTTAAACCCAGCCTTGGTGGAAAAGGTGTTGGGATTGGAGACGAAGATAGAGAAAAAGCATAAGAGGAATGTTTATGCCATGCTGAAAATGAAAAGGGAGGATGTGCTAACTAATGACGACACCAGCATCTAGGACATTCCTGATGCAGAAGCCAGACTACAAGCAAAGCTAGTGCACGTGCTCTTCTCTAGCCAGTGCTACAACTCCTTAATGCATCGAATCAGCATGCATGGTGTTGGAGAATGTAGCAGCTCACACCTTGGATGAAGTCGACTGGAACAGATATGTACGCAAAACCATTGACTAGGCATCTAAAGCACTAGCTTTAGGAAGTACACCAATAGGTGGGGAGTCCCCAGCTTCCAAGGCCACAGAAAGAAAGAAGGCCTCGTCAAGGCCTCATTCATTGGCTATGGAAGCATTTTGACTGTGCTCATCCAGGAGGCAGTGAAGGAGATACAAGGTGCAGAAGAAGGAGAAGGAGAAATGCCTGACAGGTCACCCCCTCACCAGGACCAAGAGAGGTCCAGTGACAAGACTAAGAATGATGAGGAAGGGCAAAAACAAGAAGAACAATCGGGCAAAAAGCAGGCCAAGAAACCCAAGAAGAAGACGATACAAAAGAAAAAGAAGCATGATGAAGGCTGCAAGAAGGAGAAAGAGGATTTGGAGATGGCAAAAAGAGAATCCCTCAAGGAGGTTGAGGAGAGGGAGAAGAAGAAGAAACATGAAGAAGAAAAGGTAAAGGAAGAAGTCAACAAGGCTAAAAAGGTGTCGAAACAGGAGGCTAAGGAGAGGAAAAGGAAAGAAAATGAAGAAAAAGAGAAATTGGAGGAAGAGTCCAGAAAATTGAAGTAGAAAGGCAAATAAGAGCTGTTGAGGAAGAAGAGGAACTAAGAAGGAAGGAGGAGGAGGACTTGGCCGAAGCTACACGCCGGTCAATAGAGCAGCAGAGTAGGGCCAATGATTTGGGAGCCTTGAGCCCGCTGAGGGAAGAAGGGCCTGGTTCTAGCATGCAGGTACGAGAAATCACTCCGTCCACTGTCCTTGAAGGCAAAGGCAAGGCCCTTATCCACCCTATCCCTACCCTCATGGTGCCTCCCACCGAACCAACCACCCTCACCCCTAGCATCCCCACCAACATAGATGTCTCCAACTTCGTGGCATGGATGCAGTATTTTATTAATAAAGAAATGGCCCAGGGAAAGAGTACGAAGACCATGGCCATGGGGCAAAAGAGACCAGCCACAGATGCTGATTCGAGACAGGACTAGAAATGTTATAAAGTGGAGGCCTCGACCACTCCAATCCACACAACAGTGATGCCACCAGCCAATTTGCATGAAGCAAACATAAGGCTTATCTACAAATAGGTTGCAGATTACATGTACTATTGAGCAATCATAGAAAAAGTTTGCAAGATTGCAGAAGACTAGCTTGTTATGCTGATAATGGCAGAGAACAGTGGAAATCCCATTATTGAGAAGCTCGACAAGAACAACTACCCTTCATGGAAGTTTCATGTGACGAACTTCCTCATTGGAAAGGGCCTTTATGAGTTTGTCTCAAGTGAAGAAAAGCAGCCAGAGCTGGGTATCCCTCCGGCTGCAGATGAATTAAAAGCATGGAAAGAGTGGAATGCGAAAGATAAAAAGGCGATGTACTGGCTATCTGCAGTCATTGATAATACTATGCTGGGACATATCAGGAATGCAAAAACTTCACATGCAGCTTGGATAATTTTTGAGAGCATGTTTTCGGTAAATACAAAGGCACGAAAGATTCAACTCAAGCAAGAGTTGAATGCCTTGAAGAAAGGGAAAATGTCTATCAATGAGTATGTGTTGAAGGTGAGGAGCATTGCAAATGCTTTAGCAACGATTGATGCGATGCCGGATGATGATGATTTGGTTTCATCCACTCTAAGTGGCCTTAACAATGAGAAGGTATGGAAATCATTTGTTACTTCAATATATGTACGGAAGCCATTTTCAGATTTTGATGAGCTGATCTCTCTCATGATTACTGAAGAGATCAATATGCAGGGTGATTCGTCTAAAAGAAATAGTGAACAGGTCCAAGCATTTTACTCAAGTTCAGGAAGGGGACGTGGTAGATCCTCTTCGAGAGGCTATGGTATGGGACGTGCTGGTGATAACCAGCAAAACATGCTCAATCAACAGTTCAGTGAAATGTAGGTTTCTGGAGACAAAGGAAACTTTAGAGGCAAGGGGAGCTTTAGAGGAAGAGGTGGATGGCAGAATAGAGGTTTTGGAAAATTTGCTATTGTTTACCATTATTTTGGCAAAACATGCCATATTGCAGCCTATTGCTATGCAAAGAAGGATGATATTCACAGTGGTAAATTGCAGCAAGGAAACTATGCATAATCTTCACGATAGAATGAAGACAAAAATGAGCGTTTGTTTATTATGCAGCATATGATGAATGCAGTTACAGGAAAGGGGACACACGATGATGTATGGTATGTCGATTCAAGTGCATCTAATCATATGACCAGTCATGTTGAATGGTTTGGGAGAGATGCATGACTTACAAAACCCAGGTTATGTACAGACGGGTGATGATTCATGCCACCCAATTTCACACATTGGAAAGGTTCCCTTGTCCTCCTTGTATGATGGCCAGACAAAGAGTCTGGCACATGTATTACATGTGCCATCATTTACAAAGAATCTAGTATCTGTTGGCCAAATGATAGAGCAGGGGTTACAGGTCCAATTCAATGCAAAATGTTGTTTTGTAGAAGACTTTAATGATAAGTGCAGGTTGGTCACAAAAGGAAGTAAAGCTGGCCGAATGTTCACTTTAGATGCTAGAATTCCTGCAATGGATGCTGCTATGTATGCTAAAGGAAAAGAAGTAGTTGCAGATAATGAAATATGGCATAAGCGTATTGGACATGCAAATGTGCAAAGGCTAAAATTAATGCAATCTAGAGAATTGGTTACAAGGTTGCCTTCTTTTAGAGTTGCAAAATTGCATAAAGTCTGTGAAGCATGCCAGTTTGGTAAGCATGCAAGACAACCCTTCTCGCATGATAGAGAAGTGAGTAGAAAAATACTTGATGTAGTACATATAGATGTTTGGGGGCCTACACAAAATGTATCTCTTGGTGGCAGCAAATACTTTGTCACATTTATTGATGACTGTTCAAGGAAGTTATGGGTATACTTCATGAAGGAAAAAAGTGACGTGTTTGAGCACTTTAAATCTTTTAAGGCAGCTGTTGAAATAGAAAAAAGCTTAAAAGTAAAGTGCTTGAGATTAGATGGAGGGGGAGAGTACCTCTCTAATGAGTTCAATGGCTTCTTGAGGACTCATGGGATAAAGAGACAATTTACTTGTAGGTATACCCCACAGCAAAATGGTGTTGTAGAAAGAAAAAATAGGCACATTGCAGAAGTTGCATGGGCATTAATGGCTGAAAAGAAAATGCCTAAACATTTTTGGTTTGAGGCTGTCTATACTGCTGTTTACATTATGAACAGAACTCCCACAGCTGCAGTTCATGGGATGACTCCTGAAGAATGCTTTACTGGCAAGAAGCATGATGTTTCGCACTTGAAGGTATTTGGATGTGTTGCATACGTTCATGTGCCAGATGAGCTATGGAAGAAGCTTGATCCAAAGGCAGAAAAATGTGTTTTTATTGGATACTCTTTAGAGCAGAAAGGGTATCGCTGTTATAGCCCTGTCATAGGTGAGTTTAGAGTGAGCAGGGATGTTATCCTTGATGAGATGGGAAGTTGGTATACACCTGCTGGTGATGTTTTGGATGATGATTATGATCAAGACAGCTATGTGCAGAAAGATAAACAAGAATCATGGAGTCTTAGTGGACCAAAAACATCATCTGGTACTACACCTATAGTGAGCCCTTGGTCTGGGAGACTAAGGAGTAGCCCCACATCTTCAGGTGGATCTATAAGTGTTGCAGGGAAGAACAAAGGAAAGAAGAAAGTGTTGGATGGTAATGATGCATCTACTAGTCATTTGGGATTTGATGGAGATTCTAGTGGTTCGGAGAGTTTGGATGATGAACTTGGCATTCCTTCAGTCAGGACGCCAGGTGTACAGAGAGCTCATAGTAATGTAAAGGCTCCATTGAGTGATCCAGTGGTATGCAGATCTAGCAGGGTCAGATACCCTATTAAAAGATTTGGTTTTGAAGGTTATGCAGCTCACCATTATGCTTATATGGTGAAACTAGTTGAGGATCTTGAGCCCATTTGTTTTGAGGATGCTGTTGGTCATGCTCATTGGGATGTAGCAATGGATGAGGAGTTGGCTGCATTAGAAGCTAATAAGACTTGGGATTTGGTACCTTTACCTAAGGGTAAGAGATCTATTGGTTGTAAGTGGGTTTACAAAGTCAAGAATAATGCAGATGGTTCGGTTAGTAAGTATAAAGCTAGGCTGGTTGCAAAAGGCTATGCTCAAACATATGGCATAGATTATGAAGAGACATTCAGTCCAGTTGCTAGAATGGCAACTGTTATATGTGTGATTGCCTTGGTAGCAGCCAAAGGTTGGAGTTTGGAGCAAATGGATGTTAAGAATGCCTTCTTGCATGGTGAATTGCAAGAACAAGTGTATATGGAGCAGCCAGTAGGTTATGAGGATTTAGAGCATCCCACATATGTGTGCAGGTTAAAGAAGGCGCTCTATGGGTTGAAGCAAGCACCTAGAGCATGGTCTGACAAGATTGGAGAGTATCTTGTCAATATTGGATTTTGTACTTTTGATGCTGATCACTCACTTTATGTGAGAAAGGGAGATGCAAGGTTGGTCATCATAGTCATCTATGTGGATGACTTGATTATTATAGGTGACAGTGACAATGGGATTGCTGAAGTTAAGGACTTCTTGAAGAAGAACTTTGAGATGAAAGATTTGGGTGAGCTGAGATACTTTCTTGGTATTGAGGTGATCAGATATGATGATGGTATATGGCTATCCCAAAGGTAGTATGGCTTGGATATGTTATCCAAGTATGGTATGACATCATGTAAGCCTCTTTCAGTACCATTGGAACAAAATGTGAAGTTGAGTGTTGATGTTGGGGATGAGATAGAAGACCCTACTATGTTCAGGAGGATAGTAGGGAGTTTGATTTACATGACTATCACAAGGCCAGACTTGAGCTATGCTATTGGCCTTATCAGTCAGTTTATGCAGATGCCTAGAAAGCCTCATTTGGATGTAGTTAGATGTATATTGAGGTATGTGAAGTCCACTTTACATTATGGACTTTTTTATGAGGCAGGTAAGGACGTACAAGTCTTTGGATACACAGATGCAGATTGAGTTGGTAGCATGTCAGACAGAAGATCTACGAGTGGATTCATATTTTCCCTTGGTAGTGCAGCAATTACATGGAGCAGCAAAAAGCAACCTACAGTTGCTTTATCAAGTACAGAGGCTGAGTATAGAGGTGCTGCTATGGCAGCATGTGAGGTGGTATGTCTGCAAAAGTTATTAGGTGATTTGGACGTGCAGGGAGATGGTCCAGTTGTCATTCATTGTGACAACATGAGCAGCATACAACTAGCTAGGAATCCAGTGTTCCATGCTAGGACAAAACACATTGAGGTGCACTACCACTTTGTGAGAGAGAAGGTACTTCCAGGAGAGATTGGCTTGGTATATGTCAGCACACAAGATCAGATAGCTGACATTTTCACAAAGGCATTGGGTGCAGAGAAGCTTCAAAAGTTCCCAAGCTTACTTGGAGTTGCAGAGATAGAGTTGAGCTTGAGGGGGAGTGTTGAGATGGCAAGCTCAACATGTGCGGACATTGATGATGGACCGCTTGGCTAGATGGGTCTGCACGTCTACACTTAGCACATTGGTGGTCATTATGATACTCACATGGCCACTGACTAATCACTTATTATATTTAGTTGTTACACCTACCTACAGCTGGAAAGACATAGCGCCAGTCGATTACTGTAGTCGGTTATGCACTGTTTGACTTGTAGGCCACTTTCCTTTATGTTGTATCTTATCTATACTTTGTGTACATTGTATAGTGTATGGAAGAACAGCAAGAAAACGTTTTGGCCTCCATCTCTCTTCTTGTGTTCTTGAGTGAGCTTCATCTTGTGTATACAGTGTGTGTTTGGCGCCGCAGCTCAAGCAAGTCCTCCCACCACGCGATTCTTGACATCTCAAAGAGATGAGTACTCTCGTGCTTCTTCCTTTTTACTTAATCATCCATCTAACTTACTCACCTTACACTAATGACATAACAAAGGATAGGTCACACTAGGTCTAACTAACCATCATACTAACTAGAGTTAAGTCTAGTCTACCCGACTTATTTAGCACACACACATGTAGGTGATAGCTAAGGTCTACAGCTCTCATGTTAGGTATGACAAATGAGCTTGATTATTCACAGCAGAATAATCTCAATGGCCAAAAAAGTAGTGGAAAAGGCCTAAAGGGTAAATCTGTAAAATATACAATACTTTGCTTGCACACCAAATCTCACAGCAATCTGAGACTTTCGCTCTACCATGTGCCTCCACAAGTACTATCCAAGGGAAAGAATGGAAATGGGAGAGCTTCCTACTCATTTCTTGATTGCTCAAATCCTTGCTTCTTTTTCCTCACAACAACCTCCAAAACTAGCCTCTCAATGGCACTGCCTTGATATCATATCAAGAATCATGTAGTAGGGGATTTGCTTCAACTATTATGCCAAACACACACCATACACACAAGAGGAATCTCACTCAAGAACACAATAAGAGAGATGGAGAGCAAAACATTTTCTTGTTGGTTTCTTCGTCTTCTTTACACACACAATATAATGTACACAAAGTGTAGATAAGATACAACATAAAAGAGGGTAGCCTACTAAGTTAAACAATGCATAGCTGACTATACTTATCGACCGATGCTATAACTCTATCAATAAGGGACCTTAATCAAATATAGCCCATCTCATACATTTGAACTGATAATCCAAAGTCGGTACATTGTTTAGTAGTGAAGATAGCCTTGTCCTCATTCAGAGGATCCTTGAAAAGAACATGCTAGTTCTCTCCAATGTTCTTGAATGAGAAGCCCTTAATGACACGATTTAGTGGCCCATCAAGAGACATTTCTAAGTGATGTCACCCAATAATCCTTAGGAAAACATGGGGTTCTCACCTAAGTTTTCTTAGGTCCACTTCACAGTAGAAAGTTCTAGTCATAACGCATAAGGATGAGCCTAAATTTGGATTCTTAAAGTAGACTAAAGTCACCTATCGGTTCATCTAGTATTGATTTTTGAGCAGTCGCTTTTCATTATATCGCCTAATTTTGTCGCACTTGGTTCATGGAGAATGAGAATGAAGGGGACTGTATCACCTCAACCCTTATATACATAGAATATAGGCTCATTCTGGTCCCCTAAAACAACACAAGTCAAGGTTCTATTTAACCTCCTAATTTTATCAACAAATAACTTCTATCTATCGCATTTTGAAGAAGCTTCAAGTTAGCCAAGACCACCCTATCTTAGGATATACATGTCAAGGATATTGCCCTCCTACTTCTCTATTTAGATAAACTTTAATTATCTAACTATATACCATGCTTATGTTTCAATACATAAAGGCAACTTCCTTAATTAATCCGTTAGGTCACTGGGTTCATTTATGTACCTTATATCATAACACTCAAATATGATAAAATGGTTCTTTTACATATGTTATATCATAATGCTCAAATATGATAAAATGGTTCCAAAATGTTCCTTTATTCATCTTTTTATTGTGGTTTCTTCTCCTACCTGTACAAGAGTATTACAATTTCTCCTTCTGCTCATATGGAAGAAATAACCCGAAGGTTCAATCCCACCAAGATTCCACACTTAACTAGTATCAAGGCTCTCAGGAATTCTATCTTGAGTCACGTAGGGGTTAGGAAGTTCCTAGATGCATAAGAAATTTACTAGTCAAAGCCCCCTGGCAACCTTACCACCTCCTACCTAACATCCTCCCTATGGAGCGACCTCTTGCCATTGGGGTTGGTCAGAGCTATCTAAAGTGGTAAAACTAACCCCCTTGATGTAGGGTTCTATAACTAGCCTTGGGGGAAGGTCTAGTGCAATCCTTCCTTTTAATCTTTTTAGAATAAGTAACCAAGCCAATTAGTCTATCATCATCAAGTAGAAAAACATTCCTTTCCGATAACATCAATCAAGAAATCACATGAATATTACATAAGAGTAAGCCAACTTATCTTGTCTAAAAGACCATATCTTTCCAAAAAATTAACCTTTTCTTAAAAAGATAAAGTCAATAAACCAAAACAATGTTCTTTGGATACTTCCCGAAAAAAGATGCAACGTGGAACAACTTGTTCTTTCTTAGAGTGCAATCTCAAAGTGTTATATACCACTTTCCCTAGTGTTCCTCATTAAGTAAATTCCTCCACTAGTTATACCATGTAAATGCAAACCAAGTTGCCACTCAAGTAAATCATGCTATTCTAACATTTGCTTAGAAGACTTATCCTTCTAACTAGCACCTAGATTTGTATTACGACCAGGAAGTTATTGTATTTGCAATTGGATACTTTGGACCCAAAGTGATTCTATAGCTTGGCTCAATACTCCCATCTTTTGAAGCTTAAATTCTTGACCAACGAGTCTCTAGAACTTTGAAGATAAAATTAAGGTCTTATCTTTCTCTATATCAATCTCTACCTATCTCTCTCTTTCTCTATATCTACCTCTCTCTCTCTATCTTTCTCTCCCTTTACCTCTCTCTCTCTCTATCTTTCTCTCCCTTTACCACACACACACACACACACACACACACACACACACACACACACACACACACACACACACACACACACACACACACACACACACACACACACACACACACACACACACACACACACACACACACACACACACACACACACACACACACACACACACACACACACACACACACACACACACACACACACACACACACACACACACACACACATAGAGCATGGTCTTGGCCAAAAAAGAACAGCAAGGCTTTAAGCCATTAGGCTTTATATAGCTTAAGAGGGGTTACAACATCTCTTTAAGGTGTCTTTAGTTCTCTTTTTCTTGAATTCGTAAAACAAATTATTTGGCAACATATGCAAAGGTTTTTACTACTCTATTCATAACATTATTTTGCTTTGATACCATGTGTGTAATGTGCCCAATTGAGAATCCCTCAATGACACGATTTAGTGGCCCATCAATAGATATTCCTAAGTGATGTTGTCTAGTACTCTTTAGAATGACATGGGGTTTGCTACCTAGGGTCCCTTTGAGTCCACTTCACAACAACTGAAAGCTTTGATCATCATCACCCACAAGGATTGACCTAAATCTTGGTTCTGAAAGTAGATTAAAGTCACCTATCAATTTATCTAGCATCGATTTTTGAGCATTCATTTTTCACTAGATCACCCAAACTGAAGCTAACTCGTATCACACTTAGTTCAAAGAGAATGAGAAAGGAAGGAGAGCGTAGCATGTCAACCCTTGTATCCATAGGACAACCTCATTCCAGTCCCCAAAAATGACACAACTTGGGTCCTATTTGACCTTCTAATTGGGTCAATGTGTAACTTCTATCCATCGCATTTTGAAGAAGCTCCTGGTGGCTAACCAAAAGCACACCCATTGAGGATCTTGCCCGCCCACTTTCCTCTTTAGATCAGCTTTAATTATCTAATTACCTACCATGCTTATGCCTCAATTATAAAGGCTTATTTCTTAATTAACCCTTTAGGTCACTGGGGTTGTTCATGTAATTTGTATCACAATACTCAAATAGGATAAAACACTCCTTTGTCAAGTACTTCCAAATAATCCCTTTATTCATTTTCTTATTACGATTTTTTCTCCCCCCATACAAGAGTATTACAATTTCTCCTTCCTCCCATATGGAAGTAGCAACCCGAAGGTTTGATCCTCTAAGATTCATCCTTAATTAGTATCAAGGTTGTTAGGAAGTCCATCTTGAGTCACGTAGGGTTTAGGAAATTCCTAGGTGCATAATGAATTTACTAGCAAGAGCCCCCATTGCACCCTTACAATCTCTGAATGGAGCTTCAAGCTCAACCCCCGAGACCTACGGACCGCTTATTGGTCAAGCATTTTAAGCCGAGTGGCCATGGCTACCTCTCTCATAGCCGACACGCCCTCCCTACCTATGGGGTGTAGTGAGCTTACCTTGATGCCGGATCCAGTACCCTCCTCTCCCATGCACGCTGGTAGCTCCACGATCCTTGAGGCAAGCTCAAGCAACCTCAATCCCTCTCCAACAAGCTCCATCCTCCATAGCCGCGCGAGACAACAGAAGAGTAGAGAAGAGAAGAAGATGAAGAGAGGAGATGGGAGCTTCTTCTCCTTGATCCCTCACTCTCACACACTCACTCCCTCACACTCACTCACTCCCTCTCTCAAGCACAAGCAAGGAAGGCAAGAAGAAGAGAAGAAGAAGAAGAAGCTTTTTGCCACACACAAGAATGAGCTTCTCATTCACTTTTCAACTTTATATACATGCCCCACTTCCCACGGGCAGTCAACCTCAATTTTTACATGGCCGGCCATGGCTTAGGCACTTTTTCTCCATTCTTTCCCTTCCTAGTTGGTCTTACCACCCTTCTAAGTTCACAATTTTCACAGGAGGGATCCTGGTGCTCTTTTACAAGGATTTGAGAGCGCTTGCGCATTTAAAGGTGCGCGTTCTTGCTTTTAACTCCTCCAGGCTCGGCGGCGGCTGTGCCTTGGACTTTTGGCATTTGTTCCCCTGCTTTTGGATTTTTTTCGGACTTATTATTTTCTAGGCGCCTTCTCCATGCCTGCCCTATGCCTTTTCCTGCTTCTCAGATTTTTCTATTTTCCTGCTTTTTACTATTGCTGGTAACATTACCCCCCTCCTAGCAGAGGGCCAGTCCCATGGCACTGCTGGTGGGTGGTGGCTGGGAAGATGGTAGTGTTGGTGGCCGGGTGGCCTCTTGAGTTTGTGTAGATGCCCTTGTCGAGGATGGTGTTGGAGGGATTCATCCTTGAAATTGAAAATGGTGTTGAATTGGGTCCCTCCGGAAAGGTGTCTTGATAAAGGTCTTGCTTTGTCAGGACACCGATCTGCCTTTGAAATTGGAAATAGATCCATTGGTTGATGTGCTTTCTCCTTGATACGGCCTGAGCTCAACCTGCAAGGCAAAGTTGTGCACTTCCTAAGGGGTGTGTTTGCCTCTTCGTGGTGCGTGCAGTGCACGTGGCAGTGGAATTGGGAGTTGGGTCAAACCTTGGGCAAGCCTACGGTGTTGTCTCACACTAGGGGACCCAGTTCGTGCATTGTCATGGGTGCGGTGCAAAGCTTAGGGTGACAGGTTTGGTAGTCTTGCCCTTGATGTGCCCTAAGCATGAGGTGGGGAAGGGGCTAGGGGGAACCCTAGGTGCAGTGAATGTGGCACTCAAGATGTTTCATGGGGAGCTCAACCCTTTACTTTTCTCTTTCTTGCACCTGTTTGTCCTCTAGTGCCCTCTTTCTTGTCATTCCTGGTACTCTTCTTTTCTTTTTTTTTCTTTTCTTTTTCTTTTCTTTGGATGACGTATTGATCATGACTATGAGTGGAATACAAAAAGAGTTCTTATGATGAACTCCTATCATCCTCAGAGGGTCCACGAGGTGGCCTCAGGCACTTAGTCAAAAATGCGCAGCTTTGTAGATATTCTTTGATGCTAGCTTTTAGGTGTTGATGACAAAAAGGGATGGTTACACCTTGTGAAGCGGATATCACTCATGTCCTCTAAGATTTGCCTACAGAAAGAGGAGAGTAAGGTTGCCCTCATCATTAGCCTAGCCATGGCACGACTATCGATGCCTAAATTGATATAAAAAAAGAGCGAGGGAAGGTGGGCTTTCTCAGCTACAGGCTTTTGCTTAAGCAAGAACTTAATGAGCCTAAGGTAATTACAGGTTATTATGAATGTCGAGTCTGGACATGAGGAGAAATCCTTGAGAAAGCAGTTGATGGATGGAAGGATATCCTCCAATCTAAAAAAACAAGCATCCCTTGGGAGTCCATACATTGACGTTGTAGATTATTGGGAAGTCAAGGGCCCCATGCAGGTTCCTATCATGGTCGACTCCATGTTTGCGGGGATAGGGCATGTAGATGGGGTCATTCCGCTCTTCAAACAATGGGCTGTAGAAAGCAGTCCATGCATCAGCGTTGGTATCCCAAATCCTCCTTCTCCACTTCAGCTGCGCCTCGTAGCCTTGGACGGCCTTGGGAACCCAATTCACTTTGTCCTGCCAATAATCTATTGGTTCCTGGCTCCATATGGTAACCGCAATGTTTCTCTCCTCTATCCATCTATTGGCGAGGTCATTGGCCATTCTCTTGATCCTTGCCACCGTCTCCAGGGGTAGGACATGATCCAAAGCTCATGGATAGGAAAAGGACAACTCAAAGGGTCGTGTTTGGAACTCTCCCTGTCACCATATAGCCAACTCCTGAAACCAGTTGACAAGATGGGGATCCTTGCGCATCGGCATAGGCTCTTCAAGGAGTTGCTATGGCCGTACTCTTGCTCTCCTCTGGGCTTGCTCCACAAGCTCTTGCCTTCTTCTTTGGGCTACTATTACATGTTGAGGAATTTGTGCCCCTTCTGGCCCTTCCGATGGCAATTCAGGCAGGGGCAGACTAGGCTCTCTATGTTGTTCTTCCTCAAATTCATGCTCAAAGTCCGGCCCCTCTTTCATGGCTTGCTCTACCGCCAGTTGGTCTTTAGGTGGTGGTTGTTGCACTTGTCCTTCAAACCCTAGTTCCCTAAGCTCGTCAATGAAAAGGCTGGCTTGCCACATGTAACTATGTTGTTGTGCCACATTAATACCTGTGCCAGTTGAAAGGGTGCGTTCTTGAAGGCCGTATCTTAAGGCATGAGATATCAATTCCAACTGCCTCTTCATCCTTTCCATTGAGTCCTCGCCTTCAACTTGGGTGACATTCAACACTGTGCTCAAGAAGGCTTGTCTCTGAGTGTTTGAGCACACTTTATCAGCCTCTGCTCTTGATTGTGCAAACATTCTTTCGCAGTCACTTGCCGCCAGGCGTTCTGTTAGTCCACGCACTCTTTCAAAGTTGTGCTACTCCCATTGTTGTGCCCTTTCTTCCATCTTTTCCCCCCCTCTTCCATTTCTCGAGAGAGCATCATTACCACCTATTACTGCTCATTCACTAAGTCTAGCATTTGCATCTTCTCCTTATTGCGGCGATTCAGTTGCTCTTCGGCTATTTTCCTTCCCTATTCCGCAATGGTAAATTGCAGTTCTGCCTCTGCAAATCTCTTCGACAGCTCTTCTCGGATCAGCTCGCGGCTTTCTAACTCTGCAAAGTGTAGTCTTCTTTCTGTTATTGCCATAGCCATGAGGGCTTCCACATCGCTTTTTGTGTTTTCCAAGTCAGCTTTCACCTCCTTTGTGCTTCTTCCTGTGGCATCCTGCCTTTGTTTCTCTAGGACTTGGATCTCTCTTTTGATTCTTCCTTGTTCCTCTATTTCATACCATAGTTAGAACACCAGGGCGTCCTCTTACTCCCATCGTTGCTCTTCCGACTCTTGGCCTTCTTCATGCCAGTGCGTCTCCAAGCGAGCGGTCCTTTCCATTAGCTCATTATACTGCTGAATTAACATTTTCTGATTGTTTAGAAGGGCTAGTGCATCATATTCTTCCTCCTCCAACCTTCACCTCAGATGATCCTCATTCTCTTGAGCTTCCTTGGTCTTGACATCCAACTGCTCTTTTAGATCCTTAAGCTCTTTTTGATGAGCTACAGCCTGCTTGGACACATTGAGCCTCAAAGCTGCCGAGGCTTCCTTTTTGATAGCCAGCTCTACCAAGGCCACTTTCTTCTCCTCTCTTTTTTGGCTCAACTGAGTGAGGAGTTCAGCCATGTATGCATCGTAGTCTACTGCTGGTGGCACTGTAAGAGGGGCCATAGTGGCCGATGCTTCCAGCTTCTGTTGCTTAGGGTCTCACCATGATTTTGCATCTCCTGCGGCTGGCCTCTTTGTTCCTACTTTGGGAGCAATCTCTGTCACTTTGTTAGCTAGGAGATGTATCATTTCCATTAATTGAGTTGTGCCCACAGCTGGCACCGACTCTTGTGTCGTGATGGGTGTGGTTTCAGCTGGGAGTGGCACAAGGGAAGAGGGGAGGGGGTGTGGTGGGGCCCTGCCCTTTCCTACAACCATCGGGGTTGTTTCTATACTTTCACTAACTCTAGCCTCATGAGGCAGGCTCAATGGGCTCATCTCTCCCCCTCCATGGATCACTTCTATGGACCTATGAGTTGCCTCTGCCAAGTCTGTAGCTTCCTTCCTCCTCATTTCTTTAGCTTCATCTTCCGCTCTCCTCTTCCTCTCCTCCTCGGCTCTTCTTGACTCTTCTCTGATTCTTTCAAATTCTTCCTCTTCTCTTCTCCTTTGTTCCTCCTCCATTCTTTTGGACTCCTCTTGTGCTCTTTTCAACTCAGCTTTCTCTTCTTTACTTATCTTTTCCTTCCTCTGTTTTTGGATTTTGGCAGTCTTTGCCTTTCCTTGTGCCCTAGCTTCGGCTTGAGTGGATGGTGCTTCAGGCACTTCTCTGTCACTCATGGTGCATTCGCTGGATCTGTCTTCCTCATGATGCAGTAGCTGGGAGGGTGCGGCTATCTCTTCAATTCCCCCTGCTTCCTTGGTGGCCTCGTGAATAATGGCCATCAATACACCACTGTATCTGATGGTAGAAGCCTTGGCAGAGGACTTCTTGCAGGATGATCTCGCTCTAGAGACTAGGGACTCTCCTCCAGCCCGCTGCCGTGCCCATAGAAAGGGCCTTTGTTTGCTATCTTGATGGTCTTTATGACGAACCCGTTTCAATCCACTTCTTCAGGGGACCCTGTCGCTATGCTTTCCAACACCAGGACACTGATCCTATTTATCAAAGCATTGTACCTCTATCTTGAGAAGAGGGCATGGACCGTCTTTGCTTGCATCTTCACTTCCGGGTTTGGGATGTCTGCCAAGCTTACTCCATCCACTATGCACACCTCACTCTTGTTCATCCCCAGAATGGCATATATATCTCTCCTATGATGCTTTACTGCCTTGGGGGCCAAGCCAAGGGCCTTCTCCACCACTTCTGTGTTAAGCGGTACCTCCACCTGGTGGACAACATCCCCTTTTCTTACTGTCATTGTGCCACAGTTCCTACCAACATCAAAACTCCTCAAGAACTCTACGCAAGCATTGTAATCCACTTCTTGTCCCACTTTGGAGAGCACACTTGTCCACCAGCTGCTTTACTGATGGCTCCTCTAGGATGACTTCGTCCAAGTTTAGAGTGTGCTTGAAGGTGAACTGATTAAATCCTCGTGTCTCCACACCTATCTCGTACTTGGCTTGTTCTTCTTTCGTGAACAGAAGCTTACCGCCTTTTTCCTGCCTACCATTGTGGGTACCTGCCATGTGACAGTACTCATAAATAGTGTTGATGGGGTAGGCAAGACTGAATTATGGATTTATGAAAGATTTGAACAATTAGAAAAGCTACATGAGAATGTGAAATTTGAGAAATAACACACTGGAAGAGAATACATGAATTTTTCAAGTGCGCTTTGCTCTCAAGTTTTTATGAGTAGTTCACTCTTCATTATGTTTTTCCTGTGTTATGTTTCCATGATCACCTTACCCCCTTCTTACCCCCTCCCTCTCGTGGGAAGATGAAGATCCTTCCTAGGATTGATGTGGGAGCTTTCGCTCAACCGCCAAGACCCACGGACCACTTATTGTTTCAAGCGTTCCAAGAGAGCTCTAATGGCTATCTCTCACCTAGCCGACGTGCCGTCGATCCTACGAGTGTAGTGAGCTTACCTTGATGCCCGATCGAGTACCCTTCTCTCTCTTGCACTCCGGTAGCTCCACAATTCTTGATGCTAGCTCAAGCATCCTCAAGCCTCCTCCATCTCCAAGCTCCATCCTCCATAGCTGCACGTGCAAGAGAAGAGAAGAGAAGAGAAGAGAAGAGAAGAGAAGAAGAGAAGAGGAGATGGTGAAGAGCTTCACCCTCTTGATCCCTCACTCTCACACACACTCACTCCCTCACACTCTCACACTCCCTCTCTCAAGAGCACACACAAGCAAGAAGGAGAGAAGAAGAGAGGAAGAAGAAGACTCTTTTTGCCACACCCAAGAATGAGATTCTCATTCACTTTTCAACTTTATATACAAAGCCCTAAATCCTTTTTGGGCGGTCATCCCCTTTTCCCTCTTTTACATGGCCGGCCGTAGACTAGGCCCTTTTTCCCATTTCCCACCATTCTAATTTATCCTATTCCCAATTAATGCATACACTTTTCACATGAGCAAGCCTGGCACTCTTTTACACAGATTCGGGGGCGCTTTCGCATTTTAATGGTGCGTATTTTTTCTCTTTCGTTGCCTTGGCCCGACACTGAAGATTTCTAAGGGTCGTGCCCGAACATTTGCATTTTTCAGGGATTGGTTGCCAGTCAAGGCACCTTTTTATACTTTTATTTTTATCATGTGCCTTTTTTGCTATTTCCCTTTTTTCCATTTTCCGCTCCTTTGTGCTGTGGAAACACGGTAACATTACCCCCCTCCTAGCCAAGTGCCAGTCCCATGGCACTGCGGTGGGACATAGTGGCTAGTTAGGTCGGTTGTTAGGCGGAACAGGTAGGTGGGTGGTTGGGGGGATTGATAGGTGATGGAGGTTGGGGATGATGACCAGGAGAGATTCCGGCATGCTTTAGGCTCCATGAAAGATACTCGGCATCTATCACACAGTTGTGGCACTGGGTACGTAGCCGGTCATCTTTTGAGTATGAGAAACGCTTGAAGCAATAAGCAATCCCTTAGGATGATGGTATTGGAGGGATTTATTCTGGAGAAACCCCTCAAACACTATTTGTTTTGAAAACTCGTGGCTTCGATTGAAGATTCTTGTCTTTGAGTTGAAGGTCTTCAAGCTTGTGGAATCAATAAGCGATCCATGGATCTTGAGGCGTTGGGCATGGATCATTGGACGATGCAGTTCCAAGATCTATGCTAATGGCAGTTCTACCTTGACATGGTTCGATCATGGTGGCCATCAGTAGGCGGATGGCTGGATGCCGGCACGTTTGGGTCATTAAAGGGTGCCGTGGGTGATCTCTTCCGCGGGTAGCCATTTCTTGAGAGTCGAACATAACCTGCAAGAAAAGTTGTGCACTCCCTAAGGGGTGTGTCTACTTGCCATGTAGTGTGTGGTGCTCGTGGCAGTGGATCTGAGAGATGGGTCTAACCTTGGGTGAGCCCTTGGTAACGTCCCACACTTGAGGACCTAGCTTGTGCTTCGTTGGAGGTGCGGTGTGAGCCTTAGGGTGACAGGTCTGAAAGTCCTGCCCTTGATGTGCCCTAAGTGTGAAGTGGGGGAGGGGGCTAGGGAGAACCCTAGGTGCAGTGACTGTGGTGCTTCTTCTTCTTCCCTTTTTTTTTTTTTTTGAAATGATACATAGGCCTAATTGTCTTGGTTGGAATGAGGAGGAGAAGGGAGTCGGAGTTACTTGCTCAAAAATTGGCGACTTTGCATGTAATCTTTTAGATTCATGCGGACATGAAGGGAGGTGGTGGAGAGAAAGGGGTGGTTGCATCTACTGAACTGGCTGTCGTTCATGTCCTCTAGGAGGGCTAGGCAAAAAGAGGGAATGAGACTAGCCCTCATCATGAGATGAGCCATGGCGCAATTATCTATAGCGTTAGGGTCAAAGAATAGGGGAGGCAGGCCGCGCTCTTGTGGAGTCGGGTCCTGCTTAAGAAGTAGCCTAAGTAACCTAAGATAATTACAAGTGGTTATAAAAGCGGGGTCAGGACATGAGGAAAAGTCCGCAAGGAAGCGGATCATAGACTCGTCTAGGATTTCTGTGGTAAAAAGAAGGGCATTCTCAAAGGATGCTACAGTGGAGTTATAAATAACGGGAAAGTCATACCGCCCGTGGAGGGTGGCATCAAAATCTACCCCTATCCTTCGAGGGTACGCCATGTAGGTATGGTCGTTCTGCTCGAACGGCAGGGTATTACAAAAAACCATCCAGGCGAGCATGCTTATGTCGCATACTCGCCTCCTCCACAGGGGTTGGCTCTTGTAGTTTTGTACAATGTGGGGGATTTTAAAAATTTTATCTTGCCAATAGTCGGCCGCTTCGATGCCCCAAGAGGTTGGGGTCTTTTCCCGCTCTTCCAGCCATTTTTTCCCCAACCAGCCACCGGCCGTGATCACCTCGTGCATCACATTGAGAGGCAGGACCCTCCGCAGACTGTTGGGTAGGAGGAAACTGAAGGAGAATGGATCCTTTCCTAGTTCCTGTACCTCCCACACCACCAGTTTTGCGTGGAATCCTGCGGGAAGATCATCTGGGCACGGAGGGAGAGGCGCGAAAAATAGCACGGCTGGCTTGGCTCTCAGTTTTTGTCTGGCCTCCTCCACCAGTTTTTTGTGTCTCTCTTTAGAGATGGCTTTTCTTTCTGCCGCGGGATCTTCTTGTGGCAGGTCTTGGGCCTGCGGCGAGGGGGGTTGTGGGACTACGTCTTTCCTAAATCGATTCACATCGATTTCCAGCTCTGCCTCTTCCCCTTGCCGTTCTGCGTGTGCTGCTTCTTCCTCGAATCCTAGGGCGTCTATCTCCTGGGGGGTTAGGCCGGCCAGCATTAGGTATTTTTGCTGTTCATCCAAACTCAGCCTAACCTCCGCAGGTAATGGTGGCATCTGTAGTCCAGTATGTAGGGCTCTTCTTGCCATGCCAAGCTTTCTTTGCATTGCCTCCAGTGGCTCTCCTTGCACTGCGTGCATGGTGTCCAGGATAGTGTCGAGGAAGGCCTTTTGTTGATGAGTGCTGAAGGCCACTTGGGCTGCCTCCGCCTTGCTCTCCGCGATGATTTTTTCCTTTTCTGTCAGATCAAGGCGGTGCTCCAGTGTCTTCACCCTCTTCTCGTTGTGGACAGCCCACTCCTCTGCCCTTTTGTTCATTACTTCCAAGCCCTCTCCCTGTCTTAAGGTCAGCATCATGATTTTTTGCTCATAATCCTCTAGTTCCCTGACTAGCCTCTCTTGTTCTCCTCTTTCAGAAGTCAGCTGATCTGTTAGGCGCTTGAGTTCCTCCTGCTGCTCCTCCATGCCTCGTTTTCTTTCTTCGTCCCTGGCATTCAGCTCTGTCACAAGTGCATCAATCTGAGTAGATTGCGCAGCAAGCTCCTGGTACTGCACTACTAAGAGTTTGTGCTCTCTTTGCATGCTTACTAATTCTTGAGTCTTGTTTTCGAGCAGCTGCCTCCAATGTTCCTCCCTCTCATCCCTAGCCTACAGTTCTTGTTTCAGATCTGCAATCTCGCGCTGCTGCAAGGCTATCATTCTTGTCTTGTCCAACTGGAAGGCGGCCACGGTTTCCTTTTCAGCTCTGCCAACTCAGCCATGGCTATCTTGCATTCCTCCTTCGCTCTCTCCAATTGGGAGAGCAGCTCGGCGACGTATTCGTCGTAATTAGCCAGTGGCATCATCGTTGTGTGAATGGGCGAGGTTGAGGCTTCGACTTTTTGCTTTTTAGGCTCTTGCCTGGACTCTGCATCCGTGGCTGGCCTCTTCTATCCTGTGGCCGTAGTCTCCATGCTCTGCCCCTGGCCCATTTCCTTGTTGATAAAATACTGCATCCACGCCACGAAGTTTGACACATCTGCGCTAGTGGGGATGCTAGTGGTGATGGTGGTGAGTTCCGCGGAAGGCACCAGGAGGGTAGGGATCGGATGGAGCGGGGCCTTGCCTTTGCCTTCGGGAACTGGAGGTGGCACGAACTTTGGCACCTGTGTGCTGGACCCTAGCCCCTCTTCTCTGCATGGGCTTAGGTTCCTTAGTTCGTCTGCTCGGCACTGTTGTTTGATGGACCGGCAGGTGGCCTCCGCCAGGTCCTCTTCCTCCTTTCTTCGTAGCTCCTCCTCCTCCTCATCTGCTTTTCTCTTCCTTTCCTCCTGTCTTTTCTTCTGCTCCTCCTTCTTTTTCCCTTTCTGTTCTCTTTCCCTCCTTTTCTCCTCTTCAGCTTCTTGTTTTGACGCCTCCTTTGCTTTCTGTAACTCCTCTTTTTCCCTCTCCTCCTCCTATCTCTTTGTTCTCTCTCTCTCCTTTGCTTCTTTCAGGGATTCCTTCTTCGCCCTTTCCAAGTCTTCCCTTTCCTTCTTCCTGCCTTCGTCATTCTTCTTCTTCCTTTGCACGGCCTTCTTCTTCGTTGTCCTGATGGTCTTCTTACTAGTTTGTCCCTCCCCTTCTTCTTCTGTTTCCGTTCTGTCGGTGGACCCGTCTTTGTCCTTACGAGGGGGCGACCTCTCCGGCGTTTCTCCTTCGCCCTCCTTCGGCTCCTGTGCTGCCTTTACTGCCTCCTGAATGAGTGCAGTCAAGACTCCTCCGTATCCGATGAAAGAGGCCTTGGAGGAGGCTTTCTTCCTTTCCGTTACCTTAGAAGCCGGAGATTCTCCTCCTGTTGGTGCACTTCCCAGGGCTAGCGCCTTGGCCGCTTGATCAATCGTCTTCCGCACGTAGCCATTCCAATCCACCTCGTCTAGGGTGTGGGCTGCTACATTCTCTAGCATTGGCATGCTAATTCGATGCATTAAGGAATTGTAACGTTGGCTGGAGAAGAGCACGTGCACCAACTTGGCCTGCAACCTGGCTTCTGTGTCAGGGATGTCCTGGATGCTTATGCCGTCATTCGTGAGCACCTCTTCCTTCTTCATTTTCAGCAAGGCATAAACGTCCCTTTTTTGTCTCCTTTTTGTCCTTGGTACCAATCCCAGAGCCTTTTCCACCAAGGCCGTATCCAACCGGACTTGCACCTGCTTTGCATCCTCTCCTCGACCCACTGTTACAATGCCACCTTCCTGGTCCGGATTGTATGTTTTGAGGAATTCTATGCATTTTAAGTGATCCGGCTCCTGCGAGAATTTTTCAATATACTTTGTAAGGTTGCACTGTTCCACTACCCTCCTGGCTGCCTCCTCCTTCGCCACCACGACTTCGATGTTGTGATGGTTCGGAACTTGAGCTGGCCGAAGGCGCGGTTCTCTAAATGGATGCGATACTGCTCCCTTTCCTCGTCTGTGAACGGGAGTCGATGGGCGCCGTCTTGTTGCGACATTTTCTGCTCCTGCCATAATTCGTAACTTTCGTTAGCATTTTTCACATAGCACTTTGTTGTTTATGCGAAAATAAAAACTCTTGACTGAATTTTTTAGGAAGCCATTTTTCTCATACTATATGCTTATGCTTTTCACTACCTTTACTTCACTGTACCCCCTTTTTATTCATTTCCTATCTGATTCTTTTCACCTTCACCACATACCCACATACACATACCCACATACCCCCTCCTCTTTCGGCTTAGAAAAGAATCCTTCCTAGGATGGGCGGTTAAAAGGTGAAGGGCTTTGGGCCTGTTGGGGTAGGAGTTTACGTGTGAAGAAGCCACGTGTAGAATTTTGGATTGTATTCCGGTTGAGTATGACAATCAAGAGCAGATGGTTGGATGGAGACTTGGGAGATGTAGGTCAAGACATCGTGAAAGAGATCTCTAGTATTAAGGCAGCTGGCAACATGTAATTCCTCTTCCATGAGGAATTGGTCAATGTAAGGGTGAGCAAGCACATGGTCGTCCAAATGCTGATTGCGGGTGATGGCCAAAACTCTAAACGAGATAGACGCCACATAAGTAGGGTCATATTCGATGGTTTTAACTGCCCTGCGTTGTTCAGCATTGGTCATTATCCGGCAACCTTTTTTCTCCCATTAGATTCTCAGAGCAAACCACTGCTGCAAGAACGTGGAAGGCGAGCTTGCCATCTACGTGAGCTTTTGCAACTCATGTTCAAGAACAGAACGAGGAGGCTTACGATATGAAGTGATTGGTCATCTGAGGGCAGCTTGCTCCTTTGAGATTTCGTCGTTTGCTATCAGTTCGGCAACAATTTTGGGGAATTTAGTGGTCATAAGTTCGTATTCTTCCCAAGTGCATGGTAATGCACGAACATGCGAAGCAAGTGTTTTGTCAAGAAGGCCTAGGTCTAGCCTCTCATAACTTCTAGCAAATGTAGTGAAAGTTTCGTCCAACATCTTGATGTAGGTTCTTAAGTCATCCCAAGAAGCCGCGGCAAGGTCCTTAGCCAAGGAGAGGAAAGGTCGTATCGCGTAGGAAGGTTTAAGATCTGCTGGTAGGGATGGTGCAACTGGACTGGATAGTGGTGTCTCCATCATCGATGTCACAGGTTGGGCTTTGCACTCCAAAGCACTTTGAGGTGCTGTAGGAAGGTCTGGGGGCATGGGGGTTGTGCTGGGTTCTGAGTGAGCAGTCATAGGGGTTTTTAAGTTCTCTGGATTAGGTAAGTTTAAGGCTTATGGCGTTTGCTTTGGTCGATAGATGAACTGGGGCTTATTAGCCATAGCTGGCAATTGCGTGCTGACTATGTTCTGGGCACCACGTGTGCAAGCCTCCCTCACTGGGGTGAGATTGCTTGTAGATGAGCTTTTTAGCTAGCCATTTTTAGGCACCCAAATCCAGGGGTTGCCCTCATAGTATCCTTGTGCTCGCAAGAGATCTTTGGGGATCCATTGTGGCGTGGTTGTGTGTCTACGTTGATAGCATCTAGACTGCCTCTTAGGCCGTGACAACTGATGATTTTGGCGTTTAGGATCACGTTTGGGTGGTCTACCCGGATCTGGTTTTTGCCATTTTGGCACCCATATAAGCTTGGACTCCTTGGCCTGGTGAGCACTCTTGGTGGGTTTGGGCCTGGGGTCGAGAGCCTGGCACGAGGCCGTAGTTTTCTTCTGTTTAGACTTGGACTGAAGCGTGGTCATAGGGGTTTCTACCGGTGGCTTCGTAATGGTGGAGGAATCATGACAGCCCATGCTGAAAGTTGTCACTATACGCACATTGCCGATAGCAAGATGAATGCGGTTTAGGTTGTAATCCACATTATAGTTCGTTTGCTTCTTGAAAGTGCGACCCAATAGTGACACATTACCGGCTCCTTTAGTGTTAAGCAACACATGGAAGAAAGCTGGTAAACTTTCAGAGTCGATGGAAACGACTACCTTGAACTTCCCTAGGAGTGAATAAGCAGTACCCCCAAACGGGGTGAGTTTGGCATTAGTGGGCTGTAGTTTCGGTTGACCAATGCGTGTCTAATGGTCATGCGTCAAGATGTTGTAGTCGGCACCTTCATCAATCAAGGCATCGAAAGAATACGTCACTCCTGCTATGATTGTGATTCGTAGATACACCGATGCCACTGCTTCTTCGTCCTGATATGTAAGGTCAGTTATAGTAGCCATGTAGACGTTCATTGGGGGTTCTAGCATGGGTGGCTCATGTAATGGATGGGAAGGAGGATAGTACTTCTTTATGTGGCTGCCATTAAAAAAGCCTATTCCTTCGCCTTCAAGTGTCTCCAACTCAACATTCCCTGTTCTACCAATCATGCGTACTCTGAAAGGCCCTAGCCCTCGAAGCTTCATCTTCTGTTTATGTCCTTTTACAGAGTATAGTAGAACAAGGTCCCCTTGTTCAAAGTCTCACTGTTTGACATGCTTGTCAAACCACATCTTTCGTCGAGCCTTCTCACAAATTAGAGAGTGAGTGGCGAGGAGTCGGGTCTCCGTTAGGCACTCTAGCTCCACTAAGCGATTGGTCCAAGCCTCTCTTCCCTCCCAACGCTCCTGGACTGCTAGCCTTAAGCTAGGGATGAAGAATTCTAAGGGCAAAATGGCTTCAGTTCCGTACATCAGCCTAAAAGGTGTCTGTCCTACAGTCGTTTTATAAGCTGTGCGATAGGCCCACAAGGCCGCCATTAGCTTGTTGACCTAGTCACTTCTTGAAGTAGACACGACCTTTGTAAGCACGTTGACTAAGATTTTATTTGTGGATTCGGCTTGGCCATTAGCCTAAGGGGAATAGGGAGAGGACTTCCGATGAATTATTAGGAAGGTAGAGAGCAGGTGGGCAATCACTTCATTAACGAAGTGCATGCCTTGGTCACTTACAAGTTCAATTGGACAGCCAAACCGTGAAATGACTTGCTCCCACAAGAACTTTGCAGTGGTCCTAGCATCATTCTTCCTCGTGGCTCGTGCCTCTACCCACTTCGTTCGATAGTCGGTTGCCACTATGATGTAGCGAGCTTGGGAATATTGTGCCACAGGACTGATCGGTCCAATAAAATCGATGCCCCATTTTTCAAAGGGTTGTCGGGCTATGACAGGGGTCAACTCCATCTTGTCTTTCCGCACAGGCACTTTGGTCCTTTGGTACTCATCGCAGTGCTTTATGAATTTAGCTACATCGCGGAAGAGGGTGGGCCACCATAGTTGGGATTGTAGCACCTTTCGGGCTGTTGTGCCTCCGCTAAAGTGTCCTCCAGTGATTCCGCCATGTGCTTCGTTCAATGTATCGTGCATCTCGTGCTCACATATGCATCTGCGCAATAAACCGTCTTGTCCCAACCTGTAGAGCTGGCTGGCTGGTATGGCTGAATTTTCAGGATAAGTCTTCTCAACCTGGCCTTCTCAATGGGTTGCTCAGGTAGTTCGTTTTCTAGCACTTGCATTATGTCATTGGCCCAATACGATGTCAGATCAGCTTTAAATAATTCTCTCTTGCTAGACAGGTTAAAGAGATGAGCGTGCAGTAAATCGTCAGGTATGCCTTGTCCAACGGCTTCTCCTGTGGGTATGCGGGACATGTGGTCAGCCATGTAATGCTGCTTTCCCTTGCGTACAACCACAGAGAAGTCAAACTCCAGTAGAAGGAGTAACCATCTAGCTATGCGTCCCGTAGCGCAAGGCTTGTTCACAAGATACAGCAAGGCTTGATGCTCAACAAAGAAGACAAAGGGAGTGGCCAACATGTAATGCCTAAATTTCTTTACCGCAAATACCATGGCCAACCCCTCCCTTTCTGTCGTGGAATAGTTCATCTCGGTCTCTGTGAGCTGCCTGCTGGCAAAACTCACCAGGTAATCTAAGTTACGTTCATTAGGCTGGCATAGCACGGCCCCAATAGCGAACTTAGAGGCGTCTATGTGTACATGGAACGTTATGTTCCAGTCTGGGGCTCATAAGATTGGTGCAGTAGTGAGAGCCTTTTTCAACTCCTCATATGCGCGCTGGCATTCCTCAGTCCACTCGATTACTATCAACAGCTTGTACAATGGTCTGGCAATTAGTACGTAATTTAGTACAAAGCGTCGATAATATCCAGTGTGTCCTAGGAAGCACTGAACTCCCTTGTAGTTATCGGGTGGTGATAAGTCAACAATGACTCTGACTTTAGAAAAGTTAGTGGCAATGCCGTTCTTTGACACTACGTGCCCTAAGATGCATCCGTGTTTCACCTAGAACTAGCACTTTAAGGGGTTCAAGGAGAGACGATATAAGCGGCACCGTTCAAAGACTGCTCGGAGTTTGTCTAAGTGTTTGATCCAGGTCGAATGGACACACAGATTGTCGACAAAGACCTCTGACTCCTTGCAAAGCATGTCTTTAAAGATGGTGCACATGAGGCATTGGAAAGTGGCAGGGGCATCGGTCAACCCGAAGGGCATGACTATGTATGCAAAGACGCCCCACTCAGTGGCAAAGGCGGTCTTGTGCCTGTCTACAGGATGCACTTGCACCTGATTGTACCCTGAGAAGCCATCTAGAAAACTGTAGGCTTCCTTGCCTGCCACCCTCTCAAGCATGTGCTCGGTGTACGGCAAGGCATAGTTGTCTCTCTTTGTAGCAGCATTTACCTTCTTGTAATTGAGGCACACTCAAATTTTGCCGTTCTTCTTCATTACAATGACCATGGGTGATACCTAGTATGTGTGCTCAATTTCGTAAATGAATCCAGCTCTCATCAGCTTGTCAATTTCCTCTTTGACAGCATGAGCGTGTTTTGGATTCATGGGGTACGGTCGCTGCTTGATCGGCATTGCATTCGATGTCATGGGTAGGTTGTGAGTCACAACACTTGGATCTACCCCCCGTAGCTCTTCTAAGGACCATGCAAATACGTCTATGTACTCCCGCAAAAGAGCGACAAGACTCAACTCTTCTTCACCAGTCAAGTCATCGGCGATGAACACTGGTCGGGGTATCTCCCCTTCTAGGGCTAGGTTTACCTAATTGACCTTGGCTGGTCCTTCAATTGGTTCGCTCGTTTGCCCTTGACGCTTGGCACCTAGCAGAACCACTACCCTATCCCCTTTTTTGAATTTAGTGAAGCGTTTAGGGAGGTCCTGTGGCTTTCGCCGTTCTTCTGATCGTGCATCCCTAGGGTGCTTTGCCCCATCCTGCCTTGACCGTCTGCGCCTCAGGTGGACGGGTAAGTCCCCCTTGGTGCATCTTGTCATGGGCGGCCTAGGGATCTCTGGGTCGCTATCCGAAGTAACTTCTGATTCACAGTCAAACCCTCCATCTTCGCTAGAAGAGGTGGTCTCCCCTGGTGGCCGCAGTTCGGATGGCGATTCGGTTCTAAGTATTGATGTCATTCCTGATTGGGCTAGGCCTGCTTGCTCAAGGTCTATGGCTCCTGTACATTCTAACCACGCACGATCACATCTCATGCGCATAACTCCTTGCTCCAGTCTAAGGGCCTACCTTTTCTGCGGCTTGGCGTCTGCTTGTATCTGCTCAATTTCTCGTCCTTCAGTGTCGTACTCTATGGTGTCCACTTCACCCTCGCTCTCATCATTGAAGGATTGGCAGTCTTCGTATTCATCGCAGGAATCTTTGTCATTCAACTGCTCATCGTCTCTTAGGGCTTGGTATGCCCCGTGTCATTGGTCAGGAACCAGGGCCTAGTTATACATGAGGTTCAACTCATGCACCCTGGTCCATTGCCACTTGGAATCCTCTAAGAGGTCCTGGATTGGTGTGAAGTTGGCGGCTGGGTTGCCAGCTAGCTGGTCCGTTAGGTATTCTAGTACCCCCTGGAGTTCCCTTTTGTTGGATGGCACTTGGAAGGTAACAGGCTTAGGCCTTCCATGGAGGCTTGCTGCCATCATGCAGACTGGTGTAGAGAGTGCTTCGTTTGTCTTGCCGATCATTTTGATGGCCTGCTCATATGCCTCATGGTCTGAGAATGGCAGGTCAATTGTAGCGAGAACGTGCATCCAATCCCGCTCATCCTCTGGGCATGGAATATACTTGGTCAAGGAGCCATAGGGCTTCCTGACCTGAATGTTCCCTTTGAGCATAGCAGAGATGGCGTCTAGGTCGACTGGTGAGGCCTTCCAAGTGTCCATCTCTATTCTTACGGCGTCAGTTCTATTGCCAAGGAAGATCAAGCCGTTACTCCAATCTTTGATGACTCTAGTGTTGCGCATCTAGGGTCGGCCTAATATGACATCGTAGTCCACTCCCTTCATGACTATAAAGTCGACAGAGAACTGGACACTTGCGATCTTCACTAGCCAATTCTTTAGGACCCCGAATGGCTTCACTCTCATACCGTTTGCTAGCTTGACATTAAACCGAGCAGCTTCGACAGGTGGGTTTTCCCAAGTCTGCAGCACTGCATGGCTAAGCACACTAACCCCGGCTCCCGTGTCTACGATTCCCTTCCTTGTTGTGTCACCCAGGGCTAGGACCGACAGGACTGCGTGCATCTCAAAGCCTTCCCAAAAGGCGTTGATGTGCAAAGATTTAGGCACGGAGCGCAGCGTGAGGCTTGGCAATTGTGTTTCTGCATCCTGGTCTCGAGGGTCTACCATGACCTGCTCTTGCGATCCCTTGACCCACTGCTTAAGGTCTTGCCATAGGGCAGGGTGTTGCTTAAGCAGATCCCCCAGGCTAAGTGTTACAGGCGTGGTCACTAGCGTGGTCAAGAGGTCGTTAGATACTCGTCCTTCTTTTAGCCTAGACTGTCCGGGCCAATGGCCGCAGCTGATCTGTGGCTCTATTGCATCTAGGCTTGGTCTCAGCGGCACTGCTTGTGGCACAGTGGCTTCGGCCGACTTAGGTTGAGGCGGTGACATTGGCGTGCTCATGCTGGAGAGATCATCGATCTCGTCCTCTATGATGGGTTCAGCATCTTTGAGATGCTGTTGAGCCTCCCTCACCCATTCCTTCACCTTTTCTATGGCCTCTAATTGTCGCTTTGGATGCAGGTATTTCCCTATCTTAGCGCTTCCCTTTTCAGCTGTCTTAGGGGCTGAAGTCTCTGCCTCCGCATCTGAGACTTTCTTCCCAGTAGGTAAAGACGTAGCATTCTCGGTCTTTAATGCAACCTTAGCTTCCGATCTCTTCTTTTTCCGCCTGCGGCTTTTCTTTCCTATTGAGGTTGCATCAAGATTGCTAGATCCTGGCAGAGAGATGCCGGCTTGCTTCGTTTGGGCTCGGGTCATAACTCGCAAGGGAATAGGGGTGGCCTCCCCATCGGGGTTTTCGACACCAAACAGCCCCAATGGGATGGATGACAAATTAGCTGAGCTAGAAGACGGCTTCCGCTTTGGGCAGTCTATGAAAAGATGGGTGATTCCGCACTCTGCGCACCTTTGGTCAGCCTTGTCCTTGTTTTGCTGCTCTCTTTCACGGCAGCGTGATGAGACATGACCGGGGTGTCCGGCCGCAAGTCCAACAAGTGACTGGATCCTGTGGCTGCCCTCCTAGGCCTCTACCCTGTCCTCGTCCTAATGCCATCACCGGCAAGGGTTGATAATCCATGAAGACCGCGTTGCCCTCGTCGTCATGCGAGACGTAAGGGTATATGTAGGTCTCTTCGTCATTCGGCTCCTCCACGTAGTGTACTGGAGCGTCGCTCGGTGGGTGGGTCACATAAGGACCAGGCGGTCTAGGAATGCCTATAGGATTTATGTCCATTCTAGGGACATCTGGTTTCATATCGTTAGGCGCGGGTAGAGCCAATGGGGCTCCCCTTCCGAAGAATAGCTGCGGCCTGTTAGCTAAATAAGGCTGGCCGTAGGGTTGCAAGTATGGAAGTCTTTGTGGTAGTCTGCAATGTGCGACATCGTGGCCGAACCTATCGCAGTTAGCGCAAGGTCTTGACCTAGGGTCTTGACACTTGGCCGGCAAGTGGTTTCTGCCACAGTACATACACTGGATGTGCGGGTGCGTTGGTCGTCTCAACATGACTTGTATCTTGGCTAATTCCATCTTGACCTCTGCCAAGCCTTGGTCTGTCCCGGTGGTCTTTCCCTTATCTTGGGATGATGGGTTTGACCGCTCACTAGAGGCTGATGTTCTCTCTAAGCTTCGCGGGTTGGTCTCTTCTAGAGTTGAGCTCCTAGAGCTTCGCTCTTTCAACTGGTCATCGACTCTGATGGCCTCCTCAAATACTCTAGCCACCATGTCCCGTTGCAAGCTTGAATTGCCTGCCAATGCCTTATATAACTCCTCGTCTCTAATTCCGCTGATGAAAACAGTTGAAACTGCTCTGTCAGTTGGTCGCTCGCCTAGAGGGATTCTCTTAAAGAGACTTCTCACATGGGTCACGTAGTCGCGGATGTCCTCCTTCTCTTTCTGCTTGACATTCATCAAGTGTACTAGCAGGTTATCGGAGTATCCGGGCTCGGCGAACCTCTTGACAAAGATATCCTTGAGATTATTGAAGTTGGCTCGTTCCACGGCATCCAGGCTTGTGTACCACGTCCTACCCTTGTCGCCTAAGCAAAGCCTGAATGCTTGCAAATGTTGAGTCTGGTCATTGAGGCCATTGGCTTCGCAGACTTGCTCAAACTGCTCAACAAAGCTGTACGGATCGTCATGCAGTTGGTACTTGTCGAGTTGCTTGGCAACAATCGATATTTTGGCCTGGCTCTTTGAGCCCTGGTTTGCCCCTAATCCTACAAGCAGAGACATCGCTAGTGCGGTGGCACTCTGCTCCACTGCGGTGTAATCAAGCAGCCCTTTCATGAGGAGCTCGCTCAGTGTCAGGTCTCCCTCTAGTGCTCTCTCATGGCCTGTTCGATTTCGGCCAGCCAAGTTCAGCACTCGATGCACCTCATGCAGCTCCGTGCTTTGCCTTTGGCTCCTAGCCTGTTGATCCCTATTATAATTAGCTATGCCTTGCAATGCCTTGCGGGCTAGCCTTCTCTCCTCCTCTAGGTCTGCAATGATTGCATCTGGTGTCCTGCCGCGGTGCTCGTACCAGGCGTGCGCGTCGTAATTGCTCACCATCTGCTGTATAGCATCTGGGAATACACTCAAATCGAGCTCCTCATTCGACCGATGGTTTGAGCTTTCTTCCGTCATGGTCGAATTCTTGCGCCCCGCTGTGCTATCGATTAGGTTGAATAGTCGTGAGTGACAGATCCTCGTCGTTGGCGCTCCTTGCTTGATTCTACCCTGAGCTTTGCGTGTTTGTCTATGTCTTGGGTCCTCTCCTATTGGTGGGTTCCTTGAGCGATTTATCTGAGTGAGTTCCTTTGATTATTGAATACAAACCTCAATTTATGGTCACTCGGTGAAAGTGTGTTGTTCCTCGTGCACTTGTGCCTAATCAGGCTTTCAGCTTTCTTAAGTGTACTTCAAGTGCGGAAATTCAATGTGAGTGCCGCAAGCAATTCCCCGGCGTCTTACTCTCTCGCTCCTTTTGGGCCTGATAGGCTTGTAGGTCCATTTTTTGGCCGTTTAGTCAGGGTTTAGGGTTTCCTTGCACGTTGCCTTGTTCGCTTTCGGTCGATCAGGTTTTACGGTTCAGCGGCTCGCATCCGAGTCCTTGGGTCCCTCAACTGTCTACTGCTAACTGCTAAGTGGTTGTGTACTACAATTTCTCTTATCACGTGTGCCAGAATCAAGTTCTGAGCGCTTGAAGGGTTTTGACAAGTTGCGCTAATGCGTATTTGCCGGGTCAGGTCGAATTTCTGACAGATTTGACAAAAAGTTGCACTTGGACCAACTGGTTTGAATTGCAGGGTCCGAGTGGGTCACTCGGACGGGTCGAATGGCACGGGGTCAAGGGCCGAATCTCCGGATTTGACTCGGACAATTTTTTTTCGGACGGGCCAAATGGCGGATTCAGACAGGGTAATTCGGACGGGCCGAACGGTGCTTGACCGAGGGCCGAATCCTGGGTGTGGCTGAGTTTCGAATTTGGGACTCGGACGGGCCAAATGGTGGATGTACCACGTGGCAAGAGCTTTGACTCGGATGGCCGAGTGGATAGACTCGGACCGTTGCCTTGGACGGTCCAAGGGCGACTAGGGTTTCGGGCCGAGTGGCTGAATGGTAAGGGGCCGAGGGCCGATTCTGGGACTCAGCCCAAAAGCGACCGCTTGGACGAGCCGAACGCGGTGCGACGGAAACAGCGTGATGTCGATCTCGCTCGATTCTTGAGATTTACACAATCATACCAAGCACAACTCTCCAGATCCTATCTAGGGGGTAGAGGAAGGGATTCATATACCTGAACGTGTCAGTGAGTGCGTCGGTGATGCGATCGAATCACACGGGCTGGGGCTCTCTAGCTCTCTCTCTCTCTCTCTCTCTCACTGAAATGGCACAAATGAGCTCTCTTTTGGCCTCCTGGCTCTTATATGCCTTCCCAAATGTGGCGTTGACGCCCCCAATCACTCTCTTGTCAATCTTAGGCCTTATTAGCGAGCATTTTTGCGCATTTTGCACGATTTTTTCCCTGTTTTGCCCTGTTTTGAAACAGTAAACCCTACCCTTTTCCGGTTCGATTTCCTAACTCTCACCTACGCTAAATGCAACAAAAATCTAAGGCAAGAAAGTGAAATAGATCCTCCATGCTTTCCAATCATCAAACAACCAAAATATCCCAAAATACTTACTTGTTTTGAAGATTAAAAGCACCCAACTTCCTACCTATCTCAAGCTCCGTTTCGGGGATGAATACCCTACTTCGATGCTCGATATGAGGTGTGCAAGTGCTCAAGCTTGAATCTGTTTGTCCTGGCAATGGAAGCAAAATGTGAGAGCTTTCGCTCAACCGCCAAGACCCACGGACCGCTTATTGTTTCAAGCGTTCCAAGCGAGCTCTAATGGCTATCTCTCACCTAGCCGATGTGCTGTTGATCCTACGAGTGTAGTGAGCTTACCTTGATGCCCGATCGAGTACCCTTCTCTCTCTTGCACTCCGGTAGCTCCACGATTCTTGATGCTAGCTCAAGCATCCTCAAGCCTCCTCCATCTCCAAGCTCCATCCTCCATAGCTGCGCGTGCAAGAGAAGAGAAGAGAAGAAGAGAAGAGGAGATGGTGAAGAGCTTCACCCTCTTGATCCCTCACTCTCACACACACTCACTCCCTCACACTCTCACACTCCCTCTCTCAAGAGCACACACAAGCAAGAAGGAGAGAAGAAGAGAGGAAGAAGAAGACTCTTTTTGCTATACCCAAGAATGAGCTTCTCATTCACTTTTCAACTTTATATACAAAGCCCTAAATCCTTTTTGGGCGGTCATCCCCTTTTCCCTCTTTTACATGGCCGGCCGTAGCCTAGGCCCTTTTTCCCATTTCCCACCATTCTAATTTATCCTATTCCAAACTAATGCATACACTTTGCACAGGAGCGAGCCTGGCACTCTTTTACATAGATTTGGGGGCGCTTCCGCATTTTAATGGTGCGCCTTTTTTCTCTTTCGTTGCCTTGGCCCGACACCGAAGCTTTTTGAGGATCGTGCCCGAACATTTGAATTTTTCAGGGATTGATTGCCGGTCAAGGCACCTTTTTTTACTTTTATTTTTATCATGTGTCTTTTTTGCTATTTCCCTTTTTTCCATTTTCCGCTCCTTTGTGCTGCGGAAACACGGTAACAATTGAATAGGATGAGGCAAGGGCGTTAAAGTACAACGTGGTGTGTTTAATTCGACAACAGCCCCACTGGTAGAAATTTTGGTTGTATTCCAATTGAGCATGACGGTCAAGTTCATGCGGTCTAATGGATGCTTGCATGATGTATGTTAGGACATCGTGGAGCACATGGCCAGATTCGAGATGGCTAGCAACGTGTAGCTCTTCGTCTATAAGGACTTAGTCGATGTAAGGATGGGCCAATAAATGGTCGTCAAGCAGTTTGTTGTGCAGGATGGCCATAACCCTAAAAGAAGTAGGAGCTACATATGTGGGGTCATATTCTGCAGCCTTGATTGCATGTCTATGCTCGGCATTTGTCATAATTTGGCAACCTTTTTTCTCCCATTAGAGGCGTAAGGCATACCATCACTGTAAGAATGAAGAGGTAGAGTTTGCTAGACTCAGGAGCTCTTCCAGCTCTCGGATTGGTGCAGAGCTGAAAGCCGTAGGCTCAAAGTAGCTCTTGCATGCTCAAAGCAGCCAATAGGATTGGTACAGTGCCGATAGGCTTTTTTGAGACTTCACCGCTAGCGATAAGCTCAGCTACAACCTGAGGGAATTTGATGGTCATGAGCTCGTACTCTTCCCACGTGCATGGTAAGGTACAGACTTCAGAAGCAAGTGCCTTATCAAGAAGGCCAAGGTCTAGCTGCTCATAACTTTGGGCGAAGGTCATGAATGTGTTGTTGAGTATTTTAATGCAAGTGACCAAGTCATCACCTGAATTGCTAGCAAGGTCCTTGGCCATAGCAAGAAATGAGCATTGATCATATGAAAGTCTAAGACTTGCTGGTGGCTGTGGTGGAACAGAATTAGATGGATGCATTAGCGATGATGTTCCACTAGATTGCACCTTGGGAGGAGCATCTGCCTGGAAGGCTAGTGGTGTGTCCTGCGGCTCGGAAGACATGCGACCTTCATCGCGAGCTGCTTTGAGCATGCAAGAGTCCATTGCGTTAGATGATTGCGGGACGTCTAGCTGCTGCATAAGTTGATGTGAGATCTCTAGAGACATAGTGAGTTCAGGCTGCACGGGACTGATCGATAGAGTCTCTAGAGACTTTTCTCTGGCATCAGTAGTGGCTGGTTTAGAGCCAGGAGGTTGCAGCTTTGGCCAATGGATGGGCTCAGGTTTTGGGGCTTCAGCCTTTATGGTTGTCATAGATTTGACAGCTTGGTGTCTTAGCTATGGCTGGTTGTTCAGTGAACACGTTGCTTGAAGCAGGTGTGGCCGCAAGCTGTGTAAGGGGTTTGTTCGTAAGGACGGATGTCTTGGGCACCCAAATCCAGCTATTTCCCTCATAGTATCCTTGAGCACGTAATAGGGTTATGGGGACCCATCGCGGCTTAAGGGTGTGTTTACGGCTTTGGCGTCTAGGCTACTTTCTAGGCTTTGCATGAGAGTTCCTAGGTCTGCAGGGTCACATTTGCTTATTGTGGGAAGGCTTGTCTTGATGTTTAGGTACTTATTGAAATGTAGGTTGCTGAACCTTAGGAGTGGTTTTTGTGCGGTGGTGTTTTGTGAGCTAAGTGGGGTGCGACACATCACGACCCCCCTCCTTAGCCTTAGGCATAGTCTTCTCTATTGATGGAGTGGCGGTCTTGGAGGGACCCGCACTACCCTTGCTAAAAGTTATCTACCCTTGCTGAAAGTTACCACGACGCATACATTTCCTATGGCTAGGTGGATATGCTGCAGGTCATAATCGGCGTAACAATGGGTTTGTTTTTTGAAAGTGCACCCTAGCAGCGATGCCTTGCTGCCTCCTTCGTGTTGGGCAACACATAGATGATGATTGGCAAACTTTCAGACTCAATAGAGACAATGACTTTGCACTTCCCAAGGAGTGCATAGGATGCAGCCCCAAATGGGCTAAGGTTAATTTTAATTGGTTGCAAGTGGGGTTGACCAATGAGGGTCCAATGAGCATGGGTTAGGATATTGATGTCAGCTCCCTCATTGATCAAAGCATCAAAAGAATGTGTTTTTTGGGTTGTGGCCGCGATTGTAAATAAGTTGGAGCAATAGCTTCCTCATCATCCTCTATCTCGGTGATGATTGTGATACAAACATGGACAGGGGCCTCTATCATAGGGGGCTCATGTAAAGGATGTGTGGGAGGGTAGTACTTCTTCTTGCGACTACCATTGAAAAAGCCTATTCCCTCGCCTTCCAATGTTTCAAGTTCGATGTTGCCCGTCTTGTTGATGGCACGCACTCTAAAAGGTCCTAACCCTCGAAACTTCATTTTCTACTTATGGCCCTTCATAGAGTACAACAACACAAGGTCGCCCTGGTCAAAATCACGTTGTTTGGCATGCTTGTCAAACCACATCTTTCTTCGTGCCTTTTCACAAATTAGAGCGTGGGTGGCGACGAGTCTAGTTTCAATGAGGCGTTCCAACTTGATAAGACGGTTAGTCCAAGCCTCTTTCCCTTCCCAATGCTCCTGCATCGCTATCCTTAAGCTAGGGATAAAAAATTCTAAAGGCAGGATAGCCTCGATTCCATATGTCAGCCTAAAGGGCGTTTGTCCCATAACCGTTTTATAGGCTGTTCCCATAAAGCTGCCATGAGCTTGTTATCAGAGTCGCTCCGAGAAGTGGATACCAGCTTTGTGAGCACGTTGACCAGAATCTTATTTGTTGATTCTGCTTGGCCATTGGCTTGGGGATAGTATGGTGAATATTTCCTATGGATGATCAAAAAGGTTGACAGCAGGTGGGCAATCACCTCATTGATGAAGTGGGTGCCCTGGTCGCTCACTATCTCAATATGGCACCCAAATTCGAGATGACCTGCTCCCATAAGAACGTTGCAATGATATCCTTGCCAATATTCTTTCTTTCTCAAGATCAGCTACTATGACATCAGCCGGTCTCCCATGGTGGTCATTCTTCCTTGTGGCTCTTGCTTCAGCCCATTTCATCAAATAATCAGTTGCTACGATGATATATCGAGCGTGTGAATACTGGGCCACAGGACTAATGGGTCCGATGAAGTCAATGCCCCATTTCTTGAAAGGTTGTCATGCTATTACAAGGGTCAATTCCATTTTGTCCTTCCGTGCGGGGACCTTGATCCTTTGGCACATCTAGCTGCATCACAGAATAGTGTGGGCCACCACAGTTGAGACTGCAGCACTTTGTGGGTTGTCATGTCTCCACTAAAATGCCCCCTAGCAATTCTGGCATGTGTCTCTCTCAATGTGTCATGCATCTCATGTTCACACACACACCTGCGTAGCAACACATCTTGCCCCAACCTATAGAGTTGGTCGGCAATCAGCTGATAGGGTTGGATCTTCACAATAAGCCTCCTAAGCTTGGCCTTCTTGATAGGTATCTCGGGTAGACTGTGTTTGAGCACATGGATGACATCGTCAACCCAATATGGCATTAAATCAGCCTTGAATAATTCCTTGTCACTGGACAAGCCAAAGAGATTTGCGTCTGGAAGTTCGTATGTTATTTCTTGTCCCAGCGGCTTCACCTGTGGGTATACAGGACATGTGATCTGCCATGTAATGTTGTTTCCCTTTGCGTACAACCACAAAGAAGTCAAACTCTAGAAGAAGCAATAACCATCGTGCAATGTGTCCTGTAGCGCAATGTTTGTTCACTAGATAGAGCAATGCTTGATGGTCAACAAGAAAGGTGAAAGGTGTGGCCAAAAGATAATGTCTAAAATTTCTTAATGTTAAACACCATGGCTAGCCCCTCCCTTTCCGTAGTGGAATAGCTCATCTCCATGTCAGTGAGCTGCTTGCTAGCAAAGCTCACTGGGTAATCCAGGTTGTGTTCACCAGGTTGGCACAAAATAGCTCCAATGGCAAACTTAGATGCATCTATATGCACATGGAACATTCTGGTCCAATCTGGGGCTCGTAAGATGGGTGCGGTGGTAAGAACCTTTTTCAATTCTTCGTAACCACATTGGCATTCTTCGGTCCACTCAAACACAATTAGCAGCTTGTACAATGGTCTTGCAATTAGTGCATAATTTAGTACAAAGCGTCGATAGTACCCTATGTGACCTAAGAAGCACTGAACACCCTTATAATTGTTGCATGGTGGCAAGTCGACAATAGCCTTGATCTTTGAGAAATCAGTGGTGATGCCGTTCTTGGACACCACGTGCCCTAGGATGCATCCATGTTTCACCCAAAATTGGGACTTCAGGGGTATCAACGAGAGATTCTAAAGTCGACACCACTCAAAGACTGCCCATAGTTTCTATAAGTGTTCCGCCCAGCTACAATGTATGCATAGATCGTCCACAAACACCTCTAGCTCGTGTCTGAGCATGTCTTTGAAGATCATGCACATCAGACATTGGAAGGTTGCGAGTGCTTTCATTAGCCCAAAGGGCATAACGATGTAGGCGAATATCCCCACTCTATAGCGAAGATAGTCTTGTGCTTGTCGTCAGCGTGTACTTGCACTTGATTGTAACCCAAGAAACCATCCAGGAAACTGTAGGCTTCTTTACCTGCCACCCTCTCAAGCATGTGCTCGGTGTATGGCAATGGGTAGTTATCTCTTTTCGTAGCGACATTGACTTTCTTGTAGTTGACGCACACTCGGATCTTTCCGTTTTTCTTCATAATGATCACTATTGGTGATACCCAGTCCATGCGCTCTATTTTGTAGATGAATCCTGCTCTCATGAGTTTATCAATCTCCTCTTTTACTGCATGGGCATGCTTTGGATTCATGGGATAAGGGCATTGTTTTACAAGAATAGTGTCAGGGACCATAGGGATGTTGTGGGGGTCACAACCCTGGGGTTGACCCCCTTAAGTTCATTCAGAGACCAGGCAAACATGTCCATGTACTCTAGTAGGAGAGCAACAAGGTTAGCCTCCTCATCCTTGGTCAGGTCTTTTGCTATGAATACAGGTCTAGGCTTCTCACCTTCCCCTGTCAGATTGACTTTCTTGACTTTGGCGGGTCCCTTGATAGGCTCTTTGGTCTGGCCTTGCCTCTTTGCCCCTAGCAGGACCACCACTCTGTCACCCTTCTTGAACTTACTGAAGTGATTGGGTAGGTCCTACGGTTTCTTCTGTCGTTCTGCGTCTGGCTCTTTTGTTTGTTTGTTTCTTTCCTCCTTTAGCCGATTATGCCTTAGGTGGACCGAAAAGTCCCCCTTGGTGTGTTTGGTTTTGGATGGCATGGGTATTTCAGGGTTGCTCTCTATACTGGCTTCAGACTTCGAGTTGAACTCACAGCCCTCACTGGAGGAAGGAGTCTCCTCGGGTGGTCGTAGTTCAGCAGGTGCATCTGTCCTAAACACATGTACCACTGGTGGTTGGGCAATTCCAACCTGCTCATAATCCACTACCCCTATGTGTTCCAACCAAGAGAGATCGCAATCCAATCTCATAGCTCCTCTCTTGATCTCATATGCATTCCTTTCTTGGGGCATGGAGTCTGCTCTTATCTGCTCTATCACCCTTCCATTAGTATCGTACTCCACGGAACCCATTTCCTCCTTGATCTCCTCACTGATGGAGGAACAATCCTCATATTCATTATTAGAACTATCACTCCCTGGCTGCTCATCGTCTCCTGGGTCCTCCTTTTGGTCGCTGACTAGAGCCCAATTGTACAGCAAGTTCAGGTCATGAATTTTGGTCCACTTCCACTTGTGCTCACCTAGGAGGTCTCTGAGAGGCACGAGATTAGCGAAAGGATTACCCTCCAATCTGTTTGTCAAATACTCTAGGGTTTCTTGGAGTTCTAGTTCATTATTTGGGACATGGAAAGTGACAGGTTTGGGCCAACCACACGCACTCCCTATCATCATGCAGAGTGGTACTGAATGTTCCTCATCTGGCATGCACATGGCTTGTGCGGCTTCCTTATACTCCTCCTCATCGTATGAGAATGGGAGATCAATGGTTGTAACGACCTGCATCCAATCTTGCTCATCCTCAGGGCAAGGGATATACTTGGTCAGCGGCCCATACAATGTGGTTGGTTGCGTGTCACCCCTCAATGTGGCTGAGATGACATCCAGATCAACAGGTGTTGTCTTCCAAGTATCCATCTCCACCCTTACTGCTTCCTTCTAATTCCCTAAGAAGATTAGGCCATTGCCCCAGTCCTCGATGAATCGTGCATTCCTCATCCAAGGTTGGCCTAGCAGGATGTCTTAGTCCACTCCCTTCATAACAATGAAGTGTACAGAGAACTGGACACGTGAAATCTTCACTGGCCAATTCTTTAAAACTCTGAACGGCCTTACCTTCATTCCATTTTCTAGTGTGACATTGAACCTAGCAGTCTCAATGGGAGGGTTTCCCCAAGCCTGCAAGACTGTGTGGCTCAAGACAGTGGCTCAAGACACTAACCCCTGCGCCCCCATGTCTACGATTCCTTTCCGCGTCATGTCTCCTAGGGCCAAGATAGGTAGCACCACGTGCATCTTGGTGCCCTCCCGAAAAGCATTTACATGCACAGATTTAGGTACCAAGTGCAGCGTCAAGCTCGATATCTGTGTGACTGCATCATGCTCATGCAGGTTAGCAGCAATCTGCTCCGTTGGCTACTCCACCCAGTGCTTCAGTTCCAGCCAAAGAGTCGGATGCTGCCTAAGCATGTCTCCTAGGCTCAGGGTTACTGGGATGGTTACTAATGTCATGAGGAGGTTGCTCGTCATTTGCCTCTCCTCCATTCCCACACCTCTAGGCCATTGGCTTGGGGTGTTTTGTTGGCCCATGGCTCCCAAGCTTCTCCTGGGTGGTGCTGCCCGTGGCATAGGCGCATCTCTTGACCTTGGTCGAGAGGGTGAGACTAGGGTAATCACACTAGAAAAATCCTCAGTTCCGTCTTTTATGATGGCCTCAGCATCCTTCAAGTTCTCTTGGGCTTCCTTTACCCACTCCATGACCTTTTCAATCACTTCTAATTGGCGCTTTGGGCGGGGGGTACTCCCCTACCTTGGCATTCCCTTTCTCTGTTGTTTTCGGAGCAGTGGTCTCAGCCTCAGCATCAGTCACCTTCCTGCCACTCACTAGAGTTGTCTCTCCGTCAGTCTTGAGAGTGAACTTAGCATCGGTTTTCTTTTTTCTCTGCCTACGACTCTTCTTCCCTATCAAGGCAGCGTCTAGGTTGCTAGCCCCAAGCAGTGATATGCTGGCCTGCCGCGTTTGTGCATGTGTCATTACATGCAACGGGATGGGTATATCCTCACTATCAAATGTCTCAATGCCAAACAACCCCAAAGGTACCGATGGTACATTGCCTGAGCTTAAGGACAAATTTTGTCTAGGGCATTCCCTGAAGAGATGGGTGATGCCGCACACGGCACACCTAAGGTCAGCTCTCTCCCTATTAGCTTGCTCTTTTTCTAGGCATCGTGTCGATATGTGACCAGGGTGAGCACGCGACTGGATCTTGGGTTGTCCCCAAAAAACCTATGCCTCTTCCCCTTCCTAACGCCATCACTGGCACTGGTCGATAGTCCATGAGGACCGTATTACCCTCTTCATCATATGAGATATAAGGGTTCACATATGACTCCTCGTCATTGGGCTTGTCCATGTAGTGGATGGGAGCGTCACTCGGTGGATGTGGCATGAAGGATCCAGGCGGTTTGGGTATGATAGTGGGATTGATCTCTAATCTAGGAATGGCTTTGCATCATTAGGTGCTGGAAGGGCCAATGGGGCTCCTCTTTTGAAGAAGTTAGGCAGCCTATTCTTGTAGTATGGTGAGTTGTATTGTTGTGCGTAAGGAAACCTTCTTGGCAATCGACAATGCATTGCGTCGTGTCCAAACCTTTTGCAATTTGCACAAGGCCTGGATCTTGGATCCTGGCACTCGGCAAGGATGTGGTTGCCTCCACAGTGCACACACTGGACATGCAGTCTAGTGGGTCTCTTTACCAGCTCTCCTGCAACCGTGCTAGCTCCATCCTATGCCGTGCTCTTGGTCTTGTGCCGTGCTCTTGCCCTTATTTTGCATGTCAAGGGCTGATCTCTTGCTATAGGTTGTGGCTCTCTCTGTGGTTCTTTGTTTAGGGCCATCTCGATTCGAGCTTCTAGTGCTTCTCTCCCTAAGCTGGTCATCTGCCCTTATTGCCTCATCGAAAACCCTAGCGAGCACATCTCTCTGCAAGCTCGAGTTGCTTGCTAGTGCCTTGTAAAGTTCCTTGCTGCGGATTCCATTTATAAAGACGGTAGAGACTGCTCTCTCGTTTGATCATTTGTTGGTAGGGATTCTCTTAATCAGGCTATGTACATGAGTGACATAGTCTCTGATGTCCTCTTTGTCCTTCTAACAGTCGGACCATGAGGTTGTCCGAGTACCCTGTCTTTGAAAATCTCTTGATGAAGAGATCCTTCAAGCGATTGAAATCTGTTCGCTCTGCTACGTCTAAACTGATGCACCATGTCCTTCCCTTATCACTCAAGCAAAGCCCGAAAGCCTGCGAGCATAGGGCAAGGTCCTAAGACCATTTACTTCGCAAACCTGCTCGAACTACTCCACGAAGCTATAGGGGTCATTACTGGGCTGGTACTTGTCCAATTGCTTGGCCACTGCAGGGATCTTGTTGTGACTTCTCGCCTCTTGCATGACTCCTAAGCCTTTGAGTAAAGAGGTGGCTAGTGCACTTGCACTCTGTTCTGCAAGCTGTGTTGTCTATGAGCTGCTCGGTGACAAGCTCTCTCAGCATCAGGTCTGCCTCTAGCTCCCTCTTCCTCTCTGCGTTTGGCCCTGTTGTGGCCTTACTAGCTAGAGCTAGAATGCGTCGTGTCTCGTGCACCTCTAAGTCTTGCCGCAATTTCCTCATCCTTTCCTTGCGGTTATATGCCGTGATGCTCTGCAGCGCTTTCCTAGCTGCCCTCCTCTCTTCCTCAAGGCTCGCAACTACTTCCTCGATCGGTTTGCCGTGGATCATGGTCCTTGTTACCTGGTCGTATTGATCGACCATACACTGCAATTCGAGTGGGAATTCACCCAAGTCTAGCTGGTCATCCTCTCAGTCCATGTCTGCTCCTAACATTTCTGCAGCCTCTCGCTTCACGAGGTTGTCGATTAGTCCAATCAGCTCGGGTAGTGACTTGCCCTCAATCCTGTCGTCTTCAAACTCTTCGAGGTCTTCAGGGTTCTATTAACAGGGCTTTGTGGCACCCAGCTATGCCTCAGGGTCTGCTCCTACTGGTGTGTTCTTTGTATTATTATGATTCTATACGAGTTCCTTGTTATTGAAAGCAAATGTGAATTTCATTTACACTTATGCTTAGTGCTTTCCAATGCACAGTGCCAAATCAGGCTTTCTTCCCTTTTAGTGTACTTTAAATGATGAAATCAGTGTGGGGTGAGGAATGCAACATGACCAATGCAGTTCCTGCTCTTCCCCCTTTTATTCGTAGCCTAATATGGCTCTAAGCGCATTTTCTGCCTGTCCTCTCATATTGTCTAGGGTCTATGCTACACACTCCACTATGTCAAGGCCTGATTGGAATCTGAGGGCCAAATTCAGCTCTAAGTCTCACCTGTTCTATGGCCTGCTTCAAGAGATTGACTCTAGGCTACCCAGGTGTGGTTTCTCCAATCTCTGGCTTCTTAGAGCTGAGTCCGGTACTCAGAGATGTTTGGGGATGGGTTCGAAGCGGCCTTGGCCTGAGGAGGTGGCTCACTTACCAGTTTACAATGTTTTGCCCTGGTGGTCCGATTTTGGGAGTCGGGCCGTCTGAGTCTGGGTGGTCCTCGACTGGAATTGGTCCGACTAGGGGAGTCAGACTGTCCGATCGGACTGGGTGGTCCGAGTCTCAAAAATGGGTCTACTCAAAATGGGTCTATTGCCATGTGGCAGGATCCGACTGGTAGGGTCAAACAGTCAAGTCATGTAGTTGGTCCAATCGGATCGGGTGGTCCGACTCTAAGGTGGTGCTCCCAAGTCAGGTGGTTCCATTGGTAGACGGTCCGATTCCAAGAGTCGAATAGTCTGAGTGTCCGATCTGGGACTCGGACACCTGTGTAGAGTGGTCTGACAGGTTTATCGTGGCGCACTTGTGAGGGCGCGAATGATGAATGCGATGCGTTGGGGTCCTGGCACAAGCTCCAACTTTCCAGATCCAACAAGCACAACTCAGAGAAGGTCAAGGAATACCTAGGATGGCTGGGCGACAGCAAAATGACTGGATCGAATCCCTTCTGCACCTGCACTCACACACACTCTCTCAAGCTCTCTCTCTCAATGTCTGACTACAAAATGAGGCTTCCCCTAACCTTTTGAATCTCTTATTGCCCTGCTCAAGTCTCCTTCAACCTTATGGTTGCCCCTCCTACACCCATCTATTCAAGATTTAGATTTTATGCCCCTTTCTCCCAGTTTTTAGCATGTTTTCAGCAGCAGAAAACCCTTTTGTTTTCCCTATTTTCTTGGTCCTAATCCTATCCTAATGCAACAAAAATCAAAAACAGTGGATGAGGTTGATTTAGCTACTTGCCTACTCATCAACAAACCAAAATACTTACTTGTTCCGAAGATCAACCCACCTAAATCTCCTATCTATCTCAAGCATTGGTTTGGGCTAAAAACCCTATTTCTATGCTCAATTCCAAGCACGTGGCGCTTAAGGCTCGATTCCATCTATCCCGGAAATGGAACCAAAATGAAGGGAGCTTGAAGCTCAACCCCTGAGACCTACGGACTGCTTATTGGTCAAGCGTTTCAAGCCGAGCCGCCATGGCTACCTCTCACATAGTCGACATGCCTTCCCTACCTATGGATGTAGTGAGCTTACCTTGATGCCTGATCGAGTACCCTCCTCTCCCAGTGCACACCAGTAGCTCCACGATCCTTGAGGCAAGCTCAAGCAACCTTAATCCCTCTCCAACAAGCTCCATCCTCCATAACTGTGCGAGACAAGAGAAGAAGATGAAGAGAGGAGATGGGAAGCTTCTTCTCCTCGATCCCTCACTCTCACACACTCATTCCCTCACTCTCTCACACTCACTCACTCCCTCTCTCAAACATAAGCAAGGAAGGAAAGAAGAAGAGAAGAAGAAGAAGAAGCTTTTTGCCACACACAAGAATGAGCTTCTCATTCACTTTTCAACTTTATATACATGTCCCACTTCCCACGGGTGGTCAACCTCAATTTTTACATGGCCGGCCATGGCCTAGGCCCTTTTTCTCCATTCTTTCCCTTCCTAGCTGGTCCTACCACCCTTCTAAGTTCACAATTTGCACAGGAGGGAGATTGGCGCTCTTTTACAAGGATTTGAGAGCGCATGTGCATTTAAAGGTGCGCTTTCTTGCTTTTAACTCCTCTAGGATTTGGCGGCTGCACCTTGGACTTTTGGCGGTTGTTCCCCCGCTTTTGGATTTTGTACGGACTTATTATTCTTCTGGGTGCCTTCTCCATGCCTGCCCTACTCCTTTTCTTGCTTCTCAAAATTTTCTATTTTCCCGCATTTCACTCTTGCTGGTAACAAGCTCCTATCTAATGTCCTTTCTACAAAGTGACATCTTTCCATCAGGGCCCATTTTGTTAGAAATCAATCTCCACCCGTATCTCTTTGTGTCTATGTGGCTGACCGACAGGATACAACTGTACATGTGTGTGACATTGAATACGTCGATGTAGACTTGATCTAACCATAGTTACATGATGGTTAGTGTAAAACCTATTGTAGTCTCTTTTTTAATTAGTAGTCAAGTAATGAATAATGAGAAGATAATGAAGACGAGCTAAAGCTCATTAAACTACTAAAAACTAAAGTCTGGAGCTGGAAATAAATGCAATTACATTGTCTTGGCTAGTTACAAGCAAGGAATGCAATCTATGACTTAGCTTCTTGAAGATAGAGTGTCTATGGTTGTATGTATGGTCATGTATTGACCCCGACACACAATAGCACATGTATGAAGTGGTTTGAGGTCTCTTTGAGTTGGAATATACCTTACTTTGACTGAGTATTTGTTGACTAAACCTGTATGCAAGATATTTGACACTTGTACTTGATGTGTATGCACACTGATTTATGCCCGAATGATCATGTATGGAACCCTATATGCACTAGCAGATATCTTGGAGGATTTGGAGCATGTATGACATGTATACATCTCATTTTTAGCTATGAATCGGTTTTTGGTCAATGATAGTTTACAGATTTCAGACTACATGTATGTACCTTGGCAGTAAGGTTGCATGATACAAAGTTACAACAACTACATGTTATATGTATTGTTGATGGGCTGAAATACCTTGGTTTTAATAGTGAATTTGTTGCAGAAAACTATCATAAATAGTCAAAGACTGCAATTGGTCAGTGATACTTGTTGGCTTGCAAGTAGTCAAACATAGTTTGTTACAACATGACAAATGCACAGGACAATGCCAACATTACCCAAATTGTTGGTGAGAAGTTGGATAATAAGAATTTTGCCTTGTGGAAATTCAGAATGAAGAACTTTTTGGTTGGCAGAGGATATTGGGACCTATGTACAGGTGATGTGGCTGAACCTGAAGTGTTTGAGAAGAATCCAACTAATGAACAAAAGAGGGCTCATAAACAATGGACAAAGACAGCATGCAAAGTGTTGCATTGGTTTTCCTTATATATATATCTGATATTATGGCAATACAGATCATTGGATGTGATTCCTCGAAGGATGCTTGGAACATACTCATGAAGAACTATGGAAATGTAACACGTGTACGTAAGATTTAGCTAAAACACCAATTCAACAACATGTATAGGAATGGCAAAAGCATTCAGACTTATACAACAAAGATAAAGACCATAGTGGACCGGCTTGCCACTATTGGATCACAGGTATTTGAGGATGATATGATTGTTCTCACTCTAAATGGACTTGGCAAGGAATATAAAGCATTTGATATATCTATTTTTGTTAGATTTGAATCCCCTAACTGGGATGAGCTGCTTGGCTTGTTGTTGCACGAGGAAGTAAAGCTTGGATTGAACACAAGTTCTAGTATGTCTCAAAGCAGAGACAATGTCCTTTATTCTAGCAAGCATGGCAGAGGTGGCAGAGGTTGTGGCTCTCTTCAAGGTTGTGGAGACACTCAAAACACTTATGGACAACAGTAGCATAGTAATTGGCATGGCACAAATACACAGGGCAAACGTGAATTTGGCAGCTTTAGAGGCAGGGGGAGATCGACCCGAGGCAGAGCTGGTGGATCTTGGCAATCGAAAGATTAGTTCAAGAAGGACAACGACTATCATTATTGTGGTAGATATGGGCACATCGCAAAGGATTGTCATAAGAAGCAGTCAGATATGAAGGCTAAGGGCAAACAACATGGGAACTATGCATCTTCTAATGGTGCTCATGATGAGCAGGGTGACAGATTGTTTGCTATGTAGCATGTGTCCAAGAATGCACCTAGGCAGAACAGAGATGAGAGATGGTACATTGACTCTAGGGCTTCTAACCATATGATACCCCATGGACAGTGGTTTGATGAGTTGGTTGCAAGTTCACATGGTTATGTTTGTACTGGGGATGACATCCAGAATGACATTCAACACACAGGAGTTGTTTCGTTGATGATGCTGCCTGATGGCAAGAAAAAGAGCTTGCATGATGTATTGCATGTACCATCAATAACTAAGAATCTCTTGTTAGTGGGATAGATGGAAGAACAAAATTTGCAGGTTAGATTCAATAAAGATAGTTGCTTTATTGAAGAATACAGCAATGGCTGCAAATTAATTGCTCGAGGCAGAAGGGATAGCATGATGTTTACATTGGATGCAACCATTCCAGAACTTAAGGCAGCCATGTTTGCACATGATGAGGGTGCTATTCGGGATGTTGATATTTGGCATAAGAGATTGGCCATGTTAATATACAAAAGCTGAAATCTATGTAGCAAAAGGAAGTGGTACTCGGATTGCCCAAATTCAAGTATAATACCTTTAGCCATGTATGTCCTATATGTCAGTTTGGAAAGCAGGCATGATTTCCATTTATGAGACATGTGAATAATAGCTCAAGACCCTTGCAGTTGATACACTCTGATGTCTAGGTTCTGTCTCATAATGCTTCATTGTTTACCGCAGCACAGAGGAACGGAAAATGGAGCAGAAGTGCCGGAAAAATGGAAGAAGGAGACAATCAAGAAGGCACAAGACAAAGGAAGGAAAAGGCATCCTGGATGGAGGTCAGACCTTGAAAATTTGAATGATTTGAATGACGGTATCACCTCGAGAAAAGAAAAGAGTAAAAGCACGCCATTAAATATGAAGGTGCTCTCGAATCCTTGTAAAAAGAGCGCCAGGCTCACTCCTATGCAAATTGTATGCATTAGTGGGAACAAGATAAGTTAGAACGGTGGAAAATAGGAAAAGAGGGCCTAGGCTAATGGCCGGCCATGTAAAAAGTGGGGGTGATCGCCCAAAAAGTAGGGCATATATATAAAGTTCAAAAGTGAATGAGAAGCTCATTCTTGGGTGTGGCTAAAGCTTCTTCTTCTTCTTCTCTTGTTTCTTACCTTCATGCTTGTGCTTGAGTGAGGGATTGAGGGAGTGTGAGGGAGTGAGGGAGTAAGTGTGTGAGAGTGAGGGATCATGGAGAAGAAGCTCCTCATCTTCTCTCTTCATCATCCCTTCTCTTCTTCTCTTCTCTTGTCTCGTGCGGCTAGAGGAAAAGAGAGGGGGGCGGAGGGGGCTTGAGGTTGCTTGAGCTTGCCATAAGGATCGTGGAGCTACCGGAGTGCAAGAGAGAGGAGGGAACTTGATCGAGCATCAAGGTAAGCTCACTACACCCGCAAGATAGGCATTGCACGTCGGCTATGTGAGAGGTAGCCATGGCCGCTCGGCTTGAAACACTTGATCAATAAGCGGTCCGTAGGTCTCGCGGTAGAGCTGCGTAGCTCCCCTACATTTTGGTTCCGTTGCCGCGATCGACGGAATCGAGCCTTGAGTGCCACGTGCATCGAATCGAGCATAGCAGTAGGGTTTGCAGCCTGAACCAGTGCTCGAGATAGTTAGGAGATTTAGGAGGTTTTAATCCCTGCAGCAAGTAAGTATTTTGATTTGCTGTTGAATGTTAGAGTAGGACCATCCATCTCTATCTCTGTTTTTTATTTTTGTTGCATTAGGTTAAGTGTAGGATAGGAAAAAGAAGGAAACAGAAGGGTTTTACTGCTGCTGGAGACAGGGAAGTAGGGGCACAAATTCAGACATTTGGCTGGAAGAGTGTGCGAGATTAATCTCTGGGTCTATAGCAGGCTTGGATTAGGTAATAAGGGGCCCAGGGAGCCAGGGAATGCCACATTTGACATTTTGACTTTTGAGGAGAGAGTGAGCTTGAGAGCCAGGAGAGAGCAAGATTGAGAGAGAGTTGCGGGATACCGTGAAGTGCTGATCGATTCAAGCACCACATCGCTTCAAGGTATGCCAGGCGGTTCCCTCTGTTGCTTCGATCTATTTGGAAGGCACGGCACGGTTTGGTAGAGTAAACGTTGACCTAGAGGCACCGCGCGCAACTCGCGGGCCGTAGTCTGCGCCATTGGACCAATGCTCTGAGTCCCAGAATAGGACTGTCCGATTTCAGCAATCAGACTGCCCGACTCCAAAAATCGAACCACTTGTCCGATTCCAATCTTTAGAATCGGATACGGTGTCAAAGTTAGGCCACGTATCCTAGTCCTAGACTTGGACCACTCGACCCATTGTAGTAGTCAGACCACCCCCGTCTGATTGGGGAGGTCAGACCTAGGTAAAATTGGACCCGTCCGTCCGATTGCTAGAATTGGACCATCCCGTCCTATTCCCAGAATCGGACCATCTCGTCCGATTCCTAGAATTGGACCAGTTCACCAGAGTTTGAATAGAAGGTTTTAAAACTTGTCCCACAGTCCTGGGCACCTTGGTCACATCTCTGATCCCCCAGGGAACCCAGTTTAACCTTAGAAGCTAGAGGCCAGACAGGGTGACCGAAGATTCACCCTGAATAGCTAGACATTGGATAGACCAAATTTGGAATTGGACATGACGTTCGGCGACCAGCCAACCAACTAACCAACCCTGAAGCAGAATAGAGAATGCAGCAGGGTCTTTCAGTAAAACTTTAGATCGGTTAGAACCTACGCTTAGAGCCACATCGGGCTACGAACGTAAGGGGTAGGGTGGAGTCTGCATTGAGCATTTCGTGCATCCTCACCTCACCTTTTGATTTCATCACCTATGGTGCACTACAAGGAAAGGAAAAGCCTGTTTTTGCACTGAGCACTAGAAAGCACAAAGCACAAGTTGTGGATAAGATTGACAATGGTTTTCAATAACAAGGAGCTCATCAGGAAACATAGTAACTTCAAGGAACCCACTACTAGGAGAAGATCCCAAAACATAGCTGACTACCAGAGAACCCCATCAGTAGGGCCCTAAGAGGACACGAAGATCTGGAAGGCAACAACATAGAGGATCAGACACTACCAGAGTTACTCAAGTTGATCGACGACCTTGTGGAGCTAGAAGTGGGAGCAATGTCAGGATCACAAGGCAAACAAGGAGAGGACTGACTGGACTTGGGAGAATTCCCAATCAGGGTGCAGGAGTTAGTCAACGAGTATGACTTGTTGGCTAGGACGGTAGTTTAGGGTAGGCCAGTAGAGGAAGTGGTAGCAACCCTAGAAGAGGAAAGAAAGGCGATCAGAAGGCACTAGAGAGCATGATCACCTATAACCGCGAGCAAAAGGCTAGGAAACTCCAACAAGATGTAGATATGTACGAGGCTCGGCGCATGCTAGCCCTGGCTTAGATATGTACGAGGCCCGGTGCGTGCTAGCCCTGGCTGGAGCAGCCAAGGAAGGACCAAATGCAGAGAGAGAGCGAGCAGTGGAGGCTGGCTTATCATTAAGTGAACTTGTAGCTAGGCGGCACATGGACAACACGTCCGCTGCCACAGCATTACTCTCGGGATTAGTGGTCATGCAAGGGGCAAAAGGGCAATCTAGGATCCAAGGCAGGACCAAATGTAGAGAGAGAGAGAGCAGTGGAGGCTGGCTTATCATTAAGTGAACTTGTAGCTAGGCGGCACATGGACAACACGTTCGCTGCCACAGCATCACTCTCGGGATTAGGGGTTACACAAGGGGCAAAAGGGCAATCTAGGATCCTTGTGGTGGCAAAGCAACTAGACAAGTATGAACCTAGCAATGACCCATATAGCTTTGTGGAGCAGTTTGAGCAAGTTTGAGAAGCAAACGGTCTCACAGACCTTGCACAACACTCTCAAGCTTTTGGGTTGTGTTTAGGTGATAAGGGCAGAATTTGGTACACTAGTTTAGATGCAGCCGAGCGCACGAACTTTGCCCGTCTTAAAGACCATTTTATCAAGAGGTTCTCTGAGGCATGATACTCTGACAACCTCATCGTCCAGTTGATGAATGTTAGTCAGAGGGAAAAGGAGGATGTAAGGGACTACGTCACTCATGTGCATAGCCTCTTCAAGAGGATCCCGGCCAATGAGCGACCTAATGAGAAGGCTGTGTCTACGGTGTTTATAAATGGAATCCAAAGCGAGGAGCTCTACAAGGCCTTGGCTAGTAACTCCACCCTGCACAGAGATGTGTTAGCTAGGGTTTTTGAAGAGGCAATAAGGGTGGACAACCAGCTTAGGGAGCGAAGCATGAGGAACTCTAGTCGGGACGGTACAAGCCAAAGAGCTTCAAAGTAGGCAACGACGTTGGGAGAGAGAGAGAGCTCTAGCTTACGGGATAAGGGAAAGGGTGTTGACCAAGGCCAAGGCTTGGTTGAGGTAAGAATGGAGCTTGCACGATTGCAAGAACAAATAAGGAAGCCTACGCAGACTCACGTCTAGTGTATACACTATGGTGGAAACCACCTCCCAACCAAGTATCAAGATCCTAGATCTAGGCCATGTTTGAACTGTGGTAGGTTCGGTCATGACGCGTTGCATTGCATATTGCCCAGGAGGTTCCCATATGCACAACAATACAACCCTCTATACTTAGGCAATAGGCCATCTAACTTCTTGGGCAAGGGAGCCCAGCTGGCGCTTCCAACACCAAATGACGCAAGACCAGCCATCCCTAGGCTAGAGATGAACACAACAGGCATACCCAGACCACCAGGACCCTACGTAACCGAACCACCGAGTGACGCTCCTGTTCACTATGTGGAAGAACTTAGTGAAGAAGAAAGCTACGTGAACCCATACATCTCCTATGACGAGGAAGGCAATCCAGTCCTGATAGACTATCGACCGGTACCGGTGATGGCGCTGGGCAGAGGAAGAGGTAGAGGCTTTGGAGGACCAAGCCAGGATCCAATCTCATGTTGGACTTGCGGTCATCCAAGCCATATTTCATCACACTACCCAGAAAGGGAACATGCAAACCAGGACAAGGCTGACCTTCGATGCACCGAGTGTGGGATCACACACCTGTTTCCTGACTGCCCTAGACGGAAACCATCAGCCAGTTCTGCCAATGTGCCCTCCATGCCCTTGGGACTATTTGGTGTGGAGACCTTTGGTGGGGAGGATACGCCCATCCCATTGCATGTCATGATGTGGGCGTAAACAAAACGAACAGGCATCTCGTTGCCTGGGCCAAATAACCTGGATGCAGCCTCGTTGGGAAAGAAAAGCCAGAGGAGAAGGAGAAAGAGAACAGACCCAAGGATTACCCTTAAGACTAAGAAAGCTATAACCTTAGTGGCACGAAAGGGGGTCACTGATGCTGAGGCAGAGACCTCAGCTCCTAAGACGACAGAACTAGGGAGTGCAAAGGTAAGGGAATACCCCCATCCCAGATGGCAACTCAAGGCTATAGCCAAAGTTAAGGAGTGGGTCAAGGATGCCCAAGAACACCTTAAAGATGTAGAATCCATACTGGAGGATCAAATGGAAGACCTTTCTAGTGTGAGAACACCCGCTTCGCCATCACGACCTCAATCGGGAAACACGCCCACACCACGAGAGATACCACAGAGGCAAGACCAGGAAGAAGCTATCAACAAGCTAACTAGGACATATGGCCAAAGAATGGTGACCAAGGAGGAAGCCGACTACCTAGCAACCTCCTCACCACCTTAGTAACCACCCCAGTGACTATGAGCCTGGGAGATTTACTTAGGCATCACCCTCCATTATGGTAAGAATTAAGGCACTGGGTGGAGGGAAAGAGGGAGCATGCTCCCACTGACTTGCAAGAGCAGGACGCAGTCACGCAAATTCCAAGCCTAACGCCGCACTCAGCTCCAAGGTCATTGCACATCAATGCCTTCTGGGAAGGCACAAAGATGCATGCAGTCCTACCTATCTTAGCCTTGGGGGACGCAACACGAAAAGGAATTGTAGACACTGATGTCAGGGTCAGTGTCTTGAGCCACGCAATTCTATAGGCTTGGGGAAACCCACCTATGGAAGCGGCTAGGTTTAATGTTACATTGGCCAACGAAATGAAGGTCAGACCATTCGGGGTCTTAAAAAACTGGCCAGTGAAGGTCGCAGGAGTGCAATTTTCCGTGAACTTCATTGTCATGAAGGGTGTGGACTACAACATACTGCTAGGCTGGCCCTGGATGAGGAACGCGCGAGTTATTGAAGATTGGGGAAACAACCTCATCTTCTTGGGAAATAGGACGGAAGTGGTAAGGGTTGAGATGGACACCTTGAAGACTACCCCAGTCGATCTCGATGCTATCTCAACCATGCTAAAAGGTGATGCCCAGGCAAGCAAGCCCTATGGGTCATTGCCCAAGTACATCCCCTGCCCTGAGGACGAGAAGGATTGGATGCATGTCTTGGCAACCGTTGATCTAGCATTCTCAAATGAGGAAGAGCTATATAAGCAAGCTGCTAAATCACCAAGCATGCCAGCAAAGGAGCCCACTGTGCCACTCTGCATGATGGCAGGAAGCTCACATGACCCAGGGAGACTGGTTTCATTCCATATCCCCACCAACAAGCTTGAGCTTCAGGAAATCGTAGAGTGCCTGACCAATAAACTGAAAGGCAACAAGGCGGCTAATCTAAAACCCCTAAGTGATCTCCTGGCTTGGCCTGAGTGGAAATGGACCAAAATTCACAATCTTAACCTATTATACAATTGGGCTTTAGTCACTAGCGAAGAGGAGATTGGAGAGGAAAACCTAGAGGATGACGAGTGGTCAAAGGGGCAAGATTCCGATGACGAGGGTTACGAGCACCTTTGCTCTGTGGGGGACGAGAGCGAAGAGGAGTTGGACACAAAAGAATATGACACTGAAGGGAGAACAATCGAGCAGATCAAGGTAGATTCTAGGCCTAGAAGGGAAAGGGTAGGCCTGAATGAAAAATGAGTCATGTTGACGGAGTAAGATAAGTCCTGGTTGGAGCACATGGGAGCCGTGGATTACAGGCAGGCAGGGGTGGTGCAGTCACTGGTAGCTCAAATACTGAAGACGGATTCACCTACTGAACTATGACCCCCTGGAGAAACTCCTTCCTCAAGCGAGGGATGTGAGTTTAACTCAGAGTTTGAAGTCAGTACAGAGAGTGATCCTGAAATACCCCAACCCTCTAAGGTTAGATGCACCAAAGGGGACTTGCCAGTCCACTTAAGGCATAGACAGATAAAGGAAGCGGCCAGGAAGCAAACTAAAGACTCTGAAGAAGAGAGGCAAAAGAAGCCATAGGACCTCCCCAAATGCTTCACACAGTTTAAAAAGGGTGATAGAGTGGTGGTTTTTCTAGGAGCAAAGAGACAAGGGCAAGCCAGTGAACCAATTGAGGGACCTGCCAGGGTCAAGGAAGTTGACCTGGCAGGGGAAGGCAAGAAGCCTCGACCTGTGTTCATTGCTGATGACTTGACCAAGGAGGAGGAGGCTAGACTTGTAATATCTCCGCACAATAAAAGTTAGTTGGTTGGTTCGTAAGTTAGTTAGTCAATTAATAAGTTAGTAAGATTACTAACTAAAGACTAACTAAGGTAAAAACTAACTAATATTAATTATTGATAATTTTTATTTAATTTAAAATATTTTATTTAGAAAAATCAAGAGTCGTAAATTCGATATTTTTCTCGAATTGGTAAAAACCGTAGCTACCCTTCACGTAAAATTACAAGGTGAACGAGACTTATGAGTTATATTAATCACTAAGTTCATGTGTATAGTTTGAAAGGTCCAAAAACATTAGATTTTGGGCAAAGCTAGTATATTTTAGATATTTTAGATATTATCCTAAAAAAACGATATGGAACTGGATGTCATTTAAAAGAAAAGACAAGTGATATTTAAGTTAGTTTGAAGATTTTATAAAAAGAAAAATAAAGAAAAGTGACTGGCGAAATCGCGCGCGCTGCGATCGCAGTTTACAGGCAGTAGACAGCACTTCGAACAGAGAAAAGAAGAAGGAGTGAACTGAGAGCTTTCTAACCAAGTGTCTTGGAGTTTTACCCCCCTTTCGGAGCCAATGGAACCATCAGATTTATGATCTGAGCATCAGATCACTGATCTTTCCAAGATCCCCCTCCACAAAGAGCTCCACTTCTCAACCACAAGCCCTCTTCTCTAATTCACTATAAATATGAGGCATGGGAGAGGCATATGGAAGCATAAGGAGACCTCGAGAGGCTGCGAGAGAGAGGTAGAGAGAAGGATACCCCTCCAAGAGATTGTGAGGAAGATCTTGAAAGAGAGCTTGAGAGAGAGAGAGAGAGAGAAGAGTCACCTCGAGAGGCTGCAAGGAAGAGAATTAGCTCAATTCCCTCTATCTCGATCCTCGACTTAACCATCTTCTCTTACGCTCTTCCATCTTGAATCTATTCTACCTTCTTAATCTCTTGAGTCTAGCTGCGGACGATGGCCTCCAAGCAAAGAATGTCGCGTGCGGATGACAATCCTGCAACTAGCAACAAGGTTTCGAGCAAAGGCATCACCATCAATCCAACTGCGGTTCCGGTTGTAAGTAATGTATTTTCAATTTGATAGATGCTTGCTTTGATTCTTGTATGAGATACGTTAGGCCTCATACTATTGCACGAGTATAGGTCATGGGAAAAGATAAATTTCATCTCGCTTACTTGGAAGATGGAGTTTGTGAAGTGCATATATCAAGGGAAGATAATTGCACTTAGTTACATATGACTTATTTGCTAGTAGAGCAATTACAAGGAAGAATCAATCAAGCGTTATGAATGACATAGTCGTCAAAAGAACGACATTAAAGGATTGGGCATACAAGTACTAGATTAAAGTATAGTCAAGGGTTATAACTAGCATGATTGCTAAAAGAATATGACATTAAGAATTATGAATAGGGAAGTACTAGTTTAAAGTTTAGATACTTCAAAAGTACTTAGCTTAAGAGCCCAAATATTAAGAAGAATTATATTCTAGCTCAAGGCAAGGCATGTTAAAGTCTAATTACTTGAGATAATCTCACACTTATCTTATCAAGTATTTATATGTTATGCCTATGACATGTTTGATATATGAGGATAATTTTCTAGTTGCCCCATGACTTGACTAAGAGCTAGTACAAGAAATTGATCATAAGGGTTAAAGCTAGGATGTCTTGAGATCCGTTGGATAACGATGACTTTTGCCAATCCAAATTCAGGGTTGGGTTATCGATCAAGGTAAGTGACCTATAGAACTTACATCATGAATAGTGTTTGAACCCTTAACATATGCCCTAGCCGAAGGAAGGAAGTGTTAAGAACATGTTTGCATGGTATTGCTCTTAGATCCCAAGGGAGAGAGCAAATATACGATGGAAATGTTATATCGTCTATTCTTGCATTGTTTGGAAAGAATGCAATTGGTTTTGTTGGTTGATCAAACAATATCCTAAATGCTTTTACATTCAACTGGTTGTTAGTTGTTGTTTGGATGATTATTCCAAGTGCTTGTGAGTTATGGTAAATGCATGGCAAGGGTTTGTGATGACAAGTCGCCATGGGAATAAAGGAATGTCTTCTTAGAAAATGATATTAGGCTGAATGCCTTGTTTGTGCTTGATTCTTAAAGGATTTAATTAAGGAAGGATATATTGTACGGGTGGATCACCTCCATGGTCGCACCGCGTAGTAACCCGAGAGGGCACTGCTCGATTCATGGGCCGAAGGTCGAGTGGTGAAAAGGCCAACCACGGGAATGATGTTTCGCTCCTAGACAGCTTGCGGGTCAGTTGGAGCTCTGGACACCCCTTGCTAGGTCTAGAATGGAGTTGAAGACCTCCGTGGCCCCCAACATCTGGGCATGTTGGGAGATCCTATTCTAGATAAAGGATTGAGTTTTGGTGCCATGTGAATTGGACCAGTTACTTCTGCAGGGCAGAAGGGATACTTCTGTTGGACAGAAGTGAAACATAATTTCTCCTGTATGGGCGGGAGACAAAGATTAACTTGAAGATAAGTTAAGGAACTTGTTTGATCTTGTTTGTCAATAGATTGCTTTGCCCTGTTTTCGTGTCTGTGCTATAATTTACGCGAACGAACCTTGTTCCCTAAAAGGCTTAATTAATGAAGCTGATTTTAAGTGTCACACATAAATGTGGTAGGACCTAATTAGAAAACTAAAGCTATTAAGGGAAGCGGGTGGGCAGAATCCCCGACGGGTCCGTCCTATGGCAGGGTGGTCCCAGAGAACTGGGAAGCTTCTCACAAGTTTTTATCGTTATTCGACCTTTAGGTATTGATAGGTTAGAACCCGATTCATGCCGTTTTAGGGGACCGGAATGGGACTATGCCCTATGGGCAGAGAGGTTGAGCAACGCATCCCTCTCGTTTCCCATTCTCTTTGAACCAAGTGCGGCATAGATCTGCTTCGGGTTGGGTATCTCTGCGTAAAGTAGGATGTCCAAAACCCGATGCTAGAATGCTAATAGGAGACCTTGACAACTAGGAACCCGAATTTCAGGTCGATCCTAGTGGGTTTGGGCGTGAACGTTCCGTTGCGAGGCGGATTCGGGAAACCCTAGGCGACAAAACTCGGAACATTCCTTGGGAGTGCCGGGCAGCGACGCTTAGATTTGTTTCTCGATAGACCGCTAAAAGAGTGCCTGGAACGCCGATGGGCGGGCACCTCACAAGACTGGTTGCTCTCCTGTGAGAGCATGTCAATGTGTTTGCTTGGTCCTTGGAGGAATTGAGAGGAGTCGATCCTAGGGTTGTGACCCATAATATTCCAATGGTTCCAGAAGCGGTGCCAACGAAGCAGCGACCTTACCCTATGAATCCCAAACATGCCCATGCAGTGAAGGAAGAAATTGATAAGCTCATGAAGGCGGGATTTATATATGAGATCGAGCACACAGATTGGGTATCACCCATAGTGATCATTATGAAAAAGAAAGGTAAAATTCGGATGTGCATGAATTACAAGAAGGTGAATGCCGCTACAAAGAGGGATAACTACCTCTTGCTATATACCGAGCACATGCTAGAGAGGGTGGCATGCAAAGAAGCTTACAGCTTCCTGGATGGTTTCTCTGGCTATAATCAAGTGCAAGTGCACCCTGACGACAGGCACAAGACTGCCTTTGCCACGAAGTGGGGTGTATTCGCCTACATTGTTATGCCCTTTGGGCTAATGAATGCACCTAGAACCTTCCAATGATTAATGTGTACCATCTTCAAGGATATGCTACGACACGAGTTAGAGGTGTTCGTAGACGACTTGTGCATACACTCTAATTGGACCGAACACTTAGAGAGGTTGAGAGCTGTTTTCGAACGATGTCGGTTATACAAACTCTCGTTGAACCCCTTGAAGTGCCAGTCCTGGGTAAAGCATGGATGCATCCTAGGGCACGTAGTGTCAAGGAATGGCATTGCCACCGACTTCTCAAAAGTCAGGGTCATTGTTGACCTCCCACCACCCACCAACTACAAGGGCGTTCAATGTTTCTTAGGTCACATGGGATACTACCGACGCTTTGTACTGAACTACGCGCTGATTGCTAGACCATTGTGCAAGCTGCTGATTGTATTCGAGTGGACTGAGGAATGCCAATGTGCGTATGAACAGTTAAAGAAGGCTCTCACCATTGCACCAATCTTGTGAGCCCTAGACTGGAGTGTAACATTCCATGTACACATAGATGCCTCCAAGTTTGCTATCCAAGCCATTCTATGCTAGCTTGGTGAACATAATCTTGATTACCCTATGAGCTTTGCCAGGAGGCAGCTCACCGAAATGGAGATGAACTATTCCACTACAGAAAGGGAAGGGCTAGCCATGGTGTTTGCCGTAAAGAAATTTAGGCATTATTTGTTGGCCACACCCTTCGTCTTTTTTGTTGACCATCAAGCCTTGCTGTATCTTGTGAACAAGCCTGCACTACAGGTTGCATAGCGAGATGGTTACTTCTCCTGTTGGAGTTTGATTTCTCGGTGGTTGTACATAAGGGAAAGTAGCACTAGATGTGGCGGATCACATGTCTTGCATACCCATAGGGGAAGCTGCTGGACAAGGCATACCTAATGACTTACCGGACGTGCATCTCTTTGGCCTGTCTAGCGAAGGGGACTTGTTTAGGGATGATTTGACGCTATATTGGGCCGATGATGTTGTCCAAGTGCTAGAAAACGGTCTACCTGAGAGGCCTATTGAGAAAGCCAGGCTAAGGAGACTTATCTTAAAAATGCAGCCATACCAACTGATCGCTGGCCAACTCTATAGGTTGGGACATGACAGGTTGTTGCGTAAATGTATGTGTGAGCACGAGATGCACAATGTATTGAGAGAGGTGCATGGCGGGATAGTTGGCGGGCACTCTAGTGGGGATACGACCGCCCGTAAGGTGCTACAATCCCAACTATGGTGGCCCACCCTATTCTGTGACACCGCTAAGTTTGTCAAACACTGCGATGAGTGCCAGAGGACTAAGGTGCCCATGCGCAAAGATAAGATGGAGTTGACCCCCGTAATAGCACGACAGCCCTTCGAAAAATGGGGCATTGACTTCATCAGACCTATCAGTCCTGCGGCACAATACTCCCAGGCATGCTACATCATTGTGGCAACGGATTACCTGACAAAGTGGGCGGAGGCAAGAGCCACTAGAAAGAACGACGCTAGGACCACTGCGAAGTTCCTGTGGGAACATGTCTTTTCACGGTTTGGTTGTCCAATCGAACTAGTGAGTGATCAAGGCACGCACTTCGTTAGTGAAGGGATATCCTACCTGCTCTCAACCTTCCTAATCATTCATAGAAGGTCCTCTCCCTAATACCCTCAAGAAAATGGCCAAAGCGGAGTCCACAAATAAAATCCTAGTCAACGTGCTTACTAAGGTAGTATCCACATCTCACGAAGAGACTGGGATAATAAACTAATGGTGGCCTTGTGGGCCTATCAGACAGCTTATAAGATGGCTGTCGGACAAACGCCCTTTAGGTTGACCTACTGAATGGAGGTCATTCTACCTTTAGATTTCTTTGTCCCTAGCTTAAGAATAGCAGTGCAGGAGCATTGGGAGGGAAGAGAGGCTTGGACTAGCCACTTAGTGGAGCTAGAGGGTCTCACAGAGACTCGACTCTTAGCCACCCATGCTCTGATCTGTGAGAAGGCACGACAAAAGCTGTGGTTTGACAAGCATATCAACCAACGCAACTTTGATCAAGGAGACCTTGTCCTACTCTACTCGGTGAAAGGTCACAAATAGAAAATGAAATTTTGAGGATTAGGACCTTTCCGGGTGCGTGTTATTAGTAGAACGGGCAATGTCGAGTTGGAGATGCTCGAATGGGAAGGAATAGGCTTCTTCAATGGTAGTCGCATGAAAAAGTACTATCCTCCTTCCCATCCATTGCACAAGCCACCGATTCGTGAAGCTCCTGTCAACGTCAGTGTGGCCATAATTACCTAACTAATAGATCAAGATGAAGAAGTAGTAGCACCTGCCTACCTACAAAGATCGGTCACTGCAGAATGGTATTCTTTTGATGCCCTGATTGATGAAGGTGCCGACCGTAATATCTTGACACATGACCATTGGACACACATTGGTCAGCCTAAATTATAGCTCACAAACGCGAAACTTAGCCCATTTGGGGGCAACACTTACCCTCTCTTAGGAAAATGCCAAGTGGCTATCTCTGTCAAGTCTAAAAGTGTCCCAGTCATCTTTTATGTGTTACCAAACACTAAGGGGGCCGATGATAAATCACTGCTAGGCCGCACTTTCAAAAAGCAGACAAACTGCAATGTGGACTACAACCTAGATCGCATCCATCTGGCCGTAGGCAATGTGCGCATAGTAACTACTTTCAGCAAGGGCCATCTTGTGCCTTCTACAATTGCAGAGCCACCGATAGAGACCTCCACGACCAAGCTTAAGGATAAGGGCATGGATATCTTACCCCATGCTCCAACCTCCAGAAGCAAACCCACCCAAGCCATTCACATGGCCAAAGAGCCCATGCGCATATGGGTGCCAAAACGGCGAAGGCCATCTTCTGGTAGACCACAGAAACACGCTCCTAAATGCAAAAACTATCAATCGCAGCCTAAGAGGCAGCCCAGACGCTATCGACATAGGTGCATCGCCACACCACGATGGATATCGAAAGATCTCCTGCGAGCACAAAGGTACTATGAGGGCAACCCCTGGATATGGGTGCCTAAGGATAGACACCTAAGAAGCTCAACTCTAAGCAATCCCACTCCAGCTGGACAGGCTGGCACAGGCAAAGCACAAGTCGCAAAGAATGTCGAACTAGCACCGGTGATGATTAAGGACCCCCAACACATCCATTGTCCCAAACTGGATGTCCCAGGACCATCCAAGTCAGAGGAGGTGCACACCCCCATGCCGGCTCGAATAGAATGCAGCACGCCTCCTATGGCACGGAAGCCCGCTGTAGCGTTTCCAAATGCTCCAGAGTGCAAAGTCCCATTGGTGACACCAGCAAGGAAATCACCACTGTCCAGCCCAACTGCGCCATCGCCACCAGTAGGTCTTAAGCCTTCGTACAAAAGATGATCTTTCCTTTCAGCGGCCAAGGATCTTGCTACCTCGGGGAATGACGTAGTGACATGCATCAAGGAGTTGGATGACACCTTCACTACATTTGCTAGAAGCTATGAGAGGCTTGACCTAGGACTTCTTGACGAACCCCTCGCTTCTGATGTCCACGTGTTGCCATGCACTTGGGAAGACTATGAGTTTATGACCATCAAATTTCCCAAAGTTGCGACCGAGCTAATCGCTAATGGAGAAATCTCAAAGGAGCAAGCTGTTCTCAGATGACTAGTCACCTCGTACTGCAAACCTGCTCGCTCTACTTTTGAACGAGAATTGGAGGAGCTCACGCAGCTTGCCAGCTCAGCTTCTCCATTCTTACAACTGTGGTATGCCTTACGACTCCAATGGGAGAAAAAAGGCCGTCGGATCATGACCAATGCTGAGCAAAGGAGGGCAATCAAAACAATTGAACGTGACCCTACTTATGTGGCACCTCTTTCATTCAGAGTTTTGACCATTACACGCAACTTACACTTAGATGATCAGGTATTGGCCCACCCGTACATTGACCAGTTCCTCACGGAAGAGGAGTTGCATGTTGCTAGTTGCCTCAACTCAGGGGACATCTTTCATGATGTCTTGAACTACATCACTCAAGCTTCCCTACAACCATGTGAACTTGATCGTCATGCCCAGTTTGAGTACAACCCTAATCTTTATACGTGGTTGTTGGCCAAGTAGCTCACCCCACACAGCCCATGCAAGCCCTCCTCCTTCTCCCGCAAATCCTAAAAAGGATTCCCATAACACTTAGGAAAAAGGGGGGGAGAGCAAGTGACAACCAAGTGATAAACCAAGTGATGTGGCAAGAGGTGTAAAGGCTGAAAGTGCTCAACTGAATTCAAATAGGAAAGAAAGCAAGGAGGAAGTAGATGTTGGTTGTGAATTAATTCTAAGTTTCATCCCTCTGAATCCACGTGGCAAACTGTCACACACATTTTTTCTTGGGATTTGCTAGGAATGAATCAAGTTGTAACTCTAACGTTGACTTGGGTGATGACAGGCACCTACCATGGCAGGACAAGGTAGACTCCCATTTACGGAAGCGCTGATGAAGTATGGAATCAGCATCGAGATGCGGGGATTTAGCCAATTCACATTCAAGCATACCATGAATCTGGATGAAGCCATCTTGGAAGAGCCGGCCGTGAGAGAGTTGGTGGACAAATGTAACCTCCAAAAGTACATAGAGAAGGTCGGGCAGGCAGTAGACTACAGTATGTGGGCAGATTTCTTAAGGAACTTCGATGAAGGACAAAGCTGTGGCACAGTCACAGTGAGGGCGGGTGATCAAGAAAGAAGGGTGCTGGTGCGCAGATCGGTCGCAGTATGCTCACGTAGTGAATCCCGAAAGGTCCCCAAGAATAATGAACTCTACCTTTTTGCACAAATTACAATGTAAAAAGCATGAACGACAAGAGCAAGAGACCAATTGGGTTCAATCTCCGCCCATGCCTTGTGTGAGCGCTTCACAAAGCATGTATTTTATGTATATTTCCATCTTCATGCTCAATAATAGCCCAATTTACAAAAATATGACAAGCTTTTAGCTTTTGAGTTTGCTTTTACAAAAATAGGAGATAAAGCTAATGAACGGTGTCCATAGAGTCTGGCATGCCCAACACAATGTCTAAATAGAAATAACATATCCGTGCGCATAGACGCATACAAAATAATAATAAATAATCGATGCCTCAATAGACATGACAAAATATAGGCGTGGCGCCTATTAAAATATAATCCATAGGTCGAATACTCGCTAGACTCCAATGCTTTCCTCCGCCACTGCTGCTATCTCTACACATCAACTGAAGCATTCACAATCGTTAGTAAAATAATACAATTAAACCGACAAAAGTGAATACCTAGCAGTCTTCAGCTACATAAATAAATCAACTAGTTAGAAATAAATCCTAACCTTAATTTATTACGAGTGCGCACTCTAAACTCATAAACGTTTATTAATTTAATATGTATTTTGTGGAATCACCCGCTATGGAATCACCCATGTACGCACTAAATTAATGAAACGCCCAAAAAGGACAGGCTTCCCCATCAACTTCTCGCACAAAGAATCCACTTTTTGTATGAGCCCCGGTCATCAAAGTTTACGGAATCCACCGTAAAACCTCACGAAATCCACCGTGGCACGGAATCCACCGTGGAATATGCCTCCTGGCATCAGGTGCAGGTACCCCTTAATGTAATCATTATCGAGAGAGCCCTGGGACTTGTGCCCAAAAAAGAAAGACACCCAAAAAGAGATGTGTACGCCATGCTGGGAGTCAGAAAAGAGGATGTGCACACGGTCGATGGAATCAGTCTAGCTGACATTCCAGACCCTGCAACAAGGATGCATGTTAAGATGATCCACTGTCTCTTCTCCAGCCACAGATACAATGCACTCATGAATAGAATCAGCGTGCCACTGCTGGAAAGCATTGTGACAGGAGTCCCGGAGGAGGTGGATTGGAACGGCTTTGTCCAGAAGACTATCAAGAGTTCAATCGCCCTTCTAGCTCCAACCGCAGCATCAGCTGCTAGGGAATCTCTGGCCTCTACCGCACGATCCACAAGAAAGAAACCTACCATCAAAGCCTCTACAATCAGGTACAGAGGTATCTTGACAGCAATCATTGACGAGGCTATCAAGGATGCCAGCGTGGAGGGAGAGCAAGTTAAGCACTAAGGCTCACCACATCGTGAGGAGGAAGGCTCGAGCGAAAAGACGGCAAGCAACGAAGGAGAGCCTGAAATACCACCCACTCAAACGGCTGAGCCTCAAAAGCAAATGAAGAACGACAATAGTAAAAAAAAAGGAGGAGAGACTGAGCAAAGAGGAGCGGGCCAAGGTGAAGAGGGCTCGAAAAGAGTCAAGGAGGTTGGAGGAACAACGACAGAAGAAGGAGGAGGAAGAACTCGAAAGAGTTAAATAAGAGTCAAAAAAGATAGAAGAGGAAAGGCAAAGAAGGGCGGAGGAGGAAGCCCACGAGTTGAGGATGAAGGAACTGGCTGAGTTGGCAGAGGCCACTCGCAGGTCTGTTGAAGAAACTCATGGAAGAGGAGAAATCAACCCCTATAGTCCTCACCATGAGGCCGAAGCAAGTGGCAATGCGAGGGCAACCCCAATGATCATAGGCAAGGGGAAGTCGCTGTTACACCCTCGCCTTCCTCCTTCGTGCCGGCGCCAATAGACACCCCAACTACCCCACAACCCACGCCCTCTTTGGACATGGCCCAGTTGATGAGCATGATGCAGATGCTTGTCAGTAGAGTGGCTGAGATTGTCCCAGAGACTGGAGCGAAAAGACCTGCCAGTGCAAATGTTGAGTCCCCAGGAAAGACCCGAAACAGTAAAAGCTAGAAGTGTCAACCACCATAGTTCCTATTCCCATGCCACCTGGTGCAGACTACGATGCCTACGTGGCTGAGCTCCTGGCGTAGTTGGATAAAGCAAAGGAAGACAAGAAGGTGGCCCTATTGGAGCTGGAAAAGGAAAGGAAAACTTCGGCAGCCCTGAGGCTCAAAGTTTCAAGGCAAGGAGCAAATCGGCAAAGGGAGGTCAAAGCGCTGCAAGATTAGCTGGAGGCAAAAAAGAAAGAGGCCTAGGATAATGAAAACTGTCTGAGACTGAGGCTAGAGGATGAAGAACAAAACTTGGTGGCCGAGCAGCGGAGCTTAAAGTTGCTAGTGTAGCAATATGCTGACCTAGAACAGAGAACGGCCAGATTGGAAGGGTATGGACAGTTGGCAAATCAAGAGGGTGAGCCGAGTGAGTGGTAGGAGAATACCATGGCAAAGCTACAATATGAACTCGAGGAACAAGATAGGCTGGAGAGAGAGATAGAGTTCCTAGCATGGGAACGGCCGGCAACCCTCAGCAGAAGCACAAGAACAACAACAGGAGGCACTACGACTGCAAAGGTGCGTTGGAAGTTGCCAAGGAAGACACAAAGGCCCTCATGGCCATGGCCTTCATGCAATGAAGATTGCACCTTGCGGAGATCCAGAGCCACGAGCAGCTAGCGCAGGAAAGGTCAGAACTAATTGCTAAGGCAGAACACAAATTCAGTATTGCAAATCAAGCGAAAGAAATTGCCAAAGAACAGCTAGCTCGGAAGTCTACGGAGTGGCACCAACTATGGGCCTTAACAAACGAACAGTAGTAGCAGGTGGTAACCACACTAGCAAGTGAGCTGGAAGAGGAAATAAGAAAGATGGATGAAAGGGCCAACGTGTGGGAAAAGAACAACCTTGAAAGAATCAAGCAGTTAACGGAGCGCTTCCGAGTGCGAGAGAGTGCTTGCCGAATCCAGGGTTGAAGCAGCCGATGTATGCACCAATGCACAGAGGCAAGCCTTTCTCAGCACCGTGCTACATGTCACCCAAGCATAGGGCGATGATTCAGTGGAGAGGGTGAAAAGGAAGCTGGAGTTGACTACCCGAGGGCTAAGATATGGCCTTAAGGAACGGGAGCTCCCCACCGGCACGTGACTCACAAAGGAGTAGCAATTCCACTACCTGTGCCATGTCGGCCTCTCCACCATTGAGCTCAAGGAACTGGGGTTCGAAGAACAGGAGCAGCCCGCACCACCACCACAAGCGACCCCAGCCGTGGCCCAACAAAATACCGAAGAGGGCCTGGACTTGGAGTAGGAGGCCGAAGAAGAACAACGAAAAACGGCCAGTCCGCCTCTACCAGACCTCCCGCTAGACGAGCCTGAAGATGCCCACATGCCTGAGCGCATCGTGGCAGCTAGAAGAAGGAGGCAGGAGCTGGCAGGGGATGCACAACGCAGAGCACGGTCACTACCCAGACGATTCTCTGACGAGTCGGTACCACTACGAGGGGATCCCAACCCTATCGATTGGCCTCAGGAATTGATCATCTGGCGTGACTGGGAGTTCCAGACGAGACCATTTGAGCTGTCATTTTCCTATCCATGCTTGCTGGACCGTACGTTGCCTCTAAGCATCCTATCCAAGATCAAGGACCTAGCCAATGACCTGGTGAACAGATGTATGGAAGAGAGGAGCCTTATTATAACCAGGTGGAGGCAAGAGCCCACAGATTACTGACAGGACAAGGTGAACTGGATTCCCAAATCCGTCCAAGGCTATGAGGCGCAGTCGAAATGGCGGAGGAGGATTTGGGACACCAATTTTGACATCTGGACCGCCTTCTGCAGCTCACTCCCTGAGGAACAAAATGACCCCACCTACATGCCCTACCCCCGCTAGCATGGAGTGGATTACAACCGCACTATCCATGGGGATTTTGTTTTTCCTACAATATATAATGTAAATGCCCGAACTCCTGAGGAATGCCTAGTTTTTAGAGTAGAGGATATCCTTCCATCCATCAACCGCTTCCTCGTGGACTTCTCCTCTTGCCCGGATCCTGCCTTCCTAACCACCTGCAATTATCTTAGGCTGATCAAATTCCTATTAATGTAGAAGCCTACCTGATGGGACCTGAAATGGGCCGGCACTAGCTATAGCACTAGCCGGACCTCATGCTCATGACACACAAACACCCTCACGGCCTCGTAGACCAGGAGCGTCAATCTAATGCTAAAGGACAAACTGCCCTAAAGCTTAATCCATGCGTTTATAGTTTATAGTCCAACGTTTCCCTTAAACTCCTCAGACGGAGAACCCTTACACATTGGCAATGCCACGATCACACACATATGGAGGCAACCTCTCGGTAGAAACACCGCAGCCCCACTGCAGCTCTTCTACATTGCAGGGATTGGCCCTTTGATGCGCTGCCAAACATATAACACAAACGAATACAAACTCCTCTCTTTTATATTTCTCGTATTTCCAGGAGATATACCATGTTTCCTCACTTAATAGTCCCTACGGCAAGGGATAACCTCACACTCTCAATCGTGGGTCAAATTCCTAAGAAAACAATTGCTATACAGTCCAGGAGATTTTCCTTTGATACTATGAACCATGGATAATGCATAATGTGAATGGTTTAGGGCACAAACAAAAGAAAATCAGCATTGTGCATCGTGCAAAACTAATCTTTTCATGATTTCCATACTAGCGTTTATATATCGAAACGAGGAGAGACACGGAGCCTTACGCTCATGCTGCCTTTTCCTTTATTTTAAAATGACGTCCTAAAGGCATGATGCAACACATAAATCAGGTATAAATTTATATTTTTACGCTCAAACTCCCCTCTCACCCTACCGTTTAATGTTTTGCATTCGTTGATAGGTGAAAGAGTCATTTTATGTGTATTTCTTTTTAGAGAAAGTGATAAACATAGACAGAAACATAGAAACGAGGGTAAACCGAGGCCATCCTCATGCTCTACCTTCATTATACATTGCACAAACACTTGTGTAATTTTTTGGAATTTTCCTTTTATCATTTCCTAATTTTCTCCCATTTAAGACCCATTTTTTACCATTTTTTAGTATTTTTCCTCTATTTTATTCAATAAAAAATGACTAAAAATTGAGATTGATTATGGGCTGTGGCCCTTAGGTTTCTTGACAGCAAAATTTCAGGTTTTGTTCATATTATGTCTCATATTTCCCATTTATTTTGGAAAAACCCCCATTTTACCCCTTAAACACATGTTTTACGGGTTTTATACCATTAATTTCAGCCGTATCACTTATGATTTTCCAATTTTCAGAGCATAGACTGATCAAACTCATAGCAAACAACATCATGATGCATAATCAGCCCATGGGAACAATATTTCATCAACCAAATAGCATAAAAACTCATTTTTTCTTTATAAAAATTGATTTACTGCTTAGGCTTTGTGTCTCGGGATCTCGATTTTGGTAGGGGATTGTGTGTCAGCCCTCATTTAATGTCCAGCATCCTCAAAATCAGCAATCTTCATGTCTTCATTGATCCGGAAGCAATCCGGTCTCATCTGGACAAGCTTTCCTCCACCATTCTTCATTTTCCTCTTGCACACAAGAACAACCCCTTAGGGGAGAGAGAGGGAGGAGAGAGAAAGACTAGAATCAGAATTCTCCACCCAGGCCATCATTGCTCAAGCGAAGGGCGGTGAAATGATCAGCAGACAGAAGGGAATCAAGGCCCATGATCAATTGGGTGGGCTGTATGCAACCCCCATGATGGATCCATCAAGAAGGAAGCGCAAATTTCGGTGCATCCTGGCGCCTCCTCTCTCCACATTTTCTTCATCCTCATTTCATGCTAAGTTTCATGTTGCATAAAATTCTTGGGCTCCCAAAGGTCATGCCCACTTTGGCCAAAAACAAGTCCACCTCTTCGCATCTTGCCCATTTGTTGGCCATTTCCTCGTCCGGGCTCCAAATCAAGCTCTGAAAAATCTTGGGCATCTGGCTTGACATCCCGCATTGGTTAGCAACTCCTGAAAATCCACACGACAGTCTGAAAAATTATCAAAAATCAACAAGTGTCGCTCGGGTGCCTTTTAAGAGTCGTATTTCACTTGGTGCTTAAAATCGTCCTAGCTGGGGCCGCTGCCTTCGATGTTGAATATTTTTCCCCTAAATTCTAGATTTTTTGGCAAATTTTAGGCACATCCCGAGCTCAAAACTCCGCTCTCATTGGCGACCATGGGATAGGGTGACTCAGCCCGTCAAATCCCACAATAGATCTGCACAAACCAACCAAAGGAAGCATCAAGCTGATACAAAATAGACATACTAAAACACAGCACAATGCTCACCCTACCCCCTGACAAAACCAAGGCATGACATCCACAAGGATTAGGCCTAGCATAATCTGATAGAAGGTCCGAAGCTAGTCACTAACCAATTGCTCCAGCACGGCCAAACTAAAAAGAACTATCAAAGAGGGTGCCCTAAGTGGTAGTCTGAATTACCTACCTAACTAAGGACAACACAACTGGGAGCCCCTATTAGGCGAGGACTCCTATAGCCTGATCAAGAAGCATTTTCTTTCAGCACATTTCTTCTTTTAAGGTTTTATTTTTCCATACTCGGCATGTAAAAAGGAGGGAGCTGAGCGTAGTGACCCAAGGAGAATAGGGCATCGGCCTCAGGTCCTGTCTCGGTACCCAAGAACCTACCAAGCCCTCGCAAGGTGACACTTAATCCTTTTCTGATGCTCACTTTTATTTTCACTCCAACCTTCCTGACTTTCTTCTTTTCCAGCAAGAAGCCACCCCTAGGAAGACAAGGCATCGGCCCCGGGTTTGACTCGCCCCCAGGAACCTACCAGGCCTTCGCAAGGCGATGATCAACTGCTTATAAATTTTTTTCTTTCTTTTTAAATTTTTTTTTTGATAGGGGGTTAGAACCCCTTTTTACACACCTTTGTATATATTTATTATCTTAAGATATTCAGGGTTTATTTTCCTTTATCATCATTATTTTTCTTTTGGCAAGCTTCTCTAACTGCCTCACAACTAACAAGAACTCCTAGAACGGCTGCCTAGCATGCTAGCAGAATAGGGTCACTAGGACCACCTTCTAAAATAGGTCTTTTGATGTCTAGCAATGTCTTTACAGGAGGCAACGACTACTCAGACCTCCCTCAGCCATACCTAACCTAAACCTAGGACTTCATGCCTTGGACGCCGGTCCCCAACAAGAAAAGAAAATCCCCTTACAAGTACACATACACAAATAGCATAAAAACACGGTACTCATAAAGGAGAGATATCACCTGGATAGGGCCACGAGAAGCTTTCGCGCAACAAAAGGCTCCTTCCAAGCTCTTCTTCCGAACTTGTCTAGCACAAAACTAAAACAAGAAACCATTAATCGTACCTGTACTAAATAGACAACTGGCTCTCTTGGCCTAATGAGATAAAGCACTTCACTACAAAACTTGGTCGGCCCTCTTGGCCTAATGAAATATAGCATTCAAAATCTCGCAAAACGGGCCCTCTTGGCCTAACGAGAGTAAACAGAATAGCACCTACACATCCCTCCCTGAAATAGCACAAATATACAATAACATGCCCCTTTTCAAGGAGGAAAAACACATGCTCGCAGCCCTAAACTAAATGCATAAGGTTATGACCCATCCCTCCTGCATATATAGCAAGAGGCGTACGCATAACATGTTGTCTAATCAACCTATGGGTCCAGGATAATAACGGTAGATTGGTCTCGGCTACTCTTTGCATCACCCATATCAACCATCGTCTGCCATATATAGCATGCTCTGATAACATTCCCCACAAGCGACCGGGTCCTGTTTCATCATTGATCACAATATCCAAACTAGGACCACAGTTGAAGAAAATTTCTTCTTCATAAGCAAGATTTGCTAGTGAATCCGCAAACTGATTCCAATAACGTGGAATCAGCTGAAAAGACACTCTCTCAAACTCCTCAAGCAGGGTCATGGCAATCCGATGATACATACAAAGAATGGGATTCGTCACTGTGTATGTCCCATCTAGCTGATTCAGGATCAACTGGGAATCCCCTTTTACTAACAATTGTCGAATACCACCTTGTTTGGCAATATGCAGTCCCATAATCAAGGCTTTATACTCCGCCATATTGTTAGTGAATCCTACCCCGAGATAAGCAGCTAACTTCATTGTAACTCTATGTTGGGGATCTCAGATTACTACTCCAACACTCCCTTTTTTATTACCCTGGACGCTCCGTCAAAATATAATGTGTACGTCCACAATGGGTTTACATAGCCTGCCATCACGAACGCCTCTATTCGTAATTATGGTAATCAAAGTTTAGCATGTTAAGAGGATGAACTGACGGCTCCATCCCACCTTCTTCATTGAACTCAACAGGGATACTTGTCAACAGTCGTAAGCAGTGATGGCAGAAGACTGTGATCTCCCACACAAAAGTTCCGTCTTCTTGCTCAATCACTTTGTATCCTTTACTCCACCAGATGAGTTTCCCCTGATGGTATCTCTGCTCTAGATATGGGTGCTCCAAATAAGGAATTAGTCGCCCCATCAACCAGCTTTAAGCTCTTTTGCAGGTCTCAAATCATCCCCAGCATGGACCTGCAATGCATTTCTACATATTAGCATACTTAGAAATAATAAGGTTTAATCTTATTAAGATTAACCTTATTTTTAAACTCGAGTCCCTGTAGATCAGCTAATAGAGCCGTAGACCTATTTTTCCCTAGCCTAAAAATCTTGTACGCTCTAAGGTCGTACAACTGGTTCATTCGACGTTTAGCTACCTCCTGGTGTAATAAGCTCTGCAATTTCAGCTCATCCAAGTGGGCTATGGTCGTGAAATGTTCAAAAAGGGAATCCTCATCTCCCAAAGAGTGGTTAATTGCAAACCCTATGGTTGGCAACTCGATTTCGAGGGGTAATACCCACTCTTCCCCATAAACCAATTTAAATGGAGTATGGCCGGTAGCTTGCTTGAACGTTGTATTGTATGCCCATACTGCCACATACAACTTCCTGTCCCAGTCTCGTTTCTTCTCAGAGACTATCTTAGACAAGATACCCACAAGCTGCTTATTAGTACTTTCAACTTGCCCATTTGCTTGCGGATTATAAGGGGTCGTTTTATTGTGCTTGATTTGCCAAGCTTCAGTCAAGCTTTTGATCACTTTGTTCAAAAAATGGGTTCCACGGTCCGACACTAGTTCCTTCGGTGGACTGAAACAACAGATAATCCGCTCTAAAAGGAAACTTGCCATCTCTTTTGCATTGTCCTGCCTCGTCGCCCACGCTTCTGACCATTTTGTAAAATAATCAGTTGCTACTATAATATACCTCTTTTGAGTAGTAGACGACGGGGTGATAGGACCCACAAAATCAATGCCCCACTTCTCAAATGGAAGGATAGCCATGATAGGCGTAAGTAGGCGTTTCCTATTCTCTCTGCTGTCATGTCTCTGACAGGTATCACACCTCTTAACATACTCAAAGGAATTTTGGAAGATGGACGGCCACCAATATCCAGCTCTTAAAGCTTTCTGCGCTGTCAACCGTCCTGCCCTCCACATGCAGAGTCATGACACTCTTCCAAGATGAAAGGAACCTCGTCAGGCATCACACATCGGCGGTAAATATCATCAACACCCTGCCGATATAGTGTTCTTACGATCAAGGAAAACTTTAATGCCTGTTGTTTGATTTTCCTCTTTTCTGATTTTGACAAACCAGTTCCAGTCTCTCCTGTTGATAGATAATGCGTAATAGCAGCATACCAAGATGGGATGGAAGCTGTATCAATTTTAAACATTGCCTCAATATCATTTCCTTCAGCCAAAGTCTCTTTCGGCTCCCCGAAATCCACAAGGCATTCCACAATACCCTACAACCTCGGTGGCTTACTCTTAATCTCATAATCGAACTCCTGCAAAGTGATTAACCACTTTGCCAAATGATCAGGTGGCTGTAGCTTGTTCATAAGCAATCTAAGCCCTTCCGCCTTCGTATAGAACACTACTTTCTCATAGAGGATGTAGTGCCTGAATTTCTTAGTCCCAAAGACCATCGCAAGACACAAAATTTCCATATAGGTATAATTGATCTCCGATACGCCCAATTTCCGACTAGCAAAAGCTATCGGATGATACCACTTTTCCTCCCAGATTTGGGCTAAACAGCATCTGATACTATGCATGGTGGCTACTGAAAATATATAGAACACCTCGCCTCTTTTGGGTGCTTTTAAAACGGGCGCTTTTACTAGCTCCTATTTCACATCCTCGAAAGCTACCTTACAAGGGTCGCTCCATTCAAATAGACAGCTAAAGGATAATAAATTTGTTAATGGCAATGTCCTTTCTGCCAAGGCATTGATAAACCTTCGATAGTACCCTATCGATGACAGAAAGCTATGAACCTCTTTCGGAGTGCGCGATGGACTCATAGCGACTATGACCTTGATCTTCTCAGGGTCAGTTGTGATTCCCACTGAACGGACCACATGGCCCAGCAATAGCCCATAAGGCACTCCAAAGACATACTTCCGTGGGTTAAGAGCGATGCAAAATTGTCTGTAGCACTCAAAGCACTTTCTTAAAATAATCAACATCTTTTCCCTTACAGTGGCTGCCCCCAGGTCATCAATAAATACTTTTAACTCGTCTGGGGAGATGTCATCAAAGGTCTTGTCTACTGTTCGTTGCCATGATCTAGGTGCATTACACAAACCAAAGGCCATCACATGGTACGCAAAAGTACCAAAGATAGTAATAAAAGTCGTTTTCAACTTGTCCTCTTCTGCAATTGCCATCTGGTTATATCCTACAAAGCAATCCATGAATAAATATATTTCCCTACCCGCTAATTGATCCAAAATCTGGTTAATAAATGGCAACGAGTAGTAATCCTTAACCGTTTGCTTATTCAGCTCTCTAAAGTCTACACATAGTCGAATCTGGTTATTTTTCTTCTTCCTGATAACAACTGGTGAACACCATTCTGTATGTTGTACATGGAAGATTAAACCAGTTTTTCTTAGCTTCTGTAACTTCTCAAACAACCCGTCCCTCAATTCAAAAGGCATACGCCTTACCTTCTGATGCACATGACAACTGCCTTCTTTTACAGGAATAGTATGAACAGCCAGGCTGGGAGGAATGCCTCTCAGTTCATCATAACTCCAAGCAAAGATGTCGCGGAATTCTTGAATCAAGGATACATAGTCCTCCCTTTATGCTGAACTGAGCATGGAACCTAATTTAATTGGCCACGAATCATTCGGCGTGCCAAGGTCCAACTCAATCACATCCGCGTCTCTTATCCTATCTTGCGGCTCTATCGACTCATTTAGAGTTATCTGATAAATATCCTCTGTAGTGGACCCCTCTTTAGATTCATCACTGGATGATGTCTCACTACCAGATGGATCATCTACTGTCTCTAATTCAGTAGAGGATAAAGGAGCTCTCTCACTCTGAGGAGACTCTGGGTAAGCATTGACTATTACTCAATTAGCACCTCTACTTAGAACCACTCGACCGATAGGTATATCGACTTGACAATCTGTTCGTAAGATCCAAGGTCTACCTAGCAAAACTCGATAGCTAGGATATCGTGCAAATCTTATCACCCTAAAGTCCAAGAAACATTCTACACTCGCAACTGTAACATGGACTCTAGTAACGCAACCTTCTGGTTGTCTTAGACTATCATCAGCCATTCTAAGAAGGGTGGAGCTGTCTTTTTGGATGCCTAGACCTAGCCTCTCCATCAATTCTGAACTCATGATATTGACGGAGGATCCAGTGTCTACAATAGCATGTTCCACTAATATTCCATCCACATATGCTGGAACCCTAGGGCAATTCTTTTCAGCATGATCAAACTAATCTTCCCCTACTTGTGCTATGCCCAAAGGTTCTACAATATAACCAATACGCAGGATCTTCTTGAATTCCTTGCGTACTCCTGGGGATAATTTAATCAATTGTAGAAGGTTTATGTCTGGTTTAACTTCACAAAGATAACTTGCTAAATCAAAGTCATGATAGGTAGCCAAAGCTCTCTTTTCTTGCCAAATCATCCTTTCTTTTGGTCTTTGGACTGGTTTTGGGGCTTCTTTCTTAGCTGTTGCCTTCTTTCTTGGCACTTCCTCTTCCTTCTTAGGATCGACTTTCTTGTCAACGGGCCTTAGAGGTCCACCTTCCATGCTAGGACTTTGGACTTGTGTCCCCTTATCCCCTTGCTTAGGATTTTCCTCAATCGGTTTTTCCTTATCTTTGTCAACCTCTTTAGCCTTTTGGCCTCTTGTCACGGCTCTTAAGTTAGAGATTTCAGCATCATTGACTCGTACAGCCTCAATAAGGCTGACTCCATTTCCTTGTGGCAACTCTTCTACAGTGGTCTTTCCCCTCTGCAATATTTGTCTTGGTGCATCATTTTGCTGCAAGTTATTTCCTTGCGCTCTATGATTAACAGGGCCTGACTATTTACTCCCTTGTTGGAGGGAACTAATCTTAATCCAACAGGTAGTAGCTAAATGGCCCGACTTCCCACAAATGTCACATTTAACATTTGGACAATTTCTAGGGAAATGCTGTCCACCATACCACTTACAGCTGAATCTTGAGGGTCCACCCTCTTCAGGGCATCGACTCCCTATTAGATTCTGCTGCTTCTTCAAGAAATTGACGTCAATAGCTATTTGTCGATATTGTTCGAAAATCATGTCAGTATAATGCTTCATCCTATCCTTAACTTCACCAAGGACATTAGATGCACTCAACTCATAGCCTCGATCGTCTACCCGTTGTTCCATTGGCCTAACAATTTGATTTGGCATTGGTTGTTGACTCACAGGAACAACATTAGGGTTTGAAACTTGGCCTCCAACATTTGGTGGAGCCAACTGACTTGCCATAGGCATAGTCACACTGGGAGGAGCTGGCAGCAAAGGTACATTTTGAACCATGCTTCCTCTCCCATTAAGGTTAGTCATAGCCATCCCTTGACTTCCATTCGTCAATGGTAGATTGCCTCCAAGTACTAAATCCGCATTAACATTTATTCGAGAGGCGTAGGCCATTTGTAATCGTGCTTCTACTCCCTCTGCCCGCGTAATAGCGGTGTCTATATCAGCCAAAGCCACACTGCTCAATTGTACTTGAATATTAAAGTCCAATCCATGCAAGAAGTATTGCAATTGGGCAGCTGGCGGAATAGAAATGTAAGTTTGTAACTTACGAAACACTTCCTTCAGCTTCTTAGCATATGCTTTCACATTCTCATGGGGGTCTTGGCGTGTTACATTCAAGACATGCAACCAATATTAGCCACCTCTTTCAGGGGCATATTCTCCTTAGAAAGCTGCATAGAATTGATCAATTGTGGTTGTGGTTCCAGACTCTATGCTGTGATACCATACCGCAGCCCTTCCTTTTAACGTCATATTAAAGAACATCATGAGATGTCCCTCATCTTGGATGCGATAATTGAACATCAATCTTTGAAATTCACAAATGTGAAATTTTGCATCCTCTTCAGCTAACCCATTGAAATTGGGCAAAGGAACTCCTAAAGCTGGCAAATCCAGTGTCCCTGCTGCAGGAATTGCAATGGATTGTGCCATGGCGACAATCAGATTAACAATAGGAGCTTGGACTGATGGACTCACACCCCCACTTGAAGTGGGTAGACTTGGTGGAAGAGAGGAAGAACTTGCGCTTCCTCCTGCACCTAACGGACTATCTGGAGCAGTTGGGTTACTAGGACCACTGCCTCTTATGCGTATCGGGCTACTCCTTTGAGGAGAATAACGACTTACGATCTCTAACCACCGTCTAGCCCTCTCAGCACGTTCTGCTTTTTGTATTTCGGCTTGACAGTCCTTGTCAAAGGACATAAACCAACTTTCTTTTGGTCCCTAGGAACCCTAGATTCGAGAACCACCACTTATTGGTAGCTCCTGGCAGATGCACCACTGATGGGACCTGAAATGGGCTGGCACTGGCTATAGCACTAGTCGGACCTCATGCTCATGACACATAAACACCCTCACGGCCTTGCGGACCAGGAGCGTCAATCTAATGCTAAAGGACAAACTGCCCTAAAGCTTAACCCATGCATTTATAGTTTATAGTCCAACGTTTCCCTTAAACTCCTTAGAGGGATGTCAAGAATCGCATGGTGGGAGGACTTGCTCAAGATGCTGCGCCAAACACCCACAGAATACACAAGGAGAAGCTCACTCAAGAGACAAGAAGAGAGATGGAGGCCAAAACGTTTTCTTGTTGATTTCTTCTTCTTCTTCCACACACTTTACAATGTACACAAAGTATAGATAAGATACAACATAAAGGAAAGTGGCCTACTAAGTCAAACAATGCATAACCGACTACACTAGTCGACTGGTGCTATAACTATGCCAGCTATAAATAGGTGTAACAACCTGAATATAATAAGTAATGAGTCAGTGGCCATGTGAGAGTCATAATAACCACCAACGTGCTAAGTGTAGACGTGTGGACCCATCTACCCAGGCAGTCCATCATCAATGTCCGCATGTATTGAGCTTGTCATCTCAACAAGGGAGAACCCTTACACATTGGCAATGCCACGATCACACACATATGGAGGCAACCTCTCGGTAGAAACACCGCATCCCCACTGCAACTCTCCTACATCGCAGGGATTGGCCCTTTGATGCGCTGCTAAACATATAACACAAACTCCTCTCTTTTATATTTCTCGTATTTCCAGGAGATATACCATGTTTCCTCACTTAACAGTCCCTTAGGAAATCGACCTTCTATCCTACAGCAAGGGATAACCTCACACTCTCAATCGTGGGTCAAATTCCTAAGAAAACAATTGCTATGCAGTCCAGGAGATTTTCCTTTGATACCATGAACCATGCATAATGCATAATGTGAATGGTTTAGTGCACAAACAAAAGAAAATTAGCATTGTGCATCGTGCGAAACCAATCTTTTCATGATTTCCATACTAGCGTTTATATATCGAAACGAGGAGAGACACGGAGCCTTACGCTCATGCTGCCTTTTCCTTTATTTTAAAATGGCGTCCTAAAGGCATGATGCAACACATAAATCAGGTTTAAATTTATATTTTTACGCTCAAACTCCCCTCTCACCCTACCGTTTAATGTTTTGCATTCGTTGATAGGTGAAAGAGTCATTTTATGTGTATTTCTTTTTAAAGAAAGCGATAAACATGGACAGAAACATAGAAACGAGGGTAAACCGAGGCCATCCTCATGCTCTACCTTCATTATACATTGCACAAATACTTGTGTAATTTTTTGGAAATTTTTTAATCGTTTTCTAATTTTCTCCCATTTAAAACCCATTTTCACAATTTTTTGGTATTTTTCCTCTATTTTATTCAATAAAAAATGACTAAAAATTGAGATTGATTATGGGCTGTGGCCCTTAGGTTTCTTGACAGCAAAATTTCAAGTCTTGTGCATATTATGTCTCATATTTCCCATTTATTTTGCAAAAAACCCCCATTTTACCCCTTAAACGCGTGTTTTACGAGTTTAATACCATTAATTTCAGCTGTATCACTTATGATTTTCTGATTTTCAGAGAATAAACTGATCAAGCTCATAGCAAACAACATCATGATGCATAATCAGCCCATGGGAACAATATTTCATCAACCAAATAGCATAAAAACTCATTTTTTCTTCATAAAAAATTGATTTACCGCTTAGGCTTTGTGTCTCGGGATCTCGGTTTTGGTAGAGGACTGCATGTCAGCCCTCATTTAATGTCTAGCATCTTCAAAATCAGTAATCTTCATGTCTTCATTGATCCAGAAGCAATCCGGTCTCATCCGGATAAGCTTTCCTCCACCACTCTTCATTTTCCTCTTGCACACAAGAACAGCCCCTTAGGGGAGAGAGAGGGAGGAGAGAGAAATACTAGAATCAGAATTCTCCATCCAGGCCATCATTGCTCGAGCGAAGGGTGGCGAAATGATCAGCAGACAGAAGGGAATCAAGGCCCATGATCAATTGGGTAGGTTGTATGCAATCCCCATGATGGATCCATCAAGAAGGAAGCGCAAATTTTGGCGCATCCTGGCGCCTCCTCTCTCCATGTTTTCTTCATCCTCATTTCATGCTAAGTTTCATGTTGCATAAAATTCTTGGGCTCCCAAAGGTCATGCCCACTTTGGCCAAAAACAAGTCCACCTCTTCGCATCTTGCCCATTTGTTGGCCATTTCCCCATCCGGGCTCCAAATCAAGCTCTGAAAAATCTTGGGCGTCTGGCTTGACATCCCGCATTGGCTGGCAACTCCTGAAAACCCGCACAATAGTCTGAAAAATTATCAAAAATCAACAAGTGTCGCTCGGGTGCCTTTTAAGAGTCGTATTTCACTTGGTGCTTAAAATCGTCTTAGCTGGAGCCGCCGCCTTCGATGTTGAATATTTTTCCCCTAAATTCTGAATTTTTTGACAAATTTTAGACACATCCCGAGCTCAAAACTCCGCTCTCACTACCGCTGAGAAAGCCCACCTTTTCCCTCTCTTTTTTGACATCAATCTAGGAATAGATAATAGGGATGTGACTAGCTTAATGATGAGGGCAACCCTACTTCCCTCTTTTTGCTTAGAACTCTTAGAAAATATGAATGACACCCGCTTCACGAGGTGTAACCATCCCTTTTTGTCATCCACTTCTCTGAAGGCCCAGGTTGCTATTAAAGAATATCTCCAAAGCCATGCCTTTCTATCCCAATGCCTGCAACCACCCCGCGCTTCGGCTGAAGGTGATAGGCACTAGCCAAACCGCCTTCTATGCATACAGTCTTTTAAAAAAGAAGAAGAAGAAGAAGAAGAAGAAGAAGAAGAAGAAGAAAGAAAAGAAAAGAAAAGGAAAGGAAAGAAAGGAAAGAAGTAAAAGCAAGACAAAGGCATGAAGCCTCACTTTGCTCACCGCACCTAGGGTTCACCCCTAGCCCCTCTCCCCACTTCACGCTTAGGGCACATCAAGGGCAGGACTTCCAGACCTGTCATTCTAAGCTCTGTACTGCACCTCCAACAACACACGAACTAGGTCCTCAAGTGTGGGACATTACCAAGGGCTTGCTCAAGGTTAGACCCATCTCCCAGTTCCACCGCACATGCACTTACACCTCACCAGGAAACAGACACACCCCTTAGGGAGTGCACAACCTTCTCTTGCAGGCTGTTCGTAACTCAGTTGGGGCCCGCCCTTGTGGCATAGATCTTGGAACCACGTGTTCTTCAACTACTTACGGAGCCCTGGGTTTGATAGTCATCGCTGACAACAAATTCCAACTGTGTAACAAAGGCCGAGAATCTTCATGAAGATCAAAGCAAGCCGGAATCTCTCCAAATCATTAAGAATCAACACCCCATCATGTCTCTTTCACAGCACCACCTTTTTATTGTGGTCATTTGCCCGCCAATTCCACTTAGCACCAATCCCAACTTCCCTGCTGCTCCCCAGCCTAGTGCCATGGGATTGGCACTCCGCTAGGAGGGGGTAATGTTTACTGCAGCACAGAGGAATGGAAAATGGAGTAGAAGTGTGGGAAAAATGGAAGAAGGAGACAACCAAGAAGGCATAGGACAAAGGAAGGAAAAGGCATCCTGGATGGAGGTCAGACCCTGAAAATATGAATGATTTGAATGACGGTGTCGCCTCAAGAAAAGAAAAGAGTAAAAGTGCGCCATTAAATATGAAGGCCAAACCCTAAAAATTTGAATGATTTGAATGACAGTGTCGCCTCGAGAAAAGAAAAGAGTAAAAGCGCGCCATTAAATATGAAGGCATTCCCGAATCCTTATAAAAAGAGCGTCGGGCTCACTCTTGTGCAAATTGTATGCATTAGTGGGAACAGGATAAGTTAGAACGGTGGGAAATAGGAAAAGAGGGCCGGCCATGTAAAAAGTGGGGGTGACCACCCAAAAAGTAGGGCATGTATATAAAGTTCAAAAGTGAATGAGAAGCTCATTCTTGGGTGTGGCTAAAGCTTCTTCTTCTTCTTCTCTTGTTTCTTACCTTCATGCTTGTGCTTGAGTGAGGGATTGAGGGAGTGTGAGGGAGTGAGGGAGTGAGTGTGTGAGAGTGAGGGATCATGGAGAAGAAGCTCCTCATCTTCTCTCTTCATCATCCCTTCTCTTCTTCTCTTCTCTTGTCTCGCGCAGCTATGGAGGATGGAGCTTGATGGAGGGGGCTTGAGGTTGCTTGAGCTTGCCACAAGGATCATGGAGCTATCGGAGTGCAAGAGAGAGGAGGGAACTCGATCGAGCATCAAGGTAAGCTTACTACACTCGCAAGATAGGCATTGCGCGTTGACTATGTGAGACGTAGCCATGGCCGCTCCGCTTGAAATGCTTGAGCGGTCCGTAGGTCTCGGGGTAGAGCTCTGTAGCTCCCCTACATTCGTTTGGAGGTACTCGTTACTATGTATCTTTCATTGATGATTTAAGTAGGTACACTTGGATGTACATATTGAAATATAAGGATGAAGTGTTTGATGCATTTAGAGATTTCAAGAAGCATGCTAAAAATGAGTTGGGTTGTTATATCTCTTGTCTTAGTTCATAGGTCAAATGGAGGTGGAGAATACGTCTCTAAAGAGTTTGACATATATCTTGCAAAGTATAGGATCAAAAGACAGCTTACTTGCAGCTATACATGGCAGTAAAATGGTGTTGCAAAGAGAAAAAATAGGGTACTGATGGAGTCAACTAGAGGTACGCTGAATGAAAAGTGTTTGTCTCATGCTTTTACTGGGCTAAAGCAGTGGTGACTACTATATATGTGCTGAATAGGACCCCTATAGTAGGGATTCATGATGTAACACCTTATGAGAGGTTTTATGGTCATAAGCCTGACATTAGGCACTTAAAGGTCTTTGGATGCATTGCATACATGCATATTTCGGATGAAAAGAGAAAAAAATTGGATCCTAAGGCTGTGAAAAGCGTGTTTTTGGGTTATACATAGGATAGGAAGGCTTATAAATACTATGTGTCGTCTACTCATGAGACATTGATTAGCAAAGATGTTGTATTTGACGAGCTAGCTTCTTGGTATGGGAATCTAGTTACAGTGCCTACTGATGGATCAACCATCACAAGTAATGGTAAAAATGCCCCTGTAGTTAGTACATCTATGAGTGGTCTGATAGGTGATGTGCCATCTACAGTGAGTCATTGGTCAGGACGGTTGCGGAATCACACTCCTACAGTGAGTCATTGGTGGACAAGGGAAAAGAAAAGATGTTTGAGGATGTAGCAGGTCCACTTACTACAGGTTATGAGTTGTCCAACAGTGATAGCTTGGATAGTGAGCTGGGGATTCCTTCTGTTATGATGCCTAGTGAAGGCAGAATCGGTATGTAGCACCTCATGAAAGCTCAGAGTGAGCCACAGTTGAGGAGGTCAGAAAAGGTCAGAAGACCAGTTGACAAGTACACATACACTGGATATCCAGCCTATCATTACGCCTATATAAGGGGACAGGTTTCAAAGAACCCACTAAGTTTGATGAGGTAGTTGTAGATGAGAAATGGTGTGCTGCCATAGACTATTTAGCTTTGGCTGAAAATGAAACATGGGATTTGGTTCAGTTGCCTGAAGGCAAAGTCCCCATTGGCTGCAAATGGGTGTACAAGGTTAAATGCAAGTCAGATGGGTTATTGGAATGCAAAAGCGTATGCACAATAGTATGGCCTTGACTATGAGGAGATTTCAGCCCTATAGCTGAAATGGCAATAGACATCACAATCATTACATTGATAGCAACTAAAGGCTGGAAGTTATGGAAAATGGATGTAAAAAATACATTTCTGAATGGTGACTTACAAGAAGAAGTTTATATGGAGCAGCCTGAAGGCTATGTGCATCCAGATTTTCCGACACATGTATGCAAGCTAAAAAAGGCATCATATGGATTGAAATAGGCACCTAGAGCTTGGAATGCTCGAATTAGCAGTTATTTACAGCAGCATGGATTTAGATTGGGTGATGCAAATCACAGTTTATTTGTGAAGAAGACAGATCATGGCTATGTGTTTTTGGTTGTTTATGTCGATGATTTAATCATTACTGGAGATGATGCTTACTGAAATAGTGTCATTGTTGTAGGCTAAATTCAAAGTCAAAGATCTTGGTAAGCTGAAATATTTTTTGGGAATTGAGGTAGTGTCTACGCCTCAAGGCATATGGTTATTGCAGAAGCAGTATGCTTATGACATGTTACAGAAGTATGGTATGGCTAAATGTAGGGCTATGGATACAACCCTAGACCAAAAAGTCAAGCTGCAGATTGATGTTGGGACTAAGATAGAGAATGTTACCATATATAGACAGAGGGTGGGCATCTTGATCTATCTGACTATTACTTGACCTGACTTGAGCTATGTTGTGTGGCCAATCAGTCAATTCATGTAAAAGCCTCGCAAACCGCATTTGGATGCAATCTGGAGAATAATGAGATATGTAAAGGGCATGACAGATTATGGGTTGTTTTATGCATATCAAAAACCCCTTGACTTGACAAGGTACACTAATGCTCACTAGTCTGGTTGTGCTTATGACAAGAGGTCAACCAATGGATATGCATTTGGATTGGGAAGTAGCATGATCAATTGGCAAAGTAAAAAACAGCCTGCAGTTGCATTGTCTAGTATAGAAGCTAAGTACAAGGGTGTGGTAGCCTTAACGGCCTGTGAAGCTGTTTAGTTGCTGAAGTTACTGAATGACTTGGGGATACACTTGGATAGCAAACTGAAGCTACATTGTGATAATATGAGCAGTGTGGTGCTTGCAAGAAATCCTTTCTACCATGCAAAAGATCTAAACATATTGAAGTACATTACCATTTCATCAAAGAAATTGTACTAGCAGAGCAGATTGACTTGATACATGTGAAGAGTGAAGACCAGGTAACAGATATCTTTACCAAATCACTTGGTAAAGAAAATTTCATCTATTTTAGGCAGCTACTTGGAGTGTTGTAGATGGTTTGAGCTTGAGGGGGAGTGTTAGAAATTAAGCTCCACACCTGTATCTCTTTATGGCGGTGTGACTGACTGACACCAACTGGATACAATGTACATGTATGTGACATTGAATAAGTTGGTGTAGACTTGATCTAACCATAGTTACATGATGGCTAGTGTAAAAACTATTATAGTCTCTTTTTTACTTAGTAGTCAAGTAATGAATAATGAGAACATAATGAAGATTAGCTGAAGCTCATGGGTTTTGCTTCACTCTTTGTCTCTCCCTCTCTTCCAATAGATTTGAACTCTCCAAAGTGGTAAAACCAATACCCTTGGTATAGGGTTCCACAAATAACCTTGGGAAAGGTCCAATGCAATCCTTCCTTTTAACCTTCTTAGAATACGTAAACAATGCAATTATTCTAATGTCATAATCAGCTCTACAAAAATATTCCTTTTCCATAACATCAATCAAGAAATCAATTTAAAGAGAGTGATCCCTGAAGTGGAAGCAAGAGCTATGGTGGAGAGAGAGAGAGAGAGAGAGAGAGAGAGAGAGAGAGAGAGAGAGAGAGAAAGAGAGAGAGAGAAGATGTGGGAGTTCCAATAGTCACAATGTGTGACCGGCCTTCACTTTATTCAAATGTCAATGAAATAATAAAGAATAAAGTGATAGTGATGAGCACCTGCCACCTACAATGTATAGGTATGTAAGTATGTGGGTACTATTAGTGTAACTAATACATGACTGGCTAGACACAAGCACCTTTTACCCCCAGCAACCTCCCACTTAAAGGTAAATGTGCCCCTAGTGAGGAAAGAATAAGATGAAAGTGATAAAGTACAATTGTACATAAGTACAATAAGATGATGAAAGATGTCATCTCATCGGACACCCATCAACTTCCTAAGGAAGGCAAAATGCTCTGTTGAGAGACTTTTACTGAGCAGATTTGCAAAATTTTAGACAGTTGAGATCTTGATAAGCTCAATGGACGTATCCTCAATGACTTCTCAAATAAAGTGGTAACCCACCTCAATATGCTCTTTATTTGCATGAAAGACCGGATTCTTGGCCAACTGAATAGCACTCATAGAATCTTAATGAAGTGTAGGGACCACATCAGTAATGCCAAGGTCTGCCACCAAATGGCCTAACCAGAGAGCCTTCTTGGAAGCCTCTCAATGGCTACAGTTTTGCCACCAAATGGCCTAATCAGAGAGCCTCTTTAGAAGCCTCAATGGCTATAATATATTCTACCTCTGTAGTAGATAGGGTTGTGTATTTCTACACCTGGACATCCAAAAAATAGCACCTCTAGAAAAGGTAAAGACATAACTAGAGATGGACTTCCTATTGTATGCATGTCTTGCATAATCAACGTCAGTGTATCCCATGACTCTTGTATCTTGGCCGCTGTAACAGATACGCATAGGTACTATGCCCTTCAGGTATTGTATGATACCCTTGATTGCATTCCAATGCCATCAACTAGGGATAGCCACATAGTGTGCCACAACTCCCACTGTAAATGCTATGTCAGGATGAGTGGCTATCATGGCATACATCAAACTACCCACTACAAATGCATAAGGACTTGGCCATCTCGGCCTTCTTCTCATCACTGCAAACAATCAGTCTAACTAACCTTCATATGTGAAGGTAGAGGATGGCCAAGCATCTTGTAGATGAAATTGCTCAAGGACCTTTTCAATGTACTTTTTTTGTGATAAGTAAAGGAGTCTCTTAGAGCGACCATGCGTAATGCACATCCCAAGAATATGTGAAGTATGTCCCATGTCCTTCATCTCAAAGCTCTTCTTGAGCTGACCTTTCAAGGTATCTAGCTCATCATGAGCACTCCCAACAATCAACATATCATCCACATAGAGAATCAAAATCATAAGATTGTAATCACGAGCCTTCTTTGTGTATAAACACGAATCCATATCATTGTGGGAATATCCCTATGAATGCATAAAATCATCAAACTTGTGGTACCATTCCCTAGGTGCCTGCTTAAGGCCATAAAGACTCTTTCACAATCTACCACACTAGGTGTTCACAGTCTGCACAGTTCCATGCCATATTCTACAAAGCCCTTAGGCTTCTCCATGTAAATCTCATCATGCAAGTCTCCATGAAGAAACAACATCTTGATATTCATTTAGTAAAGATCGAAGTCAAGTTGAGTAACTAAAGCTAGTAGTAAGCATAGGGTAGTCATCTTCATAATAGGAGATAAGACTTCATCAAAGTCCATACCATGTTCTTGCTTGAAACCTTTAGCAACCAATCTAGCCTTATATCCTGGCTTGGGGCATCCACCAAGGACACTTTTCAACTTCTACATCCACTTGCATGGCAAAGCATGCTTGCCACTAGGAAAAGGAATCAAATCCCACATATGATTTTTCTCAGTGATTTATACTCTGACTACATGGCTCTCTCCCAAGAGTGACTATCACCTATATGCATGGCCTCATCATAAGTAAGAGACTCACCATTCTATCACCATAATATAATCCAGAAGAGGACTCAAACCGCGTAGGCTGTCATCTATCTTTAGTAGACCGTCTCAAAGCTAGTTGTGGGGCCTGTATATCCTATGGAGCATCAAGGACATGGGCCACTGGGACATCAGCTTTTGCTATTGTAGGCTATCTAACTGGTTGTACAATACCGAGAGGTTCCTCCTGAAATATCACCCTACATACCTCAACGACAAGCTTAAGTTGCTTATGCATTTTCTCCTCATGGAAAACAACATCATGGCTACGGATAACCTTTCGAGCTTATGAATCCTATAGTCAATAGCCCATCTCACCTGCATCCCCATAACCAAGAAAGATGCATTTCCTAGACTTAAGATCCAACTTATTGTGATTATCCTTAGGTACATGGAAAAAATCCTCGCAACCAAAGACATGCAAATGAGCATATGCGGGAGGTTTTCCAAACCATACCTCCTCTATAACTTGATAGTCAAGAGTAGTATATGGGAACTGATTTATCAAGTGTATAGCAGTAGTAACTGCTTCAGCCCAAAAATATTGTGGTAAGTTTTTCATGGCTAAGCCTACTACGAACTTGCTCCTGAATTTCCCTAATCATGCACTCAGTCATACCATTCTGGGGTGGGGTGTACGGGGCAATGAATTGACACTTAATACCCCTCTCGTCACAAAAGTGCTCAAAGGCTTTAGAGACATACTCACCCCCATTATCTAACCTTAGGCATTTCAACCTATACCTAGACTGATTCTCAACCAAAGCAAGCCAACATTGACCTAATACATCTGAGAAGTAAGGCTCTGTTTGTCATAGACATTCAAATCTTTCCCATAATCCCCATGTGGACTGCCCATCAAAGACAACATTATAGAACACCTACTTAGAGAGGGATAATATGATGATGGACTCACATAGCTCATCTAGTTTAGCCTAATTATTTGCATCAATAAGTTTGAGCTTGATACCTTTGTGCTTCAATGGCCTAATCTTCATTTTATGCACTAAAACTTGTCAGGTTTAGGCCTTCTAGTAGCTATAGTTGGTGCCATCCAACTTGTCAATATTAAATATAGCACTATCACTCGAGCCACCAACCATAATGAAGGCAAACAAGTGCACAAACTGTCAAAACATGTTGTAATTATTGCAATTAGCCCTAAAACCATTGCTAAATCAGGCTAAAAATAAGGGATACTGACCAAATAATGAATTATCCACAAATTCAATGCAAAGAACTATCAAATGAAGGTGACTATGTGCATAAATAGTGCAATAAACTGCAATTACAACATGCCAGAGATGAAGTACATTAGTAAGAAATCAATGCAAAAAATGGGCAATCACTGATATAAGACAAACTGCAATTGCCAAGGAATAGCTCCTAATAGCAATGAGTGAATATGCAATTGGCACCAAGAACTATCAAAGAATCAGTGTGTCAAATACATCCCATAGGCATAACCATCATGCATAGAGTGGGTCTCACACGGGTAATAGATTAGAGGCACAATGGACTGAGCATGTAACAAAAGCTCAATACACAACCAACCAAGATGCATACATCACTGACAACATCATGGCAGAGATAGGTGCCAGCCAAAAGTAATGTCAGATCAGCCCACTAAGAATCAACTGCGTACATAAAACATGGCAAGAGCATGTACATATCACCAAGTCCCACGGTCTCACTGTAAGACCCTTAAGCTCAAATGTGTAACCAAGTGCTCAATGTAATATCCAAATTTCAAGAAGTGGCTCCCACTAAAATGAAAGTCGAATGGTAGATGAGCAAATAAAGCTCAAAACATCATGTGGAAGGCATCCATACATCCAAGATCCAAGTAGCATATATTCAGGAGCATTCGACCCAAGATCATATACTAGAGCATCAAATAACCATACATAACAGTGAATGACAACAAATGTCAAGATTCAAGGCTCACTCTTAGCTCAAAAGCAAGTCGAAAGCATAACTAAGCATGTAATATGAACCGTAAGCATTGGTACACCACTTGGAATAATCAGTAAGCACCTAAGAGCAATAGTCTTGGTTATTATAGCAGTAAAAAAAACCTCTATAAAACTAAGCAAAAGAATGCTCAAATCAGTCCCAAATCATTCCAATACATTGGCATAACATCCCCAAAGGATCTGACATCAAATAGACATATCGAAAAGCATGTGACCTTTAGACAATGGGTGAAGGACTATGGGTGAAGGACTATCCAGAACTATGATACAACAACTATCATAAATTGTGATCTAATGGTTGAACCCAAGAGCTCCAATTGATGCCCAAAATCATGCCAAAGATATCAAGGAATATTTCAAAGATTTCCAAGAGCTAGGAAGAGTGCCATGAGCTGGAGGATGAGGCACACTGATTAGGAAGGAGGGGGTAGCAAATAAACACAAATCACGTTGATGTTGCTACTCTTGTTGATGGTATTGAGGCTTTGGAAGCACTCTAAGGTGCTCAAATAAATTGAATAATGCCCTAGAAGAAGTTGAAAAGGGGAGGGGGGAAGAAGCTAGGTAATAGAGCTCAATGCATAGCTTGGGGTGAAGAATCCATGGCTGCCATTGAAATTGTGAGCTCCTTTCTCCACAAGCTGCAGGCTGGTGGGCTTAAGCTCTCGAGGAAGATGACTCTAATACCAGTTGAAGAGAGTGCCACGAAGTGGAAGCACAGAGCCAAAGCAAGAGCTATGGTTGAAGGAGCAAGAGCGAGAGAGAGAGAGAGAGAGAGAGAGAGAGAGAGAGAGAGAGAGAGAGAGAGAGAGAGAGAGAGAGAGAGAGAGAGAGAGAGAGATACAAGATGTGGGAACTCCAATAATCACAATGTGTGACCGACCTTCCCTTTATTCAAATGTCAGTAAAAGAATAAAGAATGAGATGATAGTGATAGATGCTCACCACCTGTAGTGTACAAGCATGCAGGTATGTAGGTATTGTCAGTGCAACTAATACACGGTCGGATATGCACAGGTGCCTTTACCCCCAACACACTTGAATATCACATGAGAGTCAACCAACTTATATTGGCTAGGAAGACCATTTCTTCCAAAACAATAAACATTTTCTTAGAAAGACAAAGTCAATAAACCAAATCGATGTCCTTTGGATACTTTGCAAAAGAAGATGCAATATTCTTCCTTAGAGTGCAATCTCAAAGGGATATATGCCACTTTCCCTAGTGTTTCTCATTAAGTAAATTCCTCGACCAGTTATACAATGTAAATGTAGACTAAGTTGCCATTAAAGTAAATTGTATTATTAATCATGCTAGTCTGACCTTTTCTTAAAACACTTATCCTTCTAACCATTTACCTAGGTAAAAGAAAGTCGAACTTGATATGGAGAACTTGGGTTTGTGTTACAACCAGGAAGTTATTATATTTGCAGTTAGATGCTTTGAACCCAAAGTGCTTCTTTGGCTTGGCTCAATACTCCCATCTTTTGAAGCTTTGATGCTTGACCAATGAGTCTTGAGAACTTTGAAAATAAAATTACGATTCTCTCTCTCTCTCTCTCTCTCTCTCTCTCTCTCTCTCTCTCTCTCTCTCTCTCTCTCTCTCTCTCTCTCTCTCTCTCTCTCTCTCTCTCTCTCTCTCTCTCTCTCTCTCTCTCTCTCTCTCTCTCTCTCTCTCTCTCTCTCTCATATTCACATAGCAACCCCCTAGCCAAAAAAGAATAGGAAGGCTTTAAGCAATAAGGCTTTATATAGCTTAAGGGGGCGTATTTCCACCCCTCCTCTCTTTCTCTCATTATGAACAAATCTTCTCTCCCTTTCATACATTCATGTAGAGCCATCATGACTAGCCACATGGGGAGGATGAGACTTTTGGTGGACTAGGGGTGATATACACAATGCCAGGCTGATGTACACGATGGAGTGGTGGTGTCATTTGTGGTGGCAATGGTGGGTGATGATCATGCAAGATTTTTTTTCTCTTTAAAAAATTTAAAGTTTAGAACCTTAGTTGATCCCCCCCAAACCCCCATTCACACATGGGGTAGGGATATTACATTCTCCATCCTTGGTTGTTGTTGTTTCACATCTTCAGCCTACAAATCGAAAGTACTTTTATGAGTTCTTGAAAGGAGATTTTGCAAAGTAATTTTGTATAAAAAAGATAATATATATTTTTCATTATTGATGGATATTTGCACACTTTAAAAACTTAGGTTATGACCTTGCATATCCTAGAATCACAAAATTCTTACCCATATCTTTAGGTTTACCACACGATAATATTTTTACTTGATTGAGTTCTTGGTTGGATGGTCCTAAAAACTTGATCTTTTGGTGGAAAATTGATCTCTGGAGGTTGGCCTTGTGGTTTCCAAAGTCTTGAATGTTTATATTTGACTTTACCATTATCCATTCGAAGATTGATGATGGTCATTGGCTTTGGTCCTTGTCAAACTAGTCCTTTCTTATCTCCCCTTCTACAAACTAGATTCCTAGCTTGGGAGAGCAAGTGTGTGTGTGTGTGTGTGTGTGTGTGTGTGTGTGTGTGTGTGTGTGTGTGTGTGTGTGTGTGTGTGTGTGTGTGTGTGTGTGTGTGTGTGTGTGTGTGTGTGTGTGTGTGTGTGTGTGTGTGTGTGTGTGTGTGTGTGTGTGTGTGTGTGTGTGTGTGTGTGTGTGTGTGTGTGTGTGTGTGTGTGTGTGTGTGTGTGTGTGTGTGTGTGTGTGTGTGTGTGTGTGTGTGTGTGTGTGTGTGTGTGTGTGTGTGTGTGTGTGTGTGTGTGTGTGTGTGTGTGTGTGTGTGTGTGTGTGTGTGTGTGTGTGTGTGTGTGTGTGTGTGTGTGTGTTAGTTTTCATGGTTTGCAGTTCTATTATTATTGACAGGGGAAAGGGGTATTTAGGGTTGTACAACAAATAAGATTCATGAATCCACTAGTCGTAAAAATTTGGGTTATACTCAAACTTTGCTAGGGCATCCAAGGTGTTAGGTCAAATTAGCACCTAGTAGAGATAGGACACAATGTCCTAGAGGAGATATGGACCATTGAGCTAATTGGCCACATGGAGGTCTTCTTCAATGAGTTGTTTATCAACATCAAATGATGAAGCAATTGTTTGGGGAGTGTCAATATGTGAGCCTCGACGATGGTGTGTAAAGACATGGTTTCACAATATATCCAATCATATTTGAGGACATTGATGATCTTGCATTGTTCAATCGTGGTGACAATCCTATTTCTAGTAATAGCAACTTCATAATGCATGGCATACCATCTTTTGAGAAAATGAGTGGTCATAATATAGATAGTGGAGTCTCTTGATGGCAAAAAGATCCTTAATGAGCATTGATGTGGTGAAAGTAGGAAGTGTACAACAAGCTTGTAGTTGCTCTTTAGGGATCTCTTAGCCAGGTGGTCCCATGCAAGAACACTTTTTCAAAAGAGGTGTTCTTGCTCCTCTCAAGTTGGGTGTCATTATAAAGCAAGCATGATCATATCGGCATCAGTTAGTCCAAGGTTAATCATAGTGAATAGTTTAGAAAATGTGTCAAACGTGGAGTCAAGCTACAAAAAACATTTGGACTTGGGCTTCCTTGCTTGGATGGATAATTATTCTATCATTCAATAGAGAGATCAACCTTGATGGGGTTGCCTCAATGTGGCTAGTGGAGAAGGTTGATATTTGCTCACTTGATACAAGGGAGCTTTGGTATAGGTCAAATGTAACGTCCCCGTTTGTCCAATTGCGAGACATGTCTTAGCAGCCCATCAGGAGGAGGGTCTAAAAGGCTTTGCCTACACTCGCAGGGAATGACATAGGGTTTGCGATCTAGGTCTTCTCGAGTCTGCCTCGAGCGGAAGAGTCCTGTCGTTCCCACTTGGGATCGACCTAAGATCAGGGTCCCTTTCCTACTGGCAAAGTCTCAACCTTTCTACCAAAACAGTATAGACCCATTCCTTTGTCCTAAAATAGAATAAATCGAAGATTCTACATCCACTAATTAGGTCTTTATTATCTCAACATGTGAGAAAACTTCCCGGCTAACCGGGACCACTCTTCCGTGGGACGGACCTAAGTCATGTCCACCACACTTTCCACAGTTTGCTTTAGTTATCAAATTACCTAACACATTACGTTTTAACATGCAAAATCAACTCCCTTAATTAAACAATTTAATCACGGGTTACTTCATGTAACTTAGGCATTGACACAAAAACAATGTCAAGCAAGTTCCTTCTTCTCAAGCATTTGTTGTTTATTTATCAAAATTCCATATTACATCCAACATCATGCCGAAGGCCATCCCAGCAATCTACAAGATCACTGTTCCAAGTTCCGCCCATAGACTAGTACACAAGCCTCAAGATCCCATCTCAAGTCATGTCGGCCTCTTGTACGAGATCCGGAGGCAAGGGGTTTACAGCCAGAGCATCCTCTAGCACCCACGCATCCTCCCGCTCCAAGTAGTACCCACGGAGAGACCTCTCGCGGCGGGTTAGGTCCATATACCCGGCGCGGCTAACAACCCCCTTGGATAGGGCTAGGCAGACAGTCGGAGGTAACTGTTCCTGCCTCTCCTCCAGGCTTTTAACCTGAAGCATTTTAGTATTTTCCTAGAATTAGTTCCTTGAGCAAAGAAATCAAATACTGTATCTAAGTACAAGCACGAACATTTCGGAGGTCGTTTGTGCGACCGACTGCTAAGGTGTGACTCCTTTTTCACGGATGCCCAGCACTCAATCTTGGGTCTTTCCGGGACTTGGCGAAATCCCAATAATTTCAACATGAGCAAATGGTCTTGGTAGGTTGACTTACCTTCTTAGGGTATCTTAGTCCCTAACTCAAGCACTAGCTGGTTAGTCAAGGCAATGGATATGCCTTATTCGCAATCCAACCAAGGGTCTTATAATCTCTAATTCCAACCAAGCTCAGTTAACACACATGGCAACACATGATTCCTCATTTAAACTTTCAAGATGTAGTTTAGATGCATGCGATCCTTCCAATTCTCTTAGTGCGGTTCTATGCAGGAGTTCCCAACCATCATGCACGTTGTGTGTTTTAGTATTAGTTGTCCCCTAAAACAACTTTTATCTCTCTTTATTCCTGGCAATGAGTAATTATTTCTAATGCACCGGATCACATGTGACTTGCATCTATGAAAGTCCTAGGGTTTTGTTCCTAACGAAGCAAATGTAGCTTATGAACAGAATTTAACATTTCATGTGTTTTCTTTTAACCATAATTGCGCAACGTGAATTCTAAATGGCTATTCATGCACTGAACTGGTTAAAAAGCTATCATTTTATGTGAAATAAGGCGATAACCCTATCATTTTATGTGTGTAGAAGTTATCATTTCATGTGAGATAAGGTGATCCTTATCATTTTAGGTGAGTAAAAACTTATGCGAGTTCAACCCTACCGTTACATGCAACTTCGTTCTTAGTATAAATAAAACCTCATGCACGACATTAATCCTTCCATGAGAACTAAGTCCTAAACTAAATTTTTTTAATGCTTGAAACCTGGGCTTGATTCGTGTGCGCTGCATTGGTTGTTCCGCTCGTCCCTCCAGCATTACCGGTGGCTTGGGCACCTATGCTCCCACGACTTTCTTCTTGGGAACCATTCGCCTCGCGGAGGTTGGGCAGTAGCGGTCCTTGACGAGTTTTGGGTAGATATGTTTGGTTGGGGAAAAACCCACTGAATGGGGTTCGTTGTCGAGAGAGTGGTTTGGGTAGCTCATTTTGCTCCTTCCTCTTTTCCTTCCCCTACCACTTCTCACCTCTCTTCCTCTACCTCTTCTTCTTGTTCGTCTACCTCTCCTTCTTGTTCCTCTTCCTCTCTCCTTTCCCTTCTTCTTCTCCTCTCCTCCTTTTTGCTCTTCTACCTCCTTCTCCTTCTCTACCCACTTCTTCTTTCCTCTTCCTTTTTCTTCCCTCCTTCTACTTCTTTCCTCCTTCTATCTCTTATCCTCTCCTTCCTCTACTTCTTACCCTCTCCTCCCTCTTCTCTCTCTTTACTTCTTCTCCTTCACTCCTACTCTTTCACTCCTTCTCCCTCTCTTCTTCCTCTCCCCCTTCTTGCTCTTCCACCTCCTCCTTCTTTTCTCACTCTTTCTTCCACTCATTCTCTCACCTTCTTCTCTTATCCTCTTCCTCCTCTTCTCTCTCACTCTCTCACCTTCTTTCTCTTCTCCCACCCTCTTCTTCTTATCCTCTCCTTCTTCTTTTCTCTCTCTCACCTTCTTTATCTTCTCTCTCTCTCCTCCCTTCTCTTACTCCTTTTCACCTCCTCCTTCTCTCTCCCTCTTCCCTTCTCTTACTCCTTCTTTTCACCTCCTCCTTCTCTCTCCCTCTTCCCTTCTCTCTCCCAATCCTTCTTTCTCTTCTCTCTCTCCCTCCCTTCTCTTCTTATCCCCTCCCTCCGCTATTTACCTTCACGGTCCAACAAGGAGGCCGTTTAATTTTTTTGGAGGGCCTGAGAAAGGGACCCGCGATGCTAATTGGCCAGGGGGGTTGACCAAGACCAAAGGCCCTTGAATGGCCTGCGCCGAGTTGACGGGAGGTGGGGGGAACTGGGTGGCGGAGTGGCCCGCAAAATTGCCGTTGCTATTTGACACAAGGGGAAAGACACGTGGAACTCGGTGGCGGAGCGTCCATTTTGGAAGAGCTACCACTGCAGCCAATCATAGGGGAGGAAATGACGTGCCCGTTCAAAAGGCCCAGAGAGGTGGCGAGTGCATGTAGCCTAGGCGATGGGGGTGGCTATGGATGGAGCTAGGTGGCCCTGTGCAGCACTGGGAGGGACAGTGTGATGATGACGGCGTGGCCTCCTCTTTTCTCTACCTTCTGCATGGGGAGGGTAGAAGTCCTCCCCTTATATAGGGGAGGGGAGGAGATAATTGGCATGGCTACCCTCCACCTGGAGGGTGCATGCCTCTCCTGCCATTCCACCACTCCCAATCCCTCTCTCCTCCCCCTTGACTGTCGGCGGCTAGAGAGGGAAGGGGAGTAAAAAAAAATTGAGTTTTTTAAAGAAATTTTTTTCCCTTTTCCTGTAATATTTAAGGGGAGGGTTCCTATGCCCCTTACATTCTCTCCCCCTTAGAGGAATCGAGATGTCCTCATCTCGAGAGGACCTGGGGGTATTGTTGGTTGAGAGTATCTTTGTCCATCCAGGTGGCATCCTCTTTGGGATAATCTTTCCACTGGACGAGGTATTCCTTCAAGGTCTTGGACCTCAAATGCCTCTCCCTGACATCTAGGACTTTATCAAGCCGTAGCTCAAGGACTCCTTGGCTAGGCATCACAACTTGCTGATCATCAAGTACATGATTTGGATTAGGTAGATACTTTTTCAATAGGCTAACGTGGAATACATTATGAACCTTTAGGGTTGCGGGCTACTGCAGTCTGTAAGCATTAGGTCCTAGGCACTTAATGATCCTCTGAGGTCCACAATACTTTGGATTCAACTTCTTGTACTCACCCAAGGATAGTGAACTCTTTTTAGGGCATACGTGGATGAAGACCATATCACCTTCAATGAAGGATCTGTCTTGCCGTTTCAAGTTTGCGTAAGCCTTCTGTCTGTCCTTGGCGGCTTGGATGTCTTGTCTTATTGATTTGATTTGGTCATCCATGTCTTCTAGCATCTTCTTTGAAGCTTCAACCCTCAAGGTTGGATCCGAGAAGCTCAAAGGAGTATGACAATCGTGCCCATACAATGCATGGAAAGGGGTCATCTGAATACTTTGTTGGTAAGAAGCATTGTAGGCAAACTCAACCAGTGGCAAATATTGAATCCACTTTTTGGGTTCGCGACAGCAGTGTGCCCTGAGCATATCTTCAATGACTTGGTTGACTCATTCCATTTGGCCATCAGTTTGGGGATGGTAAGCTGTACTGAAACAGAGCTGAGTCCCAATGGCCTCGAAGGTAGCCCTCCAAAAGTGTGATGTGAAGAGGGAGTCACAATCACTAATGATTCTTCTGGGTAACCCATGCAATTTGAATATCTCCTTGATGAATAATCTTGCAATGTCTGAGGCTTTATAGTTTGTCTTGACAGGGATAAGATGTGCAACCTTGGTGAGCATATCTACTACAACCATAATAGAGTTGTATCCTCCCTAAACTTGGGGTAGACCAACAACAAAGTCCATACTAATGAATTCCCATTTCATTTGGGGAATGTCAAGTGGTTGCAATTTCCCTGGCATTTTGACATGTTCTGCCTTAATGCGTTGACAAGACAAAAATTCCGTGACATATTTGAGGACATCACCTTTGAGCCTATCCCAATAATAGCTCTTCTTGACCACATTAAGGGTCTTGGCATAGCCAGGATGTCCTGAGAAAGGGGAGTCATGGGCTTCCCAAAGTATCTTCTGCTTGAGAGATTGGCTTGCGGGGATACATAATCTCATCCTAAAGTAGACAAGTCCACTACTGATAGAGAATTCTTGATACTTCGTCTTTCGCTTTGGGTCTTGATCTTTGATGAGGATCTCCCTTAGCAACTTTTGATAGACTGGGTCATGACATGCCTCTTCTCTAGCTAGCTCAAGAATTGGGTTGTTTGGCATTGATACCTTTGTGGCTAGAGATCTTGTTGTTGATGGATCTTGCAAAATAAGAGAATTCAGAAATGCCTTGCGACTGAGTGCATCGGCAACTACATTCTCCTTTCCAGGCCGGTATTTGATTTCAAAATCATATTTCTCCAGCACTTCAATCCATCGACATTGCCTCATATTGAGCTCATTCTGGGTGAAAATCCATTTAAGACTGTTGTGGTCCATCACTAAGGCAAATTTGTTACTCAGCAAGTAGTGTCTCCAAAGTTTGAGAGCATGGATGATAGCCAATAGCTCCAGATCATGGGTAGCATAATTCCTTTCATGGCTCTTCAGTTTCCTCGAAGAGTATGCTATGGGATGACCTTCTTGTATAAGCACACATCCCAAGGCAAGTGCACTAGCATCAATTACCACTTCAAACTCCTTACTAAGATCAGGAAGTTTCAGGATGGGTGCTGATACCAAGCTTTGCTTTAGTTTGTCAAAGCTGGTCTGTTTAGCAGGTGACCATACAATTGCTACTTGCTTCTTTAGTAGATTGGTCAGAGGCGCTACAATCAAAGCATAGTTTTTGATAAAGATCCTGTACCATCCCGTCAACCCAAGAAAACTACGTATTTCTTTGACAGAAGTTGGTGTTGGCCAATCCAGAACATCTCTGACCTTGGCCAGATCCACTGAAATTTCTTCCGTTGATACAATGAATCCCAGATATTCAATCTGTTGCTTGAAAAATGCACACTTCTTCTTCTTGGCATAAATCTTGTGTGCTCTCATTGTTTCAAGAACAATGCGAAGCTGGGGTTCATGATCTTTTTCCTTCTTAGAGTAGACTAGGGTATCATCAAAGAAGATGAGTACGAAGTCATCAAGATAGGGCCTAAAGATATCCTGCATTAACCTATTAAAGGTAGCAGAGCGTTTGTCAGCCCGAATGACATCACTAGGAATTCAAAGTGTCCATACCTTGTGCTGAATGCAGACTTCGAGATATCTTATTCCTTGATCCTTATTTGATAATATCCAGACCTGAGATCTATCTTAGAGAAGATCTTCGCACCTTGAAGACGGTCAAGAAGTTCATCTATTCTTGGAATGGGGTATTTGTTTTTAATGGTCGATTGATTCAACCCTCTGTAGTCAATGCATAGCCGAAGCATTCCATCTTTTTTCTTCTGAAACAACACTGGAGCTCCCCATGGCAAACTGCTAGGATGAATGTAGCCTTGGTCTAACAATTGCTTGAGTTGCTCCTTCAGTTCAATCGCTTCCGGGATGGACATCCTATATGGTCTCTTTGCTACTGGTGCAGCTCCTGGCGCCAGCTTGATTTCGTGATCGACTTCCCTTTGAGGAGGAAGTTCTGTCAGCTCTTCAGGAAATACGTCTGTGTATTCCCTTTGAGGAGGAAGTTCTGTCAGCTCTTCAGGAAATATGTCTGTGTATTCCCTTAGCCATGAAGGTTCTACCCCCAGATTCCTGATTCTGATCTAGCTTATTTAGTTTAATCAAATAGACAGGTAGGCCCTTTCTAACTCCTTTTATTATCCGTGTTGCTTTTGCCATTTGAATTGTTGGCTTACCAGCCTCTCCTTGAGTTGTAACTAGTTCCCCTTCAGAATTTTGAAAGGAGACTTGGCCCTTACCACAGTGTATGTGGACAACATTGGGTATTAGCCAATCCATTCCGAGCAAACATTCGTGGACACCTAGGTTCATTACCCTGAATTTCACCGAAGTCGGCTTCCCACCCAGTAGGAGTTTCACATTAGCAGTTTGCCTGGTATAAGAGACCTCATGACCATTTGCCAATTCCACAAGTAAAGTAGGTGTGCTTATTGTGGCTATCCCTAGTCTTTTTGCACAAATCAGTGAAATGAAGGAATGTGTACTGCCACAATCGATTAAGATTTTGAAGCTTTTACCTTCATAATCCGATGGATTTTGGATCACCGAGAATTGGCGATTCGGTCCCTTCTTGTGAAGAGCGTCGTGAACCGTTGCCCTCTCAATGTCAGCTTCCATGGATGGATCTTCTTCATCACCCAGCTTCTTGTTGGCAACATTGGAGGTTCTCCCTCTGGCCATGACGGTGGCTCCTTGGCCATGGGCGGCTCCTTGGAATGGCCCTTGGCATTGCCCTCTGCTAAGCTTGGGACACTGCCTTTTGAAGTGTCCAAGCTCGTTGCAATGGAAGCAATGGAGATTGCGGCCATTACCTTGTGTAGGAACAAAGTTGTTGACAACATTGGTCCTAGCTTTCTTCCTTTGTCCCTAATTCTAGCCCTGCGCTCTCTTAGCTTGAGACCTATACATTCCCTTATTCTGATCCCTGTAAGGCCAAGTCCTATTGTTCCTTGGCTTGGTTTGCACCTCCTATATTATTGGTGTAGCTCAAATGAGTGCATCTTGTAGGTCCGTTGGGTGCATTGATTCCAAGCGGGTGTTTATGGGTGGATTTAACCGAGCACAAAACTTTGACACCTGTTGTATCATATCCATTTGTGCCGCATACTTTAAGAGAGAGACGAACTTTGAATAATATGCATCAAGGGATAGTCCAAGTTGCTTCAATTCATAGAATTCGTTTGTCTTCTGTGTGCGGTAGGAAGGTGGTAGATACCTCCCTTGCACAGCTTCCTTAAGCTTCTCCCAAGTGACTATCCCTTCCGAGATCCCTTGGTCTCTGCACCATTGTTTCCACCAAAGTCTTGCTTCACCTGTAAGCTTAAGTTTGGCAACCATAGCTTGGTTAGCAGGTGCAGTTCCTGCTGCCTCAAAATATTCCTCCATGGACTCGATCCAGACCTTGGCGTTAGTTTGAAAAGTCCTTCCCTTACCATCGAATTCAGGTGGCTTGATTTGTTTGAGAAGGAACTTCTTCTCTTGAATCACAGCTGTACTTAGTGCATGGGTCGGACTTGGAATCTGCACTTGAGGTTGCGCCTGGGCAATAAGATTCTTTACGTTAAAAACTTACCAAGCGTTTCTCACATTACATTAATATGACCAGTACAACTTTTACCAAGTGACCTAATCACTTAACTCCTTTGCCAACATTTACAACCATGATAGACAATAATAAAAATCTTATTCATTCATGAGGGCATAGCTCTTTTGAGTACATTTATTTTGGGAAAGTAGAACAAGCTGACTGGCACATCAGTTTAGGGAAAATAGGATTGTGTTACATTCAGCTATAGGGACTGAGTAATAATATGCAGAGGGGTCATGGATTTTCAAGAATCGATAAGCCATAGGAAGCTTGGAGTATCCCTTCCTTTGGTACCCGTTCTTCTCATAACACCCCAGCACTTTGATTCTGTTGGCAGGGATCACCCAAGTCACTTCTTCATACACATATTTGTTCTGCTTGATTTGCCGACCGCCAACATGCAGGGTTGCGTTTGCATGAGCTTCGACAAAGATGAACAGCTTCACAATCTTTAAATCTTCCATCCACTTGATTCTCTTCAAGTTGGTCTGAATGTACGCAAGTCGGTGGGCTGCTATGTAATATATTTCTGATTCACCCATCCATCTCCATTCCACGTACAGGGGTGAAGGATTGTAGATGCGGTCTAGAATATTCATCATGCCTAGCCTCCGTCGATAATCCAAAGCACGCATTGCAGTCATAAACATAACCTAGAACACCAAGAATTTGTTCCACGCTTCGTGACTCTGAAGCCCAACATCCATAAGTAAGTAAGGAGATGTTCTCAATAGCAAACATTGCTCTATCTTCCTTCCTCTATTAAGTTCATTTGTAAATATTAGATTCTGTTGGTTCCCTCTGATACCAACTGTAACATGCCCATTTGTCCAATTGCAGGACACGTCTTAGCAGCCCATCGGGAGGAGGGTCTAGAAGGCTTTGCCTGGCACTCATAGGGAATGACACAGGGTTTGCGATCTAGGTCTTCCCGAGTCTACCCCGAGCGGAAGAGTCCCGCCGTTCCCACTTGGGATCGACCTAAGGTCAGGGTCCCTTTCCTACTGGCAAAGTCTTAACCTTTCTGCCGAAGTAGCATAGACCCATTCCTTTGTCCTAAAATAAAATAAACCGAAGATTCTACATCCACTGATTAGGTCTTTATTATCTCAACATTTGAGAAAAGTTTTCGGCTAACCCGGGACCACCCTTTCGTAGGACGGACCTAAGTCACGTCCACCGCACTTTCCTTAGTTTGCTTTAGTTATCTAATTACCTAATACATTACGTTTGACATGCAAAATCAACTCCCTTAATTAAACAATTTAATCACGGGTTACTTCATGTAACTTAGGCATTGACACAAAAACAATGTCAAGCAAGTTCCTTCTTCTCAAGCATTTGTTCTTTATTTATCAAAATTCCATATTACATCCAACATCATGCCGAAGGCCATCCCAGCAATCTACAAGATCGCTGTTCCAAGTTCTGCCCATAGACTAGTACACAGGCCTCAAGATCCCATCTCAAGTCATGTCGGCCTCTTGTATGGGATCCAGAGGCAAGGGGTTTACAGCCAGAGCATCCTCTAGCACCCAAGCGTCCTCCCGCTCCAAGTAGTACCCACGGAGAGACCTCTTGCAGTGGGTCAGGTCCATATACCTGGCGCGACTAACAACCCCCTTGGATAGGGCCAAGCAGACAGTCGGAGGTAACTGTTCATGCCTCTCCTCTAGGCTTTCAACCTGAAGCATTTAAGTGTTTTCCTAGAATTAGTTCCTGGAGCAAAGAAATCAAATACTGTATCTAAGTACAAGCACCACATTTCAGAGGTCGTTTGTGCGACCGACTGCTAAGGTGTCACTCCTTTTTCTCGGATGCCCAGCACCCGATCTTGGGTCTTTCTGCGACTTAGCAAAATCCCAATAATTTCAACATGAGAAAATGGTCTTGGTAAGTTGACTTACCTTCTTAGGGTATCTTAGTCCCTAACTCAAGTACTAGCTAGTCAGTCAAGGCAATGGATATGCCTTATTCGCAACCCAACCAAGGGTCTTATAATCTCTAATTCCAGCCAAGCTCAGTTAACACATATGGCAACACATGATTCCTCATTTAAACTTTCAAGATGCAGTTTAGATGCATGAGATCCTTCCAATTCTCTTAGTGCGGTTCTATGCCGGACTTCCCAACCATTATACACGTTGTGCGTTTTAGTATAGTTCTCCCCTAAAATAAATTTTATCTCCCTTTATTCCTGGCAATGAGTAATTATTTCTAATGCACCGGATCACATGTGACTTGCATCTATGAAAGTCCTAGGGTTTTGTTCCTAACGAAGCAAATGTAGCTTATGAACAGAATTTAACATTTCATGTGTTTTCTTTTAACCATAATTGTGCAACGTGAATTTTAAATGGCTATTCATGCACCGAACTGGTTAAAAAGCTATCATTTTATGTGAAATAAGGTGATAACCCTATCATTTTATGTGTGTAGAAGTTATCATTTCATGTGAGATAAGGTGATCCTTATCATTTTAGGTGAGTAAAAACTTATGCGAGTTCAACCCTACCATTACATGCAACTTCGTTCTTAGTATAAATAAAACCTCATGCAAGACATTAATCCTTCCATGAGAAATAAGTTCTAAACTAACTTTTTTAAATGCTTGAAACCTGGGCTTGATTCATGTGCACTGCATTGGTTGTTCAGCTCGTCCCTCTAGCATTACCGGTGGCTTGGGCGCCTATGCTTCCCACGACTTTCTTCTTGGGAGCCATTCGCCTCGCGGAGGTTGGGCAGTAGCGGTCCTTGACGAGTTTTGGATAGATATGTTTGGTTGCGGAAAAACCCACTGAATGGGGTTCGTTGTCGAGAGAGTGGTTCGGGTAGCTCATTTTGCTCCTTCCTCTTTTCCTTCCCCTACCACTTCTCACCTCTCTTCCTCTACCTCTTCTTCTTGTTCCTCTACCTCTCCTTCTTGTTCCTCTTCCTCTCTCCTTTCCCTTCTTCTTCTCCTCTCCTCCTTCTTACTCTTCTACCTCCTTCTCCTTCTCTACCCACTTCTTCTTTCCTCTTCCTTTTTCTTCCCTCCTTCTACTTCTTTCCTCCTTCTATCTCTTATCCTCTCCTTCCTCTACTTCTTACCCTCTCCTCCCTCTTCTCTCTCTTTACTTCTTCTCCTTCACTCCTACTCTTTCACTCCTTCTCCTTCTCTTCTTCCTCTCCCCCTTCTTGCTCTTCCACCTCCTCCTTCTTTTCTCACTCTTTCTTCCACTCATTCTCTCACCTTCTTCTCTTATCCTCTTCCTCCTCTTCTCTCTCACTCTCTCACCTTCTTTCTCTTCTCTCTCTCTCCTCCCTTCTCTTACTCCTTTTCACCTCCTCCTTCTCTCTCCCTCTTCCCTTCTCTTACTCCTTCTTTTCACCTCCTCCTTCTCTCTCCCTCTTCCCTTCTCTCTCCCAATCCTTCTTTCTCTTCTCTCTCTCTCTCCCTTCTTTTCTTATCCCCTCCCTCCATTATTTACCTTCACAGTCCAACAAGGAGGCCGTTTAATTTTTTTGGAGGGCTCGAGAAAGGGACCTGTGATGCTAGTCGGCTAGGGGGGTTGACCAGGACCAAAGGCCCCTGAATGGCCTGCGTCGAGTTGACGAGGGGGGGGAACTGGGTGGCGGAGCGGCCCGTAGAACTGCCGTTGTAGTATGACACAGGGGGGGAAAGACATGTGGAACTGGGTGGCGGAGCATCCGCCGACAGAGCTGTCACTGCAGCCAACCACAAGGGAGGAAATGACGTGCCCGTTCGGAAGGCCTAGAGAGGTGGCGAGCACCTGTAGCCCAGGCAATGGGGGTGGCTATGGATGGAGCCGGGTGGCCCTGTGCAACACTGGGAGGGACGGCATGATGACGACGGCGTGGCCTCCTCTTTCCCCTACATTCTGCCTGGGGAGGGTAGAAGTCCTCCCCTTATATAGGGGAGGGAAGAAGATAATTGGCATTGCTACCCTCCACCTGGAGAGTGCATGCCTCTCCCGCCATTCCACAACTCCCAATCCCTCTCTCCTCCCCCCGACGACTGTCGGCGGGGAGAGAGGGAAGGGGAGTAAAAAAATTTGAGTTTTTTAAAGATTTTTTTTTTCCTTTTCCTTTACTATTTAAGGGGAGGGTTTGTATGCCCCTTACATCAAAATATCCTCTTGTGGAGGTAGATTGGTGACAACAATGGTATCCAATTTAGAGGATTAAGAGTTGTTTTGACTAGGGAATTGGTATGTGAAGAACGAGTTGCCAATGGAGCTAGTGATCCTTTCTTTTCAATAGAAGTGCTATGTAAAGGTTCAATGAAAGCTTGATCAATTGACTTATGAGGTGTCTTCATATTGCTTCACAACCATTTTTTGCAAATCTCTTAATGAAGAAAGTCTTGAGAAGAAGCTTTTTCTATTGCATCAAACCTAGTAAACCAAGCGTAACCTTCTCGCCCATGCAATGCCCAAAGGTTTAGGCTTTCTTATTATTGGCCTCACTAGTGTCATTTTCTATTAACTTAGCCTCCTGGATGCTATTTTTGGCCTCTAGATCAAGTAGCTACTTTGTAATGCTAAAATGGCACCTCTTTAAATGGGCCATCTAACAAACTTTGATTGATGAATGGATGCTTCTAATGTAATCCGAGCCACCTACTTTTTACCACAAACACTTCATTTTCTACTTCAGTTTTGGCACCTATCAAACAATGCCTTTTGTCAAGCTTTCTCAATAAGCAAGGCATGGGTTGCTAGTAGGCATGTTTTAGTTAAGTTATTGAGATATTTGAGGCAATGTTACCAATTTCTAGTGTCTTCCTAGCATTCTTGGTTAGTAATGTGCAAGCTAGGGACTATGGCTTGCTAGTAGGCATGTTTTAGTTAAGTATTCAAGATATTCAAGGCGATGTTATCGGTTTCTAGTGCCTTCCTAGCATTCTTCATTTGTAATGTGCAAGCTAGGGACTAAAAACTTAGTAGACATGATAGCATCTACGCCATATGCAAGTTGAAATGAAATTTGTCCTATGGCAGCCTTGTAGGTGGTTTGACATGCCCATAGTGTTGCCATGAGCTTATGATCCTAGCCTAAACACAATGTTGATCAAATTTTTGTCAATACATTGATGAGAACCTTGTTTAGAGCTTTTGCTTGGCCATTCATTTAGGGATAATAAGGGCTAGAAGCATTGATAGTAGGTATATTGATGACCATAAACATTGATAGTAGGTACTCAAATACTTGGTTGAGAAAAATGCATCCCTTGGTCATTGACAATTTCAGTGGGACAATTGAATCCTGAGATCACTCGCTCCCAAAGAAACCACACTATGGTTCATACATTGTTTTAATGGGTTTGCTTGGCCTTAGCCAATTTAATCACGTAATCAGTGGCTATGATGATGTATTAAGCTTGTGAATATTATGTGGCTGGACTAATAGTTCCCATGAAGTCTATACCCCATTTCTCAAAGGGTTCACAAGTGATTACTGATGTAAGTTGCATTTTATCTTTTCAAAAAGGTAGTTATGTGCATTGGCACTTGTCACAAAAGAGTTGAGCTTCATGGTCAACATGGAATAGATTAGCATCAGGGAGTTGATCCTCAACTCCTATGACCTTCTTGCCACTAGTCATTTGTGATAGTTGATCGACAATGAAATGTTGTTTCCCTTTGCACACCACAAAAAAGAAATCAAACTCTAGTAGCATTGCAATAAAAGCCATCTAGTGATATATCTCCTAGCAAAAGGTTTATTTACAATATATAGTAGTGCCCGATGGTTAACAAAAAAGATAAAAGGTGTAGCAAGGTGATAATGGAAAAACTTTTTTATAGTGTAAACCATTGGTAGCCCTTCTCTTTCAATGGTGGAATAGTTCATTTTTGCGTGGGTGACTTGGCAAAGAGGGAAGGTCACAAAAAATCCATATTATACTCACCAAGTTAGCATAATATTGCATCATTGCAATTTTAGAGGCGCCAATGTGTGCATGGAACATTATGGGTCAACACGGCTCGTAAGATAGGGGAAGTCATAAGAGCCTTTTTAAATGTGTCATAGGAAGCTTGGCATTCCTTCATCCAAGCCAAGTAATAAACAGCTTGTAGAGTGGTCATGCAATGGCAATGTAGTTTAACCCAAAGCACCGATAAGACCTCGTTGATGCATACACAAATGTTTCCATTCTTCTTGAGTAATACTACAATTAGTGATATCTAGTCTTTATGCTTGATTTCATAGATGAAGCATGCTTAGTAACTTGTCAATCTCCTCTTTGTTAAGCAATTGGTCCTTGTCTTCAGCACTAAGATTCTCAACGATGAAAATAGGCTAAGAGGACTCTCTTGATACTGCAATGTTCACTTCTTTGATCTTTGTTGACCCTTGAATGGGCTTGTTCGATGAGCCTTTACACTTCTTTGCACCTAGTAAGACAACTACCCTAATCACTCTTTTTGAACTTCATAAATCTTGGTGGGAGATCTTGCATCTTCTTCTGATTGTGATTTTTTGGCTTGTCCCTAGGAGGATTGCATCTTAAGTGTTTTCATCTCAAGTGGATTGGGAGTTTAGTCTTAGATATCACAAATTGGATTTCTTGGGGGATTTTTGAGTCAGAATCATTGCTTCCTTCCATGCTAGAGTAAAAACTCATTGTGGTGGTATTCTTCGCGACTTTAGCTAAGTCATCATCAATTATGAACACTTCGAGGTTTGGACAATGATCATTAAGATGGTATCCCATTTGTCCATAATCCAAGACTCTACAGCATTCGAGCCATTCCAACTCTAAGTTTAGTCTTACAATACATGTATTAATGAGCAAGCTTTCATTCTAAGTTGGTTTGGGATCCATATAGATTTTCACAATGGTATGGCCATTTTGATCGACCAAATTAGAGTCCAAATCCTCCTTGTCTTGAAGATTTCTTGTCCTTTGTTAAGAGTCAAGCTCAACTTATCTTGACATTGAGAGCTATAGTTGTCACTAGCCATGTGTGACTTCATAAATAAGTTGGGTAGATTAACTCTAGTTAGTTAACTTTGGTCAGTAGTTACACCTATCTTATCTTTACACTACTGTAGACTAAGAAGAGATAAGTCGGTGTAGAAGTATGATGAATAAGATGAAAGCACACAATTCTCTATTTTTCTGCTCCACCTCTTTGTCTCTATTTCACCCCCTTCTTCAAACATGGTATCAGAGCACATTCTGCTGAGCATAACTGGGAGCAACAGGTGAACTACAGTTAGTGAGAATCTCATATAAGAGGCATGTCTATGGTGTGTCCTCTGATCGGTCTCTAGAAAGGCATTCAACAAAGACAAATAGCCCATCTCTAATGCTTGTGGAGCATTGTTGACTACTGAATACTTGGAGTTTCAGTCAGCAGCAAACATGTGAGGATCAGTCCTAAAGTTGTGCCTATTTTTTGAAGGATACATGGGCAACATTCATACTTTGGAAGGGCTACCATACCTGCTGACTAATACATTACTTGTCTTCCACTAAACCTTTGGTATTATTGTGTGACATCAGAGGCATCATTTGATGTTGGAAATGGTAGCAACTAAGCATTGGTATGCATGTGGACAGGTTAGGATGAGCGCAGGGAATTGTTCTATTGTTGGAGCATTGATTAAAGCACTTGGCAGCTCATTTGGGAGTTGGCATAACATAGAAATTTTAAGGTCCTCCTAAGTATTGGCACCAAAGTATGATGGTTATGTAGTGGAGTACCCTGAAGTGATCTAAAGCCATATGTATCAAACTAAGTGATGTCATTAAGTCTATGACAACTTGTATGTAATGCCTAGAGCTCCCTAAAGCTTGAGTTGTTGGCCATCAATTCTTGAATGATGCAACATGGTTGACATATGGTTTATGGATGCTTATGAGCATTGAATGCTCAGCTCTTGGAGCCATTCACAATTGGCTTAACAAGTCTAGTGGCTGGTCACACCCTGTTATGCAGAGATTTTACCATTGATTACTTCAAATTGCTTGTTGGTTAGTGATTATTGAAAGGCTCTTCTTCATATATGCATAAGGTTTATGCACTTAATGATATCTACATTATATGCTACTACTTATAGATGTTTGGAGATGTCTTAGTATGTTATTGAACTAAAATAAATTGGTTGTTCTTTACTATCATTTACTCTAGGATTGAAACTATCCTATTTGAAAAGTGGCATACCTATGTTGTTTGTTTGAAGAATTTTGGGATTCTAACTGAAGAATCAATGTCTACTACATGTCCAGGATGAGCTGGAACTGAACCAGATATTGAGTACTTACAAATGTACATGTGTTACTTGAATGGTATGCAAGCATTTTATCATTGAAAAGAAACCTTGGTTTGTAGGGATTCGGGCATTGATAGCTTGAATATTGCACTAAAGACATAGAGCTGCGAACATGCCAAATGCTAATAGAATAGACAATATCACACAAATAATGGGTGAAAAGCTAGATAATAACAATTATGCAATATGGAAATTTTGTATGGAGAATTTCCTAATTAGAAACTACTAAACAATAGAGAGCATATTGTCTGTGGCTTGAACGAGCTCGCAAAGTCTTGCATTGGCTTTCACTATGTATCTCTGATACAATGGTCATGCAAATCTTGAATTGCAAGTCACCAAAAGATGCATGGGATATCTTGATGTGGTACTATGGTACTACTACCAGTGCATAGAAAAACTAGCTGAAACAAAAGTTTAACACCATGGATAGGAAAGGATGGACAATACAAGACTATGTCACAAAGATAAAGACCATTATTGATCAGCTAGCATCTGTTGGAGCTGAAGTCAATGTTGAATATTTGGTTGCAGTTACATTCAATGGCATTGGATCTGAGTATAAGTCCTTTGATACATTTATATCAATTTAATTAGAAATTCCTGAGTTTAATGAGCTAATTGCCTTGCTTTTTCATGAAGAGGTTAAGCTTAGATTAGCTACATGCTCAAGTAGCTCAAAAGATAGAGACACATTCTTTTACTCACATCAAAGAGGATGAGGTAGCTGTGGTAGAGGGTCCTCTCGTGGTCAAGGAACTCATTAGAATGCATCTCAAAATGTGAATAATCAGCAAGTATAGAATGCTAGAGGTGGTGGATACTTCTAAGAAAGGGGGATATCTAACTCCTAAGGTAGAGGTTCATGGCAATCTTAGAATGCACATGAGAATACAAATAAGATAAGGAATGCCAATACTATGGGAAGTATGGGCATATTGCTAAATGTTAGAAGAAGCAAGCAAATAAAATATACAAGCAATAGGGATATTATGTTACATCTAGTCATGCTGAGGATGCTACTACCGATAGGTTGTTTGCTATGACCTATGTTCAAAGAATGTAAGGATGATCAGATGTTGTATGGCACATTGATTCAGGAGCATCCAATCACATGACTCCACATAGTGAATGGTTTACTAGCATAGTTCTTGATAAGCATGGTTATGTTTGTACATGTGAGGATACTCAGCATAACATTGAGCATAAGGGCTCTCACATACATAAAGTGAGTTGTTTGCATATGCTCAACAAAATCCAATGCTAATAAAGTATCTCACAATCTTGACATGCCATATCATAATTACTTAGTTTAGCCAATATAAGCCCTTACACATACTTGAAGAATCCACAATTAGTGTGGCCATGAGCATTTTGAAGGGAGATGGCCTCTATCCCAATGTATATATTACATGTTCTAATGTTACAGTCACGTCAACTTCAAGGTTTCAGCCATCTTCAAGAGCTCTTGCTACTACTTCTTTATATGTGCCATAAAGTCTTGTGTATCATTCATCTCACCTTGCCTTGGCTAGTAAGGATCCTATCATGGTTATTTATAGCCTTTTTGTCCCTATTTCCTTATGCAAATCATCAACATGGGTAGCCTCATCTAGCACATTGTTGATGTTGAGAAATTGTGACTCCAATTTCCTACCATGGTTTTGTAAATCCTTTCATTATGGATGCCATTGAGGACTACCTTAGTCAGAACCATTGTAATGGGTCTTTCTATAGTGGGGTTTGCTTAAAAAGGCTTCTCACTTTTGAGACATAGTCTCACATGCTCTCCTCTTCTTGTTGCTCAAATATTCATTATATGAGGTTATCATTATAGCTAACTTCCATGAAGCGCTTAATAAAGAGATTCTTGACAATGTGAGTGAGGATTTTTCAATTGCACCAAGCCCAATGAGCCAAGTTTGTCCCTGTTTGGTGGTTATGGGGAATACATTGCTTGCATATTAAACTCTGTTGCCATATCCCAATCAATAACTCCAATAAAAAACCTCCACAATGCCTTGGTAAAGTGAAATATGACATTTTTAGTGTGTAAATATTTATGAAGTGACATTTTATAATGCAAAACATTCATCATGTTCACAAATTCAACCATCAAGAAGAGAGCATTCTCTTGAATACATGCATTATCAGTCATTGTCTTGGGGTAGGTTAATAAAATATCTAGGGAATATAGCATTTGGATATCTCTTGGAATTGGCCACATCTAACCAATGTTGGAGATTTGAACTCTTCCAATAGTGAAAAACAAGTTCATAGGGCCCCTTTATGGTTATACAAACCTAATTTTATGTACAATATCACAATGGTAAAAATTTATATGTAGGATTTCCAGCATACCTATGGTTGCACTAGAAGTGCTCTAATGTCTTTCAAATTATATTGTGGCATACGATGCCTCTAAGAAGTCTTTATTCACCACCCTTATATCTTGAACCATACCTAAATTGCCATTTCCCAAGGGAAGATCATAAATACAATTTATTCAATTGGTAGTAAATTGGTTTCCTTGTGCAAGAAAATATCCTTAGCTTCTAGATCCTCACTGTGAGATGTTTTCATTTCCCTACTCTCCATGTCAATGTTTTTTGCATGTGTCACTATATGCTCTCATTATGGAAATTCTTGATAGTGAATAGTTCATACAAGGTAGCCTGACTGCTCCAACTTATGGGATTCAAACATTACTCAACAATTACAAGGATTGAGATGGGGCATGTCTTTTTGCATGTAGTAAATAGCTCCACTACTAGTTTAAGCTTCTTCTTAGTGGATGGAATCAAAGATTTGATATCTTCAAGGATCTTCTCCCTTGTAATGTTGCCATCAAACCTCATAAATAGATATCTCTAAGGTAGGATCATCCATCATGAAACCATGTAATGTTGCCTAATATATGTCAAACCTCATAAATGAATATCTCCAAGGCTAATGGTGGTGTAAGGGCTGGTTCTAGTGCAGTTGTGCAATGTGCTAGTACACTAGGTATATGCACTGTTGGGGGTTAAAGGCCTACCTCGCCGCCTTTACACTTGTACACTATAGATGGCAAGTGCCCATCATTGTCACTTTACTCTTTATTCTTTTAGCAACAAATAGAATAAGGGAAGGTAGTTCACATATTGTGATTGTTGGAGTTTCCACACACCAATCATTCTTCTTCTTGCTTAAACCTCCATAGCTCTTGCACTCTTCTTACTTTTGCTCATGCTTCCACCTTCCACTCACCTTTCAATTGGTATCAAAGTGGGCATTTGAGGAGCTCCATCTTCATTTGTTTCAACCCAAATTCAAAGATTTGATTGAAGGTTTCACGGCAGCCATTGCCCCTTCTTCCTAAGGTATGCATTGATCATTCCTTTCTCCTAGCTTGTTCCACATTGGTCAAGACTTGTTCCAAGGGTTCCAGGGCCTCATTAAGCTTTCCTTGAGGCTCAATAGTAGTAGCCAATAGGATCAATAAAGGGATTAGCCAAGTCACTGTGATTTTCACATGGTTCCGAGTCCCCTATCCTTGGCAAATTACAATCTCCTTTTAGTTCATACTTGAGCTCTAGCACTTGGCAATCATTGGAAACTTCCCTAGCATTGGATACTTGCTTTTGGGTATCATTTTGGAGCTCCCCAATCTCTATCATTGTTGTTATATACAACAAGCCCATTGCATACATGTCTAAAATAGTTGTTTTTTAGTGTTTGGAGCTTGTTCATGCTTCTATTGGTGCTTATATTCTCATGTATTATTGCTAGGATACTTGGAGGATGTATTGAAGTGATTCTTGAGGTGTTCTGAGCTTGCTTGCCTCAATTTCAATGGGGAATTCACTATTGTAATAGTGTCAATAGCAAGTCTTTTTTACTAAGAAGGTATATGCCAATTATGTCTACTAGTCTTTTGGGTATACTACATTTCTATAGTGATGCCTAGCATTCATGTATGCACCTAGATATGATTATGATATGCTTTGGCACATTGATTTGAGCTACATTTTATGTACTTGGGATTTGGTTAGTTGATTCAAGCTTTCATGATGATTATCACTTATGGGCATTGAAGCTTCATTGGATACTTGTGCTCCCAAATGTTTTTGATGCACTTGGACTTTTCAAATGATTTGATGTACATGTTTATTTGCACATTTATCATTATGGATTCGCTTCTAGTGGGAGATGCTTGTATTTACTTGGCAAACTTAGTCCTTTGAGACATTGGGACTCTCTTGATGTATGTCTACACTCTCATGTATGCTACTTGATTCAATTACTCCTACTTCTTGGCTGATTTGATTTTGTGTGCTTTGGACACTGACACTTACCTTTATCTCAATAGTTTGTCAATGTATATACATGCATATTGGTTATATACTAGCGACGAGTGTCATTGCTCTTTTTAAAATTAGTTATGCATTTGACGGATCTCTATAGTTTCTCTTAAGATATTCTATGTGCATGATGTTTATACTTATGGGATGACTTGTCTACTGACACCTTAAGTTCATGATAGTCTTTTGGTATTAGTGGTCTATGCTTATTCATTGCTAGTTGCATTCTTTCTATCTCAGTTGCTACCCAAATATCCTAAATGGTGGGAGCTTGCTTTCTTGTCTATTTTCCCATAATTGGTTGACATACACTAATGCATTTATTAAGTAGCATTGTGATTACTATTTTTAGCATTCTTTAGAGAGTAGATAGTTTGTCTTGGCACTCTATTGATTGTAGTTTGTGGAAATCTATACCCTCCTTCGTTCTTGCTCTTTAGCTTGCCCTTTTGGATTAATTTTGGGGTTCTTTTATTGTAGCTACAACAACCCATACTCTTGTTGTTTGCAAACATTTGTAGTCATTATGACACGTTCTCATGCATCAGTTGCTCGATAGTGCTATTTTCAACATTGAAAATCTCAATAGCAATAACTTCTAATATTGGAAGATGCAAATATGGCAAGTCTTAGTGTAGAAGAGATAGGTTAAGCCATTGAAGTGAGAGGGCATAAAGCCAAAGCTTTGTGATGTAGAGGATTAGGCAAAACTTGATGAGCTATGAAGTCCACTACCATTTTGCCATTGTCAAAGCAGGTGTACTTCAATGTCATTGACAATGAGGGTGGTGCTTATGCATTATGGAAAAAGATTTGTGATCTTTATGACAAGTAGAGTCCTACATTTGAGTTGTATTAGTTTAAGAAGCTTGTGAACCTTCACATGAAGTAGGGCACGTCTATATCTACTCATTTGAATGAGTTTCATTCTATTTTCAGCTAGTTTTTTTCACAAGACATCAAGAAGTTTGATGATTAAATCAAGTCTTCGTTCTTGCTTTTCACAGTGCCTGAGTCATGGGACACCTTTCGTAATACTATGAGTGCTAATCCCCTAGCATGTGGTTTTAAATATAGCTCCATTGATTAAAAAAGTAAATAAGAAGAATATTGATGCAGCCTGCACATCTCATGCATTGATGATTAGAAGTAGAAATGGTGGAAATGGCAATAACGGCTATGGTAGAGACTCTTTGCCTAGCATGCGAAAGTCTTAGTCTCATGGGTAATCTCGCAATAAGTCATGATGATGTAAGTCTTCTTTAACATGTCACTATTGTGGGTAGCAAGGTCATATTAGGTTGCAATGCCATAAAATGCGCAATGGCAAGCACAATGAGAAAGGCAAGAGGAAGTACAAGAAAATGCAAAGTCCATTGAGATTGTACCTAAGTTGAGTGTGAAGATAGAGGAGATAAATGCTTGGAGTATAGTCGTGTGATGAATACATTATTGCATTGGATATCATTGGTATAGGTGATATTAGACTACAATTTGGTATTGGTACTCTGTTTGTGTTTCATGATGTATGTCATGTCTTGGCTTTGATAAAAAGCCTTATTTCTGCTAGATAGTTAGATGACAACTGGTATCATGTATTCTTTGGTGATTCTTTATGTAAGATTATATGTAGCAATTTGGGCTTTGCTAGAAGAGCCAAGGTTAACAACCTCTACCCTTTGCTTGTTTCTAGGTTTGTTGACCATGTAACTACTAGTGACCGATCTTATGCAATGTGTCTTTATGGCATTATAGCCTTGGGTACATGTCTTCAAAATAAATGAAAATATTAACTTGTTTGCAATATCTCCCACCCTTGGATTACTCTTGTTTTGACTCATGTGATCATTGCCTTTATAGTATTTGCATAAGTAGTTTGGTTCTACATGTGCAGATAAGCCTTTGGCTCTTGTGCGTTCAGATATTTATGGCCCCATGCCATGTCAGTCCTTGGGTGGTGAAAAGTATTTTGTTACATTTAGATATGATTTTTTGCGCATAATTTTTGGGCATGTCTCATTAAGCAAAAATATGATGTTTTACCTATGTTTCAATGCTTTCTCACCATAGTTGAGAACTAGTCTGGATATAAGCTAAAATGCCTACAGATTGATGATGGGGGTGAATATGTATCTAAGGTTTTTGAGCAACTATGTGACAAGAGGGGTATTAAGCATCATTTGACCACTCTATACACCCCACCCCAAAATGGTATTGTAGAGTGCATGAATATGACTATTCAAGAATGTGTCCATAGTATGATTAGTTGTAGGCTTACCACAATACTTTTGCACTGAGGCAATTACCACTACTATGCATGCCATTAATAAATCTTCATGCACTGCTCTTGATGGTATAATTATAAAGGAGGTATGGTCTAGTAAACTTCCCTCATATTATGTACACTTGTGAGTCTTTGGATGTGAGGCTTTCTACCATATTCCCAAAGACAAGCACAATAAGTTGGATCCAAAGTCTATCAAATGCATCTTTCTTGGATGTGGGGATATAAGTGAGATGGGCTATTGCATTTGGGATCCACAAGCTTATAAGGTTATTCTTAGCCATGATGTTATCTTCAATGAGGATAATATACATATGAGACTAGAGCATGGGATTGAGATATGCAGGGAGATCTTTTAGGAGGAGCCTATTGTTACCATACAGCCAACCTAAGTGAGATAGTTTGCTATAGTTGTTGATGATGTAGTGGCCCAATATTTGCATATACATAGAATCATGATGTTGGATTGTGAGAACATGCCATACAAGCCCAGCATTTAGTTTTGAGGCTATCTGCTAGAGGTTTACATTCTCTTGATTGCTACAAGCCCTCTATGGATTATGTCATGGTGACAAACTTTGTTGAACTGCTTACCTATGAGGATAGGAATTAATTTCCTTGCTTGATGGAAGGCATTCCTGGCCATGCAAGTGGGTGTACAAGTTGAAGAGTACCCTTGGTCACCCTAAGCCAACTTATAAGGCTAGATTGCTTGCAAAGGGTTTTAACCAAGAGCATAGTGTTGACTTTGATGAAGTCTTCTCTCTTGTGGTGAAAATGACTACCCCATGCTTGGTGCTTAGTTTGATTTGGATCTCTATCAGATGGATGTTAAGATGACTTTCTTACATGGGGACCTACATGATGAGATTTATATGTAGCAACCTAAGGGCTTTGCAGAGAAAGGCAAGGAATACCTAGTATTCAAATTGAAGAAGAGTCTTTATGGGCTTAAGTAGGTACCTAGGGAGTGGTATCATAAGTTTGATGCTTTCATGCATTCGCATGGGTATTCCCACCATGATATGGATTTGTGTTTATAGGAGAGGGGGGTTGTGAAGTGGTAGGAGGGATAGAGACCCCTCCCCTAGCTGGCAAAGGGGGGAGGGCAAGGTTGGTATGAGGTGGAGGGAGGGCTAACATGGTAGCTTGATTGCTTACCGCCACCCCCTAATAATAACTACCCCCCATAATTAACTAAATTACTAAGTCCTTTCACTTTTTGTAATTTTTTTAAATTATTTATATCATTAGTTACTAGCTTAACTAACCATTGCTAGCCTAACTAGCTTAATGAACTTGACCAGCTTAAAATTCTTCTTGATTTTAAGTGTATGTGGTGTGTGTGTGCACACATGTCTATTGATATATATAAGTGCTATACCTATAGATATGTGCCTTTGCATATATATGCATTATTTATTTCCGTGTATATGCAATTTGAGAGGTGTTGTAGTTTGCTTGCATCAAGAACAATAACTCCCTTGTTCTATGGGTTGTGATTCATGTAAGGTCTCACTTGTGATTTTTTCTAGACATTGGGGCTTCTCTTATGGAGGTGTGTGGGACAAGCTTGGAAGGTTCAAGTTTTCTTTGGCTAGTCCTACTAGCAACTCATCTTGAGTTTCTTTTACCCATCCTTTAACCTTGTCAATCTAGCTAACTACTAAACTAGATCAGGACATTCCTTATCCTTGTGATGATGGTTTCTTTAGCAATTTCTGGTGTGGTTCGCACTAGAAAAATGACCTATTTTGGATGGTGATGTGAGCTCTTCAATTGAGTTTGGATTTATTTCTTCTTTTGTTGGTTCTCTTTTTGCCAATAACTAATCCCCTTGTTCATCATAGGTCTTACAATGCTGACCCTCTAATTTTTCTTTGTGCATGAGTGATGGCCTACACTGGAATTGGAATACTATATTTGTCATTAATCATTCCCACTGTGAATAGGCTCAAAGGAACATATGGCACAGTCATCTTGTGGTGTGGACAATTTGGGTACATGTGAGTGATTTTGCATTTAGGGCAATGTCAGTCAACATCGCTGACCTTAGATTGCTATTTTTGTTTGGGGACACCTTGAGGAAACATGACTTGGCTACCCACATCTCCAACAGGCTATAGGATCTCAATTTATAGGCATGCCTCACTTGTGGCCTTATCCTAATATCATAATAGGTACATGACAGTAATCCATAAGGATAAAATGTCCTTCATCATTGTAATAGGCAAAATGATTCATGCATCTCCCTACTTCCTTTAGTTCTTTTTGCTAAAATGGACTAGGGTATCACTAGGTGGGTGTATGACAATCGACACTAGAGGTATAGGAATTCTTGAGGGATTAGTCTCAATACATTGCATAGTTATTGCTAGTGGGGTTGGCAATGCAGCTATGGAGCAAGCGGGGACTATTTAGCATAATTGATTTTTCAATTAAACTATTTGTAGGCAAAGTTAGGAGAAGGAACCTACATGAGCTCTATAATATGTTATTCATGGCCAAACCATCCATAGTTTGTGCAAGATCAAGATGGCTTCCTAACATTTTTGATCAAGTCTTTGAGCTTTGTGCAGCCTTGTCTTGTGGATCCTACAAGGGTACCTTGATAGAATCCACGTGACCTTTTATCTCTATTGCATTCGTGATGGAGGTTGTCTACATAGATAGCCTCATTTAGAATATAGTTGATGGAGCAAACAAGTTCAAAGTTTCTAGCTAGGGTTTCATATATTCTTTCATCCCAAATGCCCTTGATGAAAGCTTTCGTGACTACCTTGGTGGTGGTCTCTTTGTAGTAGGGATCCACTTATAGAAGCTCTAGACTTTAGAAACCTAATCTCTCCTGCTCTTATTCTCTGACTGCTAATGGCTTAATGTTACTAGCACTTCACTTCTACCATGATCACTTCCACCAAGGAATTCACTTCCACTCAATTTACTTTCACCACAATATCACTTCCACCAACTTCACTTTCACTAGATTCAATTCCACCACAAGTTCACTTCCTCTAAGGAATTCACTTTTACCACAATCACTTCCACCAAGGAAGTCACTTCCACCATGATCACTTTCACAATGTACTTCACTTCCACCAAATAGTTTACTTTCACCATAATATCACTTCCACTAACTTCACTTCCACCAAATTCACTTCCACTAAATTTACTCCCACCACAAGATCACTTCCACCAACTTCACTTCCACTAGATTCACTTCCACCACAAGTTCACTTCTTCTAAGGAATTTACTCCCACCATAATCACTTCCACCAAGGAATTCACTTTCATTACAAGATCACTTATACTAAGATCACTTCCACTATGCAATTCACCTTCACTTCCACTAGATTCACTTCCACCACAAGTTCACTTCCTTTAAGGAATTCAATTCCACCACAAGTTCACTTCCTCTAAGGAATGCACTTCCACCAAAGAATTCACTTTCACCATGAGTTCACTTCCACCACACAATTTACTTCTGCCACAAGATCACTTCCACTAACTTCACTTCCACCAAACTCACTTTCAATAAATTTACTCCCACTATGAGATCACTTTTACCAACTTCACTTCCACTAGATTCACTTTCACCACAAGGTCACTTTCTCTAAGGAAATCACTCCTACCACATTCATTTTCACAAGGAATTCACTTCCACCATATGTACTTTCCCTAATTTCACTTCCATTACATTCACTTCCAACACAACATCAATTCCACTCTAGAATTCATTCACTTCCAACTCAAGATTAATTCCACTCTAGAATTCAATTCCAGCAAGGCACCCACCATTTCCCTTCCAATAAGGTCACTTCCACCAAGTTCATTTCCACCTGGGCACTCACTTCTACCTATCCACTTCTACTTACCTAATACTACTTGTCCACTTCTATTTACCTACTTATTTCCCACCCACTTCAACTCACCTACTTTTACCCATCCACTTCTACTCAACCACTTCTACTTCTACTCACCCACTTCTACACCCTACTCATTTGTACACTACCTTGGGATTTCTACCTTTGCGTAGCCCTTTTACACTCACCTTGGACTTCTAGATTAGCCTTGTGCTTCTACGCAAGCCTTTGCACTCAATTTCACACTTGGCACTTCCACATATAATAAATCCACACACACACACACACACTACCTCCACACACACCCAATTCCATGCACTCACTTGTCCATGCTCACATCTCATTGCATCCAGGTAGCTTGTTCTTGCATTGTGCATGACTAGTCTTAACACATTGACATCTTGTGGTATTGCTTGCACAAGTGCACCTTACTTTTGCAAAGAAGAAAATTCTCATTTTGCACAACTCATTGTTTTGAATTTTGGAATCAAAGTCTTGCAAAGTACCTTGAGAACTTTTATGTTTTGAAATCAAGCATTTGAACTAACTACCATAATGCTATAAGAACTCAACAAGGAGCTTGTTAAACTAAGGAAACACTTTGTCACATTGCAACAACCTAGCACACATTGCACACCTTAGCCACACATACATTAGGCTAACTTTGTATCTAGCCATATGACCCATTACAAGTCGAAGAGGGGAAAATAATCCAAGCTACCACCATGAGCTGAATTCCAATCATTGTGTAGGACAACAAGTAAGAATCTATTGACCAAGCTACCAAGAGTCCTTAGACAACTTTGAATCATTTTGAGTCCCATCCAAAGAAAGCACCAAGACCAAAGCGACTAAGAGAAGAAGCAAACCACTAGGTCCACAATTTCAATACTTGCACTTAGTGCATGATCACAATTAAGATTGACCAAAGAAAGACAAATTTAAAGGATAAACACCCCAAGAAACAAGGTGATAGATCAATAATAATTTACAAGCCTACAGAGCTGAAAAGAACACATACGTAAGGAACCACACAAGAATTTTGCAAGAAAAGTTAAAGAATTATTATTTGGTTAATAGGATCCCATCACTCTGTTGACATGCCTCAATGCAGACTAGGCCTTAGGTCTACAAGTCCTAAAATCTTAGAAGTCAACAACAAAAAGAAACCTTCCCCTCCATTTATTCATTGATAATATGACTGAGCTATCAACTCAAGAGCCTAGGCCATAGCCAGCAGACTAGATTAGCATAGATATATTCACAATGGCTGACCTAAGATGCATCAAGTGTAGCATCACTCACATGTATCATGATTGTCTAACATGCAAGGTGTTTGATAGCACCAGAACTAGGTCTATTAAGACTACCATCTGAAAGGTCAAATCCACCAACATTGACCCAAAAGATGAAGATATGATATCTCCTATGTAGCTTAGAATTAACTGTCAAACAAGAGCTCTTCATTGATGCTCTCATTAAGAAGGTTCAAATTCAACATTTTGATTGTAGCCTTCACAACATGTTGCTAAACTCGTCCCAGCCAATGTAGCCATTAGACCAGATGGAGCATCACCATATTCCCTCCTAGGACGATGCAAGATTCTTTTGATTGTAGAGACAAGAGCCTACCAATCATTTTCTATGTGCTTTCAAACTGAGAAGATATGGGCAAGGAAGTCTTTCTTGGAAGACCTTTCACACATGTAACCAAATGTGATGTGGACTATGAAGCACATTGAATACTCTTGAGTTTACCAAAAGTTAAGATTGTCATTGCTTTCAACAATGGGAACCTTGTCTCTTCTCTAAGGAAAGGCAAGCAACTTGTCTTAGAGTCATCCCAAAAACGTAGTGAGGATAGCTAGAGGGTTTTGAAGAAACTGCTCCTGGCACATGAGGACAAGTGGGAACCTATCAATAAGAATCCTCCTAGAATCTAAGGAAAGACTAAAGATACTAAAACCAATACAACAGCTTCTCAAATTGTCAAAAAGAGCACTTCATCTAGAAGGAAGAGGAGATTTAGGGCATATCCTTGCATGCATTGATCGAGAGTTAGCACAACGCCATGATGGGTTTCCAAATCATTGCTACATGCTCAAGGATTTTATGTAGATTTGGTTGTTGAAACCACCCGCAAAGCCATCTCCACTGAACATAGCCCAAGTCCCATTGAAATCCAAGTGAAAGAGAAAGAGACCCAAACATAGGTTTTAGGTCAATGATCAAGATGCTTGAAGAGCTAAAAATAGACAAGTTAATGAGACTATGAAAAAGCTAGCTCTTGTGATACTAGCATCTTGAATTTTGGAAGAGCAACCACTTGCAATAATTGCTAATTCACATGAGGAATTTGTAGTGTTTGAGAACTCATCGAGTCATGAGCAAGAAAAAAAACAGTCCCTCCTAGTGATCTTGCTCATGCTCAAATAGCCAATCCAAAGAAGGAGAAGATAGAGCCCTAAAGCGTTGACAAGCAACAACCTTTAGTTGTTATTGGTCCTTCGAAATAACCAGAGTCTCCCAGAAACAAAGAACCTTTGTTACCCAAGCTCAAATTGAAAATCCAGCAGTAGCAGTCTGTGTAGTTGCTCAATCCTAAAAAATGGATCCACAAGGGACAGCCAAGGAAATGTCAAAGTATCGATAACCTCCCTCTGAGAGTTTTGTCAAGAACATTGCTAGAAATTCCCAAATTGAGTCTATTTCCACTTAGTCCTAAAATCTAAGTGTACAGTCTTCTTTGACTGTCACAATTAACCAATCTAATACATCAAAAGTTACTACTTCCAATTCTAAGGTGGAACCCACATAGTCATAGCCTTTGGCTATAACCAAACCTGTCACTTTAGCTAAGGAACACGCCTCTAGTGCTTTAGCCTCACAATAGAATACTAACTCTAGCCCAAACAGCACAATGACTCCAATGCTTCATAAATCTTGTTCTTCTCGACAGAAGCTTCATTGCATTTAAAGCCAATGGAGAGATTTCTCATGGAGAGTTTAGAAAATATGGGGCAAAAAACCAAGTTTACGAGTTCTTAGGAACTAGATAAAAGACTCTTAACTTTGCTCACTCGTGCACATATTCATGCCAACATTGGAATTCAGACTGTTGAGGATGAGAAGCTCTTAGAAATTCCTTTGGCATGGTCAAAGCAATCACAAATTTGTTGGTGTTACCTAGAAACCATGGGAGAAGACATGAAGAAAATGACTTAGGCAAAGAAAGAAAAGCATCGCTTGATTCATGTGTTCCACCTAGGTAGTGTTAAGCAAGCAAGGAGAAAGCTGTAGCATTAGCCAAGAAAGTAGAAGGTCAAAGTGAGTTTGAAAGGGAATGGTATTCAAGTTGAGGTTTAGCTACAAGGTATGGCAGTTGTCTCATGACTATTGTTGAGCACTTCCCTCCGTGATCCAACATATGTAGCCCCTATATCTCTAAAAGTACTCACATCTGGTCCACAATGTCAACATTTCTAAACTTGATGAAATAGATCGCTTGTGTGACAAACTCATTTCAGAGGAAGAGCTACACATCAAAAGTCGATTGAGACAAAGCAACATGATGATTGATGTCATTAGATGTATTTTCTACCTTACACATATCCCACAACTTCTAGATGGCCATGCTTCATTGCAGGATGATCTTGATTTCTATGAATGGTTCATCCCAAGGCTTAGTGACATAGAACCTCATATTTTCTCTACTTCTACCACCATCCAGAATGCATCTTCATCACCTTATGTAAAGTAGAGTGATGTGCATAAAACTTCAACTCATATGGACACAATAGCCAAAAACAATGTGCTTGAGACTTTAGATCCTAAGGCTGAAGCTAGTGAGGTCTCTACTAATACAACCCACCAATTAGACCCAAGTGAGTTGGTTGAATCCCTAAACCCTTCAAAAGAGATTGCTCAGACTCGCCTCCAAATCATCCCTCCTTTTGGCCTCCAATCTTTTCTTGTTTGTCGACCACTCAATGTCCTGTTGCTTATCTGGCAAAGAAATTCAATTTCTCTGAAAAAAAATGGCTACTCCAATTTGATACCATATTCACTATTTATACAGAGCTATTTACAATGAGTGATGTAGGCCTTGTTGATGATGAGACCATTCAAGTTAGTTCCAAATGGCATCATCCCACTTGGGAAGCGAGTGAACACTCTACTAGAAAAGCCTCTTGTTTCAAGTTGAATATGCTAAAATCTTCCTCCGAAGCAATTGTAGTCATGCCAATTCATTCCTTCTTATACTTCTATAACCAACATCCAAGACCAATTAATACTTGATGAGTTTGAGTATAATTGTAGTCGTGCCAATTCATTCCTTCTTATACTTCTATAACCAACATCTAAGACTGGTTAATACTTGATGAGCTTGAGTAGAATTGTGATTCCTCAGTTCCATTCTTGCAGAAGTGGTATTCTCATCAACTTGAGATTACTTGTGATAGTAGTCGTCTTATGACAGTAGCCGAGGATACCACTTCCTTGTACTCTATCCTCCTCTCTCAGAATCTAGCATTGCCACAAAAGTTAAAATATCACCCATTGCTCGATACACTTCTAATTAAGAGGAGTTACACATTACTAGTCGCATTGTAGGACCATCCTTACTTCACTTTTGCTGAGTCAAAGTGCAATCCAAATTTCTATGATTGGTGGATCCCAAAAACTAGAAAATACTAATCCTCGCATTTAACTAACTTTAGTTATATACAAATTTTATGCTGATGGATCTTAAAAACTACAAAATACTAATCCTTGTATATAACTAACATTATTTCTTTTGTTACATTGAGAAGATCCAACACCCTTTGAATTTTGGAACAACACTACATCATATGTGAGGGTCTAATCAAAGGTACAATATCACAACTTTTGCTCAAGGTACGATGGTGAAATCTAGTAAAGTTGTTTGTAATTCTTTTTATCTTTTGACTTTGCATCTACCGCATGGTATTCTCAAAGCTTTGCCACATGAATGCAAGGAAATGATAGGTAACAAAGCAATGCATTGCACATTTAGACTTGACAACAATATCATGGAAAATAAAAAAGCACTATAGATTCAAGCTATAGCACATGAAGACAATATCATTGGCAATGAAAGCATTCTTTGAAGATTCAAAGCTCTAGTAAACTCATGCCAACAACCCCTTTTGAGCCACTCTAACCAAAGACAAAGACATCCAAGCGCCATCAACCATGATATCCAATTTCTTCATCAATATCATACCTTGATTGCAACATCTAATGGTCATGTATTTCTTAAGAAGTAGTTTCATCAACAAGCACACAAGTCTTCACTAACAAGGATAGGTTCTTCTTTAGTAATAGCTCCCATCAATAACCCAACAATGTGCTTCCAATGTCCAAGCTCAATCTCTCATCTTCATTATACACACCTCAGTGCCCTAGCTCTTTTGTGAGCTAGGTTTACTATCGTCAATCAACATTTCAAACTCTTCTCCTTCCATTTCAACTCCAAAAGGTTGCTTGCCAAGTTGTAAAAGACTATTACTATGCCAAAAAAGTAGAAAAGAAAAAAAAGTGAGGAAAAAAAAAACAAAATTTGAAAGAAAATAAGGAAAAACAAATGAAAGAGAGAGAGAGAGAGAGAGAGAGAGAGTAAGTTCCATGATTAGTTAGGTGCACTCACGTTTCATTACACTTAAGGGTCCTCAAGTTGGATGTGTACAGTGACCTTGGTCGCCCAGCTCTGTTTATGATCCCCTCGCTCTTTTCCCAATTTTTCCCACACTTACCCAGGGCACATCAAGGTAGGACATACCTTGAGTACCTATAAAGTAGAACCTCATGTGCATTCACCTCCTAGGGGAGAGTGCTAGTCTTTTATTTGTGCACAAGACATTGATGTTATCAATTTGGCACATGAATTGAACTCCAAGTAGTCATGGTCTTGTCCCACACTTGAGGATCCAAAATTTTGGATAGGTTATGGTGCAAATATACAATGAGTGCACATGCTTAAATAGGCTAATACTTAGTTGAAAGACTACTCTATGGGTTCTTCTGTTGATGATGAAGATTGGTAAAGAAAGAACTCTTGAGAGTGATGATGATTAGAATAATTGTTGCTAGTGAGAGAAAAAGATTTATTAAAGAAGAGTACTCTACTTTGATAAGACCTTGAAGCACATGGTTCTCCTTAGGATCAACCACATGTGGTAGTTGATGGAATTGGAATCTTTAAGGTAAAGAAACTTTTCCTCCTTTCTTTAGAGTTGTGGTGAACTAGAAAGAGAAAAGTACAAGTAACTCAGGGAGATAGGTCTAACCAAGGCAAGCTAAGACTCCCTAGGTATTTTTGGACCTTAATGTTCCCTAAGCAAATATGGGGAAAAATGGGAGAAGACTAGTGGGTTAAAGATGGAGATGGTTGACCAATGTCACCAGATACATCTAAACTTGAGAGCCCCTAGGTGCGATGCAATGTCATGAGTGCATATTTCTTTTTCTCGGTCTCTTTTTTTCTATTTGGTTTTCTCCATTTTTCTCCTTTTCTTTTCCTCTCTTTTTTCTCTCTCTTTCTTCCCTTTTGTTGTGAATAATCACATTTGCATATGACTAGGCATGCAATCTTACAAATATAAATTGATTTATGAAATATTTGAAGGCTAACTGCAAATAGTAGATTTAGCTCAAAGAGTGAAGTTGAGTAAAGTGCACATGTGGAAGATTAAATATTGAGCTTGGACATTAAAAGCACAATCTATCCTTATTGTTGAAGTTATTGTTAAAGAAAAAATCGAATTGTTGATGAAGACTTGGGTGCTTTATTGATGAAGCAATTTGCAACCCCTCCTACAAAAGTGGATGACCATTGAATATTATCATCAAGATATGTCATGCTTGAAGAGATTGGGATGTCATGGTCAATGTCTCTTTGATGTCCTTGTCTCTTGTTGGAGTCTTTCAGATGATCTTGGTAGCTTGTGATTCATATGATCTTCTGTCTTGATGCTTGTAGGGCTTGATATTTTTAGAAAAGTTTTTGGTGCTAGTGCCATCTTCTTCAAGTCTTGAATGTTGATTGTTGGGTTTTGTCTCACCAATGTGATCTATCATGTTCTTGCATTCACTTGGTGAAACTTTGAGAGTGCCGATACAATCTATCATGTTCCTACATTTACTTTGTGAAACTTTGAGAGTACCATGGAGTGAAAAAGATAACATAACGATGTCAACTTTATCATGTTTTACCATTGTACCTAGAATAAAAGTATAGAGCCTGTACCTCTGATCTTGCCCTCACATAAGATGTAGTATTATTTCAAAAGTTGGAGAGGCTTTGGCTCTTGCCAATGCAACACATTGAACTGAATAATAAAATATATAGAAGGCTAACTATGGCTAGTTACATACAAGAAGTAATGTTTTTTCAACTTTAAAAATCCACAATTGTAGAAAATTGAATTGTATTCCAATTCGGCAAAATAATCCAAGTTAATTAATTTGTTGCTCAGTCCACAAAGCTAAGTAGTTAGATTGCAAAGCAAGGAAGCTTCTACAAAGAAAATTGCAATATGTAGTTCCTCTTCAATCAAAATCTTATCAATTAGTGGGTGATATTGCAACTATGATGGAATGCCCAAATTCTAAGCCATGATGACTAACTGTAATGAAGTGGTCCTATAGTAAGTTGGGCCTAATTGAAGTGTACTAACTGTACATTGTTGCTCAACAATTGTCATGAGGCAACTACCCTTGTCAGCAAGCTCAAGTTGATGAGAAAACCACTTCTATAAAAATGGTCTCAAGAAATGGCAATCTATTGAAGTTGATTGAGTATAAGTAGTATTCGATTTCAGTCAAAAAAGCATAAGAAGGGATAAGTTGGCATGATGTAATTGCTTCTAAGGGAGAGTCTTAGCGTACTTGGTTTGAACTAAGAGGCTTTTGCAGTCGAGATGTTCACTCTCTTTCCCAATGGGATGTCAACGCTGAAAGCGACTTGAATCATATCATTATGGATAAGGCCCAAATCAATCATTGCAAACAGCTTGGCATAAGTAGTGAATATAGATTCAAAATGGATTAGCCATTCTACTTTAGAGAAATAATTTTATTTTGACCAAATCAATAGCCATGTTGCTCAAAGATCAAATCAGTAGCCATGTTTCTCAAAGATCAATAGACTAGAAAACATTTTATATGAGCAAGTAGACTAGGTTTTGTAGCACTAATTTGTAGGTGAGTTTAAGCAACCTCCTTTGAAGTGTTTTGGGATTCAACTAGCTCAACCTGGTCTAACTAGTGGGTGGATCTAATAGAGACATTGGTAGCTTTGAGCTTAGGGTCTAGAGTCTCAAGTGCACTACTTTCTACTACTATATCATTGTTAGTTGAAGATTTATATACGTCATTTGTTCCACAATATTCAATCAAGAGTTCTCCATGGTCATGAAAATAGAGAAAAGATTTAAAATTGTGCCACTTAGCCTTGGAATAAATAAATTAAAGATATTGGGATTGTATTGAAGTGGAGCATAGTCATGATAACATTCCTTTGTGAGGAGTTTATCTAGTAGAGGGTGGCCTTAAACTGATTTAGGTAGCTTAAAATCTTGTAAGGCTACAAACACTTTGAGAGAAGTAGGAGCTACATATGTAAGATCATGCATTGAAATTTAAAGCGCCCTTCTTTGCTAAACATTGGCCATTAGTCAACATCAAATTCAAGTTGGTAAACATCGACTAGAATACCATTTCTATTCAAACATGCTTTGTCCTTTTCCCTTCCATGCCAATGCTTTAGGTTTTTTCTTGTTGGTTTCATAGTGGCTAGTATAGAATGAGGGAATCAAGCAAAGCTCCTTTTATTTAGCTTAGATATGGGCCTCATGACATCTGCTATTGCGTACCTTGAGTAGTTCCTTTAGAACTCTTTGGTTGTCCTCACTAGGGATTTGTTTTGACTTAGAGGCAAGTGTCTTGGCCTTCCCCTGAGGAGAGACAAGGTCGCCTTTATTGAAAGAAATGATTAACTTGATGCTTGGCAAGCTCAAGCATATCTTGTGTGCTATATAGTCGACTTCAAATTGAGTTGCATGCTTGAAAGGTCTTCCAAGGAGGACTTCCTTGCCTATGTTCTCTTGATTTGGAAGCACATAGAAAATGATGGGAATTCTTCTAGTCTCTACAATTATGAGAATTTTGCATATGCCTAGGATGGAGTACAATAATCCTCTGTAAGGTCTAATAGCTACATTAGTTGGGACAAGTTCAGATTGTTGGGTCTAGTCCATGCATCATAATTGAGGATGTTGTAATCCAAATATTCATCAATGAGAGCATTAATGAGGAGCTTTTGCTTGGTGGTAGTTAGCTTGACCTAAATATATGCAAGAGGTATCGGCTCTCCATCTTTCAGGGTCAGTTATTATGGCTTTGACCTTCCAAATGCTAGGCATTGTAGATCTAGTTAGGTTACCAATGAGGACACATTACATGTTGGAAAATCACAATACATGTGAGTAGTATTGCCACTCGATGCACCTTAGGTCAACCTTTGTGGATTTATCTATCTCCATCCAATTTGCCAATTGTGGTTATGGCATTTTTGCTACTAGCTCTATCATCTTATCAATGGATATTTGAATGGGGACATACATTCTTAGTTGATCTATAAGGTTTTAGGACTTCTAGACTTCTCAATCTATTCTACATGAATTATGTCAAGTGAGTATCGGGCTCTCAATAGCCATATGAAACTCGTGAATCTTCTTGCATTGGCATGAGTGGGTATGAGTGTTAGTAAGTGAGTGAATGAGTGGATGAGTGGTCTAGTGGATTAGACAAGTGTAGATGAGTGGATGAGAGCTAGTAGACAAGTGATGAGATGAGAGGTCGAGAGAGAGCTAGTGGATGAGTGGTTGAGATAAGAGGTTTGGATAAGAGCTAGTGGATGAGAGACAAAAGGTTGAGAAGAGAGCTTGTGGAAGGTTGAGATGAGATATAAGACCTTGATGCTAGAGCTTGTGGATGAGAGTTTGAGATAAGAGATGAGAGTGGATGAGAGATGAGAGATGAGAACTAGTGGTGGGCAAGAGCCTCGCAAGAACTTATGGATGAGAGATGAGAGATGAGAGACAAGGGATGAGAGCTTGTGGATGAGAGATGAGGAATGAGAGCTAGTGGATTAGAGATGAGAGATAAGACCTAGTGAACAAGAGCTTGTGGCGAGAGATGATAGTGGTGGGGTTGAGAGAGTGAGGGGAGCTTGTGGAAGGTTGAGATGAGCACTTGTGGATGAGAGGTTAAGATGAGAGATGAGAGCTAGTGGATAAGAGACGAGAGACGAGAGACGAGAGCTAGTGATGAATGAGATATGAGGGATGAGATCTTGTGGATGAGAGGCAAGAGACAAGAGCTAGTGAATGGGAGCTTGTGATGAGAGATGAGAGGTAGTGGACAAGAGGTTGAGATGAGCGCCAATGGACAATAGGTCGAGCCTGGATGAGAGAGTGAGTTGAGAGGTTAATACTGAGAGATTGAGATGAGTGGACAAGTGAGCTAAATGATTAAACTAGATGATTGGCCAAGATGAGTGGATAAGTGAGTTTCATGAGTGAACTCTATATGTAAGAGTAAAGTGATACATGCATGAATGTAGTAAGAGGGGTATCAAGAAAAATAAAAGCAAACAACAAGAGCCAAAAGCAAAGAGCCAACCTAGCATATGACATGATAACTAACCAAATAATAAAAATAATGGCCATGCTTACATGTTGAGTTTAGGCTCTTTTTTTTTCTAGTTCTGATCACTTCCCTTCCTTCAATAATGCACATACAACCAAACAACAACGACAAGCACGATGTATTTTCAAATCACAAAAATGTGGCACACATTACTCAAGTAAGATGAGTTCGAGTTTTGTGTTTTAAGTTTAACTTTTTTTGAGTTTTTCTCAATTTCCTTTCTTTAATGCACACATAATCAATCACCCATAATAAGGAAGATGCATCTATAATAATCAATCACATGATTATTCAAGCAAGAAAAGTTGAGTTTTGAATTTTGTATTTTATGTTTTGCACTTTGTGTTTTGTGTTTTTGTGTTGTTTTCACTTTAATGTACACATAACCAAACAAGCATGACAAGTATGATGTATCTTCAATCCAAAATAATGTCACATGGTTTGTTTAAGCAAGAAGAGTTTGAGTTTTGAGTTTTGCAATTTGTATTTTGTGTTTTGAGTCATTTTTATGTTTTTGCAAATTTTGTGTTGTTTTTTTGCGTTTTACTATGCTTTTTATTTTGAATTTTTTGTTTTATTTTATTTTAATAAATCTCAATCTAACAAACCAGTTCCTTCTTATTCAACCTTCCTAAACTAGCAATGTGTTTCAAAAATATACAAGTTGCAAGTGCAGATGATCGATACCCCATCAATCCCATCCACACTCAAGTAGACAAGCTTTCTATTTTGCCACATAGTAGGAGTACGAGGACCTCAATGATTGCATTGTCCTTTGTTTTGACAACGGAACCAAAATATTAGGTTAAATACATAATGATTGGGACATTGTACCGACTTCTATTCTTTCAAAAGCTATACTTTTCTTCATCCACAATCTCTTACCTTGTCTTCTCAACACTTTGTTCTAACTAACTATATATTCTTCTTTCCAATTCGAGAAAGTAAGAACACAAGACTAGCTTTGAGGTGTAATAAACTCATCTATCTTATCTTTTTGCATTGTAGTTTGAAATCTTGAAGGTTCAAAGACGGCTCCATAACCCAAGCAATACAATTTGATATTGTTACTCCTTTGTATCCACCACCAAGTATGCAATGATGAGAGAAGAAGAAGAAGAAGAAGAAGAGATTCACCTCACTAGATCCCTCATTCTTTCACAATCTTACAATCTCACACACAACTCTAAACCCAACCCTCTTACCATGGATGGGAAGAAGAATAAGAATTGCAATAAGATGTAGAACTTCACCTTCCCTTAGTCCCTTGCTCATTACACCTCTCACACACTCTCTCCCTTGATCTCAACAATGAAGACCAAATAAGTAGAATAGAAAAAGTGAATGGAAAGCTTTAATAGTTGAAATGATAGAGCTTTTGTAGTGTGGATACACGAAAATGGTAAATACAACTAAGACCTCCCCAGCCTTACATGGATCAAAATTAGGGTTAGGGTTATACCCTTTCTCTAGGGTGGCACCCCATTTATGATTTAAGGTTTATGCCCCACTTTTGCATTTTAGGGTTTGCACCCCACTTTGCATGTTAGGGTTTCCACAACTACAAATTAGGGTTTGCGTCCTCTTTTGAGTGTCCTACTACCCACTTTTTGTGGGCCCTAGGTTGGTCCTTGCTCGAAGCATACTTGTTCCTTAGTCCAATTAGATTTAGTCTATGCTATTTTGATTATAAATCCATGTGCACAATGATGCCCATGAAGAATAAAGGCCCAAAAATAATATATTGTAGCTCCAAAAATAATATCATTCCAAAGAATAATGCTTAGCACTTGTGCTTTATTTGACTTTCATCGACTTTGTCATTAATTGTAGCCTTCCACATTTCCTATTAACAAGTTCCAGACGGAGTCCCCTAGATACACCCCTTCATAGACTACTAAAATCGTGATATCAAGGATTTGTTAGATAGGTACATGACACCGTATCGCCTAATGAAGTAGCCTTAAAATGCATGCGAATTTTGATAGTGCCAAGAAGCGAGGCTGTCGAATACACAAGACACCTCCCCTACAGAGATAATGACAATGAAAGCTAACAAGGTTAGGCAATATTGTCATGCACTTGGTGGACTTGGCCACCAAACTTACAAAACCTCACATTCTACAAGTACCACAAAGACTGTAGCATCACCAAAACCATATGTGAATTATATTTCGAAAGTGCTTTATGAGATGCTTATGGCAATCTTGTATGAGTGCATAAAAAGCTATTACGATTCATTCATTTCCATTGAGACCATCAAATTTAAGGTTTCTTTTTCAACATGTTGTTACAATGAGCAAGCTTTAGATCAGAAAGCAAACTAATAGGTAATGCAAACACATCACAATCTTAATATTTTGAGTGCCAATTCATGGTCTCATAGTGAACAAGATAGAGCCCCAAATGTATAGCACCAAGCACACATAGAAATCTCTTGGCATCAGATCAAACCCACCAATTGATGAATATGATCATCCAAAAAATCCAATTAAGTAAACACAATCTAGTAACATGCACACAATCTCCAACAACTATTGAGGGCTACAACAACATGGCCTTGCCTCGTTTCGAACTATGATGTTGCACCTCAAAAAATTATACTTGCTCTAAGCCACTCATTTGTGCTTCCATTTGCCAATTCAAGAACTTCTGGGTTAAAGTTAAAGTGTTGTCCACACCACGCGTTAAAAAAATCACGGATACCTAAAAGTGTTGTACGATGAGACTAGGCAACATCCTCTTTCATTCAAGAACTCCTGGGTTAAAGTTAAGGTGCCATCCACACCACAAGTTAGAAAAATCGCAGATACGTAAAATTGTAGTGCAGTGAGGGTGAGATGATACAACATCCTCTTTCCTTGAAGGATAAAATTAAACCACACTTAACATGTCTTCCTAATTGCATTCTTTAGGCCTTGTGCTCCATGGACCATGAATGTGGAAAGTTTTTGCATTGGCCTGAAAATGTTTTGTGTGACAGAGTTAGTAGTTAAGATTCCAATCCTCTCTCCTCACCCCCCCCCCCCCCCCCCGCCCCCCCTCTCTCCCTCCGTGGGGAACAGCCCTACATAATAATGGCATCAGGCCCCGTAGCCTGTGTAAGTTTGTATAAGCTGTTTAAAAAAACTCTTTGAAGTTCGGTTGATGAAAGAGGGAACATTTATATAAAGGAGCCGGCTGACTGTCCTCTGAGGCTCTCTCTCTGACACAACAAGCCTTTACTCCTCTAAAAAGTATGCATTTTTTCCATCTTTGTCTCTGTCGTTCTGTGTCCTGTTTGTCAGAACCCATCTGGATTTTGAAGGCTTGTGTTCATGTGCGTCACAGAAACACACGAGAGAGAGAGAGAGAGACTCTGAGAGAGAGAGAGAGGAATATCTAGTACTACTACTGATCTGAGGAAATGGATGATGAATCGCGAGTCCCCAAAAATCTTTGACATTTGATCGGGAATTTGGGGGTTTTTTCCACTCAGTTCTCGGAGCTCTCCTATTGCGACATTGGTGGTGGTAGGTGTACTGTGATTTTGCTGCATTCAATCTTTTATGTCAAGGGCCACTGGCCAGGTAGCAGGGCAGGGCTCCTTAAAGAAGCTGCACAATGTTGGAATTTTGATGGCCGATTGGCCTTCTTTTCGACCCATTTCAATAGCTTTTTGCTTCGAACAGAGCACCCAGGTACTGCCCTGTTCTCATTGATTAATGGTTTCCGTGTGAGGCAGGAGAGTGCAAAGTTGCAAACTGGTTGGGTTTTTCAGGCACCAGAGCTCTTTGAAGTACAACAAGTACAGAAGAAAATTTCTTCCATTTCGGTGTCCATATTCACCCCACAAAGCCATTCCCCTGTTCCTCCCTGCCCAGAACAGGATTGTTAAGACTTTTCTGTCACTTGCAAGCATAAATTCAGGCTGCTGGAGGACTATTGGAGAAGGATTACAGTTCTTTCTACCACATTCTGCATCCCATTGGTCTCTTTTGAATTGAAAAAGTCGAGCAGTGAAGACCGGTTCCTCTTCTATAGAGCTAGGGTTCTGTAGAAGAAAGGGATTGCCGAGGTTTAGTTTGAATCCCGAGTTGTCACTCTTTATCTCTCCCACAGTGGTCGAGCTGTCTTAAAGATGAAGATAACGGAGGGGGTTACAGGAGGACAGGAGGAAGAAAAGGCAGATGGAGCAGGGGGACCCTCCTGGGCTGACATGCTACCTGATGCCCTTGCTAAGATCTTCAGCCGACTATCTCTAGAAGACATGCTGACCAAGGTGCCCATAGTGTGTCGGACATGGAAGTCTATCTCGCAAGACACGGTGTGCTGGCAAACTGTGGACCTTGACAGATGGAGCCGTGTTGGAAGAAAGCCAGAAACAATGGAGAAGATGATCAAGCTGTTAGTCAACAGGAGCCGGGGCTGCCTTAGGGAGATTTGTGCTCCCAACCTTGCTAATGATAATATGCTCCGAGCCATTGCTTCCAGGTTTGTTTTCCATCCTCCGGGGAATAGGGGAACAAGAATGCTTATGCCTTTGCTTGTCTGTGACTGTGGGTGGGTGGGTGTGCACGTGCATATATGTGGTATCGTGTTTTCACATCAAAGCAACTATGTGTGGATGCATGCGGGCACACTGGGAGGGGGGGGTGGCTTGTTTGTATGTTCAACCGCATGCCTGTGCATGTACGTCAATAGCAGGCCAAGTTTCGATGAATTTGCTTTGCAATCAGAACTCTAATCACTTCACTAACTACACAATGGTTCCATCCTGGATTAACCAGCAAATTCTGACTCATGTTCTGAATTTTTCTTCAGTAATCGATAATGCACATATTTTGGGTGTTTGAACTGTTTTTTGTTGCTCAGTGCACTCCATAGGTTTTACATGTGACATATGATTGCTTTGTATGCAGTGGATCCCTGCTTCAAGTACTTCGGATTCCTTACAGTTTGGTGACTGAGGACTGTGTCTGTCAGCTCACTTCTAGCTTTCCTCTAATCACTTACTTGGATATAAGTGGATGTGTGTCACTTTCAAAAGCATCTCTTGAATCATTTGGAAAGAATTGTCGACACATCACTCGACTGGATGTAAACATGTATCCACAAACGTCTAGTGTTGCATACAGTGATGATGATGTGGCTTTTACCATAGCTCAGTATATGCCACAGCTAAAACACCTTGGAATGGTCTATGGAATGCTGTCAAATGTAGGATTAAAAGCACTGTTAGATAGGTGCAGAAGTCTGGAGCATCTTGATTTGCGTGGATGTTGGCACTTGAATATGGACGAGACTTTTGTGAAGGAAGCATTGAAACGGATGAAGGTGTTTTATCCACCGGTAGTTGTTGAGGATGATATTTACAACATAGATGAATCAGATTTTGATGGGTCAGACTTTTATGATTATGATTCAGATGTGGATATGTGGGGCTACGATAGTGAATTTGAAGATATTGATGATCTGCTTATGGACATGCATGAGGAAGAGATTAATGGCACGTTATATTTCTGGCCTGATACATCACCTTCTCCATGATCCTGATATGAAACCTAGAGGCATTTATCATTGCTGCCATAACTCAATAGACAGGTACTTCAACTCCTTTGGACTGCTTCTCTGTCTCCAAACATAATGACAGGTGCAATCAGATCCATTCTTGCTGGATTACTTCTTATGGGGCTTAGAGTTAAAAGTGGGTTGAAAATTTGATACTTGCTTTATACTGAAGTCAAGGCAGATTCTACTGAAGACAACGCTCTATGTGAAGTACCAGATCTTGTCACTGCTAGCAGGTGGTTCTCTGGAAGTTACTCATTGTTTGATAGCGATGGGGGACTGGATTTGTGTGATAGCTCCAAGTGCACATGTGAGAGCTTTTTGGCAATGCTGTTCTTCAGTCGAGAAAAAGAATCTAGACTGCAAGAAGTAGATTGGATTGACAAAAAGCTTGTCATCTTCCTGGTTGCCAAAACAGTGCAAGCCAAGGTTACTGCATTTTCTTTCTTTTCAAGCTCAGAAGAGAAATTCATCACTTCCAGATGTATTGACTTCATGGTTGGTGTGAGGCTGTGCATTTGAATACAAATTGATTCTAAAACTGTGACTTTTCAAAAGTGTTTTTGACCCTTGGTATTATGTAGTAGCTGTAAAGAAATTATCGTTATAATCTTGCATTCTCCTAGGTATGTGGATGGTCAAATTGACCATAAGTTGTGGATCTTGTTTCACATTGAGTTTTAGTATCCATCTATTACTTTTCACATCTTGGTATCCATTGACTTCATTCACTGCTTTCACAGAGTTAATGGCCAAAAATTCCTATTTTTCCAAAACACACCGCTGTACAACTACATATGCATAGGAGTTATGTTTCCATCTTTATGATTCCATGGTCCGTGCAATGTGCTTGCCCTTGATCTGCATTGCGCCTTCCTTTTTCACTGATTTCAACTAAATGGTTGCAGCATTGAGCCTGTCTGGATCACAGTGCTGTGTTTGCCTCTGGAATATGATACGCCATGTTTCCTCCATGTGCTGCATTCGTGTTAGGCTGTGGCGATGTTGACATTTGCCCTACGTTGAGCCATTGATTGCTGCCCATATTATGACAATGAGCTATCCATGGAGTTTGTGTAGCCACAAGAGGGGCAAGGTGGATAGCTTGACTACTTTGATTTCATAGAGGGATCATGGCATTTGGACTTCTTTAGGGTGCTTGCTTATTGGAGACACATTCAATGGAGTGCGCACTAGTGGAGTATCCTTGGCATGTCTTGTTTGTTCTTATTCTTTGCTTGTTCACTTGTGCTTTGGGAGAGGATGTTATAAGTGGTCATATCACAGGTTCACGGGTGCCCACATCCTAATTTATGGGAAGCTTCTTTTTTGTTTCTCTAATTATTGCCCAACCTATTTTGTGTAGAACAACTCCCTTAGTTTTCTCTATAAAAGGAGGGAGTGTGGCTACAATCATGCTATTCATGACTTGCAGATTCTTGGTGTGGAGAGAGGGAGCCTATGGAGTGTGTGAGTTGGTGCTTAACCATTGTACACTTGATTTGCTTAGTGGATTTCCATTCTAGATTTCATCTTGTGCATTGTCTCTTTCATCAATATTGTGTCTTTCATTATTTCGATATTGGAGCATAGGGGACTCTCTCATTCTCTTTGGGTTGAGGCAATTTTCGAGTGATGTATATCCACATAATATCTCTTGCTGTTGCTCCAAGAATGACTCCCAATGCGGCTCATTTTGGGCATAAGCCATTGGTTGCTCAGTTTTAGGGTCTTAAATGCAAGAGAGGAGTGCAATCTTAGATGCCATGTTGGTTACCCAAGGATGTTGGCTACATGATCCAAAGTCTAGACATTCGTTGTTGGTAGGGATGGGGTATTACTCGAGGATGTTGTGAGTGTAGTACTCACTAGGTGGTCCTTTCTTAGGGGAGGTCCAACTTATTGCCTTCTTTGGATTCCTAGCCCATTGCCTTAGATGATGCATCCCTTCTAGTTGGAGTTGGTTCCATGTCCTTAATAGAGAAAGGTGATTAGGATTATATTAGTGATTCCTATCTCTACTTCAAATTGATAGATGATTTGATGACCCGTGTTATCCTTTATGCAGATGATTCGATCGAGTCATATGGAACTTTGATGTGGGATGACCCCAAAGAGCTCTTTTATGTGGATGATTTGATCATTATGGGGATTTATATGGAGCACATTGCTTTGGAGCACATTGCTTTGATGTGGCATGATTCAATCGTTATGGGGAGTCATATGGAGCACATTGCTTTGATGTGGGATGACCCTTAGAATTTTGATGATAGATTTTGGCTTACTTCATTCCTTTGTTGGGCTTGAGGTGTTTCAATCACCCCAATGCATTTTTATCTCAACAATAGAATATTTGACTAAGATGTTGATAGGCTTTGGGATGATTGCTTGCAGGGTTGTTTCTTGCGCCATGGACCTAGGATTCAAGTTGTTGGAGTATAAGGAGGGTGCAATGATGGATGTTTGGCTCATTCATATTGGACCCGATGTTTCTACATTAGTCACCATTTTGAATTCTTTCATGCGGAGACTTCTTTAGTCCCATCGATTGCTTTGTAAGTTCTGTAGTATTTGTGGGGCACACCAACACATGGGATTATGATGGAGAGGGGGTCACCAGACACCTAGAGATGCATTATATGTCTGCTTTAGTTTGGGTGTTGTTGCTATTACTTGATGCAGCAAGTGACATCCTACCATCGCTCTTTCTTCTATAGAGGTAGAGGACAAAGTTGCTTGCTTTGCATGCCAAGATTGAGGTGGTGGTTGGCCAATAGTGGCTTTCCGCAAAGAGAACCTACAATTTTTCATTGTGACAGAGGTGGTCCGGGGCCTTGGCCATAGCCAAGAATCCTCATTTTACACTCCTTGGCAATGTGGTGGACATCTTCACAAAGGCTTTTCCATTGCTTTCACTTTTTCTTCATTCGCACTCCTTGGGAGTTCAAGCACACCTAGGATCTAAGAGGGAGCGTTAGTAGTGATGCTCATCTTTTGGTTGTGAGCTCTAGAGTGAGTCAGTTAAGGACCTTAAGAGCTCTGTCTAGTCATGGTCATTTAGGGTGGTTCAATCCATGTTTGTTCATTGTGTCGTTTGGGGTTTGGGCTCTGAACACATTTGGTGCCATTTTAGATCATGTGCCTATTTATAGGACAGCTGTGACACATGTAGGGGTTTTTCATTGCATCAGCCTTTATCACCATTGTTGTTTCCTCATTGCCTTTATCTGTGCCCTTAAGTTTCTGTCTTCTGCTCATGAGTTCTACTTGTGTGCCCATTGCTTCAGTCTATTATACTTTTGACCATATTTATCCTTCTTGCTACCTCACAAGTGCTGAAGAAAGCGCTGCTCTAGGCTGCTGCTGATCGAAGAGAAGACCCTAGATATAATGGAAAAAGAATATTGGGAAAATTGAAGTTGACTTCCTGCCTCCAAAGGCTGACTTTGTCAAACAATCTCTCAATATGCAGGGAATGTCGTGCTCCAAACTACCTATGATGAATCAGAGCACCAGCATCCTTCCGAATTATTTCAACACTTAGCAGATAAATTAACTTCCCAGTCTAGCCACTGGGCTTCTCCTTGAGGCTTGGAATGTAGTTTACGATCAACCCACTGGCACAAGGCAATCTGCAGAACAACTTCTATGCATTCACTGATGCAAAGGCTGAGCTTAAGGGCCTGTTGAGACTTTGGGGAGCTGGTCATCAGCATCTTGATGGCATGTGGCAAAGCCATGTTTGAGGCAGGTTGGTCCAGTGCAGCCATAAGCTAGCTTGTTGTGTATGGTTGTGCTCTATGCATCTACCCATTTGTCCGAGTCAATGCAAGCAAAGGGCGCACTTTTACTTCTGCATACATCCATGTTCCTCCCACTTACTCCCCAATTGTCTCTCATCCCCACATTAATGAGATCATGGTTGTATTCTTGCTGCCTTAAATATATGTTCTGCTTTGCTGCTTGAAAGTATGTGCTACTGAGACAGGTTGAGTTGGTATGAGAATTTGTATTCTCAGCTAGGCCTGCCCCTTAATATTCAGGACCTGCTGTTGTAGGGGTGTTGGAAAGGACAGTGAACTTCTGCGCTTTGAAGACACTTTGCTGTGATAAAGAGTGTTCATGGCTTATTGTGGAGTATGTAAGCTTCATGGCTGTGGTTCATCGTGGTCCATGGAAAAAATAATTAAAAGATTTGTGTTTTCTGCTCTGACTTGTGGCCTCTCCAGCTGTTTCAGGCTGTCAGAAGAGACCCTGCCATGTGACTATGGATGTTGCTGTGGATGCTTGTGTTGGGTATTGTTGGGTAAGGACATGGCAGTGGCTTTTACAGCACATTTGAAAAGATAAGAAGGTTTTGGTGGCGGTGGTTGTGGGGGAGGGTGGAGGGAAACAGTTTGACTATAATCGACCCTTGTCTAGCCTGGTCAAGCTCTTGTATGATACTGCTTCTTGAATCGTGACTTGACTGGATCATTTCATTGACACAGAGGTCAAGCTGGGGAAGACGGCATGGACAACAGTCAGTGATGGCATAGGTGGGTGGAGATGGTGGGCTCACATCTGGACTGTCATGACATGGCAGGCTGACTAGTTCCCATTTGGCAGAATGACCTGTTACAGGCATAGTTGTTTTCGGACTCGTATGAAAAAAAATTCAGATGTTTGAAAAACAGTTATCTGAAATCAATACCTGATTTTTTTTGGGGCCTAAAATATTTGGGGAGTTTGTTTTCAAAAATGATGATTTTTGGTGGCTTTTCTCTGTTTTCTGGTCTGTGAGTGTGTGCAGCCTGCAAATGGCTTTTGTTGAGTGAAAATGACTGATTTCAGCCTGCATGAAGTCCACAAACAGTGGGAAACATAGCTGCCTGGCTAGAAACACTGCTGCCTCAACAAGAGTGCAATGTATTCAGCCTGTACTGTTACTATTCACAGCTGAAATCTGAAGTTCTCTCTCTCTGCCTTAAAAAGTCTGCAGTGCAATCAGCCAGCACTGTAAAAGCTGATCTCTCTCTCTCTCTCTCTCTCTCTCTCTCTCTGTCTCTCTCATTGATCTTTTTATTTGCATTATTTGTTAAAATATGTCAACAGATTAGGGTCATGTATGATTCAGGTCTAGGATTCAAATCATACTCGAAGCATACTTTCATACGTGTTTGCGTTTGATGTTTGATTCAGGTATGGAAAAACTATATTTACAGGTCAGGTCAGCCAGCTAGATAAGCCCAAAAGAGTTAGCTGCCTTCACTTGTTTAAGAGCCTCATTTGTGGTGCTTGCAGATTGACTGGACTTCCTGTTCATTTCCACTCATTTGCACTTCACCTTCACCTACTAATAGCCTTTCTTCTCCTGTCTGAACTCATCGTTGCTGCCTGTATAGGTTGTCACCAGAATGAGATGTGCAATAAGAGTTTCGATTATAATTAAACTCTAGTTTTGGTATCCATAGCTCTGCACACGGTGACCAGTGCATTTGTAGTGGAGGATTTGACATTGAGTATGAAGCGGACAAGGGTATGGGCTATGTTGTGCATGGGCATAGTAATGGATCAAGGTTAAATCAGAATTTTCATTAAATTGAAAGTTTGAACCTTAGAATTAAGTTACATTGCCCAATAAGTAGTAGTAGTAGTAGTCTCCATCCCCCTTTTTCTCCTTCCAAGAAGTCTAGTGGAAAAAGCTGCATTGTGACAGGTCCTCCAAATAAGGACCTAGTGTGATAATGACTCTATGCATGCATGTACCCTTGTTGGCATTGTGCCAATCCCATCTTGGGTTTGTCTCTAGCTATTTGGCGATGAATGGTGTTGAAACTATGACCTACGAGGTAGATCTGTTGCTCATGATGCCTTCTCATGTGGGGGGGACTCACAAAGAGAGTCATCAATTACCTATGTGGTTACATGAGCAATGGAGCATTCATCTCCAACATGCAACTCTCTCTGTTTGTTTGTCTCTTTTCTTTTCCCCCTCAGTAATCCATGCCATGTTGGATGGTTGAGCAACTAGTTTGGTCATAGAAATTGCAAATTTTTGCCATGGTGTATGCAATGACAAAATGGGTTTGGGGATATCAACCAATCTTATTTTCCAATCATGGGAATCCTTTTGGTGGTTCTAAATCTCCACTCTGAGTAGTTAAAGTGAAGTTTTTGATCTAAACCTTGTTGGAATAAGTTCATATAGAACCTTGGGTTAGATATTCTCCTCTCCTTTGAGATCCATTTACTTTTTGGACACTTACATAACAAACAAGGTGTGTTTCTCACAATTTTGTTGTGAGAAACTCAATAGATAAAGTTGAAGTTTTTGTTCTAAACCTTGTTGGAAAAGGTTTATACGGCACCTAAGGTTGAGATGTTATCCTCTTCTTTGATATCTCCACATTTTGGACACGAATGTCATGGTGGATAAAGTGTCTTTCTCACAATTTTGTCATGAGAAAACTCATTTCTTGTGAGGAGAATGTGGGTATGCATAGAAACAATGTATGATAGATTTACATGGAGTGCTCCATGAATTTGAGCTTTGTTTGGTTATGCTTTGTAGGGTTTAGTAGCTTGAAGTCTATAAGTGGATTCTGGGTAAATTGAAGTTGGTGGGAGTCTACTTATGGATATTTAGTCTTGTGGATTAGTTGTGCTTGAGAAATTGTTCAAAATCTAGGCTCATGTGCTTAATTTGAAGTTGTATATTATAATCTTCAAGGAAAATCTTGAAGGGTGCCAAGCATTGGGGCCAATAGGTGTAACAAGTGGTGTAGGAGTAGTTTTAAAGTTGTTGAATTTATTGTTTTGCCAAATTACATGTTTGCAATATTATGTCTGCTTTTAGTTATGAACTATGTCCGCTCTTTCTTGTTTTTGTTTCTACATTAGTTCTTGTAATAAGTGGGGGAATGAACTTGGTTTCTACAATTAGGATCAAAGCGTTGGTTTAGCCTTCTAGTTGGCAAGTTCTCTCCACTATTTGGGAAGCTTTTTCGTATAGGGCAGGTAGTTGGAGTATAAAGATTAATGTCGAGCTAGCCATTATAAAAACATTTAATGAGTGGGAGATTGTGCAACATGAATGATTGCCTCTTGATATGGATTTGGAAATTTCTTGGTCCCTATAGGCCTTAGCTTTGGAAACTTATCATTGGGTTGTTTTGTGAGATTGTGGATGCTCTAGTGGTGAACCTTTAACATTCATCTACGATATATATTGATGATTGTAGGTCTTAAGTGGAATAAGGTAACAACAAATAGGGCTACATCTTGAACAAGCACAATTAATGGGATGCTTTGATGGGTGGATTAATTATGTGGTTTTGGAGATTTGGCTTAGGGTCCCCTCATGGTTGGGCCTCATTGCTACCATATATATGAGTATGTTACTACTTTTGACTACTAGCTCTAGTAGAGAAAGGAGTGGGAATTTTTAAATAGAGGGGCAAGACATGTTTGATCATGTTCATCACCTACTTGTGTATCATTTCTTGTAGACAAATGTGGATATGTTGTCCATCAAATTTAGTTAGGGATGTGGAGGCACTTAAAAACTAGGCACCTTGACTTATACCATACAATAGGCAACTACTTTAAGGAGAGTTAGGATAATAATCAAAGCAAAACGACAAAGGGAGACAAGGTGAGGTAGAGTCTTGAAAGTTGTAATAGGATGTAGGAAACTATCTAGTATAACTTGGGAGGCTACATCAATGTTTAATATGTTACTACCATTAAGGGGTATGTCTCAATTTATGAAAGAATCATGAATAAAGGAGTGGTTGAAACTTGAAAGTATATTGGATGTGTGTTTTTTATTATTTACAAGCCATCTTTTCAATATATAAGAAAGAATGTTATTTTAAAATTTGTTGGATAAAATTAAATGTATACTACTAGATTAGATGGTCAAATTGGTTTTCTACATATAGGACATTAGGAAAAAAATGGACTCAAAAAGGGTCTCCTGAGAAATTGATTAGGAATCCTTAATCTTGGATTAGTTCCTCTTCCATAGTCATTATTGCATGCTTTCTTTTTCTCAAAGGATATCCAATTATATTACAAGTTGAAATACTCATTTTAAATACATTTTTGGTATTAAATTATCTCCAAATTAGTTAACTTTATTTAATATCTATACATGTGGTGTCTAGGACTATGCATAGATAGTTACATACTCACTTTACACTCTTGCAAAGGTGCAAGCAAACTCTTATGGGTTATAAGGAAAGAAAACATCGACTACGACCAATGCTATCACTATTCTTGAATGATGGAATGTGGAAAAGGCATATGCAAGTATTGAGGTTCATAATCTCCCATTGAAAGGAACATTTTTTATGATATTAGAGGCCAAGGTGAGGGCCAACAATTGGAGGTTTTTATGGATGTTCTTAATATTTTAGTGGTGGAAGAAGTTCAAATCACTTGTGATACAACTTGGGTTAGTTGATAGGGTTATGGGGCCATATATAACCTAATAGCAAATGCACTAGCTCATAAATAATGCCATAAAACATATGGCCTTGCCTCATCCATTTTGACTTAGATCTATGCAACAAACACAAAATGCATCAATTAGAGAGTAAGTATGACAATACTTTTTTATCAAGGAGCATATGGAAATAGAAAGAAGCAAATCCAAAAAAACTATTTTCTACGAGGATAATGAGTTCAAGAATATTTTTGTCAACCTAATTAAATTGCTTCAACAAGAATGGATCCTTGGAAATGTGAAGTATACAAGGTATAGAGAAGTTACATTATTGTGCTCATGGTGAATATTTTAAGAATATTTGCTATGGAGGCCACCAAAAAAGGAGCTACCTTGTTGACATGTTCAATTGATTCTATAGATGCGCCTTTGATCATTCAATCACATTGGAAAATACAAGGGCCAATGCTCTAGTTAAGTCTATTAGAAACGAAGCACATGCTCACAATAGTGAAAGATGGCAAACTAGCAGTACAAAAAATACATGTGTTACATGGCATAACAACAGATGACACCAAGGCTCCAATGGGATTCTACTTAAACTTCGTGAATCTCCACTTTTTCATTTGAAACAACCCCCACCCCACCCCCCCAAACACCCCCCCCCCCCTGCCTCTCTGCCCTTTAAATAGAAAGTATGTAGTTCATTTTCATACTTCACTCTTATTTATCTCTAGGACTCAGAACTTTCCCTCTACACAGGAATGGCTTGCATGAATCACAACCCCATTCGTTACTTGGGGTAAAATCCAAAGCTCCCATCATGATAAGAATGAAATTGACTAAACTTCTCGCATAACAGAGGCTTTTCTTCTACCTATAGCCAAGGTCACCCAACAACAACGAAGAAGACCATGCTCAATAAATACAAAGGGAAGAGGTTGTAGGAGGATGACAATGACACCTCCATGATGACGAGACCTATGTGCCATTCAATGAGGGTGGAGATAAGGGGCATAGAGATAAGGAGTAAGGAGACGACGAGTACACTTCCCAAAGTGAGGAAACACACTTAGATACAAAGCACTGAGATGAAACAAAGTGCCATGGTCATGGCAAAGTGCTTATAAGGATGCTCACCATTAAAGATTCCATTCTTTTGTGACAAATCCTTGCACTTCCCACACCATTGTAGCAACCCCCCCACCATCCACACAAGCAACACAACCTTGCGAATGGGGCCAAAGAGAGGACCTCTTGCAACATGAGTTCCATGGCAGTGGAGGATGAGAAGGGGGAACTACCACTTGAAGGCCCTGAGAGAGCTTAAGTATCAAAATAACACTAAGCTCTTGATATGTAAAGTATCATTTACCCTATCAATAAAATAAATCTTTTGGAACGACATGGATGACAAGAAGACACAAACTGCAGCCTTAGAGGGCCTACAAGAGGCAATATAGGCAGGCTTAGTTAGCCTATTCAAAGACACGTATCTTTGTGTGATCCATGCAAAGCATGCTGCAGACATGCATATACATATGCAACTAGCTAGGAGAATTCGAGGGGAATGGGATGAAAGTCCTTGGTTTGTAAATCTTAACAATCAAGGAGGATTTGTAATTCTTTTTGCATAGAAATACATATGTATATCAATGAAATTGAGTTTTGTATATCTCTGTCTATTTTCGCTCTTGTTTTGAAAAGTGTTTAGTGATTTATATATTTTCAGTTATATCAATCACATGTTTTTAATGCTTGCCATATAGCTGCTATGATGTGATATTGCATACACTTGTCTGTGTGTTGCCAAGGCCAGAGGAATGCTTTGAAGGCCAAAGGAGCACTATAACAAAAAAAGTACGCTATAGCATGTGAAAGGATTGCTACCCCTCTAGGCCTTGGCAGCACATAGACAATCATTTCTAATCTCTACAATGGGATTACTATGCTAAACTTTGGCATGTATGGTGAACTTATACCTAGGTGCATTTGCTAGCCTAAGTTTGAATACCGGTTGTTAGATATAACAAAATCCACAACAACGGTTTACTGGTTAACACTACACATTCACACTTGCATACATGTGTTGAATAGAACAAGAGTGAGATACCATTTTTGCAAATAGAAGTCATGTAGAAAGAGAAAAATATATTAACATGATAATATGTTTTACATTAGATGGCTTCTAAGCCAAGCACTAGTGTAGAGCTATGACAACGTTACAAATACAATTATACAAGGGCAATTAGTTGGCACTATGAAGATGTAGCTTCTTTATGGCTTTAGTCCTTTGTTTTCGGCTTCTATTCATCGTCACAATCACCCTTGCACCACGTTAGCCATGATCCTTGGTTTCAAAGCCTTAAAAGCACTCCCCAATGTTATCAAGCTAATGATTCTTGCACATAAGCACATGCCAAAAATGGATCTCACCAACTCCTTCTCAACAAGGATAATCTTGTTGGCATTTGTGGTGATACTGGAGACACATAGCACCTTTGAAACCACTTTGAGGATTGTGAGCTAGGCACAAGCAGTGGGGTAAAGTCAATGTGGACCATAGTAATGTATCAAGGGGGAATGCACTCTATGTATTCAGCGAGGGTCTCATCTCTTTCAAAAGCCCCTCGATTCCCTACTGGTAAACTCATCTATATCCAATATGTCTTGCAAAAATCACAAGAGAAACCATTAGTGAAATTTCACTAAACTAAATAAAAGTATATATGAGCAATTAAAATTTACCTCTTGGGATTCATCACTCTCAACTTTGGCCTCTTGGGTTACATCCATGCTGATTCATCTATCATGTGTGGCAAGGGGGGGAGGGGGGATTTTACCTGAGCTGCAAGGTTGGGGTGTCTCATCGCCTCCACCCATGTGGATGGCCTTGAATTCATTTTTCTCAAAAGCAACTTACTCAAAGGTGGAAATTGTAGCTACCAGGGCATCAATTGCACCCTCAATCTCTTTGAGCTTGGGCGACAAGGCAGGAGCCAACAATGTTGGCATGGTGTCCAAAGGAAACTCACATGCTATTGCTAGAATGGAGAGTGCCTCATCCTCCCATACACCAAACATATTCTCTATATCATAGAGGTAGACGAAGTCAATTAGGTTGACAAAGATCTTGGCCAAGCTGGACACTTTTTTGTCCACATCCTGACTCTCATCCACCTAGTCTTGAGTTATGAAGCAGACTTAGGGCACTATTTGAATGGAGGATCCATCCTCCTCACTAGCATAGTGGCCTCTGCGGATGAGCCCTTGAGGAGGGCAAGGCTGCAAATGGATATATAAGGACAATGATGTAGATCCCTTGCCTTGAAAATATGCATGAAAATATGAATTGGCACAAAACAAGAAAGGCTCACAAATCTTGAAGCTTTTGAGAACTTCATGGAGTTGTAAATAACGTTTATCTTTGTTAATAGCATCTATATTGACCATTGATTAGAGATCGACCACTCAAAAAAGTTGAATGGTAGGCAAGGAAGACGTTTAAGAGTACCATATGGATTCAAAGATGTAGATACTAGATATTTATACTTGTTTTTAAAAAAATTCAAAGCTAAGAAGGCTTTGCAGAGACTTTCTAGTCATAAATTTTTGGCTTATATCAACATATATATAAGTAGACAAAATTCATGATTGAAAAGCAATTAAACCAAGAAAGGGAGTACTACCATGGAGACTTACAATTAGATGGGAATACATTGTGCATATCATTACAAGCAAGCTCCAAATCCTTTGCAGTGTAAACATGTTGCACTATTGCAATTAGACTGTCATCTTGAACTTCCTTAAACTTGAGCAATCTACCTTTCGAATGATTCTTCAATATACCACATCTTACTCGATGAGAGTTTGGTGCTCTTGGTTGTTGCATGTACATCCATGAATCTTTCTTGAACATTTCTTCCATCCATCACCCATGCTTGTCCTTTGTATTATGAACATAAATAGCCTTGACAAAGTCTGAAGGACACAATTGATGACTTGTAGATGCCATTAGAATGATTCAAGAAGAAGAAACTTCTAGTTCTTGGGAGGAAGAAGGTAGGGAGTTGACTATAAGAAAAAGAGAAATAGTGGCCATGAAGCACCAACTGAGAATGGATTCAAAAGCTCTTCGATAGTCTCCAATCTTTATCTATGAAGAAGTGTAGCATGACGGATTCTATACCGTATGGCAACTATTTGCACATTAGAGACTAATAAATCAAAGAAGAAGCCCCCTTAATAAGAAAAACAAGTGAAAGCTTATCTAACAATAGTCACATGTAGCCACCAAATATTCCATGTCAAAGGAAAGAAGAATTAAAACGCAATAATAGCCTACTCAAATATCACTTGAAAAGATAAATGGGATGTTTAATAATCTCAAACTCTGGTGGAAAATGATCAAAAAGTACATAATGTTGCATTCAAAACCTTGATTTTCAAAGCATCTAGCAAGCATGAATTATCATGTATAACATATATGCATTCCAAATGACTCCAAGTTCCCAACTACTTTGCAAAATGAAAAGTATAAGCATTGTCAAATGGCAACATGCAAGACTAGAGGTCCTGCTTTAGAACCATTGATCCAAAGTTGGAGAACAAAACATTAGGTCCCAAATAAATTTTTGCATTAAATGGTACATGATTTTCATTTTCCAAGTGTGAAAATTTTTGCCATTGAATTTTTCCACTAAATTTTAGAAATTTTGGAAACAAAGAGGTCTTACTATGACTCACATGATAGTGTCTAATCTAGTTACAACATTGGGATTTTACAATGAAGGTTGAAAATTTTAAAAAAACTTGATCAAGAGCAACCCTTTTAGTCTTTTAATATATGATTTCCAATTATAAGAGTAGGAAATATTAAAATCGGGGTTTGGACAATGCAAATCCCACATAGAGACATCCCTTTTTTACAATCTAGTTCAAGATACCAGTGTAAAAGTAGTTTACAAATGTCCAACTCAGATAAAACAGTGTGAATAGATATTTAAAGCAAACCAGTTCAAATCCAAGTAAATGTGAAAAGGGCTTTTATGGATAAGATTTTCAAACCCTAGTGATAAGGTTTAGGCTAAAGTTTAAAAATGAACCTTATTAAGAAGAAAAAAAAAGAAAGGGTGGCCGTGAGGATGTCTTTGAGTAGCACAATGAACTTTGGAGTGCAATGGCTCTAGTCACCAATCAATCTCTTCTCCTCTCTTCTCTTTCTCTATGTCAAACAAAGAAGTTGACCCCCATCTTGTAATATAAGCAACCCCTGAGCTTCTCAAGACAATCAAGCCACCCTTAGCTTTTTGCTTGAACTTGGCCCTTTAAGCACATTGCTTATGCAGCCCCCTTAATCAGGGCCCTTGTGCAAGCAATGGCAACCAAAAACCCCAACTGATTGGACTTGAAGCCCACCTCTACTGGCTATGAACTTCCCCTTCTTTCACACTGACAACCTTCAAAAATGAATCAAACTATGACAAACTATCTATAGCTTGGATCTTCTTATATACACTTGGTCAAGATAAAACAACTACAATACATCGGTGTATGCAAGATGTAACATGTAATGGAGCAAGTATTGTAGAAATTACATGGCACAGCAGACAGAATTTGAGTAAGGAGTAGAGAACACACAACAAATATGAGAAGAATAGAATCTGCTTTGATTTCAAACAAACTAATACAAAGATGGCTTTGTTCACCATGCATTTCCATTGTGAAGCTTAGATGGCGATCCAGACAAATGATAGGTGAAGAGCTTAAGGGTAGCTAGGAGAACTCTAACTAGGTGAAAGATAGATTGATGCTAGCTTTGGAGGGGCCTTCCTTTTATAGCCGCAGAAGGTAGTCTAGTCAACTTGTCGGATGATTTTATGAACCTTTCCTACTTGACCAGGGAATATTCCCTTTATCTTCAAGATGCATCGTGCCTTGAGTTGCTATCAATATAACTACTCTATCTAACCTAAAGGCTTAATCTACAAAGGTCTTCTTTTTTCCATTTGATCACATAGACCTCATCTAACATACAAGTCAAGACCCACCATGCTCACACATGGCTTCTTCTCATAATGGGGGCCTTACAACTTAGAGCACCATGGATCATTGGTGGCACCTTATGAGGGGCATTGAGCATATCTAATAAGTACATGCCACATGCTCAAACAAAGTGTTTAAATTTATTGTGCACATGTAAAGACAACCCTTATGCTTTTAATGTGTGTATCTATATATATTGATTCATTATTACACACACTTAAGGTATCAAACCCTCCTATCTTGTACTATCTTAATAAAAAATATACCGTACATAAGGCCTTAGTATACCAAATAATAAAAAAATATAACATTTTAGTGTACAAAGATTGATTCGTTATGTTTCTTCTTAACTTTACGCACAGTGGATGGTGTCAAGTCTACCCTCATGCTATCAAACCATCATAAGTGATCCCAATCCAACTTTTGAGAACCATCCAAGTGGGATATTGGGCATACGACAATGATATCATCCATAGTATATGCTTTGCTACATTTTATAACCATCTTAAAATTTAGGCTCAAAAAGCTAAACCATCTCCTCCTCCATATCCAAGCTCAAATTTGCTATTGCTTGATGCAAAAAAGTCATATTCAATTCAACCCATGAAGAACGAATCAATTGAACAGATGTTGGCTCTTCACATGCATACCCTTCACTACCTGCAAATTCAATGCAAGATGAATTCTAACCACTATTTATTTGTAGGTCACACACAAGGACTAGAGGCCCATACAACTATTGTACTAATTGTCCAAGCTGTCTCAAGCACCCAAGTTGTATCATGACTACCTTTTATGAGGTCTTCATGTAGGTCATCAATGTATTCGTCAAAAATGTCACTACAAGTCCACCAACCTACAAGTCCACCAACCTACAAGTCCATCAATGTATTCGTCAAAAATGTCACTACAAGTCCACCAACCTACAAGTTGTCATCGCAAGTCTACCATGCTCTACTACAAGTCTACCACACCTATTGGTCATCACTGTTGCAAGCAAGTCTACCATGTATATCTCCATCATCATCATCATCATCATCTCTCTTTCTCCCTCTCTCTCTCTCTCTCTCTCTCTCTCTCTCTCTCTCTCTCTCTCTCTCTCTCTCTCTCTCTCTCTCTCTCTCTCTCTCTCTCTCTCCCCCCTTAAAAGAACTCAAGGAAAACCTATTTGTACCCTCAAAAAAGGGCATGTTGTCATTATCCTCCTCTACTACCAAGTCTTCACATCCTATTATCCCCTTTCCTCTACTCATGTGAAAATCTATTTTTATCTCTCAAAAGGATATTGCTACTCTCCTCTTATTCTTTCCCTCCCTCTTCTCTCTTCCTCTTCACACCATCCTTCTGAATACAATTTCTCCAATGATAAGGTCGCATTCATGTGAGGTGTTCAATAGCAAAATCTTTGGGAATTCACCTTCAACCATAGATCTCATATTTAGACTACCTATAAGATTTTTCTCTTAATATGTCTCTTTATTATTGATTTAAATTTCTCTCTTCTCTTACCACTTGCCCATTCAAGGGTTTATCTACTCAATTCACTTGGTGATTGGATAATAACTCTAATCCAACATTACTCACAATATACATGGCAAGCAATGTTATTATATTCTAGAAACATTTATATTGATGTAGATGATTCGGTCCAACTAGGAAGAAGACAATTGGATCAAGCACTTAAATCCATTGGGGAAAATATACAAAAAATGGCCATTTATCTTAAGAGTTAGTGACTCTCCTAATGACAAGAGATTTGAGGTGGACCAATGGAAGAGGGGATGGTGTGCACATTTTTTCACTCCCTTTTTCCCCTTGGGCCCACCATAGGTAGGCTTGTTCCCTTACTCTAAATTGAACACCCCCCCCCCCCCCCCCCCCCCCCCCCGCCCCTTTTAGCTCTAACAAAGGGGCACCCATGCAAAGTGGAGGGAAAATTTTGAAATTTTTCCCTCCTCTCCCCAAAGGCCCTCTTTTCCTTAAAAAACTCATTGCATGTTATGTATAGTAAAAAATAATCTTTTTTGTGTGTTTCTCTAAGAATTGTTGTTTCTCTAAGGACTATTTCTCTATCTATTCAATTGTTAGGGCTCATTAATGATTTTCACTTGTAGTCTTGTCATCAAAATAAGATTATTGCATTATTAGAGGACTTATATGATAATAATTATTAGACTCAGAAATGTTATTATGGCTTGTGTGCCTCTTTTGCAAGGAAAATGCAGTGAGGTTGCAAAATTTTATCCATCAAATGGTTGTGGATCCCCAAGCTATTATTCAAAAGTGTAGGAAATATCTTATGGATTTACTTGGGTTGCAATTACACATTTCCAATAGAATATGGATAGGCCACTCTATGTTTTATAATTTGGTTTATGCTCGATATAGCAAAGAGCTTATATGCTAACATATCAGAGGATAAGGTAATAAAAGTTTTGTTGCAATTACCCATAAACTCCAAATTTACTAGAGGTTGGTGTGTTAGAATCCTCCCATGAAGACCTTTCCAATGATATGTTACATTATATACTTTTGAGGTACAATGGATATATTTATGAACGGGCCCTCTTTCTTTAATAGAATGATGATGTGGCAATTCTTACAAGGCCCAAAAATGAGTCCAAATCTCCCTAATGTTTACAAATTGTGCAATGGTATCAGCGGGATAGAAAGATATAATGATTTCTAAGTCACACCTTGTGTTATTATGGATGCGTTATTATTGAAGAAAGGGATAATGTAATAGTATCATATAATATTGAAATAGTTACATGGTGTAAGAATTTTTTGGAATTGTACTTAATGTTTGGATGAATGTGATGTTGTTGAAGATAGAGATCATAAAACAATATCATGATGAGTAGTTGTGATTAAAAGCTAGATATTTAAAGTGGAACTATTGTTTGAGGGAAATACTTGTGCCTAGATATGGTTGTTTGTGAACATGGATGAAAGAGAACTATCATGTGATAAGATTATTATGGAATGTGGTTGAAAGAGAACTATCATATGATGAGATTATTATGGAATTGTGAAGCATGCTCTCTTTCTTGAGTCTTGTAGTGATGGCTTTCCATATTCTTAAACATTACCATCTTAGTATAGATCACCACCTAGATGAGGTGTCAAATGGGTAAGAAAGGTTTTCCCCTATGGTGATGCAAAAACTAATAGGGCTCTAGTCAATTATATAATGTTCATGGTTGCTCCTATGACAAGAAAGAAATCCTCGTTGGGCACAATATGTGATGATTGGCATCAGGGGGACTCCAATTAAAAGAGAGAGGTCGATGGTCTATTCGACTAGGGTCAAGTATCTAATGATGGATGCCAAGAGGAAGATTAAACTTGGGATAAAGTTGAAGCATTCCAATAGTCTCGGTTGAAGTCTGATTAAATTATTCTAATAAAAAGAAGATATTTTGGAAAATATTATTTTCACTATTTTCATATTGTGTCTAAAGGCATTCAATAAACTCTATGCAATAGCAAATTAATTAATGAAGCTAATTTTCATTATATCTCACAATATGGTAAGAATTTTATTAAATAATTAAAAATGTTGAATGTGTGTGCACGCAGGTGGATGATCATCACAACATTAATGTCCTGTGAGATAGGTGGATTTGATCTCCTATCTAAGAGAGCACTAGCCCAATCTACATTACTATAACCATGAAAGTGCATCGGTACACTTGTAGCATAGAACAAGGCATAATCAAGTGTGGATCTCACATAACATAATATGTACATTCTTGCTACATCCAAATGTGGCTTCTATGGAAGCTACATAAACTAATTCTCTAAACCAACTATGTAGTTTATATCTAGCCTAATCATCATCAAGTAGATAAAGCTATCCACAATCTTTCCATACATAGACATAGAAAGGAAGAATAGGGAGAAATAAAGTAGAAGGCAAAGGCAAAGAGAAATTTCTTGATGATGCTCCTAGAATTTTGACTTCTAGATATGTCTTAATGGACTGCTTGGATAGTGAGCTTGGAATGTCATTTATGTATACTCCTAGAGTTAGGTAGACTAAATATATACTATCTCATGAAAGAGCGGAATCAAGTTGTTAACCTCAATTCGAGATGGCGAAAAAATGAAGGAAAAAGTGAAAAAATGATGGAAAAAGAGCAAAGGCATAGAGGCGGCCCCTAAAGCTAAGCTGAGGAAAAAAGTGCAATTTTAAATGAAAGGCGCCTCAAAAAACTCTAAACACTCTTGTAAAAGAGCACCAAGCTCCCTCCTATGTAAAAGAATAGACCGGTATAGGCTTAGGGCATGAAGCAAGAAGAGGGAATTAGAAAAAGGGACCAACTTCGAGCTTGAGCACTTGGCACCTCATATCGAGCATCGAAGTAAGAGATTCATCCCCGAAACGGAGCTTGAGATAGGTAGGAAGTTTGGGTTTTTTTATCTTCAAAACAAGTAAGTATTTTGGGTTATTTTGTTGGTTTGATGATTGGAAAAGATGGAGAAATCATTTCAATTTTTTGCCTTCGATCTTTGTTGCATTTAGCGTAGGTTAGGATTAGAAATCAGATCGGAAAAGCGTAGGGTTTGTTGCTGTAAAACAGTGCAAAACAGGGCACAAATCATGCGAAAATGGAAAAAAAGAGTGCTTGGGATATTTAATGTCGGCAAGTGAGTGATTGGGGACATCAAAACCTTACCCGGGAAGGGGTTTAAGAGCCAAGAGGTTAAGAGCTCATGTCATACCCTGACATTGAGAGAGAGAGAGAGAGATTCAATCTTGCCACCAGGGAGTCTACCGTGCGTTCCAGGTATATCAAGCCCTTCCCCTTATGCGTTGGTGCTGATCTGGAAGCTCTTGTGTGATATGATTGCATGTGTCGCAAGATTTGAGCAAATTAGTGCCTTCGATGCCGTCCTCGTGTATCGTTTGGCCCGTCCGAGTGGTTGATTCCTAGGCCGAGTCCTAGAATCGACCCTCAACCCACTTACTCTTGGTCAACTCGGCCTGTCCGAGCATATCACTTGGCCCACTCGCAACTCGGCCCTTGGCCAATCTACCCCATTTGGCCCTCGTCCCGGCCCTTGGCCCATCCGAACAAACTAACTCGACCATATCGAAACTCGGCCCTCGGCCTGCGTGCCTCGGCCCATCCGAATAGACCCATTCGGCCCATCCGAGTGAATCTCCTCGGCCTGTCCAAACCACCCCGTCCGAGTCACCTTGTCCAAGCTTCCCATTCGGCCCTTGGCCACGACAACTTGGCCCGTCCGAGGGACACACTCGGCCCACAATTTCCAGTCACGTCCGAATCCATCGCTCGGCCCCTGCAATTCGGACGAGTTGGGTCGAGTCAGAATTTTTCCAAATTTTTAGGAAATTGGACCAGATCTAGCTAGAGTTTGGCCGCATAAATCTTCACGAGTCCTCCCGACATGCAAAACTCGATTCTGGCGCAGGGAATAGGCAAATTCGTAGGACGCAGCCACTTAGCAACTCGAGTAGGCTATTGCGAGACCCGGAGTCCTAGCGACAGCCAGCTGAGTCAAAGACCCTGAACAAACCTAAAAATGGGTAAGACAATGCAGCAAGAAACCCTAAAACCTGACAAGATGGCCAGAAGTGGGTCAACAAGCCTATCATGCCTAAAATGAAGCAAGAGTGCATAAGCCACTTAGATACTTGTTTTCGCACTCACCTTGAATTTCCGCACTTGAAGTATACTTAAAGACAGCTGAAAGCCTGATTGAGCACAAGTGCACGGGAAAGAACACACACACAATGAGTAGAGATAAATTGAGGATTGGATGCAATAAGTCAAGGAACTCACTCAAATAAACACCTCAAGGAACCCACCAGTAGGAGAAGATCCCAAGACATAGACAGATGACCAAAGCACAGAGTAGGACCAAGCAAGCGGCACTAGAGAAGTGGATCTGACCAACTTGCTCAACCTGATCGACAGCTTGGTGGAGCACGAGAACGTGATCATGATAGAGGAAAGCTCAGACCGCAGGCCGAACGAGGAACTCGACTTAGGAGTTTTTCCAGAGGCAATTCAATAGCTAATTAGTAGCTACGATGTGCATGCTCGGTATGAGCACCGCGACAGAATGGCAGAGGCCATCATAACAAACTTGGAAGAGGAACGGAAGCTAGCCCAGAAGGCGCTGCAAGGCATAGTGAAATACAACCAAGACCACCATGCTAGGAGCTTAAGGTAGAACACAAAATTACACGAGGTACAATGGGTCGTGAACCTAGCAGGTGGAAATCGGACCGCTCATGAGAGAGCCCTGGAAGGAGACTTGACATTGAGTGAGCTTCTCATGAAGCGACTGCTCGAAAACACAACAGTGGAATAGAGTGCTGCAGCACCACTAGCAACATCATTACTAGCAGGATTAGGAGCAAACCAAGGCTCTAAGGGCCAGTCTAAAATCCCAATTGTTGCAAAGCAACTCGACAAGTACCAACCCTACGACGATCCATACAGCTTTGTAGAGCAATTTGAGCAAGTCTGCAAGGCCAACGGCCTCACCTACTTGACTCAACGCTCTCAAGCATTCGAGCTTTGCTTAGGTGACAAGGGTAGGACTTGGTACAGAGTCTAGATGCCAGAGAATGAGCAGACTTTAACGGCCTCAAAAACCTCTTTATCAAGAGATTCTCCAAGCCTGGATACTCTGACAATCTACTAGTAAGACTGATGAATGTTAAGCAGAAAGAGAAAGAGGACATCGGTGACTATGTCACCCACGTGAGGAGCCTCTTCAAGAGAATCCCCATGGGCGAATGACCTACCGAAAGAGCGATGTTCACTGTGTTTATCAATGGAATACAGAGTGAGGAGCTATATAAGCCTTGGCAAGCAACTCCAGGTTGCAGTGAGACTTGCTAGCTAGGGTGTTTGAAGAGGCCATTCAAGTAGATGACCAGTTGAAAGAGCGGAGCTCCAAGAGCTCAAATTCAGAAGAGACCAACTCGGGGAGTTCAGAGAGAGTGTCAGCCTCTAGTGAACGATCAGGTCCAACGGCCCAGGACAAAGGGAAAGCCATTGAGACAAACCAAGACTTGGTGAGGTAAAAAATGGAGATAGCCAAACTGCATGATATGTTGAGACGACCAATGCACCCACATGTCCAATGCATGTACTGTGGCGGAAACCACTTGCCGTCCGAGTGTCAAGACCCTAGGTCATGACCTTGCACTAATTGCGGTAGATTCAGTCACGACGTTGCGCATTGCAGATTACGAGAAGACTTCCGTACTCACAACCATATGGCCAGCCATATCTAGTGAGCAGACCCAAACAATTCTTCGAAAGGGGAGCCCCATTGGCCCTTCCTGTGTCTAATGATGTTAAATCGGTTGTTCCTAGAATGGACATAAACCCTACAAGCATACCTAGACTGCCTTAACCCTATGTGACCCATCCACCGAGTGACGCTCCAATCCACTATGTGGAGGAGCCAAATGAGGAAGAGAATTACATATACCCATATATCTCGCACAACAACGAGGGCAACACAGTCCTTATGGACTATCAACCAATACCGGTGATGGGGTTAGGAAGAGGCCGAGGTAGAGGCCTAGGAGGGCAGACGCAGGATCCAATCGTATGTTGGACTTGCAGTCATCCAGGGCACATCTCATCATGTTGTCCTAAAAGGGAGCAACCAAATAAAGACAAGGCAGACCTAAGGTGCCCTGAGTGCGAAATCACTCATCTCTTCATTGACTGTCCCAAGTGAAAACCATCTTCAAGTTCAGCTGACGTGCCATCTGTCCCATTGGGATTGTTTGGTGTCGAGAACCTCGATGGGGAGGCCACACCTATCCCATTGTGTGTCATGACCTGAGCACAAACGAAGCAAGCCGGCATATCATTGCTAGGTCTTAGCAACCTCGATGCAGCCTTGATCTGGAAGAAGAGCCGTAGATGGAGAAAGAAGAAACTGGGAGCTAAGATCATGCTTAAAACTAAGAGTGCCATGACTCTACGTGCTAGAAAGAAGGTCACTGATGCAAAGGCAAAAACCTCAGCTCCTAAGACAGGCGAAAAGGGAAAAGCTAAGGTAGGGGAATACCCGCATCTGAAGCGCCAGCTAGAGGCTATCGAGAAAGTGAAGGAATGGGTAAAAGAGACCCAAGAGCACCTAAAAGATACTGAGCCCATCCTAGAGGACGAGATCAAAGATCTCTCCAACGTAAGCATGCCAGTCTCACCCCCTTGACCAAAATCGAGAGATGTGACTATGATGCAAGCGGTACTGCTTAGGCAAAGCCTTGATGCTACAGGACAGCAAATCAGTCTGACCATTTGCCAAGACAATCCGGAATAGGAGAAAGATGAGCAGTCAATGACATCCTTACCATGCTAGTGACCACCCCTGTGACGCTGAGCCTGGGAGACATGCTTCGGCGGCATTCCATCATATGGCAAGACCTGAAGCAGTGGGTTAAAGGATCCCAAGAGCAAGCTGTTGTGCAGACCTACATGACCATGATGTAGAGACACAAGTACCAAGTCTGACACTGCACTTTGTGCCTAAGTCCTTGCATGTTAATGCTTTCTAGGAAGGCACTGAGATGCACGAGGTCTTACCTATCTTAGCCCTAGGTGACACAACGAGAAAGGGGATTGTATATACAAGAGTGTGGGTTAGTGTACCGAGCCATGCAGTGCTTCAGACTTGGGAAAAACCGTGTGTCGAGACCGCTAGGTTCAATGTCACACTAGCAAATGGTATGAGAATGAAACCATTCGGGGTACTTAAAAACTGGCCGGTGAAAATTGTAGGCATCCAGTTCCTCGGTTGACTTTATAGTCATGAAGGGAGTGGACTACGATATCCTATTAGGCCGACCCTGGATGCGCAATGCCAAAGTCATCGAAGATTGGGTTAACGGATTAATCTTCCTTGGCAATAGAACAGAAGCTATGAGGGTAAAGATGGACACTTGGAAGACCTCGCCATTCGACTTGGATGCCATCACTACGATGCTTAAAGGTAACGCTCAAGTCAAGAAGTCCTAAGGGTCCTTGACTAAGTATATCCCATGCCCGGAGGATGAGCGAAACTAGATGCATGTCCTTGATACGATCGACTTGCCATTCTCGGATCATGAGGCATACGAGCGAGCCATCAAGACAGTTGGCAAGTCAAAAGACACACCCACCGTACTAGCCTGCATGATGGTAGGAATCCTTCATGGGCAACCTAAACATGTCATATTCCAAGTGCCAAATAACAAGACGGAACTCCAAGAGATTCTGGAGTATTTGACTGGCAAGCTAGGTGGCAATCTAGCAGCAAACTTCAAGCCACTCCAAGATCTGTTAGACGAACCAAGGTGGCAATGGACTAGGGTGCATGACTTAAACCTCATGTAGGATTGGGCCCTAGTCCCCGATCAGAGACAACAGATATACCAAAACCTAGGAGACGATGAGCAGTCGGACAAAGATGACTCCAATGACGAGTACGAAGACTATCATTCTTTCAGTGATGAAATTCAGGGTGAGATAGACACGGTGGAATACGACACTAAGGGACGAGAAATAGAACAAATACGAGCAGACTCCAAGCCACAGAAAAAGAGTGTCTTTAAGATAGAGTGAGGGGTCATGCGCATGGATTGTGACCACGCTTGGTTGGAACACATAGGAGCCATAGATTTCGAACAAGCAGGCCTAACCCAACCAAGTACGACACCAGTGCTTAGAACAAAGTCACCCTCTGAGCTGCGACTGCCAGGAGAGACCACCTCTTCTAGCGAAAATGGCAAGTTTGATTCTGAGTCAGGAGTAAGCTCAGATAGTGACCGAGAAATACCTAGACCATCCAAGACTTGACGCACCAAGGGGGACCTACCCGTCCACCTAAGGCACAGAAGACGATTGAAGGAAGAAAGGGAAAAACAGCCTAGGGACACGCAAACAGAAGAGCAAAGAAAGCCTTATGATCTCCCGAAGAGATTTATGAAATTCAAGAAGGGTGACAAGGTAGTAATCCTATTGGGTGCCAAACGCCAAGGGCAAACGAGTGAACATAGGACATGGGTTGAATGTTAACATGACTAGAATTAGGGTCGGGTGATAAGTTGAGCCTCACAAGACTCGAGAGGAGAGTATAATGCCAAAAATGTTCTTGGTAATTTTAATCTACAAAATCCATAATAGTTATCTTCAATGATATCTAAAAATAGCAATATCAAGGCACTTGAATTTCTATCAAACGATAAATCCATTTTGACAACCCACTTACATTCACAAAAAATTGCAAGTTGATGCCATTGCATGATCTTTATCTTCTATAACAATGCATCCATGCATGCACAAGGTATGCCTCAAGGAAAATAAGCATCTCTTATACATCCTCTTGTCTCAACTATCCCATGTCAACTCAGGAAATCAACCATGACTCCTAAACCCTAAAGCAAACATATGAATGTTTTTGCTCCTAAAAAGGAAAGATATTTATTATTCCATAACTTAGCACTAGTCCTCAATCTTTCTCCTATGTGTTAGGTTCTTCCCTGGAAATTTGAAGGCTTTTTCCTCAAAGGAATTTGGAAACAAACTCAATTGCCTCCCAAGGTTCTCCTCAAAGTATATAAAGTTGTAACTCCTAATCTTCTCATTACACCTTTCCTCAAAAGGAACTAAGATTATTTGCATATAGATGACCTAAGGTAGCTCTTATGCCTAATTCCTATGTTAATTCATCTCCATACTTTTATTTATTTGCAAAGTTCTTGAATTTAATCTACAATAACTCTCTTAATTGTACCCTAACCTTTTCTTATTATCCTATCTAACCCATCCAAACAATCAAATAATACTACAACCATGTATTTTGGCATATATGAGTACAACTACTTGAATGGTTTGGTCCGATGTGACCAGAATGTTTGATTGGGAGGTATTTCCCATGTGGCTCTTGTTGGGAGCTACCTGTTGTGTTGTGCAAGTCAATAAGTGCCCTCTAACTATGTCTAAGACTACATACAGACCGTTATTGTAACTCTTGCATCAGCTAAGGTTACTATTCCACATGAAACTCTACTAAAAAGTAGCCCATTGATCTGGAAAGGATTAAAGTCCACCCGGGCCATACCATATTTTATAACTAGCCTTAGTACACGCCCAAGCTTAAGTGCTTTAAGAGTTAATACATTCTGGGAAGGAGCTGAATGACACATTGCCCTTCCCTTACAAACCCTTGGAGATACCCTTCGTTGTGGAATCATAGATAGTGGAGCTAGTATAAGCATAGTTAATCAAGATGTACTCCAAGCATAGGGAAATATATTGATTAAACTAGTACACTTTAATTTGACTGTCACTAGTGGATTTAAGATTCAACCAATGAGCATCCTAAGAGATTGGCCAATCAAGATATTGGGGGTACAATTCAAAGTTAACTTTGTTGTTATGAAAGGTATAGACTATGATCTATTACTTCAATACGAGTTTCATTAAGGACTAGGGCAATTATCTAATTTTCTTGAGGAATAGGAAGGAGAAAGTTCTCGCTGAGATAGAATCTTGGAAAACCTCACTAGTTAACTTGGACATATCTCAAGACTCTTACGTAGAAATTCTAATGACCCCTTCAACCTCCAAACCATTGGCACATGATACATTCTCTCTCCTAAGGATGAGCAAGATTAGATGTGTATTCTCATCACTTTGGAACTAGCATTCATATAAGAGCTGAAATATCAATCTGACTATGAGCACTTGAGTCACAAAGATGTAGGAGACACTTCAATTCTCATGATAGATCCCCATAAGAAAACAATTTTTGTGCTACTCCTTATGATGGCCCTTGACTTAGCAACCACAACCTTTCAAGGCTATCCTACTCCAATGGATAGACTTGCATTACACAAGATCCTCAACTAGTAGCGGCCATGCTTTCATAATTGAGAGGATGCTAATTTGACTATCTTTGATGAATTATTTTTATCTGGTAGTGAACAAACCTATACCAAGCCCTATTTGATTTCCATAACAACCTCTTTGCCTCATTAATGAAGGAACAAGGTGTGGATATAAAGGAAGTAAGTGACTCTGAGGATGTTTGAAGAAGGGGGTGAAATAGAGACAAAGAGGTGGAGTAGAAAAACAGAGAGTTGTGTGCTCTCATCTTCTTCATTATTTTTCCACACTAACTCATTTCTTCTTAGTCTACAATAGTGTAAAGAAAAGACAGGTCTAATTATTGACCATAGTTAACTAACTAGAGTTAAGCTAACTGACTTATTTATGAAGTCACACATGGCTAGTGATAGCTAGCCTACATATGTCAATGCTAGGATAAGCTAAGCTTGACTTTCAACACTCCCCCTCAAGCTCAGAAAAGACACTATACCCTAAGTAGCTCTCTAAAATGAGTGAACTTATCTTTACCTAGTGACTTGGTAAATATATCAACTACTTGGTCTTCGATTCTGAGATGTAGGAGATCTATTTGCATGACAAGTACCATCTCTCGTATGAAGTGATAGTATACCTTTATGTGTTTAGTTCTGGCATGATACATAGTATTGTAGCCAGAAGTACACTACTCATATTGTCACAATACGATATGATTGGAGCATCTACTTGCATAGCCAAAATTTTCAATAACTTCAACAATGAAGTAATCTCACATGATGTTAGTGTGACACCTCTATACTCTGCCTCAGTACTAGAGAGTGCAAGTGTTGATTGCTTCTTGTTGCTCTAGCTGATCATTCCACTACCAAGGCTGAATGCATGCCCACTAGTAGATTGTCTATCATGTGGACGAATTGCCCAATCTGTATTAGTATATCCCATGGGTTTTAGGTGCTTACCACTCTCATAGAACAGTCCATAGTCTATTGTAGCCTTGACATAGTGCATAATTCTCCTTATTGCATCCAAGTGGGTTTCCTATGCTTCTACATGAATTGATTGATAAGTCCAATTGAGTAAATGAGATCAAGCCTTTGATAGTAAGGTAAATGAGACTTCCTACCATATGCCTATACATAGTAATATTTGACATTTTAGCTCTACTATTCACATCCAACTTAGTATTATGATCCAGCAGAGTATATAAGGGTTTGTAATCTATCATACCATATTTCTTCAACATCTCAAGTGTATACTCTGTTTGTATTAGCCATAGTCCATTATCTAAATTTATAACCTCAATACCAAGAAATAGCTTTAGTTCTCCCAAATCCTTCATATCAATTTCAATTTTCAGCATGGTTCATAACATCTTGTATCTCAATATCATTGTCTCTTATAATGATTAAGTCATCTACATAGATGACTAATGCCACAAGTCATGTATCTATTTTCTTTATAAACAAACTATGATTAGCTGTGCCAACTGCAAATCCAAGACTTTGCAAGTAAGTACTAGTCCATGCATGCCAGACTCTTGGAGCTTGTTTCAGCCCCCATAGAGTGCTTTTTTCAACTTGTAGATGTAATTCGAATACAGAGTACTAAGTCTCCATTCAGAAATGCATTCTTAACATCCACTTGTTGTTATTTCTATCCCTTTGCTATAGCCAATGCAATAATTATCTTGATAGTTGCCATTTTGGCAATAGGATTGATTGTCTCTTCATAATCCAGACCATACTGTTGTGCATAGCTTTTGCCACTATCCTGGCTTTATACCTTTTAATGATGCCATTAGACTTGCAGTTAACTTTGTAAACCCATTTATAACCTATTGACTTCTTACCATTAGGTAATGCGACCAATTCCCAAGCCTGATTTTCAACTAGCACATTAATCTCCTCATCCATTGCTTTCACCAATTCTTGTCCATGATCGCTTCATTGAATGTAGTAGGCTCTTTATATTCCACGACCTTTATTATATATGCATCATGATTTGTTGAAAATCCACTATATGTGAGCTTGCCAGTGGGGTATCTCACCCTTTTTTATCGTCTCAACTGTGGTGGATTACTTGATTCCCCTCTTTCATGAGGTAGTATATATTTAGTCTACCTAACTCTAGGAGTATACATAAATAAAATTCCAAGCTCAATATCCAAGCAGTCCATCAAGACGTATCTAGAAGTCAAAATTCTAGGAGCATCATCAAGAACTTTCTATTTGCCTTTTCCTTCTACTTCATTTCTCCCCATTCTTCTTGTCTGCTACTCCATTCTACTGTGGAGTGTAACCACAAGTAAGTTGCATGCTATTGCAAATGCCATTCTCTATCAAGAATATATTAAATTCATTAAATACATATTCATTTCCATTATCAGATCCCAAGCAAGAGATCGAACAATCAAATTCTTTCTCAATCTATTGCTTAAGTCCCTTAAAAACAACAAGTACCTCATATTTATGCTTCAAGGTATACACCCATGTATATCGATTGAAATCATCAATGAATGTCACATAATGTCTTGATCCACTAAGAGTAGCATTATGGGTTGGCTCCCAAACATCAGAATGAATTAATTGTAGTGGCCTAGAGCTATTCCAAGCATGTTTTATAAATGGAAACTAAGATTGCTTGCCACATTGACATGCATCACAAACATGACCCAAATCAGTGTAGATAAACTTTGGCAAGCTTGCAACCAGTTTCTTCTTCTACATATTATGCAACCTTTGAACATTAACATGGCCAATCCTCTTATGCCAGATCTGAAGATCTCTAATTGCACTCTGTCCATGTGCAAACATAATTGATTTTAGCTAGGGAAGACTAGCATCTAGAGTAAATATATGATCATGTCTTTTGCCCTTAGTAATGAGCTTACAACCCTTTCCAAACCCCTCAATAAAATAGCCATGTTTATTGAATCACACTTGCAAATTCAACTCAAATTGATAGCAGATTCTTAGTGATAGAAGGAACATGCAAGACATCATGAAAATTCTTCTTCTAACCATTATGTATTACTAGGGCAAACCTTTCCCTTATGCTCAATGTTATGTTGAGTATCCTCACATGTACAAACATAACCATGCTTATCAAGAACTGTGCTAGTAAACCATTCACTATGTGGAGTCATGTGATTGGATGCTCCTGAATCAATGTGCCATACAACATCTGACTTATCATCCTTACATTCTTTGAACATAGGTCATAGCAAACAACCTATCGGTAGTAGCATCCTTAACATGACTAGATGTAACATAATATCCCTATTGCTTGTATATCTGATTTGATTGCTTCTTCTAGCATTTAGCAATATGCCCATACTTCCCATAGTAGTGGCATTCCTTATCTTATTTGCATTCTCATGTGCATTCTAAGATTGCCATGAACCTCTACCTTAGGAGTTAGATATCACCCTTTTTTAGAAGTATCCACCACCTCTAGCATTCTATACTTGCTGATTATTCACATTTTGAGATGCATTCTAATGAGTTCCTTGACCACGAGAGGACCCTCTACCACAGCTACCTCAGCCTCTTTGATGTGAGTAAAAGACTGTGTCTCTATCTTTTGAGCTACTTGAGCCTGTAGCTAATCTAAGCTTAACCTCTTCATGAACAAGCAAGGCAATTAGCTCATTAAACCTAGGAATTTTTTATTAAATTGATATAAATGTATCAAAGGACTTATACTCAGGTCCAATGCCATTGAATGTAACTGCAACCAAATATTCAACATTGACTTCAGCTCCAACATATGCTAGCTGATCAATAATGGTATTTATCTTTGTGACATAGTCTTGTATTGACCATTCTTTCCTATCCATGGTGTTAAAGTTTTGTTTCAGCTAGTTTTTCTATGCATTGGTAGTAGTACCATAGTACTGCATCAAGATGTCCCATGCATCGTTTGGTGACTTGCAATTCAAGATCTGCATGACCATTGTATCAGAGATACATAGTGAAAGCCAGTGCAAGAATTTGCGAGCCTGTTCAAGCCACAGACAATATGCTCTCTATTGTTTAGTAGTTTCTAATCAGGAAATTCACCATACAAAATTTCCATATTGCATAATTGTTATTATCTAGCTTTTCACCCATTATTTCTGTGATATTGTCTGTTCTATTAGCATTTGCCATGTTTGCAGCTCTATGTATTTAGTGCAATATTCAAGCTATCAATGCCCGACTCCCTACAAACCAAGGTTTCTTTTCAATGATAAAATGCTTGCATACCATTCAAGTAATACATGTACATTTGTAAGTACTCAATATATGGTTTAGTTCTAGCTCATCCTGGACATGTAGCAGACATTGGTTCTTCAGTTAGAATCCCAAAATTATTCAATCAAACAACATAGGTATGCCACTTTTCAAATAGGATAGTTTCAATCCTAGAGTAAATGATAGTAAAGAGCTCCACAACAACCAATTTATTTTAGCTCAATAACATACTAAGACATCTCCAAACATCTATCATAACATCTATAAGTAGTAGCATATAATGTAGATATCATTAAGTGCATAAACCTTATGCATATATGAAGAAGAGCCTTTCAATAATCACTAACCAAAAAGCAATTTGAAGCAATCAATAGTAAAATATTTGCATAATAGGGTGTGACCAAGAAGCTTCTCACAGGGTGTGACTAACCACTAGAGTTGTTAAGCCAATTGTGAATGAGTCCAAAAGCTGAGCATTCAATGCTCATAAGCATCCATAAACCATTTGTCAACCATGTTGCATCATTCAAGCATTAATGGCCAACAACTCAAGCTTTAGGGAGCTCTAGGCATTACATACACGTTGTCACAGACTTAATGACATCACTTAGTTTGATACATATGGCTTTAGATCACTTCAGGGTACTCCATTACATAACCATCATACTTTGGTGCCAATATTTAGGAGGACCTTCAAATTTCTATGTTATGCCAACTCCCAAATGAGCTGCCAAGTGCTTCAGTCAATGCTCCAACAATAGAACAATTCCTTGCGTTCATCCTAACCTATCCACATGGAAACCGATGCTTAGTTGCTACCATTTCCAACATCAAATGATGCCTCTAATGTCACACAATAATACCAAAGTTTTAGTGGAAGACAAGTAATGTATTAGTCAGTAGGTATGGTAGCCCTTCCAAAGTCTAAATGTTGTCCATGTATCCGTCAAAAAATAGGCACAACTTCAGGGCTGATCCTCACATGTTTGTTGCTAACTGAAACTCCAAGTATTCATTAGTCAACAATGCTCCACAAGAATTAGAGATGGGCTAATTGTCTTCGTTGAATGCCTTTCTAGAGACTGATCAAAGGACACACCATAGACATGCCTCTTATATGAGATTCTCACTAACTGTAGTTCACCTCTTGCTCCCAGTTATGCTCAGCAAAATGTGCTCTGATACCATGTTTGAAGAAGGGGGTGAAATAGAGACAAAGAGGCGGAGCAGAAAAATAGAGAATTGTGTGCTTTCATCTTCTTCATTATACTTCTACACCGACTTATCTCTTCTTAGTCTATAGTAGTGTAAAGATAAGATAGGTCTAACTACTGACCAAAGTTAACTAACTAGAGTTAATCTATCCAACTTATTTATGAAGTCACACATAGCTAGTGACAACTACAGCTCTCAATGTCAATATAAGTTGAGCTTGACTCTTAACAAAGGACAAGAAATTTTCAAGACAAGGAGGATTTGGACTCTAATTTGGTCGATCAAAATGGTCATACCATTGTGAAAATCTATATGGATCCCAAACCAACTTAGAACAAAAGCTTGCTCATTAATACATGTATTATAAGACTAAACTTAGAGTTGGAATGGCTCCAATGCCATAGGGTCTTGGATTATGGACAAATGGGATACCATCTTAATGATCATTGTCCAAACCTCGAAGTGTTCATAATTGACGATGACTTAGCTATTTATCACTTGCACTCTTAACATGAAAGTAAGGTTCATAATATAAGACAAATGCTTTATCACAACCACTATTCTTGGGAGGAAAAATATGGATAACAAGCAAGAAGATTAGCTAAGGTAAACACAAGGATCAAGTGGTAAAATTGAAAGTCTCATTGACTTTTTCTAGTTTTAGGTTTACACAAAGGAAAACAATGTAGAAGCTTGAAAATTTAGCACCAAAGGGAGGGGTCTTGAACCAAACAGCAAAAAATAATATAACAAAAGTTGAATTCAAAATTTTATGTTTTTACAGGCAACTAGCACATCGAAACAAAGAATGATACTATCAACTTACTCAAGGATCCAAAGTTAAGCTCTATATACAAAGATGTGTGGAAACATATAAGCAAGGATTTTCAAATAATTGAACCACATCATGTTTTGGAAGCATGTAACAAGGGCACAGAGAAATTAACAAGGTGATGGTCAAGAATCTTTCTCAATATTATTGAAGCACTTTTTCTCTTCCTAAACCATACATCCTTACAAAAAAGAGGCAAAACCTATAGTGAAAACCAAGAATTAAAGGATTTGTAGATGAAAGGACACTATGCACAATAAGAGAAAAGAGATAGAGACAATATAGAAAATGGAGTGAACTGTAGTTGATCATTTCATTGCTAGTAGCTGTATATATACATGGTACATTAAATGAGGTAGGTGAGCTTCTTCTCTAAATATCCGAGATATTTACAAAGTGGATATCTATGGGATCCTTTTGTCCACATATTTGCTTATCCTTATCTTATCCAAACTTTTATCCTTACATACCCCCTCAAAAGGATTCCATATGAAATTTGAAGAGAAATAAAGGATTACATCCAATTCAACCATTCAACTAGAATATTTTCCCCTCCCCATCAAAGCATGCAAAGGATTTGCATGGCAATTTTATGCTTTAAATGGGGAATTGATTTGGGGAGGAAATCAGCGGCATTATCACATGATGGTACATATTGAAGGACGATATGGGAATTTTCAACTAATTCACGTACAAAATGATATCTCATATCAATATGGCGGAGTTTCAGACTTAATTTAGGGCCTTGAATGATAGAGATTGATGCCTTGTTGTTTATGAACATGGGAATTTGCTGGAGGCTGATATCCAAAGCTGATGTGTTCCAAGAGTTTCTTAAGGTAAATAACTTCCCGGGCAGCCATGCTGCATGCCACATATTCGGCTTCCATAGCAGAAAGTGCTACAGAGTGCTGTTGTTTGGTGTTCCATGAGATGGGACCTCTTGCTAGTGTAATGATAAAACCAGTGAGAGAACTTCGGGTAGCAAGATCACCACCGCAATCTGCATCTAAATATGCTCTTAAAAGAAAATCATTGTTGTCTTTTGTAAAACATATCCCCACATAGACATTGCCTTGAGGTATCATAAGACATGTTTGAGCTGCTTCCAATGTTCATAAGTGGGTTGATGGATGGCTTTGGAAAGAGTATGTCCTACATAAGACAAATCTGGACGGGTATAAGTAATTAGATACCGAAGATATCCAAGTGCTTCCATATAAGGGATAGTTGCCATTTCACAAGCCTGCTCAAAGAGAATGAGATGAGGATGGATTCAATTGGAGATTCTAGGCAAGTGGAGTCACCATGGGATTGCAGTGGAGCATGGAGTAACATGAGAGAATAGACTTAATGTAGGTATGTTGATGCATTTTATAGATGTGGGTGACTGTTCAATTTCAATGTCAATACAGTAATGCATAGGACCATAATCTGTTATAGGAAACTATGAAGATATAATAGATTTATCTTTGGACATGGCATGAGGAGAGTTGGTAAGAATGGGAATGTCATCAACATAAAGTCCTAGCATAATGATAGTGTTGCCCTAAAGAAGAATATAAATGTTATGATCAGTGTCTAGCCACCTAAAGCCATGGTGTATTAAGTGAGAATGAATGCGAATGTACCATTGCCTTGGTGCCTATTTTAGGCCATAAAGAGCTTTATGCAATACAGACATGAGTAGGAAATTATACAAAGTTTGGGGGTTGAGATATATAGATTTTCTCTTTGAAGTGACCATGTAAAAAGGAAAATTTGACATCAACATGATGAAGAATTAATTTGAAATGAGCAATCATGGAAAGTAATACCCATAAGGAGGTTAAAGATAGTACAGGAGAGAATGTAATTCCGTAATGGAGGCCTTCGATTTCTTCAAAACCACGAGTTACTAGTCAGGCTTTATATTGGTCAATAGTGCCATCTAGTTTGAGCTTTTTTGCGAAGTACCCATTTGCAGATGATTGCAGATTCTCCAGGAGGAAGTGGAACCAATGTCTAGGTGTTTTTATGAAGAAGAGCCTTGTATTCTTCAAGCATAGTAGCATGCCATTGAGAGGCTTCATGAATCCAAAGTGCTTGAGTGATGGAAGGGCAGTTTGGTGGCTTGGGAATGGTGATTGGAGGCGACTATCGAGCTTGTCCAAGGGCATTGTTGGCTTGGAGATGAAGGTCATGTAAGATTTTGTAACAACGAGTTGGTTGGGAGTGAACTTCATTAGTGTCGGAGTTGGAAGAGATGAAGAGAGTAATGGGCATTGAAGGGGAAGTTGGAGAGTGGTTACAATGAGAGCAGTAGGGGAAGAATTACTTGAAGTGGAGGACATTGTAGCTATGTAAGCAGACCTTCAAACTTTGGAGGATGTTGGATCAGTGTGACCTTCAATACATAATTCTGGAGCTAATTTCTAAGAACAGGAGGTATTGAGAGGGACTGACTTGGTTGTAGGATTTTGTGCCTATGAGAATGGAAGGACAGGAGTTCATTGGTGTTGTGATTTAAGTAGTTCTTCATCTGTTGGTAGTGAGCTAGAAATTGCAGGGAGAAAGAGAGAGTATTAGTCATGGAGTGTGGATCAGCTAGAGTAGTAGTAAGGTGGCTGTTGGACATCATGTGCTACTGATGTGGCAGCTATTCCTGCAGGTATCACGACTTAGTTCCAGACGAGAACTACAGTGGTTGCATGGTAGGAGGGGTAGGCACAATTTCAGCTAGTGTGAGCTACAATTCCTGCGTGATGATTGATGCTAGTTTGGACACATAGGAAGGTGCCAAATTTCTAACATGTGCTTTTAGTGATGAGCTGGATCTGAAGTGATTAAGGTTAGATTTTATATGATTTGGGGCTTGTCCACATGTGGCAGATGGTGTGGGATGATTTATATGGGATAAGGGAGAGGAGTATGGTGAAGAACATGGATGGAGGGAAACAAGAAGAGAAGATTGTGTTGAAGAAGATAGTGGGCCCTAGTTGAGTATTGTCAAATGTTGAATTGGATGATGTGCTGGCAAATGGGGAAATGGGATAAAGTGTCAGAGATTGAGGTTGTGTAGTGGTAGAGCTTGTATGAAAGATATTGATTTCATGAAATATGGTGCTTCTACCATAAATGAAGACTTGTTGTGTGGATCATGAAATCGATAGGCTTTGTGACCATGGGGCTCACTGTATCCCATAAAAATTAATTGTGTGGCTTTAGGAGAGAATTTGGATTTGTGATCCTTATTTACAAGAAGTGGTGTACTTGTGAGTGAAGTGGAGTTAGCTGAAGCATTTGAAGAAGGCTGTAGAAGTGAATAGTCAAGTGCATAAAGCTAACCTAGTTTGGGGCAAGTGAGTTTGAGAGAAGGTGAGGGTAGCTGTAAGATGCAGTGGTCTTTGTAGAAGTGAGCAGTGAGAGAGGATTGGGAAGTGAGCCCACTGATACTTAACACATTTTTCTTAAGGTTGGGAACATAATAGACTTTATGTACCTTGATTATGTGATTGGAGGGAAGCTCCACTTGAATGGTGTTGTAGCCTTGAGCTTGTTGAATGTTGTTGTCCCCCATGGCAACACTAAGTGGAGTGGACATCTCTTTGAAGTTGACTAACCATTCCTTATGAAAAGTCATATGATGAGTAGCTCCAGAGTCTAGAAACCATGTATATTCTTCTTTGGAGTTTGAAAAAGGTGCCCAAACACTTGTGGCTAGGCTGATGATAGTTTCTGGTTGCTCTTCTATGTCATAATTGCCAATGCTAATGAAATTGAGCTTGACCTTTTGAGTGATGTTTGTTGAATCCATTTTTTTTACAACAGTCCTTTTCAATACGACCTTGTCATTTGCAGACATTACATATGAGATGATAATGAAGTTTTCTAGATAAGGATAGGGATTGAAATGACTTGTAAGAGTTGGGTTTATATTGAGGATTACCAAGAATTCCTTTAAAGTTAGACCGAGGAGAAAACTTGGGCTTTTGATGAAGGGTTTGAGTTCTTTTGTGAAGATGTTTTGGGTTGTAGGCAATTATGGCTAGGGCCTTGGATTCTTTATTAGAAGAAGTAGAAAGAGTATCTCTCATGACTTGCTCTTGCTTGATTCTATTAATAATTGAATTGAAGCTTGAGTTTATCAATGGAGGTTTGAGTAGTAATAAAAACTCTCCAAGATAGAGGCAAGGAGGAGAGGAGAAACATGGCTTGTAATTCTTCTGAGATGACTAAACCAAATAACATGGTTTCATCTAGCATGGATTGCCACTATTCTAAGAACTTAGTGGCAGACTAATCTTCATGCATAGTGGTAGTAGATAGTTTTCTAAACATGGTCATTTGATAAACAATATCTGTGTGTTCATAAGTATTGTTGAAGAAATCCCAAATACCTTTTGTAGTGGGTATTGCTCTTACTAGTTGTACTTGTGGATCTCCACAATGGACAAGTATTTCCATTCTCACAGTTGCATCTCTTTGCATCCAATCTTCCTTGACTATTCCTTGTTCAGGGCAGTCTTCCTTCCCATTAATAATATTCCATAGTTTCGCTTGAGATAGGTAAAGTTCCATTCTTAGCTTCCATACTTGATAGTTGCTCCAATTGAGTTTGTCAATCTTGATGTGTTGGTTGTAGGAGGTAGTGGCATTGACGAGAGACATTGGAAGAATGAGAGTAAAGGCAGCCTAGTAGTTTGTGATTTTGAGGAGAATTTGATAAGCTAGAGAACTAGGACCTAGTGCTTTGATACCATGTAGTGAAAATCAAGAATCAAAGGATTTGTAGATGAAAGGACATTGTGCACAATAAGAGAAAAGAGATAGAGACAATGTAGAAAATGGAGTGAACTGCAGTTGATCATTTTATTGCTAGATGTATATATGCATGGTACATTAAATGAGGTAGGTGAGATTCTTCTCTTAATATCCGAGATATTTACAAAGTGGATATCTATGGGATCCTTTTCTCCACAATCCTTATCTTATCCAAACTTTTATCCTTACAAAACCAAAATTTGGTAACTAGGATTCTTCTAGGTGAGTACAAGCACATTAAGGATTCAATGCCTTTTATAAAGGCAAGAAAAAAAAAGTTTGATTTTCAATATATTGAACTCAATAATGTTTGGGTGGATCTTAGAAGGCTATAAGTTGCAATGGTACATGTTTATAACATGACTCTAAAGAATATGGAGAGGATACTCACCTTTGTATTAAAACTAGATGTGGCATAGGTATTAAAACACTAGAAAATGGAACATGCTCATATTTCACTCATGAACAAAGATCTACAACATGCAAGGCATTTGAGATCTCATGGCAAAGCTTCAAGGATCCAATTCGAGAATGATTTATGGAATAAGTGTAGCGCAAGTGTCCAATGAGAGCCATGAGACTCTAAAACGGTTTTTCTATCACTCAAATATCCCAAGCATTATTAGATCACAAGACAAAGAAGAGCTTCTTGCATGTTTACGATCTTGGATGGAGCAACAACAACACATCCACACTCCTATTCTGTGGATGGAATGACCTTCTTGGGTAAGTTTAACACAACAAGCCTAGGAGTTGCTCTATCAAGGGACAAAGTAAATAGTCAAGTGATGACCTTAAATAGTGAAGAAATGCAAATACAAAGTGGTGCTCTCTAAGGATTACAAGATCCAAATTGGGAGGCTATTGGAAAGAGTACAGATTTTTACATTGCATACAAAGATTCAAATTCTCGATAAATTATAAGTTTGTTTTAGGACTGTGCTTACTTTATCAATCTTAGATTGGTTTCAAACACTTGTATCAAAGAATGTGAAAAAATCCTTTTGAAAATGGGCTTTCATGGGGGTCATGTACAACTTTAGAAGGATACATAATAATAATCTTGAAAATGAAGGGAGAAGCCCAATTGGGGCATGAAGAAGTAGAAGTAATAGATGTGTGAGCTATAGTAGAAGCAATAGAGGTGTGAGCTATAGTGAATGGAGCAAGAGAGCAAGAGAGAGAGACTCAAGATATGGAAACTCCAACAATCACAATGTGTGACCAACCTTCCCTTATTCATTAGTCATTGAAAGAATAAAGAATGAAGTGATAGTGATGGGTGCCCACCACCTACAGTGTACAGATGTGGGAGTATTGTCAGCATAGTGAATACATGAGTGGCATAGGCACATGTGGCTTTATTTATTGTCTTTCCTCATCATGTTGTACTTCATGTACATTTGTACTTTGTCACTTTTTTCTCATTCTCTCCTCACTAGAGGCACATTCTCTTTTAAGTGGGAGGTTGTTAGGGTAAAGGAGTCTATGCCTACACTAGTGTATTCACTACACTGACAGTACATGCACACTTGCGACAAAGTGTAGATATACATAAAGTACAACATGATGGGGAAAGATGACATACCATCCAACAGTGGAGAACCAAAACAAAAGACCAAGCTCCCACTACCAAGAATATACTGGGAAACAACCAAGATATGTAGAAGACCAACTAGTAGTGAAGATGCATACAAACAATACCAAGATCTATCACACCTCAATGTGTTAGTAAACCATGCATCTAGTAGGCATAGACATTATGCATATAGTAAGTTTGAAGAAGAATAAAAGAGAAATGTCAAATGCATGACCAACCAAGTAGTCTGTATACATTAGTGGCATCATAGTGACAAAGATAAGTGCCGACATCCAAGGAATGAATCAAATCAGCCAACTAAAAGTTAAATGCATCCAGTAAGCATAAAGGGGCCATGTACATATGCCAATGAGTCCCATTGTCTCAATGGACTAAGCTCAACTACATAAAGCCCAAAGCTCCACTCGAATGCAAAAAATATCGAAGTAACTCAAGTGACTCCCACTGGAACAAAATTGAATGCCAACTACGCAAGACAAGCTTAATACATGAGGTCATAAGCATCTAGAATCTAAGATACATCAAGGCCATACATTCAGGAGCAATATATGTAGTAAATCCTCAAATCCTTTGAATACAAGGCAAGTTTGTTGAATACTACTTGGGCAACATGTATCTGAATACCTATGGCTTATGTAATGCTTATGGAGAAAGTTCGTAACACCCATATGTTGGTTTGATGCTTGGGTAACCTTCTTGGATTTATTAGAGCTCAAATAGCTCAACATTTTAAGGGTTCTTTGTTGTAGCAAAGTTTGGACAGCAAGTATTCACAATAGATCTCTATATATTGAATGCTTACATGCTATTTGGGTATACTACATGGTTATGTTAATACTTGGAATTGATCTTTGTGCCTTGATATGCTTATGTTGATCTCTAAATCTAGGAAATTAGCTCGATTCATTGCATTTGGGCAATGGCTGTTTTCTTCATTGATTTCCACTTGTGGACTTGAAGACTTATTGAAGGTATATGCTCTTAGATATATACATGATATATTTTGGACACCTAGATACTATGAGATCTATGCATTGAGCTTCCTTTGCTACTTTGGATACTCTAGATTTGCTCGAGCAGGAGTACTTGGTATTTTATTCACAGACCTTAGTACTTTTGAGTCAATTGGAGACTCTATTACACTCTCTTAGTTTATGCACATGCTATCATTGCAAAGGTTTATGATTGTCGAATAATTTGGATACCTTTCTTCATTTCTATTTGTGTGTGTGTGTGTGTGTGTGTGTGTGTGTGTGTGTGTGTGTGTGTGTGTGTGTGTGTGTGTGTGTGTGTGTGTGTGTGTGTGTGTGTGTGTGTGTGTGTGTGTGTGTGTGTGTGTGTGTGTGTGTGTGTGTGTGTGTGTGTGTGTGTGTGTGATTGACTACCCTTATTCCATAGTCTTAGAGCTCTAACAAGGTGAGAAACTTTACATGCCCAACACTATCCAATTCTTAGTGCTAAAGTGAGATGACCTCCCCAATTAAAAAATGGATGCATTCAATTGCCTCATGTAGTTTAATGTGCTTGTGAGTGGTGGGTAGAGATTAGATCATCATAAGTTGGACAAAGAGATGTTTTCTAGATCCATTGGGATTCTCCTATTGAATGGTTCTTACATTGATTTAAATAACAATGGTGGTCATGACCAATACGAGGAGTAGTTTTATCATGGTCAATAATGATCTCAAAGGTTAAACCTCAGTATTCTCCTCAAGCAATGGTGGTGGATCATCAACCACCATTGGAGTAGCAGGTGGATTGCATTTAAAGAGTTTTAGTAAACTAATATGAAAAGAGTGATGGATTTGCCAATGACATGGAGTTTAACAAAAATCACTATCATCAATCTTGTGAGCAATCCTAAAAGGTCCATATCATCTTGGAGCTAATATATATATTTGGATGCTATTCAATGTACATTAGCCTCATCTTCTCAATATGAAGCCGTAAAATGTATTATATCATGATTACAATACTTTTTTTTGGCTAAACACCTAGTAAATTGGGATTGTATTATTTTATCAATAACATCTTTTTAAATTTTGAGATGGATCACAAGCTAGAGCATTGGTTGTTGGAACATGAATAGCTAACTTTGTCATGGGGATTCAAAATTCCCTACCATGGATTTTCTTCAAAGGTGGTGTTCTACAAGTGTCTAACTAAATATGGCCATGACTAGGTAGCTATGTACTCAAAAACTAGATAAGTTAAAGACCAAAACACCTAGATTCACTTAGGGAATATCCTCTAGATAACAAACAATTAGGGTTTTTTTCTTTAAAATTTTTGAGCCCTTGGCTAAAAGAAACCTATGTACTCTTCTAGTAATATTTTAGTGTGAGAAAAATATAAGAAAAATTACTAGCATACACCATAATAGAACAAGCAAAAACTTATGTTGCTCACAATAGCATCAACTTGGAGAATGACATCCAATGTAGCAATAGACTAGATTTGCAACTTCCACACAAAACAAAGCTAGAAAAACAAAAGAAATAATGTGCACTTGAGAACAACAGGACCACTCAAGGGATCAATTATAATCTAATCTCTATTCAATTATATAGTAAGCATGCCATGTCCTTAAGTTCAACATGATATGAATCCATACATTGTATGAGATCATATAGAAATGCAACTTATACTATTGATGATGTCAAGTCTTGCCTAGCTCTAATACAACAAAGTGACAACTAGAATAATGTTTATTTCATGGAAATCTTAAGCATGTTGTAGTAGTTGGGCAACGAGTTTAGCCTTCTTTCCACGGTAAGTGATGGCCCTTAAGTACCAATGTCCCGTGAAGAAGGATTAATCCTAGATTGTATAGTTCACATGTGGTTCGATTAATGCTCCATGATGATTTTATATTTGTGTGTTTGCCACTAGCTCTCAAAAAAGGGGGAAAAAAGAAACAAAATCTACTAGATCAATAGTGACTAAAAGAAAGTTGTTAGTCCAAAATCACTCTAATGATAATCAAAAAGTTACTCAATTTAGTCTTTCGATGTTTCGCAGCTTGCATTACTTTATTATTATACTATATACATAGATATATATATACATATCTATACTACTATATTATTTTTGTTGTAGGTTGAACCTCCAAAGGTGTTAACCCTCAAACAAACAAAGGCGAAAAATCCGAAAAATGTGAAACAGAAGGCAAGGCCAAGGCAAAAGTGAAACGGAAGGTGGACACGCCAAGAAGAATCTGAAAACACAAGAAGTGCAGAAAATTCCTAAATCAAGGAAAAAATCGCACAAGAAAAGGCGCAAGTCAATACTTTTGTAAAAGAGCGCAAGCGCATCATGATTTAATTTAAAGAGCGTCGGGCTCTCACCCGTGCAATTTGTAAAGGTAGATGGGTGGTAGGAAGGAAGCTAGGAAGATAGGAGGACAATGGGAAAAAGGGCCTAGGCCACGGCCGGCCATATAAAAAAGGGGATAAGGGGATGATTGCCCAAAAGGGATTTAGGGTTTTGTATATAAAGTTGAAAAGTGAATGAGAAGTTCATTCTTATGTGTGGCCAAAAGTGGCTCTTCTCTTCTTCTTCTTCTTCTTGTTCTTGCTAGCTTGAGCTTGTGCTTGAGAGAGGGAGTGTGAGAGTGTGAGGGAGTGAGTGTTTGAGGGTGAGGGACCGGGAATGAGAAGCTCTCCATCTTCTCCTCTCTTCTTCTCTTCTCTTGACTTTCTCACGGCAATGGAGCTTGGAGCATGGAGCTTGAGGATGGAGCTTGCACTTAGATCGTGGAGCTACCAGAGTGCGCGGGAGAGGAGGTAACTCAATCGGCATGGAGGTAAGCTTACTACACCTGTAGATATGGATGGCGTGTCGACTATGTGAGAGATAGTCATTAGTGCTCGGCTTGGAACACTTGAAGCAATAAGCAGTCCGTGGGTCTTGGCGGTTGAGCGAGAGCTCCCTTCATTTTGGTTCTGTTGCCAGGACAAACGGATTTAAGCCTTGAGCACTTGCGCACTTTGAATCGAGCATTGAAGTAGGGTTTTTCCCAAACCGGTGCTTGAGGTAGGTAGGTAGGAAGCAAGGGAGTTTGAAGAGGTATTTGATATCCTTAGCAAGTAGGTTTTTTATTTTTTAGATTTGGAAAAGCAGGTTGGAGTAGTGTAGGTGTTTCCTCTTTTTTTTTTGCATTAGGATAGGATTAGGACCAAGGAAACAAGGAAAACTAAAGGGTTTTTGATGCTGAAAACAGGGAGAAAGGGGCATAAAATCTAAATCTTGAGTAGATGGGTGCAAGAGGGGCAACCATAAGGTTGAAGGAGACTTAAGCAGGACAATAAGAAGCCCAAAAGGTCAGGGGAAGCCTCATTTTGTAGTCAGACATTGAGAGAGAGAGCTTGAGAGAGAGACTGTGAGTGTAGGTAGTACAGAAGGGATTCAATCCAGTTATTTTGTTGTCGCCCAGCCATTCCAGGTATTCCTTGACCTTCTCTGTATTATACTTGTTTGATCTAGAAAGTTGGAGCTTATACCAAGATCCCGACGCGTAGCATTCGTCACTTGCGTTCTCGCAACTGTGCCGCGGCAAATGCAAATGGACCAGGCAGCAGGTGTTCGAGTCCTAAAATCGGACACTCTATCTGTCTGACTCTACCAATCGGATCACAAAATCAGACACTCAGACCATCCGACACCACCAATCAGACCACTCGCCCAGTTAGACCACCCAGTCCGATCGGACCAACTATACAACCTGATCGCCCGACTCTGCCAGTCATACCCTACCACGTGGTAGTAGGACCCATTTTTAGACTCGGACCAAGACTAAAACTATGAGGATGACTAGGTGTGACAATCCTGACGATAGATGCACCTTGAATAGCACTGCACAGACAATCCAAGACATCAGTGGAGAATCCACATCTGGTCGTGCAGTTGGGGACTCAGAGGTATGCATCAGAAGGCTAAAATTTACAGGCCAAGACCCAAAAGATGAAGACATAGCACCACTTGCTTATCTTAGGGTCAAACGCACCGCAAAAAGAGAGCACACTGTCGATGCCCTCGTTGATGAAGGAGCTAACTTTAATATCTTGACCTATGAAGCATGGACCCTACTAGGCCAACTAAAGCTCACACTGACTAATGCAACTCTTAGTCCTTACGGGGGACACTCCCAAGCACTTATGGGGAAGTGCAAAATCCTTGTAACCATTGAAATGGAAAGCTTGCCTATCCTATTCCATGTTCCTCCAAATAGTGCTAGTTGTGGAAAGGAAACCCTCCTTGGAAAACCCTTCAAAAGGGTGACCAAGTGTAAGGCCGACTATGTAGCACAGAGGATACACTTGACGCTATTGGGTGTGAGGATAATCACAACCTTTAGTAAGGGTAACCTCATAAAACCTCGAGGGAAAGACAAGGAACATTCTGACATGCCAAGCAAGCCTAGTGATGAGAGCAAGGACTTGTTGAAAGAGTTGATACAAGCGCATGTCGAACAGGGAGAACCAGTGAGCGAGGCCATGCTTGAAACAAGAAGGTTAGGAGACAATGCTAAGGACAGGATTTGGACCTACAAATATAATAGAAGACCACAAAATAAGCCCAAGTCTTACAGACGAAGGCATTGATGGAGAGCCAGCACAACGCCGTGATGAATATCCAAGGTGTTGCTACGTGCTCAAGGGTATTACGTAGGCAACCAATGGATTTGGGTACCAAAACCCCTTGCTGAACCACTTCTATCAACTGAAGGCCAAGATGTATCAAGAGCAAAGAAGAGTAGGAGGAAATCTAAACAAAAGAGAAACTCGCGAGTCAAAAACATTGGAGTGGTCAAGCCCCTCACGATTGAAATCAAGAAACCAAACGGGACTATTCGAAAGGTAGATCCTCAGCCTAGAGTGCTTAACAAGCGAACATCAGATGTAACTGTTGAGGGTGCACAAAGATCATTAGCGCCCAAGGAGCCTTTGACTTTCCAATATGATAATGAGCATCACAGGCACAACGCTGCTCGTAATAAGGCCAATTGCTCAATGAAGCAAATGGTAGAGTTATCTAATAGCCACGAGCAAACCTTCCAGCCATTGTCAAAGCCGCTTAGGATTCCCAAGTCTTCTACACCCTCTTTCTCTAAACGGACACAGGAAAAGCACAACAGCAGTCTTCAAGTGCAGCTGCTCAATATCAATCTCTATATCCATCTAGGCTTCCGAATGTCCAAGAGGTGGGAGATGACACCACCCTTAGCTCTCAGCATAAGGATAGGCCTGTGCAATCCATCGTGACTAGCTCAACTAATGCTCGATTTGCATAAGTGAATGCGCAAAGGGCAACAAAAGACACAGCCACTTCTAATCTACTTAAGGACTTGACACCACAATCCACCAACAATAGCCAGTCCATTGAACTAGTGGCTACCGGTTCCAATTAGGAATTTGAGAAGGAGCTAAACAAAGGAGAATTAGCTGAAGAGTTATACTCTCCAAAAAGAGAGGTGGTGGTACCCTCACAACCTAACAAGGTTATTCAGCAAGCCGCAGCCATGTCCCATAAGGACACACTAGAGAAAGAGAATGCTGAGGCCCAACCAAACACATCAACGATTGACCAGGTTCAGAGCCCTGAGTCCTTAAAGGTGACACCACAATTGCCCAAGAAAAAGAGGACAAAACAACAGCAGTTGCAAGTGGTGGTAGACACCAAGACGATCGAGACCAAGAGCACTGAAGAGCTGAGGAATAAAACATCAAGCCCATCCACCAATGAGCCCATTGCCATCTCCCCTAACAACGGTGAAACCTCAGACACATCCGTGTGTTCTGAAAAATCAAAGCAACCATCACCATTAGCGATTGCTTGCAACACTCAACCCACCGACAACAAAACTTGCATTGACCAATCAAGAGTGGAAACAACACTGTCACAACAGGGCGACAAATCTATACCAGTCACATGCAAGGAGAACCATGATGCAATAACAAAAAAACCTCAGGATAAACACGAAAACCCCGAGACTATAAGCAATCCTAGCATTGACCAATCGTGCTCATCTAGGCCTGACCCCCCAGCTATGCTATTTCCTAGGGAAACTCCTAGAACATTGCATAAGATAGCAATTGAGCAAGCCCTCATTGAACATAGAATGCTTAACTGAGTTGGATGCTAAGCTCAAAGTGTTCGCATGTGTCTACATCCTTGCAAACATGGGCGCATTCCCTAGGAAGCACCTCGAAGAATACTTGCCATTTTCCCTATCTTGGGAAGAGTAAGAAAATCTTGATGAGCACTATGACAGGCTCCTGCATGAATGCATGCAACTCATCTCTGACGAGGAAGCCAATGAACTACGCTTAATTGTGACATTCAATGATGTGCTCTGCCAACCAAATCTTTTAGAGATAGAGCAAGTAAAACAACAATCAGAGGGTCGAAGTCAATTTGAAAAGCATTGGTTCGAAAACCATGTTACAATGGCCGAACTGGGAGCCTAGATTATGACAGTCTTAGAGGAGCGATTGGTCAAGTGTCAGTCTCAAAGAGACCCAACCTATGTGGCGCCGACTTCCTTTCGAGTACTGACTGCCATTTGGGGTATGTATTTAGTCAAAACTAGCCAAGAGAACTCTCTGGCTGATAAGGTTCTCACTGAGGAGGAGTTACATGTTGCCAGTAGACTCAGATAAGGTACCCTGCTACTCGATGTTGCAAAATATCTATTGTTATTGAGTAAGCTGCCACGAGTACTAGATGCATGTGCCACATTCCATTACAATCCTGTGTTCTACAATTGGTTTTTATCCTCACGAAGTGACATGGATTCGTAAATATATACATAAATAAACAATGAGTTTTGTGACCTTGTATAGATAATATCAAAACACACAAGCAATGATAGTCAAGCACAAGGAAAAGAGTTTGGGTTTGATAGGCTGAGCTCCTTAGATCCTCCGCTCACCACACGTCTAGAAGTTGCGTGACCATTTCCGCCTCTAGGTGGAGGGCATGCAACCCTCATTACCACCATAGGAAGGCCTGACCAACACCTTTGAGGACGTAGACCGGGCGTCGTCCCCTTCTATACACCTTTTCCCTTTTCGGTCTATCTTTTTGGGGACGAGCCATGCTCCACTCCATCACAACCAGTCCACGCAACCTAGCACAAGCCAAGATCTACTAATGGTTGGAATATGCTCTGTAGTCGAAGCAGGACAAATATCATCATGGGGGCCGTCCCTCTAGAACAAACGCTGCATGTCTCACCTCACCCCTCCTCCTCATAAGTGCTTGATAATCCACTGTTTAATCCCTTTTATGCAAATAATTCTATCCTGCCTCAAAGCCTAACCTTGGTTTACATTTTGCAGATTTTCCCACAATAGCCATCATGGAGCACACAATTCAGCTAGCATGCAAGGAAGCTCTCCTCCGTAGAAGGGAGCATGGCACTAGTGCCCCCACCAGAACGGTACGTGCCTACTTTAAAGAGGTACGTGCCGAAAAGAGGCCCCAAGAGACACTGCCCATGACACAGGCCGAAAACTCCCCAAGCCAAGAGGACGAAGGCTCAAGGGAGCACCCGGGGTGTGGCAACACCGGCTGTGCATACCCCCACCAGACACTTGGGCACCAGGTGCTCGAAAGAAGGGAAGGCAGCTAGAGACAAGAGGAAATTCGATGAGTTGTTTAAAAGCATTCTTGAAATAGCTACATCCAGGGACTACACCATTTGGGTCCCGGCCGATATCTTTCCTGCCCAACCTGATAGGAGCCCACCACCGGCACAGCCTCAGTCATCTGATCACCCAAATTCACCCCACCTCATACAAATAGAATAGGCCCTATGTTATAAGTTGCTTACCAAAAGCCATCTTGTCATAACTTTTTGTCCTTAAGTGGTTAAAGGGGCAGGCCTCCCAACTGTACAAACCTTCCTTACTACTAATCCATGGCATGTCTTTAACAAGCGCCAATGGTATGCATCACAACCAACACCATAGGATTTTGATAAAGTAATATCTTTTTGTGTTGCTTCTGTTCATTATAATTGATGCATGTGACTTGCATATACTCTCATGAAGTGTCAAGCGGATGCAGGATGACACAGGTCTTTGTACGAAAGTGTTCAATGCCCAAGTCATCATAAGACCACCAACCTCACAAAGAGCCATGACGAAGTCACACTGCCGAAAGTGAAAATCACCCTTGCCGATCGCCCACATCGCATGGCCCAAAGCATGATCGACCACTTTCTCTTTCTGGGTCAAACTCTACACCTAGCACTCACGGCTGTTACCTCAATTGTACCAACATCGCACATTACAAAGAGGTTTTGCAAGATCTCCAATGTATCTCCCCATCTCAACAACTGTTCCTCTAGCAACAAGGCTGGGACACAATCATCACTGTAATATCCAGTTTCACAGTCTTTGATAGCCTCAACATATTGCAATGGTTGTACTCATGTTATTCTAAAAAATAAAAGGAAAAAGAAAAAGAAGAAGAAAAAAAGAAAAGAAAAATAAAAGAAAAAAAAATAAAGAAAAGAAAATAAAGAAAAAAAAAGCACTCACAATCACAATTCGACACCTAAGGGTTCTCAACTTAGGTACGCCCAGTGACCTTGGTCGGCTGGCTTTGTCCCTAATCCCCTAGCCCTCTACACATCCCCCATAATTGTTCAGGGCACATCAAGGGTAGGATATACCTAGGGAGCTTGTCTTGCCTATGGTTAGACCTGTCACCCTGACCCATTTGCACGATTCCTTTTTGCACTCCGCCTTAGTATCATTGCAATCGATCGTGGTAAGCACCGCATGAATGGCCATGAAAAGTACATCGTACTCGTCGAGCCAACCCAATAGCTACCAGCTGAAAGTTCGGTGTCAATGTGTTCAATTATGCTACATCGTGCTATCACAATGCAAAGAATGTCTCATATACCTTCCTGTGTACTTCTCCTCAACATGGACAACTTTGCTTCATCTACACATTGTTACGATGATTGTTACGAGGAACTAGACCCGTGGTCTTCTAACTACGTAATATCTAAGTATGCATGAGCACTCACATCATATCTACACCGAAATATATACATAGTTTGGGTCCTCAAGTGCAGGACGATACTCTTAGCTTGCTTAAGTTTGACCTGTCTCCCAAACTAATCAAACTACATCTTGTGCACGATAAGAAGACTAGAACTACCCCCAAGGAGACACCACATATGAGAGGTTTTCAATTGTAGGTATTGAAGACTCCAATGAAAGTGTCGTTCTCTCTTCATCGACACTCAACTCTGAATTCTTATCATGTATCATCATGCAAGCCCACCAAGAATCGTCAGCCCCGCAGAATCCCCAGAACATCAACACCTGTGCCAACCCATGAGTGCAACTCCCAGGCCTATCACCAACAATGTGCCCCCAATGACCTTCATCCACACCACCACCAAAACTCCTCCACGGCAAACCACAGATGTCCCTTCCACCCATGTCTTCTATGCATGCCAAATCCTGCTACCTACGACGGGGAGTGCCATGGGACTGGCACTCGTCTAGGAGGGGGGTAATGTTAACCCTCAAACGAACAAAGGTGGAAAATCCGAAAAATCTGAAGCAGAAGATAAGGCCAAGGCAAAAGCGAAACGGAAGATGAAGACGCACCAAGAAGAATCTGGAAACACAAGAAGTGCAAAAACAAGGAAAAAGGCACACGAGAAAAAGCACGTCAATACTTTTGTAAAAGAGCAAGCGCATCATTATTTAATTTAAAGAGCACCGGGCTCTCACCCGTGCAATTTGTAAAGGTAGATGGGTGGTAGGAAGGAAGCTAGGAAGATAGAATGACAATGGGAAAAAGGGCCTAGGCCATGTAAAAAAGGGAATAAGGGGATGACCGCCCAAAAGGGATTTAGGGTTTTGTATATAAAGTTGAAAAGTGAATGAGAAGCTCATTCTTGTGTGTTGCCAAAAATGGCTCTCTCGCTTCTTCTTCTTCTTCTTCTTGCTAGCTTGAGCTTGTGCTTGAGAGAGGGAGTGTGAGAGTGTGAGGGAGTGAGTGTGTGAGGGTGAGGGACCAGGCAGGAGAAGCTCTCCATTTTCTCCTCTCTTCTTCTCTTCTCTTCTCTTCTCTTGACTTGGTCGTGGTAATGGAGCTTGGAGCATGGAGTTTGAGGATGGAGCTTGCTCGAAGCTTGCACTTGGATTGTGGAGCTACCAAAGTGCGCGAGAGAGGAGGTAACTCGATCAGCATAGGTAAGCTCACTACACCCGTAGATATGGATAGCGTGTCGGCTATGTGAGAGGTAGCCATTAGTGCTCGGCTTGGAACACTTGAAGCAATAAGCGGTCCATGGGTCTTGGCAGTTGAGCGAGAGCTCCCTTCAAAAGGGTTTCCTAAACCCACCTCCTATTTCCCAAACCTCCTCTTTTTAATTAAAACCCCTTCTCTCTCATATGTAATCTCTCTCTCTCTCCCCCCTTTTTAAATAAATCCCCCATCTCTCTCTCTCTCTCTCTCTTTCTCTCTCTCTCTCTCTCTTTGAGATTAAGATTTTTAATTTAAACTTCTCTTTTTTTCTCTTTTAATTAAATAATTTTAAATTTTCTTATCCTTTTAATCAAACCTTTTAAAAATATCTTTTTACTTTATAATTTTTTGACACTTTTTCACATACTTTGAGAGAGAGGGGGGAAGAGAGAGAGAGAGAGAGAGGAAATTATAGAGAGAGAAAATATAAAATTTAAAAGAGAGAGAAAGAGAAGAAAAAAGAAAAAAAGAGGGGGAGAGAGAGAGGGAAAAGAGAGCAAAGAGAAGAGAGAGATAGAAGAAAAGCGGAAAGAGAAGAAATGAAGAGAGAGAGAGAGAGAGAGAGAGAGAAGAAGAAGAAGAAGAAGCAGTAGCAGTAGCAGTAGCAGTAGTAGTAGAATATGAACACAAAGAGAGAATTATAAAAGGCAAGGAGAGAGGTGGAGAGAAGAAGAGAGAATAAAAAAGAGAGAGATACGCAAAGAGAGAATGAAAATAAAAGGGAAAGAGAGAGAAAAAAAGAGAAAAAAGAGGAGAGGGAGAGAGAAGGAAAAGAGACGAGATAAAAAAGCAATAATGAAAGATGAGATAAGAAAAAAAGGAGAGAGAAAATTAAAAAGTTGTGAGAGAGAAGAGAAAAAAGGGGAGAGAGAGAGGGGGAAGAGCAAAGAGAAAAAAGAGGGAGAAAAAAATATGCGAGAGAGAAGAAGAAGAAGAAGAAGAAGAAGAAGAAGAAGAAGAAGAAGAAGGAGAAGAAGAGAGAGAGAGAGAGAGAGAGAGAGAGAGAAGAAGAAGAAGAAGAAAAGAAAAAATAGGAGAGAGAGAGGAGGGGATAAAAGAGAAGAGAGAGAAAAGAGAGGAGAGAGAGAGTATGAAAAAAGATTGAGAGAAAGCAAAAAAAGAGAGGAGAGTGTGAGAAGCCGCGAACCTCTAAAGGGCTTCCCGAACCTACCTCCTTTCCAAACCTCTCTCTCGCACATGTAATCTCTCTCTCTGCCAAGAGGCATATTCCACAGTGGATTCCGTGATTATATTTATTTGTCGAGGCTCATACACAAGGTGGATTCCTTGTGCGAGAAGTTGACGGGGACGCCTATCCTTTTTGGGTGTCATATTAATTTAATATGCACGTGGATGATTCCATAGCGAGTGATTCCATAAAATACATATTAAATTAATAGACATTTATGAGTTTAGAGTGTGCACTAGAATTAAATTAAGGTTAGGATAGAGTTCCAACCTCTTTAATTATTTTGTAACTGAAGACTGCTAGGTATTCACTTTTGTTGGGTTTTATTTAATTATTTTCTAACAATTGTGAATGCTTCAGTTGATGTGTAGAGCAGACGTCAGTGGCGTTGGGTAGCACCGAGCAATGACATGAATCCAAATGCCTAAAAGAATTACTATTTTTTATGGGCGGGCGTCTTATCACTAAAGGCATGGTGCCAATATTTATTCAAGTGCGCTTATCTATTAAAGTACTTGACAAAATATTTATTATCTTATATACGCATAGATGCTCGATTAAATATTTTATTATTTGATATTTGTATTTGGGCGCAGCTCGACTTTTGGATGCCCAAATGCCTTACTTTATATTTAGGCAAAAGCAAACGCAAAAGCAAAAGCATGCTATTTGTAAAGTGGGCTATTTTTGAGCTTGAAAGATAAATAAATCTATAAATACATGCCTTGTGAAGCGTTGACACAAGGCATGGGGGTAGATTGCACCCAATTGGTCTTTTTGTCTCATGTCGTATAAATTCCCTTTTGCTTTTATGAAGGTTTGTAGAGTTCTTTGTTCTTGGGGACCTTATAGCAATCACTACATATGCATACAGCATCCGATCTGCCCATCAGTGGTATCAAAGCGAAGCTGAGATCAAAAGCTTCCAATCGCTTATCATCTCGCGTGAAGGCGAAGCTCCTAGAATGAACGGGCTCTATAGGCGAACTGACAATACAGGCATGTTCCTGGCGGGGAAGAACCCCCTGTTGTACCCTCTGATTGCGAAGGATCTCTCACAGGAGGTGGAGGCCCACTCAAGAAGTTCCTTTACAAGTCGTTTTTATTCACAAAGAAGCAGACAAGAGTTTTATGAAGTTTGAGTTTATAAGCTTGAGAAGCTTAAAGGAAGCTTAAGCTCTAAAAAATTCACAATTTGTGGTGGAAGCATGTACCCACTGCTGTCGATTTGATCAAGGGCATGCTGTCGTCTTGCGCCAAATTTCTTAAATTCATTAAGCTTTTTAAAAGCTTAAAGTTATTAAGCTTAATCTAAAGCTTAAAGTTCAATTATCAGTCTCTTCCATAGCAGGTGTTCATATCGTGGTACTCCTGAACCGATTTTGAAGCTTCAGCAAGCCCCTGTTCCCACCTACAACTTGGTTGACGAATTTACAACGAATAGGCTGTCACACGCACTCTATGCAGAATAATATTTTTCTTGGAAGAAGATTGTTTTCAATTTCTGTACCTGAGAAAAGCAAGATTGTAAAAAGCAAAGGCATACGAATAAACGAAGCAAGTTCGTGGTGAGCTTCTTCACACGTGACTAGAAGACGAGCGATGGATCTTCAATCAAATCTAGGATGTCAGATCATAATATGGATGATTTTATGGGCAAAGGCGATTTTCCAAAGTTGACTATGGAGCAAAAATTGGATCTAATCATGATGCAGCTTCAAGAAGAGTGAAGGGCACATCAAAACTTACAAGCACAATTGGCTACACTTCAATAATCCATTATAGACAAGACAGAGTGCAACCTGAAGATATTATTCGACATACTATTGATGCAACACTCAATGCATAGCCTCTTAGAAAAGAGGCCAAGATAAGTAAAAGAATTTTCAAATTCCATACTTTTAATGGATAACGTGATGGTAAAATTGTTCTTACTTTCATTAGCCAGTTTGATAATTATTTTCATGAAGAGCAATATGTTGAAAAATATAAACTTAAATGTGTCACTAAACATCTAGTAGATAGAGCATCATTATGGTGGACTGTTGTTCGCAAGAGTGTTGATTGTCCCACTACTTGAGAAGCCTTTCAAAAGAAATTTTTGCAGAATTTCCTTCCACCTCAATTCCATGAGAAAGCCATCAAACAATGGGATCTCCTGTAACAAAGAGATTGTGAATCCATTCCGCAATACACTAAGTGTTTTTGGAGTGCCTTACTTCAACTTCGAATGCTTGAAGGTGTTCCTGAGGCAACCCACAAGCGCAAGTACATGTCTGGTTTACTTGGTCACTTCTATGCGAAGTGAATATGTTCAAGCCAAAGACTTTGGAGGATGTAATTTCTTTAGCGCATGAAGCGGAGGATAAAATTCATGGACGAGAAAAGCGACCACAATAATTTTCGATTAATGGTAACTTTAGTACAAAGCAATTTAATTCTAACTTTCGAAGATTCAATCAAAATCGCTTTGCTCCTTCTTTTTGTAAACCCTAGACTCGACGTCTTGCTTTACCATCAACTACTAATTCAAACCCTAAGCCTTCCCTCCAACCAAATCCCAATATATCATCAACTACTAATTCAAATCCTAAGCCTTCCCTCCAACCAAATCCCAATATACCCAAATTTCTAGCCCTTACTAATAATGTCTCCAAAGCAAAACCTATGGTTTATTACAAGTGTCATCAACCTGGACACTTAGTAGCAATCTATCAGTCCAAGAAGCAAGCTATTCAAATCAATCATTTAGGAGTAACTAATGACGAGGATTATGAAGATATGCCAAACTTCACTGACATTGATGATGATATCAGTGATGCTACAGATACTTTACCGCGTATGCTAAATCCTCATTCATTATTAATAATGAAATGTTTTATACATGGTCAAGAAAATATTGTTTTGCATGATGATGGAAGTATGCATGATTTTATTTCCACAAAGTTGGTAAAGAAATTGAATTTATCTACTGTTCCAACTCATTATCACATAAAGGTTACATTATTAGGCACTAGATACAATGGTATACAAGAAGTACATGATTTAGAGATTAAAATCGATGATTATGTTGAGCGTAGAAATTTATCGATTGTGCATTTGCAATTACTGATATTATTTTAGGAATGCCTTGGTGTCACAAATATAACCTTGACATCGATTATTCCACAAATTCCATGAAAATTCATTTTAACAAAAACCAAATCACATTACATGGATTGCACACCTTTAATAATTTTTCCCTTCTTAGTCGCACACATGCTAAACATGCATTGAGAAAATGTAGTAAATCATATTTAATATGGGTGAATGAAATTGAAACTAAGAAAAATCAAGTGCCTCCTAGGCATGCACAATTTCTTTCATAATTTAAATATTGTTTTGTTGCTGATTTACCACCTAGTTTACCATCTACACGTCCTAAAGACCATAAAATAGATTTAATCCTAGGTTCTTAACCACCATGTAAAGTACCTTATAGACACAATCAGATTGAACAAAAAGAAATCCAAACACATTTTGAAAAACTGTTGAATTGAGGACTCCTTAGACCCAATAGTTCTTCTTTTGGTACACCTGTCCTATTAGTTAAGAAGAAAAATAAAACCTATAGGATGTGCATTGACTATCGTGCCCTAAACAAAATCACTGTTAAGAATAAATGTCTAATCCCTAAGGTAGACGACCTCATGGATAAATTACAAGGAGCCACTGTTTTTAGCAAGATAGATCTCAAATCTGGATATCATCAAGTATGTTTGGATACATCTGGCATTTTTAAGACTACATTTAGAACTCAATTTAGTCATTATGAATTTCTTGTTATTCCTTTCGGTTTGACCAATGCACCAGCCACATTGAGTTATATGATGAATCGCATATTTTTGAAGTATCAGAATTGTATGATTGTTTTCTTTGATGATATATTGGTTTTTAGTAAGGATGAGAATGAGCATTGTGAACATCTATCCTTAGTTTTCAAATTGTTGAAAGAAAATCATTTGTATGCTAACCCTGACAAGAGTGAATTTTTCCAAACCCAGATTGAATACTTAAGATCACATTGTTTCATCATATGGTATTCGCGTTGATCCTAAAAAGATAGAGGCAATTTTAAATTGGTCAATCCCTAAAAATGTGCATGAGTTACGTTCTTTCTTAGGCTTTGCCAGCTTTTATAGAAAATTTGTCACTGATGCTAGCGGATCAAGAATAGGAGTTGCCCTCATGCAAGATTCACATCCCATAGCCTATTCTAGTTGCAAACTTAAACCTTCTAAGTTGAAGTATTTTACCTATGATAAAGAATTATTAGTTGTAGTTCAAGCCCTATGTCAATGGAAGCACTATCTGATGGGATCCGAATTTAGAATTAAAACTGACCAACAAAGTATCAAACATCTCCTTAGTCAACCATAAATTTTTGACTGTCATATTAAATGGGTTGCTTTCATTCAATGTTTTCATCCACTTATCCAATATCAGCCAGGAAGAGAAAATATTGCTGTTGATGCCTTGAGTAGGAGACCAAGTATCCATAATATTTATGTTCTATCTTTTGATTCTCTTACTCCTATGAAGAATACCTATGACCATGACCCTAGTTTTCAAGCTGATTGAAACAAATTAGTTGCTAACAACTAGATTTCAATTGATTCTTTATCTTATTCTGATGGATTTATGTTTTATGAGAAATGATTGTGTGTCACTGTTCAGTTTAGATCATTTGCGTTGTAAGAAATTCATTGTTCTCCATATCAAGGTCATAGAGGTATTATTTCCACTTTAAGAATATTGGTTGAAGATTTTTACTAGCCACAAATGGAATCTAATGTTTCTAACTTTGTTTCTGAGCGTTTAATTTGCCAAAGAGTCAAGCGACATAATGGTAAGCAATATGGTTTGTTAATGCCTTTACCAATTCTTGACCGTCCATGGGAATATATTTCAATGGATTTTATAACTGGTTTGCCTAATACAAAAGCTACTCATGATATGATTTGGACTATACTAGATCGATTTAGTAAACAAGCATATTTTCTATCGTACAAGAAAACATTAATTGCATCTCAAGCTACATGGCCATCGATATTTTAAGTACTTGGTTAAGTTTAAAAATCATCCTGTTGAAGAGGCCCAATGGATGCAGAGCCGCAACCTAAGTGTTTATCCCTCACTGCTTGCTCTACATTGAGCTAATAGCAATTGAGAATAATTGTTATCCTACCCCGGGGGTATGATGCCAAGAGGCATATTCCATAATGGGTTTCGTGATTATATTTATTTGTCGAGGCTTGTACACAAGGTGAATTTCTTGTGTGAGAAGTTGACAGGAACGACTATCCTTTTCGAGTGTCATATTAATTTAATATGCACGTGGGTGATTTCATAGTGGGCGATTTCGTAAAATACATATTAAATTAATGGACGTTTATGAGTTTAGAGTGTGCAGTCAAATTAAATTAAGGTTAAGATAGAGTTCCAACCTCTTTAATTATTTTGTAGCTGAAGACTACTAAGTATTCACTTTTGTTAGGTTTTATTTAATTATTTTCTAATAATTGTGAATGCTTCAATTGATGTGTAGAGCAGGCGATAGTGGCGTTGGATCGCACCGGGCAATGACGTGAATCCAAATGCCTAGAAGAATTACTATTTTTTATGGATGCGCGCATTATCACTAAAGGTGTGGTGGCAATATTTATTCAAGCACGCTTATTTATTAAAGCACTTGACAAAATATTTATTATCTTGTATGCGTATAGACACTTGGTTAAATATTTTATTATTTGTATTTATATTTGGACACAACTTGACTTTTGAACACCCAAACGCCTTACTTTATATTTGGGCAAAAGCAAACGCAAAAGCAAAAGCATGCTATTTGTAAAGTGGGCTATTTTTTGCTTGAAGATAAATAAATCTATAAATACATACCTTATGAAGCGTTCACAGAAGGCATGGGGGGAGATTGCACCCAATTGGTCTTTTTGTCTCATGTCATACAAATTCACTTTTACTTTTATGAAGATTTGAGTTCTTTGTTCTTGGGGATCTTCTAGCATTCACTACGCACGCATACAATATCCAATATGCACACACCACACACACATACACACATACACACACACACTCTCTCTCTCATAATTAGATTAAGTTTGCACTCTTTTTTTCTCCTCTTTTAATTTAATTTTTTTAATTTTTTTCTTTTGAATTAAATATTTTTTCATTTAAACTTTTTTTCATAATTTTTCACATACTTTGAGAGAGAGTGAAAAAGGGAAAGAGAGAGAGAAAAAGAAAAAGAAAAAGAAAAGACAGAGAATTATAGAGATAAAATATCAAATTTAAAAGAGAATTTAAAAAGGGAAAAAGAGGGGGGGAGAGAGAGAAAAAAAGGGGAGAGAGATAGAGAATAAGAATAAGAATAAGAAGAAGAGAAAGAGAATTATAAAAGGCAAGGAGAGAGACGGGAGAGAAGAAAAAAGAGAAATAGAAGAACAAAAAAGAGGACAAAGATAAGCAAAGAGAGAAGAGAGAAAGAGAGATAAAATACTGAGAGAAAGAGGAAAGAGAGAGTAGGGGGAGAAGAGAAACAAACGAAAAAATTTAGAGAGATATAGCAAAGAGAATGAAAAAGTAGGAGAGAGAAAAGAAAAAAGGAAGGGAGAGAAAGGGGAAAAGGGGGAGAGAAAGACAAAGGAAAAAGAGGAGAGAGGAAGGGAGAGAGACAGAGAAAGAGAAAGAGGAGAGGAATTTGAAAAAGTAGCGAGAGAGGGGAGAGAAGAAAAGGGAGAGAGAGAGAGAGAAAAAGAAGAAAAGAAAAGAAAAAAAAGGAGAGAGGGGGGAAGAGGAGAGAGAAAAATATATGAGAGAAGAGGCAAAAATTTGAGAAGAAATGAGAGAGAGAGAGAGAGAGAGAGAGAGGACGAAGAAGAAGAAGAATAGAAAGAAAGAAAGAAGAGAGGAAAGAGAAGAAAAGGGAGAAGAGAGAGAGAGAGAGAAGAAAAAGAAGAAAAGAAAAGAAAAAAGAGGGAAGAGAGAGAGAGTAGGGAAATGAGGAGAGAGAAAAAACAGAGAAGAGAGAGGGAGAAAAAAATGAGAGAGAGAGAGAGAGCCTTGAACTTCCAGAGTGCTTTCCAAACCTACTCCCTTTCCCAAACCTCCTCTTTTTAATTAAAACCATGTCTCCCTCTCTCTTCCCCCTCCCCTTTTTAATTAAACCCCCCACCTCTCTCACATGTAGACTCTCTCTCTCTCTCTTTCTCTCTCTCTCTCTCTCTCTCTCTCTCTCTCTCTCTCTCTCTCTCTCCCCTTTAATTAAATCGAACTTTTCACAAATGTCTCTTTCTACTTTTTAAATCAAAACTCTCTCTCTCTCATTAAACTTTTTAATTTAAACTATTTTTCTCATTTTAAATTATCATTTAATTAAATATTACTTTTTAAATTTTTTAATTAAAAATTTTTTAATTTAAAAATTTTTAGATATAGTTTTTCATATACTTTAAGAGAGAGAATAAGAAAAAGAGAGTTATAGAGCGTTATAAAGAGAGAAAATATAAAATTAGAGAGAGAGAGTGAGAGAGAAGAAGAAGAAGAAGAAGAAAAGGGAAAAATAGCAAAGAGAGAGAGAGAGAGAGAGAGAGAGAGAGAGAGAGAGAGAGAGAGAGAGAGAGAGAGAAGAAGAAGAGAGAGTAATATAAAAGGCAAGGAGAGGGAAAAAAGAAGAAAAGAGAAATAGAGAGAACAAAAAAAGAGAGAGATAAGCAAAAGGAGTAAACAAGGGAAAGAAAGATAGAAAAAAAGAAAAAAATGAGAGGGAGAGAAGGAAAAGAGAGGAGAGGGAAAAGCAATTATGAAGGATGAGAGAAGAAAAAAAAGAGTGAAATTTTTAAAAATAGAGAGGAGAGAGATGAAAAGGGGAGAGAGAGAGAGATATATATATATATATAAGAAAAGAAAAAAGAGGGAAGAGAGAGAGAGAGAGAAGAAAAGAAAAAAAAGGAGAGGGGGGAAAAGAAGAGAGAGAGAAAAGAGGAAAGAGAGAGGAAAAAAATGTGTATGTGTGTGTGAGAGAGGAGAAAAAGAAGAAGAGAGAGAGAGAGAGAGAGAGAGAGAGAGAGAGAGAGAGAGAGAGAGAGAGAGAGAGAGAGAGAAGAAGAAGAAGAAGAAGAAGAAGAAGAAGAAAAAGAAGAAGAAGAAAAGGAGAGAGAAAAGAGGGAAGAGATGGGGAGAAAAAAGATTTAGAGAAAGAGAAAAGAGAGAGAGGGGGTGAGAAGAGGAAAAAAATAAAAAATTTGTGGAGAGAGGCAAAGAAAGAGAGATTTGAGGGGCAAGTAAAAAATAGAGAAAGAAAGAGAGAAATAGCAAAGAGAGGAGAGAGGGGAGGAGAAGAAAAGGAGGAGAGAAAGAGAGAGAAGAAAAGTGGGGAGAGAAGAGAGAGAAAGAGAGAGGAAGAAGAAGAAGAAAAAGAAAGAGAATAAACATGAAGAGAGAGAATTACAAAAGGCAAGGAAAGAGAGGGGAGAGAATAAGATAGAATAAAAAAGAGAAGAGTGATAAGCAAAGGGAGAAGAAATAAATAAGAAAGAGAGAGAGAGAAAGAGAAGAGGGAGAGAGAAGGAAAAGAGAGGAGAGAGAAAAGTAAAAATGAAAGATTAGACAGGAAAAAAGAGAAGAGGGAGAGGGAAAGAAAAGAGAGGAGAGGGAAAAGCAATGATGAAAGATTAGACAAGAAAAAAGAGAAGAGTGATAATTAATAAACCAAGAGGGGAGAGAGAAAAAGAAGAATAAGAAAAGAGGGGAGAGAGAGAGAGAGAAAGAAAAGAAAAAAGAGAAGAGAGGGGGAGAAAAAAATATGTGACAAAGAAAGAGAGAGAAGAAGAATAAGAAGAAGAAAGAGGGGAGAGAGAGAAAGAGAGAGAATAAGAAAAGAAAATTAAAAAAAGAGACAAAGAGAGGGGGAAAAGTGGATACATAGAGAGGGAGAAAAAAGATTGAGAAAAAAGGAAAGAGAGAGGGGGTGAGAAGATTAAAAATTTGGAGAGAGAGAAGAAAAGCAAGGAAACAAGAAAAAGAGAGAGAGGAGGAGGAGGAGAAGAAGAAGAAGAAGAGAGAGAATATGAACATAGAGAGAGAGAGAGAGAGATTTATGAGAGGCAAGGAGAGAGGGGGAGTGAAGAAAAGAGAACAAAAAGTTAGGAGAGAGATAAGCAAAGAGAGAAGGAATAAACAAGGGAAAAAGAGACAGAAAGAGAAAGAAAAAATAGGAGAGGGAGAGAGAAGGGAAAGAGAGGGTAATCAAAAGAGAGAGAAAAAAGAGAGGAGAAGAAGAAGAAGAAGAAGAAGAAAGAGGGGAGAGAGAAGAAAAAAGAGGGGGGAGAGAGACAAGAAGAGAAAAAAGGAGACAGAGGGGGGAAACACACAGAAGAGAGAGAAAGAAAAAAGATTCAAAGAAAGAGGAAAGAGAGAGAGGGGGTGAGAAGCCCTGAACCTCTAGAGGACTTTCCAAACCTAACCCCCTTTCCAAACCTCCCCTTTTTAATTAAAACCCCTTCTCTTTCACATGTAATCTCTTCCTCTCTCTTCCCCCTCCCCTTTTTAATTAAACCTCCCATCGCTCTCATGTGTAGGCTCTCTCTCTCTCTCTCTCTCTCTCTCTCAATTAAATCAAACATTTCACAAATGTCATTTTCTCCTCCTTTTTAGATCAAAAGTCTCTCTTTCTCACTCTCTCTTTTTATCTCTTTGTGTCTCTTTCTCTCTCTCTCTCTCTTGGTTAAGTTAAAATTTTTAATTTAAACTCTCTTTTTTATTTTATTTTATCTTATTTTAATTGAATTTTTTTAATTTTATTTTTCTTTTTAATTAATTATTTTAAAACTTTTTTCTAATAAAAATTTTTTAACATTGTTTTTCATATACTTTAAGAGAGGGAAAAAGGAACGAAGAGAAGAAGAAAAGAAGAGAGAAATAGAGAATCATACAGAGAGGAAATATAAAATTTAAGAGAGAAAGAAAGAAAGAAAGAAAGTTATATTAACGTCTTCTAAAGACCAAAACTGGCCTATGAGACAAACTGTGATACAACTGATGAGGTCCAGCTATCCAAAATAAAAGTGCTAAATGAAAAGCTAAAAACTGGAAACTGAAAATATGGTGCTGTGAGTGTGATAAGTGTCGTGTATGTGTATGTGCGTATGTAGCTCTGGTACTCCAGATAATGGCTACAAAAGGGGAACAAATGTCGGCTGTGATAGGGGAACAACTGTCGACTGTGATAAAGTGGTGCGATGTGTATATGTAACAGATGCAGGGAGATATACTATCCTGGGATGTAGTAGCAGTCGTCGAAGTCGCTAATAGCAGGTGATCCCTCCTGGATGCAGGATGTGGTACATCGGCGGTGGAGAAAGAGCAAACTGGAGATCTGAGATCCAATGTGTCAAGTGTCGTCGGATCTCAGTCTACTATCGATGTAGATCAAGAATCCTCCGAATCTCCTGTCGGTGTGGCTGTGGGGTCCGAAACCCACGGATCCTCGTGCGGCGTCGGGTACGCTGGTCCTCAGCCTGCTGTAGTGTGAGCCCGGAGGTCTGGCTGGAGGCTGGTACAGTAGCTCTCACTCTGTCTGTCTGAAAGAACTGTGTAATAGTCGTCTGGGTAGGCCCCTCTCTGACTGGGACCCGCTGTGTGCTCTGCTCTCTGATGTGCCATGCCTCTCCCAGAAAACGGCCAAATGATCTCTGATCCATATCAGTCATACATCCCTGAAGTGAGCTGCTCAATGTGTATCTAGATCTCAACTCTGAGTATGCCGGGCATCTGAGAACAAAATGCTCCTCACTCTCCACCTCTAATCTGCAAAGGGGGCATATCCTCTCCTCCCGTGGGATGCCACTGGCTCTGCCACTCTCAATCATAAGCTGAGAGAGAGAGAGAGAGAGAGAAGAAGAAGAAGAAGAAAAAGAGAATTATAAAAGACAAGGAGAGAGATAGGAGAGAAGAAGAGATAAATAGAGAGAACAAAAAAGAGGAGAGAGATAAGCAAAGAGAGAAGGAATAAACAAGACAAAGAGAGAGAAAAAAGAGAGGAAAAATGAATGATGAAAGATTAGAGAGAAAAAAAGAGAAGCCCACTCGAACGACCGATGAATCTGGGACTCAAACGATCGAGTTTGGGACTTGAACGAGTTGTCCAGAACACCAATTGGACCATTTTTTATCATTCCAAGACTTATTAGGATCTACCGCTAGCTGTCCAGCAACCCAGGTTAGAATCTAAACCAGCCGATGGGACCATAGAGTTGTTTGTACTCAAAACCTTAACCTAACAATCCAAGAGTAACTAAAATAACCTATTGTGGGAGCTTCTCGCTTGATCGCCAAGACCCATGGATTGTTTATTGCTTCAAGCATTTCAAGCCAAGTGCAATGGCTACCTCTCATATAGCCGTACGCACTCTCACACCTACGAGTGTAGCAAGCTCACCTCCATGCTTGATCGATTTGCCTCCTCCCTCAAACACTTTGGTAGCTCCACGATCCAAAATGCAAGCTCAATCCCCAAGCTCCAAGTTCCATGCTCCATGCTCCATTTTTGCACGCAAGACAAGAGAAGAGAAGAGAAGAAGAAGAGAGAGGAGAAGATGGAGAGCTTCACCATGGTCCCTTACCCTCACACATTCATTCTCTCACTCCGTCACACTCCCTCTCTCAAGCACAAGCTCAAGCAAGCAAGAACAAGAAGAAGAAGAGAAAAGAAGAGCTAGTTTTGGCCACACACAAGAATAAGCTTCTTCATTCGCTTTTTGGCTTACATACATGCTCTAATCCCTTTGGGCACCCCCTTTTTCACATGACCAACCATTTTAGCCTAGGTCCTCTTTTTATATTCCCTTCTATTTACATTGTGGCTTCACCCATGCCCGTCTACTCTTTACAAATTGCACAGGAGGAAGCCTGGTGCTCTTTTACAAAGATTTAGGGGTACCTTTGCATTTTAAAATGTGCCTCTTTCATTTTTGCACTTGCCTTGGGTTTTAAGATGTCCTTGAACTTTTGGCTTTTCTTCCTCTTATTTCTATTGTCAAGTCACCTTTTTTTAATTTTCCTTGTATTTTAAAATTTTCTTTTACTTCCTTTTTTTTGCCTTTCCTGCACTAGGGTTAACATTACCTCCCTTCTAGTCAAGTGCTAGTCCCATGGGACTTGTGGGCTTTGTTGATGAGAGCTCGAGTGGTTGAAGGGTTGTCATGGAGTTCAATGATGGGGCCTTGTAGGGATTGGACGTGGAGAAGAAGCATATCAAAATGGTTGAGGTTGTGGAGGTCAAGAGTGGATTGAGTGGGTGATGGGGCCTCCAAAGTCATGGGTTGTCGCAATTAGTTGATTTCACCAAAAAATGAAAAGAAAGCGCACTACCTCGGGGGTGTATCTACCTTGCCACGCAGTGCATTGTGTTTGTGCTAGTGGAATTGGGAGTTGGGTTGACAAGCATGGGGTATTGTTCCACACTTGAGGACCCAATTCATGTAAAGGGGAGGTGTGGTGGGTGTAGCTTAGGGAGACATGTCTAACCATAGGTGAGACTGACCTCCCTAGGTGTGTCTTGCCCTTGATGAGCCCTAAGTGTGAACTGGGGGAACAAAAGGGGCCAGGGGATTAGGCATGGAGCCAACCAACCAAGGCCATTGGATGCACCTAACTTGAGAACCCCTAGGTGCAGTGGTTGTGGCACTCTGATGTTATAGTAGACTTTTTTTTTCCTTTTTCTTCATTTTCTCTTTTCTTTTTCTTTTCTTCTTTTTTCTTTGTTTTCTTTTTCCTTTTCCTTTCTTTTCTTTTTCTTTTTGATACAAGTAGGAGGGGACAAGCTAAACATCATCCTCATGCTCTTTAGGAGCTTCATGAGGGGGCCTAAGGGATTTGTTAAGGAATGCATGGCTTAGCATGTAGCCCTTCTGATTAATCCTTACATTGAGTGGGGTAGTAGAGAGGAAAGGATGGTTACATTTTGAGAATCTACTATCACTTATATCCTCTAAGAGACTCATGCAAAATGTTGACAAGAGAGTGGCCCTCAGCATGAGGCAAGTCATTACACATCTATTTATTATAGCATTAATGTCAAAGTAGAGCAGTGGCAGGTGCTCTTCCTATGGTATAGGCTTCTATTTTAATAGGATTCACAAGAGACGAGAGTAATTACAGATGGTAAGAAAGGCGGGGTCAGGGCATGCTATGAACTCATCTAGGAAGTGAGTGATGGAAGGTCAGAGATCTTGAGCTTCAAAAACAAGGCACTCTTCAGGCCTGGAGAAGCATTGACATTATAGATCACAGGAAAGTTGTACCTGCCATGCTATTCCCAATCAAAATCCACACCATGGTGCCTCGAGTGAGCCATGTAGGTGGGGTCATTCCTTTCGTATGGGAGAGTATTATAAAAGGCCATCCATGCCTCAAAATTGTTGTCCCAGATCTTCCAGCACCATTCAGGCTAGGACTCGTAGCCTTTGACTTTTCTTGGCTCCTCCATCACCTTATCCTCCCAATATCGGGCAAGTTCTCTCCTCCACAATGTGGGATTTTTGACTCTCTCATCTTGCCACCGCTTTCCTAGCCTCTTGGAGAGCTGTATGGCCCCTTCAACCACTTGTGGAGGCAGCACCTTATTAAGAAGATCAAGGTAGAAGAATTCAAATTCGAATGATGTGCACCTATTATCCCACTGCTCAAAGTGATTCAACTCCCGTGCCTAGTTGATTGGCAAGTGTTCCTCAATTTGCAGCATTTGGACATTGGGTGTTGCTTGTGGCTTGGCACTACATTTTCTCCTTGTGAGATCGACCAATATCCTGTGTTTTCTTTTTGCCTTGATTATTCTTTCCATGGCAATTGGGTCTTCTTTTTAGCCTTCTGCTTTTGTTGATGGAGGCGGGGGTGGGCTCTATTCAACAAACTGCCCTTCGAGGTCATCAAGCGGCTCCAAATCAGGGCCTTTCTCCATTGGTGGTTCTGCCTAGGTGGTTGTGGTCAGCTGTTCCTATTTTCCTCCTTGGCCTCCAATTCCCAGCTGATATAAGTCTTCTCTAAAGAGCCCTAGCTTGCAGCAGAATCTACCTTTGTTGCTCTAAACTTGGGCTTGAGCGGGTGTGGAGCCCATACTTTATGGCTCTTCTTATGATTTTCAATTTCTTCTTTAGAACTTCTACGTCATCCTCATCTCATTCCCAAGTTACATGAAGCATAGTATTTAGAAAGTCTCTGACCCTTCCAAGATTTCTCTCTTCCCAGGCCTTGGCCTTCTTCTCCATTCTTCCTTGACTGTCACCTAGCTCTCTTGATAATGTTGCCATCACTTCCTCTTGCTCTTTCCAAGTGTCAAGCATTTTTCATTGTCTTGTTTATGGTGGGCCAACTCTTCTTCCAGGCTTTCCTATGCTCGGGTGGCCATGAGAAGTTGGTTTTGCACTTTGAGCAACTTTTGAGTAGACACCTTGTCCTTTTGTGCCTTGGCCTCTTGCAAGTCCTTGAGTAGCTATTCCTTTTGCCTTCTCTCTTTATGGTATTGTGCATGAGCTTGAGTCTTCACTCTTTTCACCTCCTCTATGAGCTCATCTATGGTCTTCTTCAGTTGCTCAAGGACCTCTTTCATGTCCTTATGTCCCTACATGATACTTGAAAAATCCATTTCCAAGCTCGTTTTATCCTCTATCTTCTCCAACAAGACCTCCTTAGCCTAGTCTTCTGTCCTTTGCAATTGGAGTTATTATGTCCCTTCTTCTTCTTTTCTCACCTCCACCTCCTTCTTTGCTTCTAACTCCTTTTCAGGTCATTCAATTGCCTCTGATAAACAGCCATCTGCTTCATCTTCTCAAGATGATAGGCAGCAAATGCCCCTTTTTCAATCTCTAGCTCTGCCATAGCAGCCTTTCTTTCCTCTTTCATCTTTTCCAACTATCCTTAGAGTTCCTATACATATTCATCATAATTAGCCACTCATGGTGGAAAGGCTTCCGGCATGGATGTTGTTGATGTTTATACTTTGGGCTTCTTTGGGTCCTTTCTAGATTCAGTGTCCCACTTCTTTACTTCTAACTCCTTTTCAGGTCATTCAACTGCCTCTGATAAACAGCCATATGCTTCATCTTCTCAAGCTGATAGGCAGCGAATGCCCCTTTTTCAATCTCTAGCTCTGCCATAGCAGCCTTTCTTTCCTCTCTCATCTTTTCCAACTATCCTTACAGTTCCTATACATATTCATCATAATTAGCCACTAGGGGTGGAAAGGCTTGCGGCATGGATGTTGTTGATGTTTATACTTTGGGCTTCTTTGGGTCCTTTCTAGATTCACTGTCCCACTTCTTTGCTTCTAACTCCTTTTCAGGTCATTCAACTGCCTCTGATAAACAGTCATCTGCTTCATCTTCTCAAGTTGATAGGTAGCGAATGCCCCTTTTTCAATCTCTAGCTCTGCCATAGCAGCCTTTCTTTCCTCTTTCATCTTTTCCAACTATCCTTAGAGTTCCTATACATATTCATCATAATTAGCCACTAGTGGTGGAAAGGCTTGCGGCATGGATGTTGTTGATGTTTATAATTTGGGCTTCTTTGGGTCCTTTCTAGATTCAGTGTCCCACCAAGTGGTCGGCCTCTTGTTCCTATCACAAGAGCTTTGCCACTTGGAACTAGGCCTAGCTACTTTCAGCTCAATAAGTACTACACCTACGCCATCACATTGCTTTGGTCCACTTGGACTTCTGAGATCTCTTAATGGCAATAGGTGTGACAATCAAGGCTAGAGATGGTGGGTGCAGTGGGGCCTTTCCCTTGCCCATCACAATGGGTTCTTGAGTCCTCTCTTCTGTAACAGTGCTTGATCCTAGTTCTTCCCTTGGGCTTCTCTCTATTAGCTCTCGAGGGAGGGAAGTCTCCTCAAATAATAGCCTTGTAGCCAAGGCTAGCTGCTCATCATCTTCTCTTTTCAACCTCTCCTCTCCTCTAGTTGCTTCCTCTTTCTTTCATCCCCTACTTTTCGAGATTCTTCTTCAATATTCTTTAGCCACTCATTCTCTTCCTTGTGCTTCTTCCTTCACTCATCCTCCAGCTTCTTTGACGACTCCTTTGCAGCTTCTAAGTCTTTGTCTATACTTCCTATTGCCTCCTTCTTCTTCCTTGGAATTTCCACCTTCATCTTTCCTTTTCCTTGGCTTGATAGAGTTGAACCCTCCTCTCCATGCTCGTTGGTAGTCCTTTCACTCGAGACCTCTTGTTGTTGCTAGGCATGGAGCAATGCTTCTCTTTCTTGTAGCTTGCTTAGCTTCTTCTCTTTGCACCCTTGTTGCTTCTTCATCTCCTAGGTTTCCTATGGAGAAGGATATTGGAGTCTGCATCTATAGTGGTGATTGAGTTGGTGGTATATGGGCAAGGGAGCGCTCTGGAGTCTCTTCCACTACTTCTGGTTTTTCTAGGTCTCCAATGGCCTCCTGGATTATTGCAGTGAGCACACCTACAAATCCTATGCTTAAGGCCTTGGTCGATCGTTTCTTATGTGCCTTCCCTACCATGGAAGCTAGGGACTCCCTACCTATTGGTCTTGCATCTATGGCTAGTTCCTTGCTGAAGCTTCAATGGTTTTCCACACATAGCCATTTCAATTCACTTCTGTAAACGCCCCGAACAACGTAGTATGCTTAACAATTATGATATTTGCTTGTTTTCGAGATTTAATATAAAAGAGAATGAACACTTAAAGCTGAAAATGAAAATTACTCACAAAATTACAGCCATGAAAATGTAAAAGTAATGGAGACAAGATTGAGGGTTGAAGATGGGCAAACCCTCCCCCCCCCCCCCCCCCCCCGAAGGAATGTATTTCTGCTCAACCCAAGTCCCTTAGGGAAGAGCTCAGTTACAATCAACCTGAGAGTGAGAAGAAGTAATTCTCACTCTCACAAGATCATGCAAAGATGTACAAACACACATGCATTATCTATTATGCAATGATAAGAACTGATTTCTTTACAGTATGAGAGAAGAAAAAGGGGAATTCAGCCTTTCTCCATCGTTGATCAGCAGTACATGGATAGAGCTTGCTTCTTGTAACTAAAATGGAAGAAAGAGCTCAAGAAGGAGGTGCTGTAATGAATTTACAGGCTTGCTGTCTTGTAAAACAACAGTGATAGAAGAGGGAATATGGAGGAATTTGATAATGGAGAAGTGGGGGATGATGATGGGGATGGATGGGGCCAGTTTTTGGCTATCTGTGGGTGCTGTACATGAGTTTTCAGCAAAGAAAAATGATGTTGAATGAAGAAAAACGAGCTCTTATTTATAAGAGAGGGGAGAGCTAGTACAAAAGGGGAAAGTGGAGTAGCACAAGACAAGTGTCCAGCCACATGTCATGAGATGTGACAAGTGGTGGGACACTTGGAAACTTGTGTGACAAGTGTCTTGACACTTGTCTCTTCTCTATGGCCTTCCTTTTTGGGTTGAATACTGTCAAGAATAGAAACAACCAAATTTAGTAAGCACAGTCAGAGTACAGAACTTACTATTTTTAGAATGACATCCCTATTTTTTAGGACTAGCATTTTTAGGCTAATTCGAGGCTCCTAAATTTTAGGGATCTCCTAAAATTTAGGGACCCCCCCAATATGGGTGTCATATGAAAGCTTTTTCCGTGTACATCGCAAAAATGGTATCCGAATCTTCATGTGACTTTCTTATGCAAAGAAATGTGCATTTCAAGCTTTCAGCCCACACATGCACATTATACAAGCATTTCATGATCATGCCATCTTGTTGATGGTAACTGTTTGTTCTGGTGGATCTAGCCCACACTTCAAGGCATCAATCCTTTCTATGTGCGAGTCTAACCCTGATATGCGTGAGTTCTAGTCACAGGCGCCCAATCGGGTCATATAGGTGGAAGTGTGAACTATCTTTTCTCTAACCCGCCGCGTGGGTCCACCATAACCTGTGACCACTCATCAGTGGCCAGCTCCAATGCACTTTTCTTTATATCTAATTAGTGCAAATGAAATAAATTTAATAAATCATTATATAGACAAATTAATGAAAAAGGATACAAATTCTGTTTCTATAGAGTTGTGACAACCCTCTGGCTTTTATTCAGCTGTCCTCAGCTGAAAAGCTTCTTGATATTGCTGTAGAATATTTGGGTAATCCTTCATGAATTTTTCATCTACCCACTGTGCATCTGTTGTGGGTAGATTCTTGAATTTTAGTAAGAATTTTCGTGTCACAAGGCCACTTCTCGTGGTTCGATCCTTGAGAAACAAAATCTTTTCAGGTTCCAAGAGTTGCTCGGTTTCTTCAACTTCTGGGGGATCTTCAGTGATGGGTTCCTTTGGTTCTGGTCCTATGTAAGGTTTTAGTAAACTTACATGAAAAGCATTGTGTATTTTCCAATGAGTAGGAAGCTCAAGTCGATAAGAAACTTCATTTATTTTCTCAATCACTTTGAAGGGTCCAAAGTATCTACTGGAGAGCTTTGGAAAAGATGAATTTTGACCAGAACCTTGTTTGAGCCTGCTTTTATCAAACTTTAGCAAGACATATTGACCTTTTTCAAAAGCCAAAGGTCTTCTTCGTTTATCTGCTTGCTTCTTTTGTCGCTCTTGGGCAACTTTGATAGTGGCTCGAACTTGATCCATCGCGGTTTTTAAATCTGAAGCAAACTCATCGGCAGCAAAAATCTTATCTTTAGTGCGAATAATTGGAGGAGGAATCACTTTACCCTGTACTATTTCATTTGGAGCTTTCCCTGTGGATGAGTGCACTGTATTGTTGTAAGTAAACTCCAATAATGGAAGATATTTCTCCCATTGTGACTTATGTTCACTAACATAAGCTTTCAACATATCCAAAAGAGTGAGATTCATCACCTCTGTTTGGCTGTCAGTTTGAGGATGAAAAGCTTAGGAGAACTTTAAAGTGGTTCCCAAATTCTCAAATAAAGCACGCCAAAAGTTACTTGTGAATTTGGAGTCTCTATCTGAAATGATCTCAGAAGGCATACCATGTAATTTGAAGATATGTTGAATGAAAAGTCTTGCAGCTTGTGCGGATTTCAATGTTTTATGACATGGAATAAAATGTGATTGTTTGCTGAATCTATCAATTATGACCCAAATCATATCATGACCTTGAGGTGTTCTTGGAATACTTGAGATGAAATCCATTGTGATAGATTCCCATGGATCTTTGGGCACTGGAAGAGGTTGCAACAATCCTGGAATCTTCTGCCTATCATATTTGGATTTTTGGCATACCAGACAAGCCTCGATGAAGTTATGTGTATCTTTTCGTAATGTTGGCCAATAAAAGTAGCGCTCAATTGCACTTAGAGTGGCTGCCCTCCCTCTATGCCCTGCATAAGGGGGTTCATGACTTTCTTTAAGCACCTTTTGTCGAACAGGAAGAGTGACACAAAGGCGATTGTTCATGAGAAGGTAACCGTCTTTGATGGAATAATCTGGATGAGAACCTCCTTGCTGTAAATTTGACCAAACTGCTGCAAAATCAGTATCTTCATCATAAGTATTCTTCATCGTTTGAAAATCTTCATGATGAGCCACTGTAATAGTTGCAATGCGAGGCACTCTAGAAAGTGCATCAGCAACTACATTTTGTTTCCCTGGAGTGTACATAATTTGAAAATGAAACATAGACAAGAAATTTTCCCATCTTGCATGTTTCTCCTGCAAATGCTTTTGAGTCTTGAAATACTTCAAGCTTTGATGATCGGTTTTAATAAGGAATTCATTGCCTAAAAGATAATGTTTCCATATCTTTAAAGCATGAACCACTGCTAAGAGCTCCTTTTCATAAATGTCATACCTTTTCTCTACATCATTTAGACGGCGGCTTTCAAAGGCTACGGCATGGCCTTCTTGATTTAGCACTGCACCAATACAATCACCACAAGCATCTGCTTCCACCACAAATGGTTTTACCAGATCTAGAATGATAATAACAGGTCCAGAAGTAAGAGCTATTTTCAGCTTTGTAAAGGCTGCCTTCTCTTTTTCCTTCCATTGGAAAGAGATCTTCTTCTTTGTAAGGTCATGAAGTGGAGAAGCCATATGTGCAAAATGCTTGATGAAGCGGCGGTAATAAGAACATAAGCCAAGAAACGATCGCACCTCATGTACATCACGAAGATGAGGCCATTCTTGGATTATCCTGATCTTTTCAGGATCCATCTGAATCCCTTCAGAAGAGATGACATGCCCAAGGTAATTTATTTTATGCATGAAAAATTCACTCTTTTTACTATTTACCAAGAGTTGATTTTGTTGTAGTAATTGTAGAACAATTTCCAAGTGTTGATGATGCTCCTCTTCATTCTTGCTAAAGACAAGAATATCATCAAAGAAAGTACCGACATATTGTCGATGCTCTCTAAAGATGCGCTCCATCATTCGATTAAAGGTGGCTGGTGCATTGGTTAATCCGAAAGGAACCACCAAGAATTCATAAAGACCGTATGAAGTGCGGAAAGCAGTTTTGTGTACATCTTGTGGTATTACCCTAATTTGATGATAACCACTCTTTAGATCAATGCGGCTGAAAACCTTTGAGCCTCCTAGACGATCCAAAATGTCGTCAATTCTGGGAATAGGAAACCGATTCTTCACGGTGATTTTGTTGAGGGCTCGATAATCAATGCACATCCTGAATGTGCCATCTTTCTTTTGAACAAGAAGAACCGGTGAACAAAATGGTGAGCTACTTGGCCTAATTAGCCCACGGTTGAGTAGGTCTTCGACTTGCTTTCTGATTTCTTCTTGTTGAGGACGGCTCACATGGTATGGTGCTATATTAGGAGGAGAACTGCCCGGGATAATATCAATATAATGGTCTTCTGGCCTTTCTGGGGGAAGCTGATAAGGAAGATCTTCCAAAAAACAATCTTTATACTTTTCCAAGAGCTGAAGTTGCTCTTGGTTTTCAGCATTCATATTATCTTTTACATCAGTGACATAAAGCAGACAACATTGAACACAATCCTTAATTGCTCTAGAGACTTGCATATGGCTTACCATAGGTATGGTGTCTCCAGAAACTCCAGCTTGGATCTCGTACTTCTTGCCTTTGTTGGTGAGTTCTACCTTCTTTTTCTGAGAGAAGATGGTTGAATCTACTCTATGATTCCAGGGCATGCCAAGAATCACATCACAACCATCAAGGTCTCCGATACAGAAGGTATCTTCGTCACTGTAGCCTTGAATTTGAAACTTGAGCTTGCCAATGTAGGGTATCACAGTCTTCACTGTGTCACCTTCATCAGCATTTAAAGCTTGGCGAACTTCTGCCGGAGTGTCCATCTCTTCATTCTTTAATCCAAGCTCTTTAGCTAATTGCAAGGAAATAATATTTTCATTCGCCCCAAGATCTATCAAGAATAGTGCTTGCTTACCTTGCAACTGTCCCCAAGCTTTTAATAATTTGCGCGTCTCTGGAGTGTGAGTTGTGTTTGCAACTACATCACTGATAGCATTGATTTTCACTGGCGACTTAGGCTTGTTGTCAGAAACCTTGCTTTGTCCCTTGTTTGGACATTGCTTCGCTATGTGGCCTGTTTGTCCACATTTAAAGCACTTCCCTTCTTTCATGAAGCGTTGCTTTTCTTCTTCGGAAAATTGCTTTGCTTGTGGGTATAGATTGGAGCGAAATTGAGGAGCATTAGGAGGTGCATAGGGCTTCATCTTCTTTTGATTTGATGGCTGCTTTTGCCACTGTTTTTGTCCTTCATTTGGGGCTGAATACTCCTCATCATCAGCTACTCTCTTCTTATCATTCTTTTGGAATGATTTGTTGCCATTGTGCTCCATTTCCCATGTCTCAGCATGGTCAATGAGTTCCCTGAGACTAGAACAATGATAATGATTAAGAGCAGTACGAAGTTTAAAATGCAAACCTCCTTGAAACTTCCTAAGCTTTTCCGAACTGCTGATCTTCTTGAAATGTTGGACCTTCAAAAGTAGCTCCCAAAATCTCTTGGTATAGTCACCAAGTGACTCATTTTTCCTTTGCCAAAGCCGATCCCATTCCATTTTTACATCTCTTTTGAAATGAACAGGAAGAAATTGGCTTTGTATCATGCGAACAAAGGACCGCCATGATTTTGGGGCAGCATGATCATATTCCAACCCCGTCCACCAAGTATGGGCTAAGTCGGTTAAATGTAAAGCTGTAAACTTAATCTTTTCTTTTTCTTTATACTTGTCACGACCATACAAAATTTGAAATTGACGAATAAACTTCAGAAGAAGATCAGGATTTCGGGAACCATCATATATACTGAACTTGATCTTCTTTTCAAGTTGAGATAGTGACTTAGTCTTCTTCTTCTTCTTATGCCTTCGTCCATGCTCGGATATTGAGGTTGAAGATGATGAAGTGCTTGATGGGGATGAAGATGGAGACGAGGGTGAAGAATGTCGACGCCTTTGACGATGATGATGTCTTCCACGAGAAGGGTGTGACTCTTCATTACTAGAAGAGGATCCATCAGAATAGGCGCCAGATGACTTTGAAGAAGAGGATGAGCTTCGACGCGATCTCTTTCTTTGTCTTGAAGTAGAATGGGACTGCCTCTTAGAAGTAGTTGGACTTCTTGATCGGCTCCTTTCATTGGTATGGCTTTGTCTCCTTGAAGTAGATAGGCTTCTTTCCTTGAATTCTTTGGGATTCTCAACTTTTTCTAGTTTGAGAAGTTGCTCACGAATTTGCTGATTCTCCTCTCTAAGACTTTGAATGGCTTGAAGGATAGCACTCGATTGATCCATTGAGACTAAAGAAAAAAAAAAATATGCTCAAGCACTCAATGCAAGGGCTGAAAACAAACAAACTTATAGTTGTAAGCACTACCAGTGTTGGGGGTGAGGACCAAGCCAAAGCTCTGATACCACTGTAAACGCCCCGAACAACGTAGTATGCTTAACAATTATGATATTTGCTTGTTTTCGAGATTTAATATAAAAGAGAATGAACACTTAAAGCTGAAAATGAAAATTACTCACAAAATTACAGCCATGAAAATGTAAAAGTAATGGAGACAAGATTGAGGGTTGAAGATGGGCAACCCCCCCCCCGAAGGAATGTATTTCTGCTCAACCCAAGTCCCTTAGGGAAGAGCTCAGTTACAATCAACCTGAGAGTGAGAAGAAGTAATTCTCACTCTCACAAGATCATGCAAAGATGTACAAACACACATGCATTATCTATTATGCAATGATAAGAACTGATTTCTTTACAGTATGAGAGAAGAAAAAGGGGAATTCAGCCTTTCTCCATCGTTGATCAGCAGTACATGGATAGAGCTTGCTTCTTGTAACTAAAATGGAAGAAAGAGCTCAAGAAGGAGGTGCTGTAATGAATTTACAGGCTTGCTGTCTTGTAAAACAACAGTGATAGAAGAGGGAATATGGAGGAATTTGATAATGGAGAAGTGGGGGATGATGATGGGGATGGATGGGGCCAGTTTCTGGCTATCTGTGGGTGCTGTACATGAGTTTTCAGCAAAGAAAAATGATGTTGAATGAAGAAAAACGAGCTCTTATTTATAGGAGAGGGGAGAGCTAGTACAAAAGGAGAAAGTGGAGTAGCACAAGACAAGTGTCCAGCCACATGTCATGAGATGTGACAAGTGGTGGGACACTTGGAAACTTGTGTGACAAGTGTCTTGACACTTGTCTCTTCTCTATGGCCTTCCTTTTTGGGTTGAATACTGTCAAGAATAGAAACAACCAAATTTAGTAAGCACAGTCAGAGTACAGAACTTACTATTTTTAGAATGACATCCCTATTTTTTAGGACTAGCATTTTTAGGCTAATTCGAGGCTCCTAAATTTTAGGGACCTCCTAAAATTTAGGGATCTCCTAAAATTTAGGGACCCCCCCAATATGGGTGTCGTATGAAAGCTTTTTCCGTGTACATCGCAAAAATGGTATCCGAATCTTCATGTGACTTTCTTATGCAAAGAAATGTGCATTTCAAGCTTTCAACCCACACATGCACATTATACAAGCATTTCATGATCATGCCATCTTGTTGATTGTAACTGTTTGTTCTGGTGGATCTAGCCCACACTTCAAGGCATCAATCCTTTCTATATGCGAGTCTAACCCTGATATGCGTGAGTTCTAGTCACAGGCGCCCAATCGGGTCATATAGGTGGAAGTGTGAACTATCTTTTCTCTAACCCGCCGCGTGGGTCCACCATAACCTGTGACCACTCATCAGTGGCCAGCTCCAATGCACTTTTCTTTATATCTAATTAGTGCAAATGAAATAAATTTAATAAATCATTATATAGACAAATTAATGAAAAAGGATACAAATTCTGTTTCTATAGAGTTGTGACAACTTCATCTAAGGACTTGGCTGTGAGGCTCTCTATCAATGGCACTCCAATCCTACTCATTAAAGTGTTGTACCTCTGACTTGAGAATAGAGCATGGATTGTCTTTGCTTACAGCCTGAGCTCAAGGTCTAGAATGTTGGCTAAGCTAACTTTGTCATTGATGTGGCCTAGGGCCTTGTCCATTCCTAGCATACTGTAGACATCTATTTTAGGCCATCTCAACTTTATTGACCAAGCCCAATGCTCTTTCCACCATTTTGGGGCTCAATTCAACTTCAAACCTACGGTTTTCTTCTCGTTGTCTCACTAATACAATACAGTGGATCCTGTTAGCATCAAAAGTTTGTAGAAATTCCGCATACTTGTTATAATCCACAACTTGTCCAACCTTCTCTACATATTTGCTCAAGTTGCATTGGTCAACAATCTGCTTCACAACCTGTCTTCCAAGTTGAGGATGTTCCTGAACTTAAACTAGTTGAGGCCCTTATTTCTACCATTAGGTTGTACTTCGCTTGCTCTTCTTCCGTGAATGGAAGCTTGCTTCCTTTGTCTTGACCTGCCATGTCGGATTCCTATCATGACATCACAGCTCACCATTAGGTTTCTTGAGACAACTCTTTGCGACAAGATAAGTAGATAATGAATGCAAGTTATGGAAAGGTGAAATGCTTAAGTCTAGAGTGAAAACTTTTGCTTCAAGCAGTCCATACATTCCAACATAAATTCTTGAATTTTTCATTGATCATAAGTTGACCTTCGTCCATCTTTTTAGCTTTTAAAATTCGATTGAGATTTTAAGACATGTCTTCTTTTCCAGCTTACCCCCCTCCCCCTGGGAATGATGTGAATCCTTTCTAAGATTGGAGAATGAAGGGTTAAGGGCATTAAGTGCATGTTACGATACTTCACTTTTTTTTCCATGGACCACGATGAACCACAACCATGAAGCTTGCATAGTCCACAATAAGCCATGAACACTCTTTATCACAGCAAAGTGTCTTCAAAGCGCAGAAGTTCACTGTCCTTTCCAACACCCCTAAAACAGCAGGTCCTGAATATTAAGGGAAAGGCCTAGCTGAGAATACAAATTCTCATACCAACTCAACCTGTCTCAGTAGCACATACTTTCAAGCAACAAAGCAGAACATATATTTAAGGCAGCAAGAATACAACCATGATCTCGTTAATGTGGGGATGAGAGACAATTGGGGAGTAAGTGGGAGGAACATGGATGTATGCAGAAGTAAAAGTGTGCCCTTTGCTTGCATTGACTCGGACAAATGGGTAGATGCATAGAGCACAACCATACACAACAAGCTAGCTTATGGCTGCACTGGACCAACCTGCCTCAAACATGGCTTTGCCACATGACATCAAAATGTTGATGACCAGCTCCCCAAAGTCTCAACAGGCCCTTAAGCTCAGCCTTTGCATCAGTGAGTGCATAGAAGTTGTTCTGCAGATTGCCTTGTGCCAGTGGGTTGATCGTAAACTACATTCCAAGCCTTAAGGAGAAGCCCAGTGGCTAGACTGGGAAGTTAATTTATCTGCTAAGTGTTGAAATAATTCGGAAGGATGCCGGTGCTCTGATTCATCATAGGTAGTTTGGAGCACGACATTCCCTGCATATTGAGAGATTGTTTGACAAAGTCAGCCTTTGGAGGCAGGAAGTCAATTTCAATTTTCCCAATATTCTTTTTCCATTATATCTAGGGTCTTCTCTTCGATCAGCAGCAGCCTAGAGCAGCGCTTTCTTCAGCACTTGTGAGGTAGCAAGAAGGATAAATATGGTCAAAAGTATAATAGACTGAAGCAATGGGCACACAAGTAGGACTCATGAGCAGAAGACAGAAACTTAAGGGCACAGATAAAGGCAATGAGGAAACAACAATGGTGATAAAGGCTGATGCAATGAAAAACCCCTATATGTGTCACAGCTGTCCTATAAATAGGCACACGATCTAAAATGGCACCAAATGTGTTCAGAGCCCAAACCCCAAACAACACAATGAACAAGCATGGATTGAACCACCCTAAATGACCATGACTAGACAGAGCTCTTAAGGTCTTTAACTGACTCACTCTAGAGCTCACAACCAAAAGATGAGCATCACTACTAATGCTCCCTCTTACATCCTAGGTGTGTTTGAACTCCCAAGGAGTGCGAATGAAGAAAAAGTGAAAGCAATGGAAAAGCCTTTGTGAAGATGTCCACCACATTGCCAAGGAGTGTAAAATGAGGGTTCTTGGCTATGGCCAAGGCCCGGGACCACCTCTATCACAATTTAAAATTGTAGGTTCTCTTTGCGGAAAGCCACTATTGGCCAACCACCACCTCAATTTTGGCATGCAAAGCAAGCAACTTTGTCCTCTATCTCTGTAGAAGAAAGAGCGATGGTAGGATGTCACTTTTATAGAGAAAACTAAGGGAGTTGTTCTACACAAAATAGGTTGGGCAATAATTAGAGAAACAAAAAAGAAGCTTCCAATAAATTAGGATGTGGGCACCCGTGAACCTGTGATATGACCACTTATAACATCCTCTCCCAAAGAACAAGTGAACAAGCAAAGAATAAGAACAAACAAGACATGCCAAGGATACTCCACTAGTGCGCACTCCATTGAATGTGTCTCCAATAAGCAAGCACCCTAAAGAAGTCCAAATGCCATGATCCCTCTATGAAATCAAGTAGTCAAGCTATCCACCTTGCACCTCTTGTAGCTACACAAACTCCATGGATAGCTCATTGTCATAATATGGGCAGCAATCAATGGCTCAACGTAGGGCAAATGTCAACATCGCCACAGCCTAACACGAATGCAGCACATGGAGGAAACGTGGCGTATCATATTGCAGAGGCAAACACAGCACTGTGATCCAGACAGGCTCAATGCTGCAACCATTTAGTTGACATCAGTGAAAAAGGAAGGCACAATGCAGGTCAAGGGCAAGCACATTGCACGGACCATGGAATCATAAAGATGGAAACATAACTCCTATGCATATGTAGTTGTACAGCGGTGTGTTTTGGAAAAATAGGAATTTTTGGCCATTAACTCTGTGAAAGCAGTGAATGAAGTCAATGGATACCAAGATGTGAAAAGTAATAGATGGATACTAAAACTCAATGTGAAACAAGATCCACAACTTATGGTCAATTTGACCATCCACATACCTAGAAGAATGCAAGATTATAACGATAATTTCTTTACAGCTACTACATAATACCAAGGGTCAAAAGCACTTTTGAAAAGTCACAGTTCTAGAATCAATTTGTATTCAAATGCACAGCCTCACACCAACTATGAAGTCAATACATCTGGAAGTGATGAATTTCTCTTCTGAGTTTGAAAAGAAAGAATATGCAGTAACCTTGGCTTGCACTGTTTTGGCAACCAGGAAGATGACAAGCTTTTTGTCAATCCAATCTACTTCTTGCAGTCTAGATTCTTTTTCTCGACTGAAGAACAGCATTGCCAAAAAGCTCTCACATGTGCACTTGGAGCTATCACACAAATCCAGTCCCCCATCGCTATCAAACAATGAGCAACTTCCAGAGAACCACCTGCTAGCAGTGACAAGATCTGGTACTTCACATAGAGCGTTGTCTTCAGTAGAATCTGCCTTGACTTCAGTATAAAGCAAGTATCAAATTTTCAACCCACTTTTAACTCTAAGCCCCATAAGAAGTAATCCAGCAAGAATGGATCTGATTGCACCTGTCAATTATGTTTGGAGACAGAGAAGCAGTCCAAAGGAGTTGAAGTACCTGTCTATTGAATTACGGCAGCAATGATAAATGCCTCTAGGTTTCATATCAGGATCATGGAGAAGGTGATGTATCAGGCCAGAAATATAACGTGCCATTAATCTCTTCCTCATGCATGTCCATAAGCAGATCATCAATATCTTCAAATTCACTATCATAGCCCCACATATCCACATCTGAATCATAATCATAAAAGTCTGACCCATCAAAATCTGAATCATAATCATAAAAGTCTGACCCATCATCAAAATCTGAATCATAAACGTCTGAATCATAATCATAAAAGTCTGACCCATCAAAATCTGATTCATCTATGTTGTAAATATCATCCTCAACAACTACCGGTGGATAAAACACCTTCATCCGTTTCAATGCTTCCTTCACAAAAGTATCGTCCATATTCAAGCGCCGACATCCACGCAAATCAAGATGTTCCAGACTTCTGCACCTATCTAACAGTGCTTTTAATCCTACATTTACTCTTCCTCATGCATGTCCATAAGCAGATCATCAATATCTTCAAATTCACTATCGTAGCCCCACATATCCACATCTGAATCATAATCATAAAAGTCTGACCCATCAAAATCTGAATCATAATCATAAAAGTCTGACCCATCATTAAAATCTGAATCATAAACGTCTGAATCATAATCATAAAAGTCTGACCCATCAAAATCTGATTCATCTATGTTGTAAATATCATCCTCAACAACTACCGGTGGATAAAACACCTTCATCCGTTTCAATGCTTCCTTCACAAAAGTATCGTCCATATTCAAGCGCCGACATCCACGCAAATCAAGATGTTCCAGACTTCTGCACCTATCTAACAGTGCTTTTAATCCTACATTTACTCTTCCTCATGCATGTCCATAAGCAGATCATCAATATCTTCAAATTCACTATCGTAGCCCGACATATCCACATCTGAATCATAATCATAAAAGTCTGACCCATCAAAATCTGAATCATAATCATAAAAGTCTGACCCATCATCAAAATCTGAATCATAAACGTCTGAATCATAATCATAAAAGTCTGACCCATCAAAATCTGATTCATCTATGTTGTAAATATCATCCTCAACAACTACCGGTGGATAAAACACCTTCATCCGTTTCAATGCTTCCTTCACAAAAGTATCGTCCATATTCAAGCGCCGACATCCACGCAAATCAAGATGTTCCAGACTTCTGCACCTATCTAACAGTGCTTTTAATCCTACATTTGACAGCATTCCATAGACCATTCCAAGGTGTTTTAGCTGTGGCATATACTGAGCTATGGTAAAAGCCACATCATCATCTCTGTGCGCAACATCCAGTCTAGTGATGTGTCGACAATTCTTTCCAAATGATTCGAGAGATGCTTTTGAAAGTGACACACATCCACTTATATCCAAGTAAGTGATTAGAGGAAAGCTAGAAGTGAGCTGACAGACACAGTCGTCAGTCACGGAACTGTAAGGAATCCGAAGAACTTGAAGCAGGGATCCACTGCATACAAAGCAATCATATGTCACATGTAAAACCTATGGAGTGCACTGAGCAACAAAAAACAGTTCAAGCACCAAAAATATGTGCATTATCGATTACTGAAGAAAAATTCAGAACATGAGTCAGAATTTTCTGGTTAATCCAGGATGGAACCATTGTGTAGTTAGTGAAGTGATTAGAGTTCTGATTGCAAAGCAAATTCATCGAAACTTGGCCTGCTATTGACATACATGCACAGGCATGCAGTTGAACATACAAACAAGCCACCCCCCCTCCCAGTGTGCCCGCATGCATCCACACATAGTTGCTTTCATGTGAAAACACGATACCACATATATGCACGTGCACACCCACCCACCCACAGACACAGACAAGCAAAGGCATAAGCATTCTTGTTCCCCTATTCCCCGGAGGATGGAAAACAAACCTGGAAGCAATGGCTCGGAGCATATTATCATTAGCAAGGTTGGGAGCACAAATCTCCCTAAGGCAGCCCCGGCTCCTGTTGACTAACAGCTTGATCATCTTCTCCATTGTTTCTGGCTTTCTTCCAACACGGCTCCATCTGTCAAGGTCCACAGTTTGCCAGCACACCGTGTCTTGCGAGATAGACTTCCATGTCCGACACACTATGGGCACCTTGGTCAGCATGTCTTCTAGAGATAGTCGGCTGAAGATCTTAGCAAGGGCATCAGGTAGCATGTCAGCCCAGGAGGGTCCCCCTGCTCCATCTGCCTTTTCTTCCTCCTGTCCTCCTGTAACCCCCTCCGTTATCTTCATCTTTAAGACAGCTCGACCACTGTGGGAGAGATAAAGAGTGACAACTCGGGATTCAAACTAAACCTCGGCAATCCCTTTCTTCTACAGAACCCTAGCTCTATAGAAGAAGAACCGGTCTTCACTGCTCGACTTTTTCAATTCAAAAGAGACCAATGGGATGCAGAATGTGGTAGAAAGAACTGTAATCCTTCTCCAATAGTCCTCCAGCAGCCTGAATTTATGCTTGCAAGTGACAGAAAAGTCTTAACAATCCTGTTCTGGGCAGGCAGGAACAGGGGAATGGCTTTGTGGGGTGAATAAGGACACCGAAATGGAAGAAATTTTCTTCTGTACTTGTGGTACTTCAAAGAGCTCTGGTGCCTGAAAAACCCAACCAGTTTGCAACTTTGCACTCTCCTGCCTCACACGGAAACCATTAATCAATGAGAACAGGGCAGTACCTGGGTGCTCTGTTCGAATCAAAAAGCTATTGAAATGGGTCGAAAAGAAGGCCAAACGGCCATCAAAATTCCAACATTGTGCGTGTAGGGTCTTTTGCCCTAATGCATTCGTTGTTGATTACTGACACAGAGGGCAACTTTGTGAAGAACCAATCTGTCCTGTATAAGAATCTCCCTAATGCTTGTTTCAAGTGCCTCAAAACGGGACATTTCATTCGAAACTGCCCTCAGTGGAAGGATAGAGTGAGTCCAGAACCCAACAAGGTGAATCCCCATCCTAAAACCGGTGACCCTCAAGATGATGGGTTCCAATCGGTCACTAGGAAGGGTAAGAGTAAACATCAGTCATCCCAGAAACAAAACACTAATAGTAAGAGTAAAAACACTCATAACAACAGATACTCCCCCCTTCTCATGAACTTAGAGGATACATTAGAAGGGAATAGTGAGAAGGGGGTAACTAGGGCAAAGGGTGAGGATGCTACAACAGAGCTAGTCTCTGATGAGGTAATAGTGGAAGAACCTCAGGGTGAAAACAAGAGGCAGACCACCAGGTCTGATGACAACGTCATACATCCAGAAAACCTAAACTTTGACCTCAATGAACAGAATGAAGATGTAGAGTTTACGCAGGCAGAGGAAGAGGAACTTCCAATAGGAAGAGAACCTTCTCTTAGCCCTATCCCTGTTGAAAGCCCAACCAAAGAGGTAGGTAATAGTCAAAACGCCAAAAGAAGATTCTCAAGTGTAGGACAAAGTGCTAGTAACCCATTTGGGCAAACAAAGGGACCTCAGAAGAAAGGGAAACCAAAAAAAACATAAATCTGGATAATGAATAAATTAAAAATTGTTTCTTATAACATCAAGGGGTTGACTGACCCCAAAAGGGCAATGATACTCAGGGAATGGCTCAAAGTTAGTGCCATCCTCCCCGATGTTATTTGCCTACAGGAAATAAAAGTGTCAGGTCCCCCTCTTCTTAAGAATCTACAGTCAGTGTCTAAGGAATATGTATGGTTCATAACAAACCACACTAATAGGAGAGGAGGTACATGCATAGGTGTCTCCGTCAAAATTAAGGATCTAATATGTAAGACAATGATAGATACAGAGAATCACTGGGTGGCAGTCCTTTTTAAGAATCAGGATGAATTTGTTGTTGTCTCAGTGTATGCCCCTAATACTTCTACTGAAAGATGCAGGCTTTGGGATTCATTTCAAGTTATCAATTGCCCCATTATTATTGCAGGTGACTTCAATATGGTTGAAACATGTAAAGACAGGTATTTGGAAAAAGGTACATGTCTTGCAGGAACTGAAAAGAGTAAGTGGCTGGTAACTAAAGCCTATCATGGGCTCACGGATGTAAGTGAACAACTAGGATTTACTTGGAGTAACAATCAAAGTGGATCCTCTTTACGTAAGGCTAGACTTGATAGATTTTATGTTGCTGCAGGTATGCTGGCCTCCTATGCCAATCTTAAAGTTAAAGTTCTAGATAACTTAGTTATGTCTGACCATAAGCCTATACAGCTGACTCTCTCTAACTCATCCCAAATAATAAGGGCCGGCTGGTTTCATACAGACCCCAGATTATTCCAAAACAAAGCAGTTAGGGATTCCATCAAAGAAATCTAGACATTGGCCTTCCGGCAAATAGTCTCCCCAGCTCATTCATGGGCTAGAGCCATTAGAGACACTCAACTATTTTTGAGGGATGTCAAAATAAAAAAAGTTCAGCATATTAGGGAACATAGAGCTAGACAATACTCAGCATATAAATCCTTGGAGATCAGGGTAGAAGCTGGGGAGATCCAACTGCAACCTGACCTACAAAGAATCAAGCAGGAACTTAGATCTGCTGAAGAAAAAGAAGCTATGGACATACAACTTTTCACTAGGCAATGGTGGGCTGGCAAAGCAGATAAACCCACCAGAGACATGTTCCAAGTCCTTTTTAAAAAAAAGGATAGAGACTCCATCCCTTTGCTGAGAAAGGAAGATGGCACACATGCACAAAACAATGGTGAGAATCTCCTTATAGCCAAGGAATTCTCCTCTAAAATGTTTAGCTCCCCTAGAGAGAGCTCACCAGAAGAGACAACTGCCAAAGCTAAGATAGCGATGGCTAGGAGGAAAGTTCTCCCTCCATGCTTGGCTGAGGTTCTAGATGGGGAGCTCTCAGCTATTGAGATCAGTGATGCCATTGACTCTCTAGCATCAGGGAAAAGCCCATGGATTGATGGCCTTCCGAATGAATTCTTCAAAGAATTCAAAGACTTTCTTATTCCGCCCCTTCTCATGGTTTGGAGAGAATCCCTAAAATTTGGAGCCTTGCCTCACACAATCAATGAAGGGATAGTCAAGCTAATCCATAAGAGAGATGACAAAGAGCTCCTAGCTAATTGGAGACCCATCACTTGTCTCACATCAACATATAAGGTCTTTGCTAATGCCATAGCTAGAAGGCTACGGGGCCTAATGCCATTATTATGTAGGGTTGTTCCCCACGGAGGGAGACTCGGGGGGGGGGGGGGGGGGGGGGGGGGAGAGGAGAGAGGATTGGAATCTTAACTACTAACTCTGTCACACAAAACATTTTCAGGCCAATGCAAAAACTTTCCACATTCATGGTCCATGGAGCACAAGGCCTAAAGAATGCAATTAGGAAGACATGTTAAGTGTGGTTTAATTTTATCCTTCAAGGAAAGAGGATGTTGTATCATCTCACCCTCACTGCACTACAATTTTACGTATCTGCGATTTTTCTAACTTGTGGTGTGGATGGCACCTTAACTTTAACCCAGGAGTTCTTGAATGAAAGAGGATGTTGCCTAGTCTCATCGTACAACACTTTTAGGTATCCGTGATTTTTCTAACGCGTGGTGTGGACAACACTTTAACTTTAACCCAGAAGTTCTTGAATTGGCAAATGGAAGCACAAATGAGTGGCTTAGAGCAAGTATAATTTTTTGAGGTGCAACATCATAGTTCGAAACGAGGCAAGGCCATGTTGTTGTAGCCCTCAATAGTTGTTGGAGATTGTGTGCATGTTACTAGATTGTGTTTGCTTAATTGGATTTTTTGGATGATCACATTCATCAATTGGTGGGTTTGATCTGATGCCAAGAGATTTCTATGTGTGCTTGGTGCTATACATTTGGGGCTCTATCTTGTTCACTATGAGACCATGAATTGGCACTCAAAATATTAAGATTGTGATGTGTTTGCATTACCTATTAGTTTGCTTTCTGATCTAAAGCTTGCTCATTGTAACAACATGTTGAAAAAGAAACCTTAAATTTTATGGTCTCAATGGAAATGAATGAATCGTAATAGCTCTTTATGCACTCATACAAGATTGCCATAAGCATCTCATAAAGCACTTTCGGAATATAATTCACATATGGTTTTGGTGATGTTAAAGTTTTTGTGGTACTCGTAGAATGTGAGGCTTTGTAAGTTTGGTGGCCAAGTCCACCAAGTGCATGACAATATTGCCTAACCTTGTTAGCTTTCATTGTCATTATCTCTATAGGGGAGGTGTCTTGTGTATTCGATAGCCTCGCTTCTTGGCACTATCAAAATTCGCATGCATTTTAAAGCTACTTCATTAGGCGATACGGTGTCATGTACCTATCTAACAAATCCTTGATATCACGATTTTAGTAGTCTATGAAGGGGTGTATCTAGGTGACTCCGTCTGGAACTTGTTAATAGGAAATGTGGAAGGCTACAATTAATGACAAAGTCGATGAAAGTCAAATAAAGCACAAGTGCTAAGCATTATTCTTTGGAATGATATTATTTTTGGAGCTACAATATATTATTTTTGGGCCTTTATTCTTCATGGGCATCATTGTGCACATGGATTTATAATCAAAATAGCATAGACTAAATCTACTTGGACTAGGAAACAAGTATGCTTCGAGCAAGGACCAACCTAGAGCCCACAAAGTGGGTAGTAGGACACTCAAAAGAGGACGCAAACCCTGATTTGTAGTTGTTGAAACCCTAACATGCAAAGTGGGGTGCAAACCCTTAAATGCAAAAGTGGGGCATAAACCTTAAAACATAAATGGGATGCCACCCTAGAGAAAGGGTATAACCCTAACCCTAATTTTGATCCATGTAAGGGTGGGGAGGTCTTAGTTGTATTTACCTTTTTCGTGTATCCACACTACAAAAGCTCTATCATTTCAACTATTAAAGCTTTCCATTCACTTTTTCTATTCTACTTATTTGGTCTTCATTGTTGAGATTGAGGGAGAGAGAGTGTGAGAGGTGTGTTGAGCAAGGGACTAAGGGAAAGTGAAGTTCTACATCTTCTTGCTTTTCTTATTCTTCTTCCCATCCATGGTAAGAGGGTTGGGTTTAGAGCTGTGTGTGAGATTGTAAGATTGTGAGAGAATGAGGGATCTAGTGAGATGAATCTCTTCTTCTTCTTCTTCTTCTTCTCTCATCATTGGCATACTTGGTGGTGGATACAAAGGAGCAACAATATCAAATTGTATTGCTTGGGTTATGGAGCTGTCTTTGAACCTTCAAGATTTCAAACTACAATGCAGAAAGATAAGATAGGTGAGTTCATTACACCTCAAAGCTAGTCTCGTGTTCTTACTTTCTCGAATTGGAAAGAAGAATGTATAGTTAGTTAGAGCAGTGTTGAGAAGAGAAGGTAAGAGATGTGGATGAAGAAAAGTATAGCTTTTGAAAGAATAGAAGTCGGTACAATGTCCCAATTATTATGTATTTAACCTAACATTTTGGTTCCGTTGTCAGAACAAAGGACAATGCAATCGTTGAGGTCCTCGTACTCCTACTATGTGGCAAAATAGAAAGCTTGTCTACTTGAGTGTGGATGGGATTGACAGGGTATTTTGTATATTTTTGAAACACATAGCTAGTTTAGGAAGGTTGAATAAGAAGGAACTGGTTTGTTAGATTGAGATTTATTAAAATAAAATAAAACAAAAAATTCAAACTAAAAAGCACAATAAAACACAAAAAAAAACACAAAATTGCAAAAACATAAAAATGACTCAAAACACAAAATACAAATTGCAAAACTCAAAACTCAAACTCTTCTTGCTTAAACAAACCATGTGACATCATTTTGGATTGAAGATACATCATACTTGTCATGCTTGTTTGGTTCTGTGTACATTAAAGTGAAAACAACACAAAAACACAAAACACAAAGTGCAAAACATGAAATACAAAACTCAAAACTCAACTTTTCTTGCTTGAACGACCATGTGTCAATATTATAAATGCATCTTCCTTCTTATAGGTGATTGATTATGTGTGCATTGAAGAAAGGAAATTGAGAAAAACTCAAAAAAAGTTAAACTTAAAACACAAAACTCAAACTCATCTTACTTGAATAATGTGTGCCACATTATTGTGATTTGAAAATACATTGTGCTTGTCATTGTTGTTTGGTTGTATGTATATTATTGAAGGAAGGGAAGCGATCAGAACTTGAAAAAAAAGAGCCTAAACTCAACATGTAAGCATGGCCATTATTTTTATTATTTGGTTAGTTGTCACGTCATACGCTAGGTTGGCTCTTTGCTTTTGGCTCTTGTTGTTTGCTTTTATTTTCCTTGATACCCCTCTTACTGCATTCATGCATGTATCACTTTACTCTTACATATAGATTTCACTCATGAAACTCACTTATCCACTCATCTTGGCCACTCATTTAGTTTAATCATTTAGCTCACTTATCCACTCATCTCAATAACTCAGTATTAACCTCTCAACTCACTCTCTCATCCACTATCTCTTGGCTCAACCTATTGTCCATTGGCTCTCATCTCAACCTCTTGTCCACTACCTCTCATCTCTCATTACTACCTCTCATCTCTCATCATAAGCTCCCATTCACTAGCTCTTGTCTCTTGTCTCTCATCCACAAACTCTCATCCCTCATATCTCATTCATCACTAGCTCTCATCTATCGTCTCTTATCCACTAGCTCTCATCTCTCATCTTAACCTCTCATCCACAAGTGCTCATCTCAACCTTCCACAAGCTCCCCTAGCTCTCTCAACCCCACCACTAGTTATCATCTCTCACCACAAGCTCTTGTTCATTAGGTCTTATCTCTCATCTCTAATCCACTAGCTCTCATTCCTCATCTCTCATCCACAAGCTCTCATCCCTTGTCTCTCATCTCTCATCTCTCATCCATAATCTCTTGTGAGGCTCTTGCCCACCACTAGTTCTCATATCTCATCTCTCATCCACTCTCATCTCTTATCTCAATCTCTCATCCACAAGCTCTAGTCTCAAGGTCTTATATCTCATCTCAACCTTCCACAAGCTCTCTTCTCAACCTTTTGTCTCTCATCCACTAGCTTTTATCCAAACCTCTCATCTCAACCACTCATCCACTAGCTCTCTCTTGACCTCTCATCTCATCACTTGTCTACTAGCTCTCATCCACTCATCTACACTTGTCTAATCCACTAGACCACTCATCCACTCATTCACTCACTTACTAACACTCATACCCACTCATGCCAATGCAAGAAGCACATGAGTTTCATCTGTCTATTGAGAGCCCGATACTCACTTGACATACTTAATCTAGAATAGATTGAGAAGTCTAGAAGTCCTATAACCTTATAGGTCAACTAAGAATGTATGTCCCCATTCAACTGTCCATTGATAAGATGATAGAGCTAGTAGCAAAAATGCAATAACCACAGTTAGCAAATTGGATGGAGATAGATAAATCCACAAAATTTGACATAAGGTGCATCGAGTGTCAACACTACTCGCATGTATCGTGATTGTCCAACATGTAATGTGTCCTCATTGGTAACCTAACTAGGTCTACAATGCCTAGCATTTGGAAGGTTAAAGCCATAATAACTGACCTTGAAAGATGGAGAGCCAATACCTCTTGCATATATTTAGGTCAAGCTAACTGCCACCAAGCAGAAGCTCCTCATTAATGCTCTCATTGATGAATATTTGGATTACAACATCCTCAATTATGATGCATGGACTAAGACCCAACAATCTGAACTTGTCCCAACTAATGTAGCTATTAGACCTTACAGAGGATTATTGTACTCCATCCTAGGCATATGCAAAATTCTCATAATTGTAGAGACTAAAAGAATTCCCATCATTTTCTATGTGCTTCCAAATCAAGAGAATATAGGCAAGGAAGTCCTCCTTGGAAGACCTTTCAAGCATGCAACTCAATTTGAAGTGGACTATATAGCACAAAAGATATGCTTGAGCTTGCCAAGCATTAAGTGAATCATTTCTTTTAATAAAGGCAACCTTGTCTCTCCTTAGGGGAAGGCCAAGACACTTGCCTCTAAGTCAAAACAAAACCATAGTGAGGACATCCAAAGAGTTCTAAAGGAACTACTCAAGGTACACAAGAACAAGAGGGAATCATTTAATAGAAATCCTCCTCGAACCACACCAGAGACCCAAGATACTAGGAACAATACTATAGCTTCTCATGCCATAAAAAAAGAACTTCATCCAAAAGAATGAGACCCAAGGCATGTAATTGAAAGTGTGGATGAAGAGCTAGCACAAAGCCATGATGGGTTTCCAAGGAGTTATAGTGTGCTCAAGGGTTTTAAGCGCGATTCATCATTAGATTTTGGCTGTACAAACCACTGGCACAACCACCTCCACTAACCATAGAGTAAGAGAAAGTTATCCAAACACAAATCTAGGTCAATGATAAAGATAAATAAGGAAACAAACCATACACTTTGATGTTTGAGAAGTTGGTACCTAAGACTTGCTTGAGTGTATAGTCATTAAAGTGCAACATCATGATGCCATTGCTACTCCACATAAGGAACCTGTGGTGTTTGAGAAGTCATCAACTCAAGAGAAGGAGACCAAGCAATGACTTCCTAGTGATTTTTCATCCATCCAAATAGCCAAAGTCTCCCAAAAATAAAGAACTTTTGTCACCCAAGCTAAAACAAAAAATCCAACAACAACAACCACATGCAATTGCTCCCAAAAATAAAGAAGGTTTGTCACCTATGCTAAAACAAAAAATCTAACAACAATAGCCTCATGCAATTGTTCAAATAAGGAAAAAGGATTTATAAGGGACAAACAACCTCCTTCCAAGAGTGTTGTCAAAAATACATTAAGGAGAAGTTAACAAGAAGATCAATCAATGATTAAGAGCCCTAAGGAACTAGATGTAACACTAACCTCCCTTGCTCAAGCATACATCCATCATGACATTAGAGTTCCTACTAAAGAGCATAAGCAGCTCTTAAAAGACAATTGGCATAGGCAGGCAATAATCCATCTAATTGCATTACCCAATAGCCATAGCAGATGTCATGAGGCCCATATCTAAGCTAAATAAAAGGAGCTTTGCTTGATTCCCCCATTCTATACTAGCCACTATGAAACCAACAAGAAAAAACCTAAAGCATTGGCATGGAAGGGAAAAGGACAAAGCATGTTTGAATAGAAATGGTATTCTAGTCGATGTTTACCAGCTTGAATTTGATGTTGACTAATGGCCAATGTTTAGCAAAGAAGGGCGCTTTAAACTTCAATGCATGATCTTACATATGTAGCTCCTACTTCTCTCAGAGTGTTTGTAGCCTTACAAGATTTTAAGCTGCCTAAATCAATTTAAGGCCACCCTCTACTAGATAAACTCCTCACAAAGGAATGTTATCATGACTATGCTCCACTTCAATACAATCCCAATATCTTTAATTTATTTATTTCAAGGCTTAGTGACACAATTTTAAATCTTTTCTCTATTTTCATGACCATGGAGAACTCTTGATTGAATATTGTGGAACAAAGTGACGTATATAAATCTTCAACTAACAATGATATAGTAGTAGAAAGTAGTGCACTTGAGACTCTAGACCCTAAGCTCAAAGCTACCAATGTCTCTATTAGATCCACCCACTAGTTAGACCAGGTTGAGCTAGTTGAATCCCAAAACACTTCAAAGGAGGTTGCTTAAACTCACCTACAAATTAGTGCTACAAAACCTAGTCTACTTGCTCATATAAAATGTTTTCTAGTCTATTGATCTTTGAGCAACATGGCTACTGATTTGGCCAATATAATATTATTTATCTAAAGTAGAATGGCTAATCCATTTTGAATCTATATTCAATACTTATGCCAAGTTTTTTGCAATGATTAATTTGGGCCTTATCGACAATGATACGATTCAAGTTGCTTTCAGTGCTGAACATCTCGATTGCAAAAGCCTCGTAGTTCAAACCAAGTACGCTAAGACTCTCCCTTAGAAGCAATTACATCATGCCAACTTATCCCTTCTTATGCTTTTATGACTAAAATTGAAGACTAGCTATACTCAATCAACTTCAATAGAATTGCCATTTCTTGAGCCCATTTTTATAGAAGTGGTTTTCTCATCAACTTGAACTTGCTGACAAGGGTAGTTGCCTCATGACAACTGTTGAGCAACAATGTACAATTAGTACACTTCAATTAGGCCCAACTTACTATAGGACCACTTCATTATAGTTAGTCATCGAGGCTTAGAATTTGGGCATTCCATCATAGTTGCAATATCACCCACTAATTGATAAGATTTTGATTGAAGAGGAACTACATATTACAATTTTCTTTGTAGGAACTTTTCAATCTAACTACTTAGCTTTTTGGACTGAGCAACAAATTAATTAACTTGGATTATTTTGTTGAATTGGAATACAATTCAATTTTACAATTGTGGATTTTTAAAGTTGAAAAAACATTAATTCTTGTATGTACCTAGCCATAGCTAGCCTTCTATATATTTTATTCTTTAGTTCAATGTGTTGCATTGGCAAGAGCCAAAGCCTCTCCAAATTTTGAAATAAAACTACATCTTATGTGAGGGCAAGATCAGAGGTACAAGCTCTATACTTTTATTTTAGGTACAATAGTAAAACACAATAAATTTGACATCATTTATGTTATCTTTTTCACTCCATGGTACTCTCAATGTTTCACAAAGTAAATCTAGGAACATGATAGATCGTATCGGCACTCTCAAAGTTTCACCAAGTGAATGCAACAACATGATAGATCACATTGGTGAGACAAAACCCAACAATCGGCATTCAAGACTTGAAGAAGATGGCACTAGCACCAAAAACTTTTCTAAAAATATCAAGCCCTACAAGCATCAAGACGGAAGATCATATGAATCACAAGCTACCCATATCATCTGAAAGACTCCAACAAGAGACAAGGACATCAGAGAGACATTGACCATGACATCCCAATCTCTTCAAGCATGACATATCTTGATGATAATATCCAATGGTCATTCACTTTTGTAGGAGGGGTTGCAAATTGCTTCATCAACAAAGCACCCAAGTCTTCATCATCAGTCTCAAGAGTTCTTTCTTTACTAATCCCCATCATCAATAGAAGAACCCATGGAGTAGTCTTTCAACTAAGTATTAGCACCAATTATTCCAATCATCATTAGTCTCAAGAGTTCTTTCTTTACCAATCTCCATCATCAACAGAAGAACCCATGAAGTAGTCTTTCAACTAAGTATTAGCCTATTTAAGCGTGTGCACTCATTGTATATTTGCACCATAACCTATCCAAAATTTTGGATCGTCAAGTGTGGGACAAGACTTCATTACTACTTGGAGTCCGATTCATATGCCAAATGGATAACATCAATGTATTATGCACAAATAAAAGACTAGCACTCTCCCCTAGGAGGTGAATGCACATGAGGTTCTACTTTATAGGTACTCAAGGTATGTCCTACCTTGATGTGCCCTAGATAAGTGTGGGAAAAAATGGGAAAAGAGCTAGGGGATCATAAACAGAGCTGGGCGACCAAGGTCACTGGACACATCCAACTTGAGGACCCCTAGGTGTAATGAAACATGAGTGCACCTAACTAATCATGGAACTTTCTCTCTCTCTCATTTGTTTTTCCTTCTTTTCTTTCAAATTTTGTTTTTTTTCCTCACTTTTTTTTTTCTTTTCTACTTTTTTGGCATAGTAATAGTCTTTTACAACTTGGCAAGCAACCTTTTGGAGTTGAAACGGAAGGAGAAGAGTTTGAAATGTTGATTGACAATAGTAAACCTAGCTCACAAAAGAGCTAGGGCACTGAGGTGTACATAATGAAGATGAGAGATTGAGCTTGGACATTGGAAGCACATTGTTGGGTTATTGATGGGAGCTATTACTAAAGAAGAACCTATCCTTGTTAGTGAACACTTGTGTGCTTGTTGATGAAATAAGTTGCAACTACTTCTCACGAAATAGATTACCATTAGATGTTGCAATCAAGGTATGATATTGACGAAGAAATTGGATATCATGGTTGATGGCACTTGGATGTCTTTGTCTTTGGTTAGAGTGGCTCAAAAGGGGTTGTTGGCATGAGGTTACTAGAGTTTTGAATCTTCAAAGAATGCTTTTATTGCCAATGATATTGTCTTCATGTGCTATAGCTTGAATCTATAGTGCTTTTTTATTTTCCATGATATTGTTGTCAAGTTTAAATGTGCAATGCATTGCTTTGTCACCTATCATTTCCTTGCATTCATGTGGCAAAGCTTTGAGAATACCATGTGGTAGATGCAAAGTCAAAAGATAAAAAGAATTATAAACAACTTTACTAGATTTCACCATTGTACCTTGAGCAAAAGTTGTGATCTTGTACCTTTGATTAGACCCTCACATATGATGTAGTGTTGTTCCAAAATTCAAAGGGCGTTGGCTCTTCTCAATGTAACAAAAGAAATAATGTTAGTTATATACAAGGATTAGTATTTTGTAGTTTTTAAGATCCACCAGTCATAAAAAATTTGTATATAACTAAAGTTAGTTAAATACAAGGGTTAGTATTTTGTAGTTTTTGGGATCCACCAATCATAGAAATTTGGATTGCACTTTGACTCAACAAAAGTGAAGTAAGGATGATCCTACAACGTGACTAGTAATGTGAAACTCCTCTTAATTAGAAGTGTATCGAGCAGTGGGTGATATTTTACCTTTTTGTGGCAATGCTAGATTCTGAGAGAGGAGGATAGAGTACAAGGAAGTGGTATCCTAATAAGTTGGATCAAATTGAAGTGTACTGAGTGTACAATTCTACACGGCTACTGTCATAAGATGACTACTATCACAAGTAATCTCAAGTCGATGAGAATACCACTACTGCAAGAATGGAATTGAGGAATCACGATTCTACTCAAGCTCATCAAGTATTAACTAGTCTTAGATGTTGGTTATATAAGTATAAGAAGGAATGAATTGGCATGACTACAATTATACTCAAGCTCATCAAGTATTAATTGGTCTTGGATGTTGGTTATAGAAGTATAAGAAGGAATGAATTGGCATGACTACAATTGCTTTTGAGGAAGATTTTAGCATATTCAACTTGAACCAAGAGGCTTTTCTAGTAGAGTGTTCACTCACTTCCCAAGTGGAATGATGTCATTTGGAACTAACTTGAATGGTCTCATCATCAACAAGGTCTATATCACTCATTGTGAACAACTCTGTATAAATAGTGAATATGGTATCAAATTGGAGAAGCCATTTTGTTTCAAGGAAATTGAATTTCTTTGCCAAATAAGCAACATGACATTGAGTGGTCGACAAACAAGCAAAGGTTGGAGGCCAAAAGGAGGATTGGGTTTTGTAGGGATGATTTGGAGGTGAGTCTGAGCAACCTCTTTTGAAGTGTTCAAGGATTCAACCAACTCACTTGGGTCTAATTGGTGGGTTGTATTAGTAGAGACCTCACTAGCTTCAGCCTTAGGATCTAAAGTCTCAAGCACATTGGTTTTTGGCTATTGAGTTGAAGTTTTATGCACGTCACTCTACTTTACATAAGGTAATGAAGCTCCCTAAGGGGTGTGTCTGTCTCACGGTGTGGTGTAAGTGCATGTGTAGTGGAACTGGGAGATGGGTCTAACCTTGGGTAGGCCCTTGGTAATGTCCCACACTTAAGGTCCCAGTTCGTGTGTTGTTGGAGGTGCAGTGCAGAACTTAGGGTGATAGGTTTGGAAGTCTTGCCCTTGATGTGCCCTAAGCATGAAGTGGGGGAGGGGCTAGAGGTGAACCCTAGGTATAGTAAGCAAAGTGAGCCCTTGTGCTTTTTTTTTTTTTGGAGAATTGCATACAAAGAAGGCGTTCTGGCTAATGCCTATCACCTTCAGCTGGAGTACGGGGTGGTCGCAAGCATTGGGATAGGAATGTGTGACTTTGTAGATATTCTTTAATAGTAGCCCGAGCCTTTAGAGGTGTGGATGACAAGAAGGGATGATTGCACCTCGTGAAGCAGGTATCATTCATATTCTCTAAGATTTCTAGGCAAAATGAGGGAAGCAGGGTTGCCCTCATCATTAATCTAGTCATGGCCCTACTATATCCCTAGGTTGATGTCAAAAAAGAGGGGAGGGAGGTGGGCTTCCTCAGCTATAGGTCTCTACATTAATAGGAATTGGATAATCCTAAGATAATTACAGGTGGTTAGGAAGGCTAGATCCGGGCAAGAAGAAAAATCCGCGAGGAAGCGGTTGATAGATGGGAGGAGATCCTCTATTCTAAAAACTAGGCATTCCTCAGGACTCCGGGCATTTACGTTATATATTCTAGGAAAGTCAAAATCCCCATGAATGGTTCGGTCATAATCAACTCCATGCCTACGGGGGTAGGGCATGTAGATGGGGTCGTTGCGTTCTTCAAGAAGTGAGCTGCAGAAGGCGGTCCAGGCGTCAAAATTGGAATCCCAAATCCTCCTCCGCCACTTCGGCTGTGCCTCATAGCCTTGGACGGTTTTGGGAACCCTGTTTACCTTGTCCTGGCAGTAATCTATAGGCTCTTGCCTCCACCTAGTTATTATGAGGCTCCTTTCCTCTATCCACCTATTTGCAAGATCATTGGCCAGGTCCTTGATCTTGGCTAGAATGCCTAGAGGCAACGCACGGTCCAGAGAGTGTGGATAAACAAATGAAAGCTCAAATGGTCTCGTCTGGAACTCCCGGTCACGCCATATGATCAATTCCTAAGGTCAATCGATAGGGTTAGGATCCCCTCATAATGGCACCGTCTCTTCAAGGAATTGTCTGGGCAGTGACCATGCTCTGCTTTGGGCTTCCTCTACCAGTTCCTACCTTCTTCTTCTGGCTGCCACAATGCGCTCGGGCATGTGGGCATCTTCAGGCTCTTCAGGCAGGAGGTCTGGTAGAGGCGGACTGGGCATTCTTTGTTTTTCTTCTTCAGCATCTTGCTCCAAGTCCGGACCCTCTTCGACATTCTGCTCGGCCACTGTTGGGGCCACTTGTGGTGGTGGTGTTGGCTATTCCTGTTCTTCGAACCCAAGTTCCTTAAGCTCAACAGTGGAGAGGCTGGCACGGCACAGGTAGTGAAATTGCTACTCTTTCGTGATTCCTGTGCTGCCTATTGGAAGCTCCCATTCTTGAAGTCCATACCTTAGCACTCGGGTAGTCAGTTCTAGCTTCCTTCTTACCTTCTCCATTGAATCATTGCCCTCTACTTGGGTGACATGTAGTACTGTGCTGAGAAAGGCTTGCCTTTGTGCATTGGCGCATACATCGGCTTTTTCTGCCTTGGATTCGGCAAACACTCTCTTGCACTCAGCTTGCCAAGCATTCCGTTAATTGCCTAATCCTTTCAAAATTGTTCTTTTCCCACTCGTTGGCTCTCTCGTCCATCTTTCTTCTTCCCTCTTCCAGCTCACTTGCCAATGTGGTTACCACCTGCTGTTCATTTGTTAAGACCCAGAGTTGATTCCACTCCCTGGATTTTTGAGCCAACTGTTCTTCAGCAATTTCTTTCGCTTGATTTGCAATGCTGAATCTCTGTTCTGCCTCAACAATTAGTTCTGACTTTTCTTACGCTAGCTGCTCATGGATTTGGATCTCCGCAAGGTGCAATCTTCTTTGTGTGAAGGCCATGGCCATGAGGGCCTCTGTGTCTTCCTTGGCAATCTCCAATGCACCTTGCAGTCGTTGTGCCTCCTGTTGCAGCCTTTGTGCTGCTGCTGTAAGGATTGCCAGCCTTTCCTGTGCTAGGAACTCTATCTCTCTCTCCAGTTTGCCACCAGCACGAAGGAGGAAGACAGGGGGTGCAACAGGGACTTGCTCTTGCCTACAACCACTGGGGCCATTTCCACACTGCCACTTGCTTCGGCCTCATGGTGGGGACTCAAAGGGTTGATCTCCTTCCCCATGGGTTTCTTCAATAGATCTGCAAGTGGCCTCTGCCAACTCAGCCAGTTCTTTCATCCTTAGCTCGTCGGCTTCCTCCTCTACCCTTCTTTGCCTCTCTTCTTTTGCCCTTTTTGATTCTTCTCTAACTCTTTCGAGTTCTTCCTCTTCATTTTTCCTTCGTTGCTCCTCCACCCTCCTTGACTCTCTTTGAGCCCTCTTCACCTCAGTCCGCTCCTCTTTGCTCAGTCTTTCCTCCTTCTTTCGGCTCTTGTTAGTCTTCATTTGCTTTTGTGGTTTGGCCGTTTGAGTGGGTGGTATTTCCAGCTCTTCTTTGTCACTTACCGTCTTTTCGCTCGAGCCTTCTTCCTCACAGTGAGGTGAGCTTTGGTGCATGGCTTGCTCTTCCTCTACGCCGGCATCCTTGATAGCATCGTCGATGATTGCCATTAGGACACTTCCGTATCTAATTGTAGAGGCTTTTGTGGCATGTTTTTTTCTTGTGGATCGTGCGGTAGAGGCCGGAGATTCCCCACCAGCTGGTGCTGCGGCTGGAGCCAAGAGCACAGCTGAACTCCTGATAGTTTTCTAGACAAAGTTGTTTCAATCCACCTCCTCTAGAACTCCTGCCGTGATGCTTTCTAGCAATGGCACCCCGATTCTATTCATTAGTGTGTTGTATCTGTGGCCTGAGAAAAAGGGGTGGACCATTTTAGCTTACATCCTTGTCGCAGGGTCTGGAATGTCAGCCAAACTGATTCCATCCACCGTGTGCACGTCCTCTTTTTTTGACTCCCATCATGGCATACACATCTCTTTTTGGGTGCCTCTCTTTCTTGGGCACAAGTCCCAAGGCTTTCTCAACAATGTCTACGTTAAGGGGCACTTGCATCCTTCTTTCCTGATCACCCGCCCTTACTGTGACCATGCCACAGCTCCTCCCTTCATCAAAGCTCCTTAAGAAGTCTGCGCACATGCTGTAGTCTACAGCCTGTCTGACCTTTTCCATGTACTTTTGGAGGTTACATTTTTCCATCAGCTCCCTCACGGCTGGCTCTTCCAGGATGGCTTCATCTAAATTCATGGTATGCTTGAACGTGAACTGGCTAAATCCACGCATCTCGACGCTGATTCCATACTTTGTCAGCTTCGCTTCAATGAATGGGAGTTTACTCTGTCCTACCATGGTAGGTGCATGTCATCACACCAAGTCAACATTAGCGTTATAACTTGACTCATCACTAACAAAAACCCAAGAAAGAATGCGTGTGACAATTTGCCGTGCTAATTCAGAGGAATGAAACTTGGAAATAATTCACAAACAACATCTATTTCCTCCTTGCATTCTTTCCTATTTGAATTCAGTTGATCATTTTCATCCATTATACATCTTGCTACATCACTTGGCTCTCATTTGCTCCCTCCCCTTTCCTCAAGTGTTAAGGGAATCCTTCCTAGGATTAGCAAGGGGAGGAGGAGGATTCGCATGGGCTGTGTGGGGCGAGTTACTTGGCCAACATCCAAGTATAAAGGTTAGGGTTATATTCAAGCTAGGCATGATGATCAAGTTCGCATGGTCGTATGGAAGCTTGAGTGATGTAGGTCAAGACATCATGAAAGATGTCCCCGGAGTTGAGGCGACTAACAACATGCAACTCCTCTTCCGTGAGGAACTGGTCAATGTAAGGGTGGGCCAACACCTGGTCATCTAAGTGTATGTTGCGTGTAATGGCCAGAACCCTAAATGAAAGAGGTGCCACATAAGTAGGGTCATGTTCAATTGTTTTGATTGCCCTCCTTTGCTCAGCATTGGTCATGATATGGCAGCCTTTTTTCTCCCATTGGAGTCGTAAGGCATACCATAGTTGTAAGAACGAAGAAGCAGAGCCAGCAAGCTATGTGAGCTCCTCCAGTTCTTGTTCAGGTGTAGAGCGAGCAGGCTTGTGGTAAGAGGTGATTAGTCTTCTGAGAACAGCTTGCTCATTTGAGATTTCTCCATTAGCAATTAATTCAGCCCAATTTTGGAAAATTTGATGGTCATAAACTTGTAATCTTCCCAAGTGCATGGCAATGCACAAACATCAAAAGCAAGGGGTTCGTCAAGAAGTCCTAGGTCAAGCCTCTCATAGCTCCTAGCGAATGTGGTGAAGGTGTCATCCAACTCCTTGATGCATGTCACTACAGCATTTCCTGAGGTCTTAGCGAGATCCTTGGCCACTGAAAGGAAAGATCTTCTTTTGTACGAAGGCTTAAGACTTGTTGGTGGTGATGGTGCAATTGGGCAGGACAGTGGTGACTCCATTGCTGGCATCACAGATGGGACTTTGCACTCTGGAGCACTTTGAGATGCTGTAGTGGGCTTCAGTGGCATAGGAGGCATGCTACATTCTATTCGAGCCAGCATGGGGGTGCGCAACTCCTTTGACTTGGATGATGCTGAGGCATCCAACTTGGGACGATAAATGTGTTGGGATTCATTAATCACCATCGGTGCTGGTTCAGCTTTCTTTGTAGTTTGTGCTTTGTATGTGCCAGCCTATCTAGCTGGAGTGGGGTTGCTCAGAGTTGAGCCTCTTGAATGTCCACTCTTAGGCACCCATATCTAGGGGTTGCCCTCATAGTATCCTTGTGCTTGCAAGAGATCTTTGGGGATCCATCATGGCGTGGTAGTGCACCTATGTCGATAGCATCTGAGCTGTCTCTTAGGCTGCGACTGATATTTTTTGCGTTTAGAAGCATGTTTCTACAGTTTACAAGGAGGCGGCCCTCATCGTTTTGGCACCCATATGAGCATGGACTCTTTGGCCTTGTGAATGGCCTGGGTGGGCCTGATTCTAGTAGTTTGAGCATGGGGTTTAAAATTGCGACCTAGTAGTGACTTATTACCGGCCCCTTTAGTGTTTGGTAACACATAAAAGAAGACCGGGATACTTTTAGACTCGATGGAGACAGCCACTTTGCATTTTCCTAGAGTAAGTGTTGCCCCCAAATGGGCTGAGTTTAGTGTTTGTGGGCTGTAATTTTGATTGACCGATGTGTGTCCAATGGTCATGCGTCAAGATATTACAGTCGGCACCTTCGTCGATCAAGGCATCAAAAGAATAAGTCCGTTTTGTAGTGACCGTGATTCATAGGTAGGCGGGTGCTACTGCTTCTTCATCTTGATCTATCAGTTCGGTAATTGTGGCCATGCAGACGTTGACAGGGGCTTCAAGCATAGGTGGCTCATGGAACGGATGGGAAGGAGGATAGTACTTTTTCATGCGACTACCATTGAAGAAGCCTATTCCTTTCCCTTCGAGCGTCTCCAACTCGACATTGCCCGTTCTACTAATTGCACGTACCCGAAAAGGTCCCAGTCCTTGAAATTTCATTTTTTGTTTGTGACCTTTCACAGAGTATAGTAGAACGGGGTCCCCTCGATCAAAGTTGTGTTGTTTGACATGCTTGTCAAACCACATCTTTCGTCGTGCCTTCTCACAAATCAGAGCGTGGGTGGCTAAGAGTCGAGTCTACGTGAGACGCTCTAACTCCACTAAGCGGTCGGTCCAAGCTTCTCTTCCCTCCCAACGCTCCTGAGCTACTATCCTTAAGCTAGGGACAAAGAACTCTAAGGGTAGAATGGCCTCTGTTCCATAAGTCAGCCTAAAGGGCATCTCTCCTACAACCGTCTTATAAGATGTACGATAGGCCCACAAGGCCGCCATCAATTTATTATCCCAGTCTCTTCGTGATGTGGATACTATTTTAGTAAGCATGTTGACTAGGATTTTATTTCTGGACTCTACTTGGCCATTTGCTTGAGGGTAGTAGGGCGAGGACCTTCTATGAATGATTAGGAAGGTTGAGAGTAGGTGGGATATCACTTCATTAATGAAGTGTGTGCCTTGATCACTCACTAGTTCGATTGGACAACCAAACCGTGAAAAGACCTGCTCCCACATGAACTTCACAGTGGTTCTAACATCGTTCTCTCTAGTGGCTCTTGCCTCTGCCCACTTTATCAGGTAATCAGTTGCCACAATGATGTAGCGTGCCTGGGAGTACTGTGCTGCAAGACTGATAGGTCCAATGAAGTCAATGCCCCATTTTTCGAAGGGCTGTCGAGCTATTACGGGGGTCAACTCCATCTTATCCTTGCGCATGGGCACCTTAGTCCTTTGGCACTCATCGCAGTGTTTGACAAACTTAGCAGCATCACGAAATAGGGTGGGCCACCATAGTTGGGATTGTAGCACCTTACGGGCGGTCGTATCCCCACTAAATTGTCCTCCAGCTTTCCCGCCATGCGCTTCTCTCAATACATCATGTATCTCGTGCTCTCACACACATCTACGCAACAAACTGTCTTATCCTAACCTATAGAGTTGGCCGGCGATCAGTTGGTATGGCTGGATTTTTAAGATAAGTCTCCTTAGCCTAGCTTTCTCAATAGTTCTCTCAGGCAAACCATTCTCTAGCACTTGAACTACATCATCGGCCCAATATAGCATCAAATCAGCCCTAAACAAGTCTCCTTCGCTAGACAGGCCAAAGAGATGACTCCATCCGCATGACTCCTCTTTCATTCTAGCCTGCCCTTTCCCTTCTAGGCCTAGAGTCTGCCTTGATATGTTCGATTGCTCTCCCTTCAGTGTCATATTCTATCGTGTCTAACTCTTCTTCACTCTCGTCCCCAATAGAGCGATAGTCCTCGTACCCAATCTTGCCCCTCTGACTGCTCATCATCCCCCAGGTTTCCTCTCCAATCTCCTCTTCGTTAGTGACTAAAGCCCAATTGTATAGCAAGTTAAGATCGTGAATTTTGGTCCATTTCCACTCAGGCCTAGCCAAGAGATCACTTAGGGGTTTTAGATTAGCAGCCATGTTTCCCTTTAATTTATCGGTCACGCACTCTATGACTTCCTGAAGCTCGAGCTTTTTGGTGGGTATATGGAACAAGACTGGTTTCCTTGGATCACGTGAGCTTCTTGCCATCATGCAGAGTGGCACGATGGGCTCCCTTGTTGGCATGCTTGGTGATTTAGCAGCTTGCCTATACAGCTCTTCTTCATCTGAGAACAGTAGGTCAACGGTCCTATTCCCCAAGAAGATGAGGTTGTTTCCCCAATATTCAATAACTCGCGGGTTCCTCATCTAGGGCCGGCCTAGTAGTATGTTGTAGTCCACACCCTTCATGACAATGAAGTTCACGAAAAACTGCACTCCTGCAACCTTCACTGGCCAGTTTTTTAAGATCCCGAATGGTCTGACCTTCATTCCACTGTGTCTACAATTCCTTTTCGTGTTGCATCCCCCAAGGCTAAGATAGGTAAGACTGCATGCATCTCCGTGCCTTCCCAGAAAGCGTTCATGTGCAGTGACCTTGGAGCTGAGTGTAGCGTTAGGCTTGGAATCTGCGTGACTGCATCCTGCTCTTGCAAGTCAGCAGCAGTATTCTCCCCTTTTCCCTCCACCCAGTGCTTTAATTCTTGCCATAAGGGAGGGTGCTGCCGAAGCAAATCTCCTAGGCTCACGGTTACTGGAGTGGTTACTAAAGTGGTGAGGAGGTTGCTAGGTGGTTGCCTTCCTCCTTGGTCAGCACTCTTTGGCCATATGTCGTGGTTAGCTTGCTGGCATGCTTCTTCCTGGTCTTGCCTCTATGGCATCTCATGTGGTGTGGGTACGTTTCCCAATTGAGGTCGCGATGGTGAAATGGGTGTACTCACACTAGAGAGGTCTTCCATTCAGTCTTCTAGTATAGGCTCCACGTCTTTAAGGTGTTCCTAGGCATCCTTGACCCACTCCTTGACTTTGGCTATGGCCTCGAGTTGCCATCTAGGGTGGGGGTATTCCCCTACCTTGGCACTCCCCAATTCTGCTGTCTTAGGGGCTGAGGCCTCTGCCTCTGCATCAGTGACCCTCTTTCCTGTCACTAGAGTTGTAGCTTCCTCAGTCTTAAGTATAATCTTTGCATCTATTCTCTCTCTCCTTCTCCTCCGGCTTTTCTTTCCCAACGAGGCTACATCTAGGTTACTTGGCCCAATCAATGAGATACCTGTTTGTTTTGTCTATACTCGCATCATGACATGCAGTGGGATGGGCATATCCTCACTGCTAAAGGTCTCCACACTGAACAACCCCAAGGGTATGGAGGGCACGTTGGGAGAACTAGCTGATGGCTTCCATCTAGGACAGTCAGGAAATAGGTGTGTGGTTCCACACTTGGTGCATCGAAGTAAGCTTTGTCCTTGTTTGCTTGTTCCCTTTTCGGGAAGCGTGATGAAATATGGTTTGGATGACCGCAAGTCCAGCATGAGTTTGGATCTTGGCTTAGTCCTCCAAAGCCTCTGCCTCTTCCTCTACCTAATGCCATTACCAGTACTGGTCGATAATCCATCAGGACTGGATTGCCTTCCTCATCATAGGAGATGTATGGGTTCACATAGGTTTCCTCTTCACTAGGTTCTTCCACATAGTGAATAGGAGCGTCACTCAGTGGTTGGGTTACATAGGGCCCTGGTGGTCTGGGTATGCTTGTTGGGTTCATCTCTAGCCTAGGAATGGCCGATCTTGCATCATTTGGTGCTGGAAGTGCCAATTGGGCTCCCCTGCCAAAGAGGTTAGGTGGCATGTTGCCTAAGTATGGAGGGTTGTATTGCTGTGCATATGGGAATCTCCTTGGCAATCTGCAATGTGATGCATCATGACCGAACCTACTGCAGTTCGAGCATGGCCTAGATCTAGGATCTTGGCACTCGGCTGGGAGGTGGTTTCCACCATACAGGCTTCCTCATCTGTTCTTGCAATCATGCAAGCTCCATTCTTACCTTAGCCAGCTCTTGGCCTTGGTTAACACCTTTTCCCTTATCCCGTATGCTAGAGTTCTCTCTCTCTCCTAAAGCTGTTGTCCGTTCTGGAGCTCTCTGACTTGTACTGTCCCGACTAGCGTTCCTCATGCTTCGCTCCCTAAGCTAATCGTCCACCTTTATTGCCTCCTCAAAAACTCTAGCTAACACGTCTCGGTGTAGAGTGGAGTTACTAGCCAAAGCCTTGTAGAGCTCCTCGCTTCGAATTCCATTTATGAACATGGTAGACACAGCCTTCTCATTAGGTCGCTCATTGGCAGGGATCCTCTTGAAGAGGCCACGCACATGAGTGATGTAGTCCCTTACGTCCTCCTTTTTCCTCTGATTGTCATTCATCAACCGGACAATGAGATTGTCAGAGTACCTTGCCTCAGAGAATCACTTGATAAAATGGTCTTTAAGACGGGCAAAGTTTGTGCGCTCAGCTGCATCTAGACTAGTGTACCAAATTCTCCCCTTATCACCTAAACACAGCCCGAAAGCTTGAGAGCGTTGTGCAAGGTCCGTGAGAGCGTTTGCTTCACAAACTTGTTCAAATTGCTCCACAAAGCTATATGGGTCATTGCTAGGTTCATACTTGTCTAGCTGCTTTGCTACAATAGGGATCCTAGATTGCCCCTTTGCCCCTTGTGTGACCCCTAATCCTGAGAGTAATGCTGTGGCTAAGGCTGTTGCGCTCTGCTCAGCGGACGTATTGTCCATGAGCCGCTTGGCTACAAGTTCACTCAATGATAAGTCAGCCTTTGCTGCTCACTCTCTCTCTGCATTTGGTCTTGCTTTTGCTGCACCAGCCAGGGCTAGCACAGGGCCTCATACATGTCTACATCTTGTTGGAGTTTCCTAGCCTTTTGCTCTTGGTTATAGGCAATTATGCTCTCTAGTGCCTTTCTAATCGCCTTTCTTTCCTCTTCTAAGTTTGCTACCACTTCCTCTACTGGCTTGCCCTGAACTACCATCCTAGTCAACAAGTCATACTCATTGACTAACTCCTATACTAGGACTGGGAATTCCCCCAAGTCTAGTCTATCTGCCTCGTGATCTTGACATTGCTCCCACTTCCAGCTCCACAAGGTCGTTGATCAATTTGAGTAGCTTCGGCAGCGTCCGATCCTCTATGTTGTCGCCTTCTGGATCTTCGTGTCCTCTTAGGCTCCTACTGATGGGGCTCTCAGGTAGCCCACTATGTTTTGGGATCTTCTCCTAATAGTGGGTTCCTTGATGTTATTATGTCTCCTGATGAGTTCCTTGTTATTGAAAGTAGTTGTCAATCCTATTCACAAGTTGTGCTTCATGCTTTCTAGTGCTCAGTGCGAAAATAGGCTTCTCCTTTTCTTGTAGTGCACCTTTGGTGATGAAATCAAAAAGTGAGGTGCGGATGTAAGAAATGCTCAATGCAAATTCCACTCTTTTCCTCACGTTCATAGCCTGATATGGCTCTAAGCATAGGTTCTGGCTGATCCAAGGTTTTACTGAAAGTCCATGCTGTGTTCCCTATTCTGTTTTAGGGTTGGGAGTCAAGTCAAATTCTAAATTTGGTCTGCTCAGTGTCTAGCTGTTCGGGGTGAATCCTCGGTTATCCTGTCTGGCCTCTGGCTTCTAAGGGCTATACTGGGTTCACTAGGGGATCAGGGATGTGAACAGGGTGGCCAGGACTGTAGGGAAGGTTTAAAAACACTCTATTTAAAGTTCTGGTGAAGTGGTCCGGGCTAGTCTGATCCTGGGAATTGGACAGGCTGGTCCGAGTTTCACGCTAGGAATAGTGGTCCAATTCTGGCAGTGGTCCGATTTGAGACTTGGACAGGGTGGTCAAATTTTACTTTGGTCCGATTTTCCTAGTCGGACAGGGTGGTCCGACTCCTGCGATAGGACATGTGGTCCGATTTTGACACTGGGTCTAATTCTAGTAGTCGAACGAGGTGGTCCGATTTTCAAAGTGGTCCAATTTTCGGAGTGATCAGATTCTGGGAGTCAAATAAAAAAAGTGGTCCAATTTTTAGAGTCGGATGGTCCGACTCCAAAAATCGGGTGGTCCTATTCTGGGGGTCGGACGGACTGGTCCAACGACACAGACGACGGTCTGCGGGTTGCATGTGATGCTTCAAGGTCAACGCCTACTCCCTAGAATCATCTTATGCTTTCCAAATAGGTGAAAGACAATGCAAGGAGCTGCCAGGCACACCTGGAAACGATGTGGCGCTCGAATTGATCAGCACTTCAACAGTCTCCCTGTAGCTCTCTCTCTCTCTCTCGCTCTCTTCCTGGCTCTTAAGCTCACTCTCTTCTCAGAAGGTAGAATGTCAAATGTGGTGTTCCCTGGTTCCCTGGGCCTCTTATTGCCCCATCCTAGCCTGTTGTAACCTCAAAAATAATCCCTCATACTCTTCCAACCAGAAATCTGAATATGTGCTCCTATTTCCCTGTTTCCAGCAGCAACAGAACCCTTCTGTTTCCCTTCTTTTTCCTGTCCTAATCTTAACCTAATGCAACCAAAATCGAAACCAGAGATGGAGATGGATGGTCCTACTCTAATATTCAACAACAAATCAAAATACTTACTTGCTTTCAAGGATTAAAACCTCCTAAATCTCCTAACTATCTCAAGCATCGGTTCGAGCTGCAAACCCTACTTCTATGCTCAATTTGATGCGCGCGGCGCTAAAGGCTCGATTCCGTCGGTCCCGGCAATGGAATCAAAATGGAGGGGAGCTACAGAGCTCTACCCCGAGACCTAGGACCGCTTATTGATCAAGCGTTTCAAGTCGAGCGGCCATGGCTACCTCTCACATAGCCGATGCGCAATGCCTACCTTACGAGTGTAGTGAGCTTACCTTGATGCTCGATCGAGTTCCCTCCTCTCTCTTGCACTCTCTGGTAGCTCCACAATCCTTGTGGCAAGCTCAAGCAAGCTCAAGCCCCCTCCATCAAGCTCCATCCTCCATAGCTGCACAAGAGAAGAGAAGAGAAGAGAAGAGAAGAGAAGAGAAGAGAAGAGAAGAGAAGAAGAGAAGATGGAGAGAAGATGGGGAGCTTCTTCTCCACGATCCCTCACTCTCACACACTCACTCCCTCACTCAAGCATAAGCAAGAAGGCAAGAAACAAGAGAGGAAGAAGAAGAAGCTTTGGCCACACACAAGAATGAGCTTCTCATTCACTTTTGAACTTTATATACATGCCCTACTTTTTGGGTGGTCATCCCCACTTTTTACATGGCCGGCCATTAGCCTAGGCCCTCTTTTCCTATTTCGCACCGTTCTAACTTATCCCATTCCCAACTAATGCATTCAATTTGCACAAGAATGAGCCCCGCACTCTTTTACAAGGATTCGGGAGCGCCTTCACGTTTAATGGTGTGCTTTTACTCTTTTCTTTTCTTGAGGCAACACTGAGGCCTTCTGGAGAGGTCGTCATTCAAATTTTCAAGGTCTGACCTCCATCCGGGGTGCCTTTTCCTTCCTTTGTCCTGTGCTCTTTCGGTTATCTCCTTCTTCCATTTTTTTCCGCTCCTCTGCTCCATTTTTCGATCCTTTGTGCTGCGGTAAACATATTGTGAGGCTAAAGCACTAGAGGCTTGTTCCTTAGCTGAAGTGACAAGTTTGGTCATAGCCAAAGACTGTGACTATGTGGGTTCCACCTCAGAATTGGAAGTAGTAACTTTCGATGTAGTAGATTGGGTAGTCATGACAGTCAAAGAAGATTGTGCACTTAGATTTTAGGACTAAGTGGAAATAGACTCAATTTGGGAATTTCTAGCAATGTTCTTGACAAAACTCTCAGAGGGAGGTTATCGATCCTTTGACGTTTCCTTGGCTATCCCTTGTGGATCCATTTTTTAGGATTGACCAACTACACTAGGCTGCTACTGCTGGATTTTCAATTTGAGCTTGGGTAACAAAGGTTCTTTGTTTCTGGGAGACTCTGGTTATTTCAAAGGACCAATAACAACTAAAGGTTGTTGCTTGTCAACGCTTAAGGGCTCTATCTTCTCCTTCTTTGGATTGGCTATTTGAGCATGAGCAAGATCACTAGGAGGGACTGCTTTTTTTCTTGCCTGACTCGATGAGTTCTCAAACACTACAAATTCCTCATGTGAATTAGTAATTATTGCAAGTGGTTGCTCTTCCAAAATTCAGGATGCTAGTATCACAAGAGCTAGCTCTTTCATAATCTCACTAACTTGTCTGTTTTTAGCTCTTCAGGCATCTTGATCAATGACCTAAAATTTATGTTTGGGTCTCTTTCTCTTTCACTTGGATTTCAATGGGACTTGGGCTATGGTCAATGGAGATGGCTTTGCGGGTGGTTTCAATAACCAAATCCAACAATTTTCTGCATAAAATCCTTGAGCATGTAGCAATGATTTGGAAACCCATCATGGCATTGTGCTAACTCTTGATTGATGCATGCAAGGATATGCCCTAAATCTCCTCTTCCTTCTAGATGAAGCGCTCTTTTTGACAATTTGAGAAGCTATTGTATTGGTTTTAGTATCTTTAGTCTTTCCTTAGATTCTAGGAGGATTCTTATTGATAGTTTCCCACTTGTCCTCATGTGCCAGGAGCAATTCCTTCAAAACCCTCTAGCCATCCTCACTACGTTTTTGGGATGACTCTAAGACAAGTTGCTTGCCTTTCCTTAGAGAAGAGGCAAGGTTCCCATTGTTGAAAGCAATGACAATCTTAACTTTTGGTAAGCTCAAGCGTATGCAATGTGCTTCATAGTCCACATCACATTTGGTTACATGTGTGAAAGGTCGTCCAAGAAAGACTTCCTTGCCCATATCTTCTCAGTTTGAAAGCACATAGAAAATGATTGGTAGGCTCTGGCTGGGACGAGTTTAGCAACATGTTGTGAAGGCTAAAGTCAAAATGTTGTAATTTGAACCTTCTTAATGAGAGCATCAATGAAGAGCTCTTGTTTGATAGTTAATTTTAAGCTGCATAGGAGATATCATATCTTCATCTTTTGGGTCAATGTTGGTCGATTTGACCTTTCAGATGGTAGTCTCAATAGACCTAGTTCTGGTGCTACCAAACACCTTGTGTGTTAGACAATCATGATACATGTGAGTGATGCTACACTTGATGCATCTTAGGTTAGCCTTTGTGAATATATCTATGCTAATCTGGTCTGCTGGCTATGGCCTAGGCTCTTGAGTTGCTAGCTCAATCATATTATCAATGGATAAATGGAGGGGAAGGTTTCTTTTTGTTGTTGACTTCTAAGATTTTAGGACTTGTAGACCTAAGGCCTGGTCTGCATTGAGGCATGTCAATAGAGTGATGGGATACTATTAACCAAATAATAATTCTTTACCTATTCTTGCAAAGTTCTTGTGTGGTTCCTTATGTATGTGTTCTTTTTAGCTCTGTAGGCTTGTAAATTATTCTTGATCTATCACCTTGTTTCTTGGGGTGTTTATCCTTTAAATTTGTCTTTCTTTGGTCAATCTTCATTGTGATCATGCACTAAGTGCAAGTGTTGGAATTGTGGACCTAGTGGTTTGCTTCTTCTCTCAGTCGCTTTGGTCTTGGTGCTTTCTTTGGATGGGACTCAAAATGATTCAAAGTTGGCTAAGGACTCTTGGTAGCTTGGTCAATAGATTCTTACTTGTTGTCCTACACAATGATTGGAATTCAGCTCATAGTGGTAGCCTGGATTATTTCCCCCTCTTGGACTTGTAATGGGTCATATGGCTAGATACAAAGTTAGCCTAATGTATGTGTGGTTAAGGTGTGCAATGTGTGCTAGGTTGTTGCAATGTGACAAAGTGTTTCCTTAGTTTAACAAGCTCCTTGTTGAGTTCTTATAGCATTATGGTAGTTAGTTCAAATGCTTGATTTCAAAACATACAAGTTCTCAAGGTACTTTGCAAGACTTTGATTCCAAAATTCACAACAATGAGTTGTGCAAAATGAGAATTTCCTTCTTTGCAAAAGTAAGGTGCACTTGTGCAAGCAATACCACAAGATGTCAATGTGTTAAGTGTTGAGATATGCATCTTCTTCAGGAGGAACTTCAAAAGAAGCTGTCTTCTACTCAAATACTGGAAGAGGTAGAGGCAGAGGTAGAGGAGGCCGATCTCGAGGCCGTGGTAGAAATCAGAATATGCAACAAACTCAAGAAAACCAGTCCTATGGAGGAGGACGTGGTAACTCTAGAGGCAGGGGGAGCCAAAGAGGTCATGGTGGATGGCAAAGAGGCCAAAATGCAAACAGTAATGTTGAATGCTACTACTGTGGTAAAATGGGTCATATGGCTAAAGACTACTATAAAAAGAAGAATGACATCATGAATGGAAAATTGCAACAAGGGAATTATGCATCTTCTATTAGATAGGGTGATGACAGAAATGAGCATTTGTTTATGGTGCAGCACATGAACAATTCTGTGACAAGTGCAGAAGAAAGCAATGATGTATGGTATGTTGACTCAGGTTCATCAAACCACATGACAGGTCATGCAGAATGGATGGAGGATGCAAGGAAAATGGAAAAACCAGGATTTGTGGAGACTGGTGATGATACTGCACATCCTATTGTGCAGATTGAAATTTTTTTGCCTATTACGATGATGAAGGACATTTTATCCTCATGGATTATTGTCATGTACCTATTATGATATTAGGATAAGGCCACAACTGAGGCATGCCTATAAATCGAGATCCTATAGTCCGTTGAATCTGTGGGTAGCCAAGTCATGTTTGCTCAAGGTGTCCCCAAACAAAAATAGCAATCTAAGGTCAGTGATGTTGACTAACATTGCCCTAATGCAGAATCACTCACATGTACTCAAATTGTCCACACCGCAACACAACAGTGCCATATGTTCCTTTGAGCCTATTCACAATGGGAATGATTAATGACAAATATAGTATTCCAATTCCAGTGTAGGCCATCACTCATGCACAAAGAAAAATTAGAGGGTCAGCATTGTAAGACCTATGATGAACAAGGGGATTAGTTATTGGCAAAAAGAGCACCAAGAAAAGAAGAAACAAAGCCAAACTCAATTGAAGAGCTCACACCACCATCCAAAATAGGTCCTGTTTCTAGTGCAAACCACACCAAAAATGGCTAAAGAAACCATCATCACAAGGATAGGGAATATCCTAAAACTCCATATTCGGGATTTTGGGAATTTCCCATCAATATGGGAAAACCAAATCAAAATGGATTTCATGAATTTTGGGAATTTCATTAATTTGGAACTTGGTGCAATTAAACATATTACTGCTTATGGTTGTTTCCAAGAGATTGAAAAAAACTCAAAAAGGTGGTGTTAATAAACACCTTAGTTTTAATATCCTTGAAATATTCAAGGAAAATCTTCAGTCGATGGATTCATGTAGACTTTCTTTAGCCTTCAATACAACCTTTGGGGGAATTTTGATTTTTTTGGAAGATTTTGTACCTTTCTTCATTCAAGAGAAGACAATGCTATTTATTGTTTCCCATCGTTCAGGATCTTTTTTGTTGGATGTGTCCCAACAATTAAAATACACCTCTGCATCTGTAGCATTTTGACGACTACAAACTGGTGCCCAATATTGTATACGTACCTTGTTGAAGTTTTTGGAATGTCTATTTGTATCGACCTCAGTTTGTGCAACACCAAGCCATATTGGATATATTGGATCTAAAGGTCTAACAAGCACAAAGTCATCTTTCTTAACATCAAGCATTGGTTCAAATGCGTGTTTGGGTCGTTTGCTCAGAGGACCACAATAGTGATCATTCAACTCTTCCAATCCAATGAAGTCATCTGCATTATCTACATCTATATTGGTTACATCACTTTGTGTTCTTGGCCAAAAATCTATGAAAAATAAATCTTCTTGGACATTTGGAGTTTGAAGAGCGTAGATCATATGTTTCCAATAATCAATCACTGGTGTTATAAACTTTGTGAACTCTGCTTCAGGTCCTTGTACATTTGACCACCTTTCCCAATACTTCAAATAATATTTAACTCCACTTACTACTTCTTGATGATCCTTAACGTACTCAAACATGGGCTGCAACATTGGAACACCCTTTGGAAGAGTAGGCTTTCCTGCAAGGTCTCTCTTCCATAATTCAATGCCACCTTCTCTTGGTAACCAGTCTGGGGACTTTGGATGCATCTTGTATTGCATGACAAGTGTATCTCCTTGCATATAAAACCGAAATTGAAGAGGTTTTGAGTGACCAACAAGTGTATCTTTCGAATCACACAAGTATCCCTCAATGTATCTCTTAAAGTCAGGCACATGTGTCAATAAGAAAGGTGTAGGACTAGTCATCTGGCATGATTGAAAATGTTGCATAAGATGAGGAAAAGTGAAGGTCATGCTAATCCTTAGCTTCTCTGAAAATTTGCTAAACATTGCATCGATGTCTTCATGTGTATGACCGACCATGAGAAACCCAAGCTGGATCATCTTGAATTTTCCTCGTGCAACAAGCAATGATAGATATGCAAAGAGATAGCGATTTTCGTTTTCTGACCCACAATTATCAAGTTGAAAAAGTAAGTTCTCTAGCAATCGTTTGAAATGATGATGGTCATCCTGTGGTGTATTATCTTCCATGCATGATTTATTTTGTGCAACACCTTGATGGTGGTCTAGTGCTTTTTTCGAGTTGAGGGCATTTAGTAGCACAGAGGTTGATCTTGGCATTCCATCTACTTGTAGATCACCATATGCATGCCTATGTAGTCGCTCCAAGTTCCTAAAGCACAATGACAATGAGGCAATTGTGAAGTTAGGATCATGAGGCCATAGATCGAGTGAGAAATGTCCATATCTACCTTCTCCATGTCCATGTGTAATCATGCATGTTAAAGAAACTGGTAGTTGAGTAGATCTTTCAGTCTCTTTTGATCAAAGCCTTAACCTAGGGATAGCTGTCTTTTGCTGGTCCATTTTATCATGTATGATGTACAAGTTTTTATCTGGATCTAATGCTGAGGCCAAGCGCCAACTGTAGTATATGTTCCGACAACTTTGTTGTTGTAGCATGTGACATTGACGCTTCTTTAGAAGCACATTTCGCTCTTGAAGACACTTTGTTGCTGCAAGTTGCTCTTTGATCTCTGAGCAAATACTACATTTGGAGAACTCACTTGTCTTTGCTAAGGTTACATGCTTGAACTCTGTGTTCCAAATACGATTGAAGGTGGACAAGGAAATTTTCTTACATCCAATACCACTCAATGTTGTATTTACTTCTACCCATATATCTACCTGCTTATAAACATCTGGGATGACCAATTGTGTCTCCCTTGATCCATCTTGCATTGTTCTACTCTTGTGTGGCATTTGCTCTGCATTCTTCTTAACAAAGTCTCTAAGGATGGCTCTTCCCATCTCTGTGTGATCCCAAGCTGCTCTTATTACCCCCTTGTTTCCATGCATTGCCCTCCTCACGCCATGCTCAAATTGTGTTTTGTACCTGTAAAAAGATGTCTTTGGGATTCCATGAATCTCATACCATGCCCTTCCACATACCACTTGTCCATTGAAGATAAAGCTGTACTTCCTTGTTCCCAAGTAATCAATCCTGCATGATGATTCAAACTTGTCATAAACATAGTTTGTGCGGTCTTCAAATTGCAATCCCCAAAATTATTTATGTAATTGTTGCATTGCTTCTCTATCAGCAAACTGACAACACTTTTCTTGGCAACAATCAATCATGGAAACCTGTGAAATGGAGTCCATAGAAGTCCTCAAGTTTGCACCTTTAGGGGCAATAATTCGAGGCTTTCTATTGACCATACAATATGATCTCTTCTGAACAAAAAGTGATTTTTTTGCAGAAACATAATCTTCATTGGTATCTTCCATGTTTTTGGCACAAGCATTTGTAGAGACAAATTGCATGTATGATTGTTGTTGTAGCAGTGATGTTCCATCATCAAAGGTGACTTGTTTAATAGGCCATCTTTCCAAAGTGACACAATGGAGGTTGTCATCTATGTATGTTCCTGTGGTTTGATCAAGGGCTTTATCTACCACCACACCAACATCCTCTTCTCCTAGCAATTCAAAGTTTATCACATATATGGAAAAGCCAATAATATAACCCATGTCCCAACACACACAGTGTTGCCTTCTGTCCATAGCATCACTCTACGTTCTCTCCAACTTTCACGAATGCTAAGCACATCAATATCCTCAGAAGGTAGGACATGGTCTGATTTGTAATCATCTCCTCTGTCATGAATTGTTATTGAGTTTGAAACAACCACCACATCTTTCTTTCCCCATTTTGCAAAACCACCTACAGCTTCATGAACCTTCATTGCATCAATTGTTGGGAATGGCAAATACGCTGCTACATTTAAACATTTATCAATAGCCAACTGAAATATATCCATCTTCAAGTGTTTCTCCATGGCATGTCTCATTTGGATGTATTGCATGCACTCTACCAAGTGCAACAATCTCATGATCAACTAGCAAATTCATAGTTTCTCCAAAATAAAATTCGTTATTCATGATACCTATACAAGTGAGAAAATGAAGATTTTATCATTTGTATGTTGTCACCTCTCAGAAAGAAGAAAATAGTGATGAAATTGCTAAATACAATGAAGTATCAAATTTCATTGAAATAAAAAAAGTACTTAAACATTAGATAGAATGAGTCCAACTTCCATAATAGAAAGTATTAATGGAAACATCGTACAGAAAGAAGGGGATAGATTTGACCATATGGCCAAAAACAAACTTTCTCATGAACTGTGCCGCCCTAAAGTAAATAAGAAGCGACTCTTTGAGTAAGCAAAAACTTCATTGTGTATTCTCATTGGAAAAAGATATAGCAGATGTTCAAAACTTGTACTATATCTATTCAACACGAGAACAATGATTAAAATTATTTATAATGTGTATAGGAAAAGATTTAGCCACGTGCTCAAAAATCTATTGTATGTATTCCATACCATAGCAAATATAAAAATTATTTGTGATCCCCATAGGGGAAAACATAATCAAATGATTGAAACCTTTGTTGTATGTATTTCACATGACAAAAATGATAAAAGCTCATTGTGGTCTCCATAGAAAAATATTTAGCCAAATGGTCAAAACTCAAGCCAAATACATATAACAAGGATAAAAGTTCATTGTGATCTTTATGGAAAAGGATTTAGCCAGATGGTCAAAACCTCTATTGCAATTATTTTACATAAGACTTAGGATTAAAATTCTTTGTGATATCCACAAGAAAAGATTTAGCCATATGGTCAAAACATGTATTTAACCTAGATGATAGCAAGAATAATAATTTTTTGTGATGTCCATAGAACAAGATTTAGCCAAATGTTCAAAGCCTTTATTGTATGTAAACAAGAATAAATAATTTCTATAATCTTCATTGGAAAATATTTGATCAAATGATCAAAACCTTTATTTCATGTATTCCACATGACAACAAGGATAAATATATTTTTGAGAAACTTTGACCTTGTGCTTAAATGTTGAAACCACAATGACCTCTAAAGAATAGGAGATTTCATTCACTATGACACAAAGTTATAAATATTGAGGAAATTTTAGCATCAATTAGAAGCTATTGGAGAAGGAAAGATAATTTTTATCATGGTTAAATATTTATAAATCTTATACTACCTACTTGTTGATAATAGTAAAATGTATCATATTACATTTTATTTTTAAGTTATACTATTTTAGTCTAAATCATGTTATATTAGTATATCGTACTATGTGCATATTATGGAATATATTATCAAAATATAATTTAAAAATATATATATTAAATTAATTTATTAATAATTAATAAATATAATTTAAATATATTAAATCATATTTTGGAAGATTATGTATATTAAATGTATCTAATATGTAATGTGTAATATCATTGAGGATTTTGAACCCACCTTAGTGATAGTTCGAGAGTAGAATCTCTAGTAGGGTAGGATAGAGAGTATGTAGGAAAAATCTCTAGCTGTGGAAATAGGGGCAATATCACAATGGTGGGTTCTTAAGGAGGGGCGAGGGAGAAGGAGCTGGTCTAGGAGAAATGCCCCTAGTAAGAGTTTGAGGGCAATTTCTTCCTCAGTGGAGGTTTAGGAGCAATGCCCCTAGTTGGGGTTTCAAGATAGCACTCTTTGTAGGGATTTGGGGGCAAAGCTCCCAATGGGGGATTTAAGCGGTAGGGCCCTTGGTGGGGGTATGCGGGCAACACCCCTAGTAGGGGGTTGGGGGTAGTGTCCCTAATGGAGGTTTGGGGGCAACGCCCCTAGCGGGGGTCCGAGGGTAGTGCCCCTAGTGTGGGGGTTTGGGGGCAATGTCCCCAACGGGGGGTCCAGGGGGCAGCGCCCCCTTGTGGGGGTCTGGGGACAACGCCCCTAGTGGGGGTTCGGGGGCAGCGCCCCCAGTGGGGGTTTGGGGGCAACGCCCCCAGTGGGGGTTCAGGGGCAGCGCCCCCGGTGGGGGTTTGGGGGCAACACCCTCAACGACGGGGTTCAGGGGCTACCGATAGACCCCGGCGGCCTACGGTATAGCCATTATGTGATTTTTGAAAAAATCGCAACTTGAAATCTTTAATAAAATTTCAAAACAGACACAAAAATAAGATCTAAATCTACTCGTATTCCGTAACAAGTTATGGTTATTCGAATAGCGTGATACATTAAATGATTCGTTTCATAAGTCGGTCTTTACAACTAATCATGACGTTTTTCAAAATGAGTTTCTCTTCCCCTCCCTCTCTCTTCCACGTAACTCTCTAACCTGAGTGTTTTCTCTGTTGCATTTTTATAGTTGCAGGTTTCGCATCTCTGATCTTCTGCGTTTTTATCTCTGCTCCTGTCGCCCCTCTCTTACTACAGGTGTTGTAGCCCTAATCTTTGGCGGTTCTATCCCCCTCCTCTTCTTTGACTGCTCTCCACTGTTTCATTTTCTCAAACTGAAACAGATTGTGCAGTGCAATTTCTGGTTTGAATCAGGGTATTTCTTTGTCTACTCTCCACTGTTTCATTTTCTCAAACTGAAACAGATTGTGCAGTTCAATTTCTGGTTTGAATCAGGATATTTCTTTGACTACTCTCCACTGTTTCATTTTCTCAAACTAAAACAGATTGTGCAATGCAATTTCTGGTTTGAATCAGGGTATTATGACCAAAACTACGTGCGTCTTCAAATCAGAAATCTTGCTCCAAGCCTTCAGCAATTCAACAAGCTAGTGAATGATCGCTAGTCCACACCATGCCTGCTCCTACTTCACGGGTGATTTCTGTTACGTTGGCACACATTACTGACCTACTAATTACAACAGGTTTTCAACTTTTTCCTACTTCATTTCTGATTTTGAGTTAAACTATATTGATTATGACCATTTCAATCCATACAATTACTACAAATCACACTACTACTCTTTTGTATGATTTGTATTGAATAATATTAAGATCAAACACCAAAAGCATTTTCTAAATAAGAATCATGTATGAAAACTAAATGCAATATGTATTTTTGTATATGTATTTCTGTAGCAATGAGATTAGGCACTCACTCTTGAGAATTCAATGTCTTTTTCTTCTTCTCGATTCCTTGATTGATCTCTTGGAGTGCTTGTGTTTTTTGTTGTCCAACCACTACCTTGCAAGTGATGGCTTCACTCTACGTCAATATTGAAAACATGACTTCTTGCACTATTGAAAATACTCTTTTTGTTGTGAATATGAAGTATATGATTTGTGTAATGTTGAAAAAAGTCTCTTAGATGTGAATATGGAATAAATGGTTTGTGCAATGCTTTTATCAATGATGAGTGCTTTCAAAATACTAGCCTTTCTTTCTATTCTGTGATGCTATATACCTCAAGATTTTGCCTCAAGGCTAAACCTAGCCTTATATTTGTTGTATCATTCTGTAATATTAGAGCATTTTATTAAGTTCTTATACATTGTATTATACTTTACTATATAGAACTTTCCATTATACTGTATTTTCATAGTAAAAGCATTACCATCAGATTTTATGGTTACACTTTTTATAATTTTGCAATAAGCATATGGCTATACAATACTTACAAATACTTAATATGATTTTGCCATAGGATGTAATTTCATTTTCTAACAACACATATCATGATCTTTCATCAATTTATAGATTAGACCATATGGTCAAAAAATTTCTTGCAATATAAGAAGTACATTTTGTTATGTTATTTAATACAATCTGAGATTTAGCCATGAGGTCAAATCTTTTCTTATAATATAAGAAGTAATTTATGTTTTTTTTCCCAATATACTATGAGATTTTGCCATGTGGCCAAATCTTCTCCTTAAGCTATCTCTTGGCCAAAATAAGGACTCCTGTAGTATCACAATATCTTGCAACCAATCAAGCACTTTGTTCATTTTACTACAAGAATGACATTTTGCCATTTGGTCAAATGCTTTCTTATATTATCAACCCTTGCTTACTTCCAAAAGGAAAGGCTAGTTTCTACTTAGAATTCCTTACTTTCTATAATTTGGCCATGTGGTAAAATCTTGTCTTGCAACAAACGAACCACTTTTTTGGAATTTGATCCTAAAAAATTAAGACTAAATCTATGGTGGGTTCAATCACACAAATTTTGGGTATGCTAGATTTGGTTGTATGGAAAAATGTTCTAAGAAAAACATCTTCTATATTATCTCCAAAAAAGGAAGACCATGTTCTACTTGGAACTCCTTGATTACCTACTATATTTATAGGAAGTCTCGCCATGTGGTCAAAACTTCTTGTGCAACAAACAAACCACTTTTTTCCATTAACCATTTCTTTCATTTCAATTTTTCATAACGTCCTATAAATATCATATCATTTTGCCACAAATTAGCCACTTTTATTTCACTACAAAATAAAAATTGGCCATATGGTCAAATATTTCATTTTGTTATCAATGCTAGCATCCAAGAATCCCCCATTCTTGTTTTGTTTAGCCATATGATCAAATCTAATCTCATAAATCTTGCAAACCATGAGACGACTTTTTCATTCCATTATAAAACAATATTTGGCTATATAGTCAAATCCAATTTCACAGCATGTTACAACAAATGAATCACTTTCTTTATATGGTTATGAAACTAGATTTGGCCATATGGTTAAAACTAGTTTATAGAAATCGTCTTATCTTGTAGGTTTTGCCATGAGGTCAAATCTCCACCTTTCAAGTGTTTTTCACTTTATCTTATATTGATATCTATGGGATTTGCCACATAGCTATATTTGTTTATATGTGAATCTCATATCACAATAAACCGCATCCTCTCTTTAACTAGCCTTTAAGAACCCTATGGTAAAAAACCATGGCAAAGTTTCTAATCTTATAGGTAAGTTTTATGACTAAATAGGATTTGACCACATGGCTAAAACCAATGACAATATTTCTACAATATAGCTCATTTCAAGGGAAACTTACATGTGCAGTAATTAAAATGTTAATTTTGGGCCAAATGGAATTGTGAGATTGCTACATAACCACATTGATATATAGGTGGATCTCATATTGGACTAAATCTCATTCTTTGATTAAATAGGATTTGACCACATGGCCAAAAATCTTAGCAAAGTTCCTAGAGTATGATCCTTGCATAGAAAACTTACATGGAGAAGAAATCCAATATTAACTTAGGGACAAAATCATCCATGACATTTTCTACATAACCACAATGATTTTTCACTATATCTCATATCACACTCACACTCAACATTTCATTATCACTTGACCATTTGGTTAAGCCCATGGTCAAGTCTCACTATTAATAGAATTTGATATTCTCACCGAAGTCCATGGCAAAGTTTTTACTATATGATTCTTGCAAGAGAAACATAATTAATGCTAACTTAGGGCCAGGATAATCCATTTCAACTTAGAAATCTTATACATTTATTTGGGTTTTGTGAATTTTGAATATTTTTAAATCCACTTTTGTCTAACAACTGTTTCTCTTTGTAGAACTATTCAATGGCAAAGAGAGATAGCACATCCAAAAAGGAGACCCAAACCATTGATGGAGTTAGTGGTGGTTTTGTGTATCCATGGTATGTGGATGTTTATGATAGTTAAGGAAAAAGGGCTGACAATGTTCTCTTATTCACTTTGAAGAGTGATATTGCATTTTTTTAACAAGATGGTGTCATAGAGAAGATAACAGATGGATGTGCTGGGAAAGAGGGAATACCATGTAATCTTGTTAAGATTAAGGGAAAAAATGTAGTATACAAACTTGATCCTTTGTCATTTCACTTTGCAAGTATTAAAGAGGATGAAGAATACTCTTTGAAAACAATGGGATGGACCTTATTTGAGGAGGTAAAGGGCACAGAAGACATTATATTAGCATTCCAAGCTGTTCAAAATAGTGAGCTACTTTCCCTATCAAGAAAATGTGATCGCCCCAACAAAAGAATGAAGCTCCAAGATAAACAAATAGACTTGAGATCTTCACCTTCTCCTCAAGAAGAAAATAATTCATGGAATCTCACAAGCTCAAAGTCAAAATCACCTCAACAAAGTGCCTTGTCACAAGCTCTTGTTGTTAGTATGGCTGCTAACACTACTAAGAATGATGCCACTTTACCTTCCATGTTAGAAGTTACACCTGCAAAGCCAATAATTTCTCTTGAGGTCAAGGGAGTAGAAAGAACATTCGATTTTCCTGAAATAGTTAAGAAGAAGGGAAAGAAGGAAGAATCAGGATTTCACATGTTTGAAAAATTCTTTCCATTTGGTCCAACAACACAATTTCCTATTCTTGTTGATAGGTGTTATGAGGCACCTCCTTTGTATGCTTATAGGTCACTATGTTGGGATTATGTAGAGAAGCTAACCACGTCTTTCATAAAGACTCCCATGAACCCAGCAACAGCAGCATATCTTATGCCTTTTGTATAAGACAACAATGAGAAGAGACCCATGCATCGTGATGAGGTGGATGCTAATAAGTTGGACACTTATAGTTATTGGATTATATCAGGGCTTCACTCAATTCATGCATCAAAGATATATATTTAGAGTAATACTACATGTTGTCTAGCAACCAATCATTTATACACCACAAGAAATGCTAGAATATTAGTTGATTGTCCTGCGGAAATTTGCATTGAGCTTTCACGAATGACAAATATGGAATCACATAATGTTATGAAGAATGCACCTTATGTTGAGCAACTTCAACAATTAAGAGATCAATGGCTAGCATTTGGTTCTCCACCAAAACCCCAACAAGGGCTTTCTAAGACAAGCTCTCAAAGAGTACCATGGCAGGTAATCATATATAAGCTTACCTTCTTTTTTTGTGAAGATTAGTGTGATGCTCTTTCTTTTGTTCTATGCTCACTATTTTGATCTTTTTTTTTGCAGAGATTTGTGGCATACATTGGAGAAAATTGTGCATCTAGAGATTGCCATATGATTGTTAGCTCCCAAGAAATATTTGATAGTTGGATCAAAATCATGAAGAGATACTCTAGAGGTGAACTTATATCCCAAGAGGAGAGTTCGAGAAAAAAGGGAAGGCAACCTTCTCCTGCTGCATTTCGTTGCCTTATGGGTTTAAAGGATGGAGACATCCTTACACTACAAGAGGAGATCAATGAAGGTCATATCCTTTTTCTTAGAAACAAATGGGATAAGAAATATATGATTGACATGGAAACAAGGGCTAAGCAAATCAAGCAAGATAGGATCCGAAAGGAGGAATTAGTCACTCTTTTCAATGCTTCACATCAAATACAACCTCATGAGCATCATTGAATGCTTTGATTGTAGTTTCCATAACTTTCATTTTCTTTCTCAAAACGGCCTTTGCAATCCTTTGTTCTTCTTCAAGATCTTCATCATTGCACTCCTTGTCCAAGCCTTCAAAGTCCAAAATGGAAGGCTTGTTGACATTGTTTATATATGGCTCAAAATTGATGAAGCTTTTCTCCATGGTCACTAATGTCAAAACCACAAAAGAATCTATAGATCCAAAAGCAAACATTCTATCCATTGGTAGGAAGTCAACACTACCAACTAGCATGCGATACTTACAAGAAATGCTTTCAAGAGCATTTTCCAAAGCTGCCATTTGCTTTCGATCAAGAAATGATAACGACATGAATTGTTTAGATTCACATGTCATTTGTAGTAGAGTGGATACAACCTTTCCAAACTTTATAGAGTCCCATTTCATTCCCTCAACCCCATGTGCTGCATCTAGAACAACAACCCCAATGGTAATTGGATCTCTGTAAACATTATGTATAAGATCAAAGGTTTCTAGATTGCATCCGGCAACATATACACGCCAAGGGGAAGTAGTGGAGGATTGAAGAGGATTTTGCTTTTTTCCAATTAGGAAGTTCACAATATCTTTTGCTCCATTTGGTAGGGACCCTGCATCAGCTCCACGTGTGAGCTTCAAACTCCCAAGAGGTTCCTCCTATTGAAGTTCAAGTTCTTGAAATACCACCCGAGGGCATAGAAGAATCAAGCCAAGATATAGCAAGTCTAATTATGAAAGAGAAATTAAGGGCTACTTCAGGTGTTTAAACTCCGTTCCTTCTCCTTTCATCAAGGAAGACACATTGATGTAATTTTGATTTTTTTCTTGAGAAGTTACTTCCATTAGCATTTGCAATATTTTCTTTCTTTGATGATATTAATTAAAGAAACTATGTCTTTGGTTTTTTAATTTTTTATAAAAGGTACCAAGCATGTTTGGTTTAAAAATTTTATTTAAGTAAATATTTTACCAAATCGGTATCAAAGAGCTCATTAAAAATTATCATCCTTTGTAAGGATAACTATTTAATTGTAATCTAGTGTGTAAGAATACTTATCATAATGAAAAGTTTGAGCTAGCTATGCAAAATTTACTTAAGTCTATTTTAGATCTTATTTCAATTAAACTCTTATATGTGTTGTGTTATGATCTTGTCATGTTAGTTTTGGTTAGATTTGTCCACATGGTCAAATCTCTTATCTCTTATAGCCTCTTTTACTACATCACTAGTGCATGTCTATGCATGTACCTTAGGATAAGAAAGCCAGCAATATATTGCACACCCCAAAAAAGATTCATTGCACCCCCCAAAGGAGTTTTACCTCAATTATAAATATTGCAACAAAGATTTCTCTCCAATATATCTTTTGAGATGTGTATATGGAATATTAAGGTAAAATCCTTGTTACAATTCATGAGTTTAAATATCTATGGGATATAACTAGTTCAAAAATAGAATGGTTAGTCCTTAAGAAGAAACTATGAAAACTTATTCAAATAGAGTATAACTTATCTCAATTAAATTGTCATGTGTCACTTATATGTGACATAGTTTTGGTCACATGGTCAAAAGTATCATGTTTAAATTGTCTTTTAATAATTAGGACTAATAAACATCTTCTTTGTACATGCCATTTTGAAAGCCTTTTTAAAAATTGAGTATGTTAAATATTATAATGATAATATAATTTGTGCAACTAATAACAAGAATCTATTGTTAGTATCTCAAGTATACTTATAACTAGCGATAAAAAGTAGATATGGAAAAATGACTTTATTAGAATAGATTTTACTTCAAAAAATTTGTCATATATATTTTTTTCACCTCATGATATTACTTTTGATTAGATTTGACCACATGGTCAACTGTCTCTTTTCTTAAGACATCATTTTTTAAGTTGTACCTATTTATGTATTTATCAATGTGAAGTTAAATTGCTTTAGTGTTCTATGCCAGTTTATAGCTCAAAAATTAGGTAGAATGATGAGGAAGTAAATGAATCTAATGTGCTTCCTTTTCTTCTTTGTAACTTCAACTAAGACATCTATGGTTGGATATCTAGCAGATTCAACAACAATAGAGCACGATGATGTGATTATGTTTCCTTGATAAGAAATGCAACACAATTATGTGTAATACTTGATCTCAATGGTCTTCTTTTACAACGATGCTTTGCTAAGTCTAAAAGGTTTCAAAGCTTTCAAATGGGAAAGCAATGGCTTGTTCTTCGACCAGGATGTATGGAGTTTCTTGAAGCCTTATTTGCAAGATTCCAAGTGGGAGTTTGGTCAACAGCTTTACATAAGAATGTCATGGCAGTTATTAAGTGCTTGGAGATCCATGCAAAAAGGAAGTATCCTTTCTTCATGATTTGGGGCCAAGAACAATGTCATAGACAGCGACTCAAAATCATATATAGGCCAGATAAGATGGGAATAGAAGCAATGTTCAAGCCTCTGAAGTATGTATGGGATCAATATGGAGATGTTTGTCAGCATACCAAGACTATTCTCATAGATGATAGTCCTTACAAAGGATGTCCAAATCCTGTTGAGAATTGCATTTATCCAAAAACATTTGATATTGATCGTGAAGACTCTATCTTGATCAAAGAACTTCTACCATACTTGACTCGCTTAAGCAAATACCATGATGTACGTGAAGTCATCAAGTTTGATCGATATGGGCAGGATCCAGTTCAATATGGACATGAATTGTATGCTCAATTCAAGGTTGTCATTGATGAATGGACTAGAGCAGAGAATGATGGTATTTCATCTTCATCATCAGCACCGCACGAGACCATGATTGATAAAGATGGTATATATGTTCAATCTTCAATTACTTCTTGCTTTAAGAGACCATCTATTATACAAACATCCTCAACAAATGCTTCACGTCACGTCATCCGTCTCTTACATTGAACAGCTCACAATTATCCATGTTGAAGCAAACTCCTTTAGTCTCTACTTTGAAAGATATGGAAGCAATGCAACTTGCTCATAAGTTAGGATATCACAAACATTTCATAAATGGTAGTGCATCTAAACGTTTTATACAAAATCTACAAAATTTGTATTTTTTCAATACACATGATGTAATAAGAAGGCGCTGACTCTATATGGATTAATTTTGACTTTCATAATAGATATATCCCTTACATTAAAGGCTTTTGCATGGCTATGAAATATATGCTTGTTAGAAATTTAAAGTGTTTTATGTAATTACCTTGGTGTTTCTAAACACCACCAATATCAATGAGAGAATCTACTTGATGTTTTTTATTATTTCAATAACATTAGTTAATTGTATTGAAATTTCTTATAAAGTGGTTTAAATCCTATTTTGTACTTTATGATAGTCTACTATACAAACATACTCAACAAATGCCTCGTGTCGTCTATCACTTACATTGAACAACTCACAATTATCCATGTTGAGGTAAACTCCTTTAGTCTCTACTTTGAAAGATATGGAAGCAATGCAACTTGCTCATGAGTTAGGATATTACAAACATTTCATAAATGGTAGTGTAGCTAAATGTTTTATACAAAATCTACAAAATTTTTATTTTTCCAATATACATGATTAACAAGAAGGCACTGACTCTATATGGACTAATTTTGACTTTCATAATAAATATATCCCTTACATTAAAGGATTTTGTATGGCTATGAAATATATGCTTGTTAAAAATTTAAAGTGTTTTATGTACTTACCTTTGTGTTTCTAAACACCACTAATGTCAATGAGAGAATCTACTTGATGTTTTTAATTCTTTCAATAACATTAGTTAATTGTGTTTAAATTTATTATAAATTGGTTTAAATCCTATTTTGTACTTTATAACCATCTACTATACAAGCATACTCAACAAATGCCTCACATCGTCTATCACTTACATTGAACAACTCACAATTATCCATGTTGAAGCAGACTCCTTTAGTCTCTACTTTGAAAGATATGGAAGCAATGCAACTTGCTCATGAGTTAGGATATTACAAACATTTCATAAATGGTAGTGTAGCTAAATGTTTTATACAAAATCTATAAAATTTTTATTTTTCCAATATACATGATTAACAAGAAGGCGCTGACTCTATATGGACTAATTTTGACTTTCATAATAAATATATCCCTTACATTAAAGGATTTTGTATGGCTATGAAATATATGCTTGTTAGAAATTTAAAGTGTTTTATGTACTTACCTTTGTGTTTCTAAACACCATCGATATCAATGAGAGAATCTACTTGATGTTTTTTATTCTTTCAATAACATTAGTTAATTGTGTTGAAATTTCTTATAAAGTGGTTTAAATCCTATTTTGTACTTTATAACCATCTACTATACAAGCATACTCAACAAATGCCTCACATCGTCTATCACTTACATTGAACAACTCACAATTATCCATGTTGAAGCAGACTCCTTTAGTCTCTACTTTGAAAGATATGGAAGCAATGCAACTTGCTCATGAGTTAGGATATTACAAACATTTCATAAATGGTAGTGTAGCTAAATGTTTTATACAAAATCTACAAATTTTTTATTTTTCCAATATACATGATTAACAAGAAGGCGCTGACTCTATATGGACTAATTTTGACTTTCATAATAAATATATCCCTTACATTAAAGGATTTTGTATGGCTATGAAATATATGCTTGTTAGAAATTTAAAGTGTTTTATGTACTTACCTTTGTGTTTCTAAACACCATCGATATCAATGAGAGAATCTACTTGATGTTTTTTATTCTTTCAATAACATTAGTTAATTGTGTTGAAATTTCTTATAAAGTGGTTTAAATCCTATTTTGTACTTTATAACCATCTACTATACAAGCATACTCAACAAATGCCTCACATCGTCTATCACTTACATTGAACAACTCACAATTATCCATGTTGAAGCAGACTCCTTTAGTCTCTACTTTGAAAGATATGGAAGCAATGCAACTTGCTCATGAGTTAGGATATCACAAACATTTCATAAATGGTAGTGCAGCTATCTACAAAAGTTGTATTTTTCCAATATACATGATGCAACAAGACAGTGACTCTATATGGACTAATTTTGACTTTCATAGTAAATATATCCCTTACATTAAGAGCTTTTGCATGGCTATAAAATGTATGCTTGTTAAAAATTTAAAGTGTTTTGTATAGCTACCTTGGTGTTTTTAAATGCCACCAATATCAATGAGAGAATCTACTTAATGTTTTTTATTCTTTCAATAACATTAGTTAATTGTGTTGAAATTTCTTATAAAGTGGTTTAAGTCCAATTTTGTACTTTATGTCTTAGCTAACAAATAAGTCTTGATTGATTATAAAATTTATGTCTATTTCTTTGGAAACACAAACCATTGGTCAAAGGTTAAATCTTTAGTCTTAGAAAAATCATAGACCTCTAGCTTGGTATATAAATCTTTATTTTATGATATGAAAATTCATTTAGCTAGTCAAAGTGTGAAACTCGTTAATTTTGGCCAAAGTCAATATCCATCTTGTCCATATATTGTCAAGATAGATAGAAATTTTGAATAAAAGATATTTATATATCATGCATATACATACAAAAAATGTAAATGGGGTGAGCAATTATTTAACATACTTGTGTCTATTGGTTTACACAAAAAAAGAACCATCACATCATAGGTTATCCAAACTTATTAGGATATGGTATTAGATCAAGTTATTAAACCACACCTAGTTAGTGGTGACTCTTTTAAGGTCCTAGTTCATGAAACTTATACATGTCACTTTAAATGATGCTATATCTAAAAGAAAAAACTCGTATTATAATATCTTCAAATCCATAACATTATAAATTTTGGCCATGATAATATATTTTCATACAATGTTTAAGGCTCTTGTATTCTAAATTCTCTCTCCACTCCATCAAACCTTTGTATTCTTACATTAAACTTGGAAATTTCCTAGGTATATACTAGTTAAGCCTCCTTGATGTTTCCACCACCATACAACATCATATTTTGTTAGTATGCTAGAAAAGATAGAGGTGAAATCCAAATCTCGTAACAGCCACATAGCTTACATTCATCATTTAAGCTCTCAAGATGTGTGATCTCATATTTGTAACATACAAAGTGCCCTTTAAAGATAAACATAAACATAGTGCTCTCTTTCATTCACAAAAGTAAGACATTCATTCAAAGTGGGACTTGGGAAATTCCCAAAATCTCTAATATGGTGTTCTAATCTAGTTTAGTAGTTAGCTAGATTGACAAAGTTAAAGGATGGGTAAAAGAAACTCAAGATGAGTTGCCAGTAGGACTAGCCAAAGTAAACTTGAACCTTCCAAGCTTGTCCCACATACCTCCATAAGAGAAGCCCCAATGTCTAGACAAAATCATAAGTGAGACCTTACATGAATCACAACCCATAGAACAAGGGAGTTATTGTTCTTGATACAAGCAAACTGCATTATGTCTAAGACTATCAAATCGACCATTATTGTAACTCTTGCATCAACTAAGATTACTATTCCACTCAGAACTCTACTGAAAAGTAGCCCCTTGATCTGGAAAGGATTAAAGTCCACCCGAGCCACACCATATTTTATAACCTAGCCTTAGTACACGCCCAAGCTTAAGTGCTTTAAGAGTTAATACATTCTGGGAAGGAGCTGAATGACACATTGTCCTTCCCTGACAAACCCTTGGAGATACCCTTCATTGTGGAATCATAGATAGTGGAGCTAGTATAAGCATAGTTAATCAATATGTACTCCAAGCCTAGGGAAATCTATTGATTAAATTAGTACACTTTAATTTGATTGTCACTAGTGGATTTAAGATTCAACCAATGGGCATCCTAAGAGATTGGCCAATCAAGATATTGGGGGTACAATTCAAAGTCAACTTTGCTGTTATGAAAGGTATAGACTATGATCTATTACTTGGCTAACCATGCATGTACAATACGAGTTTCATTAAGGACTAGGGAAATGGTCTAATTTTCTTGAGGAATAGGAAGGAGAAAGTTCTCATTGAGATAGAATCTTGGAAAACCTCACTAGTTAACTTGGACATATCTCAACACTCTTACATAGAAATTCTAATTACCCCTTAAACCTCCAAACCATTGGCACATGATACATTCTCTCTCCTAAGGATGAGCAAGATTAGATGTGTATTCTCATCACTTTGGAACTAACATTCATAGAAGAGCTGAAATATCAATCGAGCTATGAGCACCTGAGTCACAAAGATGTAGGAGACACTTCAATTCTCATGATGGATCCCCATAAGAAAAAAAATTTTGTGCTACTCCTTATGATGGCCCTTGACTTAGCAACCACAACCTTTCAAGGCTATCCTAACCCAATGGATAGACTTGCATTACACAAGATCCTCAACTAGTAGTGGCCATGCTTTCATAATTGAGAGGATGCTAATTTGACTATCTTTGATGAATTATTTTTACCTAGTAGTGAACCAACCTGTACCAAGCCCTATTTGATTTCCATAACAACCTCTTTGCCTCATTAATGAAGGAACAAGGTGTGGATATAAAGGAAGTAAGTGACTCTAAGGATGTTTGAAGAATATGAAGTCGATCCCCCATTTTTCGAAGGGTTGTTGTGCAATGATTGGGGTCAATTCCATTTGATCCATCCGAATTAGGACCTTTGTCCCGCTGACACTCGTCACAATGCTTGACGAATCATGCTGCATCACGAAAAAGCATGGGCCACCACAATTGAGACTGCAGCACCTTACAGGCTATCATGTCTTTGCTAAAGTGCCCTCCAGCAATTCTGTTGTGTGCCTCTACGAGCACATCGTGCATCTAATGCTCGCATACACATCTACGCAACAACCCGTCTTGCCCTAGCCTATATAGTTGGCCTGCTCTCAACTGATAGGGTTGGATTTTGAGGATGAGTTGCCTAAGTCGGGCTTTTTCTATCAGTCGCTCAGGCAGTCCATGCTCCAGCACTTGGACGATGTCATCTGCCCAATATGGCATTAGATCAGCCTTGAATAAATCTCTCTCACTGGAAAGGTTAAACAGATGGGCATTTGATAATTCATCGGCAATGCCTTGTCCCCAGCAGCCTCTCCCGTGGGGATACGTGACATGTGGTCAGCTATGTAGTGCTGTTTTTCCTTCCGTACAACCACGAGAAGTCGAATTCTAAAAGAAGAAGGAGCCATCGAGCTATGCGTCCTGTAGCGCAAGGTTTGTTTACTAGATATAGCAAGGCTTGATGGTCCACAAAGAAAGTAAAAGGCGTAGCCAACAAATAATGCCAAAACTTCTTTATAGCAAATACCATGGCTAAACCCTCTCTCTCATTCGTCAAGTAATTCATTTCAGTCTCGATGAGTTGTCTACTAGCAAAGCTCACTGGATAGTTGAGGTTGTGTTTGCTAGGTTGGAACAACACTGCCCCCACGGTGAATTTCGAAGTATCAATATGCACGTGGAAGGTAATGGTCCAATCTGGGGCTCTAGAATTGGTGCAGTAGTTAGAGCCTTTTTCAATTCCTCATATGCTCGTTGGCATACTTCAGTCCACTTGAAGACGATCAAGAGCTTGTACAAAGGTTTGGCAATCAATGCATAGTTCAGCACAAACTATTGATAGTATCCCGTACGGCCTAAGAAGCATTGAACTCCCTTATAGTTGATTGGGGGTGGAAGATCAACAATAACCTTGACTTTCGAGAAGTCCATGGCAATGCCATTCTTCGACACCACGTGCCCTAGGATGCATCCATGTTTCACCTAGAATTGGCACTTTAAGGGGTTTAGGGAGAGATGATATAGGCGAGATCGCTCAAAGACTGCTCGAAGTTTGTCTAAGTGTTCTCTCCAGGTCGAGTGAACACACAAGTCATCCACGAAGACTTCCAATTCCTTGCAATGAAGGCTGGTCGGGGTGTCTCCCCTTCCTGGGCTAGGTTCACCTCCTTGGCCCTGGCTGGTCCCTCAATTGGTTCACTCATTTTCCCTTGCCGTTTGGCACCCAATAGGATTACTACCCTATCTCCTTTCTTGAAATTTGTAAATCTTTTAAGGAGGTCCCGCAGTTTTTGTTGTTTGTCTGTTCGTGTGTCCCTGAGTTGTTTCACCCTTTCCTGCTTCAATCGTCTGCGCCTCAGGTGGATGGGTAGGTCCCCGTTGGTGCGTCGGGTCTTGGGCGGCCTAGGTATTTCTGGGTCGCTATTCGAGATTACCTCTGACTCAAGGTCGAACTCACCATCTTCGCTCGAAGAGGGGGTCTCCCCTTGTGGTCGCAGTTCAAATGGTGATTTTGTCCTAAGCACCGGTGTCGCTCCCGATTGGGCTAGGCCTACTTGCTCAAGGTCTATGGCTCCTACGTGTTCTAACCAAGCACGATCACAATCCATGCGCATGATTCCTTGCTCTATCCTGTAGACACTCCTTTTCTGTGGCTTGGAGTCCAACCGTATTTGTTCTATTTCATGTCCCTCAGTGTCGTATTCTACTGTGTCTATCTCACCCTCACTTTTGTCACTAAAGGATTGGTAGTCTTCGTACTCGTTATCAGAGGCCCCTGCATCAGAATGCTCATTGTCTCCTAGGGCTTGGTATATCTCTTGTCATTGATCAGGGACTAGGGCCTAGTTGTACATAAGGTTCAAGTCATGCACCCTGGTCCATTGCCATTTGGATTCGCCTAAGAGATCCTAGAGTGGTTTGAAGGTTGCTGCTGAATTGTCAGCTAGCTTGTCCGTTAAGTATTCTAGAGCCTCCTGGAGTTCTCTTTTGTTGCTTGGAACTTGGGAGGTGACGGGCTTAGGTCTCTCGAGAAGGGTTCCTTCCATCATGCAAACTCATACGGAGGGCGTGCCGTCAGACATGCCCATCATCGTGATGGCTTGCTCATACGCCTCTTGATCTGAGAATGGCAGGTCGACTGTAGCAAGGACATGCATCCAATCTTGCTCATCCACTGGGCATGGGATATACTTGGTCAAGGGCCCATAAGACTTCTTGGCTTGAGCGTTACCCTTGAGCATCGCGGAGATGGCATCCAAGTCGACTGGTGAGGTCTTCCAAGTGTCCATCTCTACCCTCACAGCTTCCATTCTGTTGCCTAGGAAGATCAAGCCGTTACCCCAATATTCAATAGCTCTGGCATTGCGCATCCAGGGTTGGCCTAATAGGATATCGTAGCCCACCCCCTTCAGGACTATAAAGTCGACAGAGAACTTGTGGACACCCGCGATTTTCACTGGCTAGTTTTTAAGTACCCCGAATGGCTTCACTCTCATGCCAATTACTAACGTGACATTAAATTGAGCGGTCTCGACAGGTGGGTTTCCCCAGGTCTGTAGTACTGCATGGCTCAGCACACTAACCCCGGATCCCGTGTCTACGATCCCCTTTCTCATTTTGTCACCTAAGGCTAGGACTGGTAACACTACATGCATCTCGATGCCTTCCCAGAAAGCATTAATGTGCAAGGATTTTGGCATAGAGTGCAACGTTAGACTCGGTATTTGTGTTTCTGCATCATGATCGTGCAGATCTGCAGCTTGTTCTTGTGACCCCTCAACCCACTGCTTGAGGTCTTGCCATAGGGTGGGATGTTGCTTAAGCAGGTCTCCCAAGCTTAACGTCGCAGGGGTGGTCACCAGCATGGTAAGGAGGCTATCGGCTACTCGTCTCTCCCCTAAATCGGATTTTCCTGGCCAATGGCTGTGAGACTGATTTGCAGGCCTACAGCATCAAGGCTTGGCCTAAGCAGTGCTGCCTGCGGTGCGGTTGCATCTCCTGACTTTGGTCGACTTTGGTCGAGGGGGTGAGACTGCCATACTTATGCTGGGAGGATCATCGATCTCTTCCTTTTGGATGGGCTCAGCATTCCTTAAGTGCTCTTGGGCCTCTTTCACCCAGTCCTTCACTTTCTCTATGGCCTCGAGTTGGCGCTTCGGATGCGGGTATTCCCCTACCTTGGCACTTCACTTTTCGGCCGTCTTGGGGGCTAAAGTTTTTGCCTCTATGTCCGTGGCCTTCTTTCCAATAGGTAGAGTCGTAGCACTCTTAGTTTTCAGTGCGATCTTAGCTTTCGACGTCTTATTCCTTTGCCTGCGGCTCTTCTTCCCTATCGAGGTTGCATCAAGGTTGCTGGGTCGTGGTAGTGATATGCTGGCCTGCTTCGTCTAGGCACGGGTCATGACCCGCAACGGGATAGGTGTGGCCTCCCCATCGAGGTTCTCGACACCAAAAAGCCCCAATGGAACAAATGGTACGTTGGCTGAACTTGAAGAAGGTTTCTGCTTTGGGCAATCGACAAAGAGATGGGTGATTCCGCATTCAACACACCTTAGGTCAGCCTTGTCTCTGTTATGCTGCTCCCTCTCAGGGCAACGTGATGAGACATGACCTGGGTGACCACAAGTCCAACAAATGATTGGATCCTGCGTCTGCCCTCCTAGGCCTCTACCTTGTCCTCTCCCCAACGCCATCACCAGTACTGGTCGATAACCCATAAGAACTACGTTGCCCTTGTCGTCGTGAGAGACATAAGGGTATAAGTAAGTCTCTTCCTCATTTGGCTCTTCCACGTAGTGGACTGGAGTGTCACTCAGTGGATGGGTCACATAGGGGCCAGGCGGTCTAGGTATGCCTGTAGGGTTTATGTCCACCCTAGGGATAGCCGGCTTAATGTCGTTAGGCGCAGGAAGGGCCAATGGGGCTCCCCTTCCGAAGAGTGACTGCGGCTTATTCACTAGGTACGACTGGCCGTATGGTTGGGAGTGCGGAAGTCTTCTAGGCAATCTGCAATGCACGGTGTTGTGACCAAACCTGCTGCAGTTAACGCAACCAAGGGTCTTGACACTCAACCGACAAATGGTTTCTGCCACAGTACACACATTGGACGTGTGGGTGTGTTGGTCATCTCCACATATCTTGCAGCTTGGCTATCTCCATCTTGACATTAGCCAAGTCTTGGTTCGTCTCGGTGGCTTTCCCCTTATCTTGGGATGATGGGGCTGGTCGTTCACTAGAGGCTGATGTTCTCTCTGAACTTCGCGAGTTGGTTTCTTTTGAGTTGGAGCTCTTGGAACTCCTCTTTCAGTTGATCATCAACTCTGATGGCTTCCTCAAAAACCCTGGCTAGTGCGTCTCACTGCAAGCTTGAGTTGGCTGCCAAAGCCTTATACAGTTCCTCATTTCGAATTCCGCTGATGAAAACTGTTGAAATTGCTCTTTTAGTCAGTTGTTCGCCCGTAGGGATTCTCTTGAAGAGACCTCACGTGGGTTACATAATCGCGAATGTCATCCTTCTCTTTCTACTTGACATTCATCATTTGTACTAGCAGATTGTCGAAGTATCTAGGCTCGGCAAATCTCTTGATGAAGAGATTCTTGAGGCTATTGAAATTTGCTCACTCTATGGCATTTAAGCTTGTATACCAAGTCCTGCCCTTGTCACCTAAGCAAAGCCCAAACGCTTGAGAGCACTGAGTCAGGTCGCTGAGGCCGTTGGCTTTGTAGAGTTGCTCGAACTACTCTAAAAGCTGTATGGATCGTTGTGGGGTTGGTACTTGTCGAGCTGCTTTGCAACTATTGGGATTTTAGAATGGCTCTTAGAGCCTTGGGTTGCTCCTAATCCTGCCAGTAGTGAAGTCGCCAATGCTGCAGCACTTTGCTCTGCTTCGGTGTTGTCTAGCAATCACTTCATAAGAAGCTCGCTCAGTGTTAAGTCTCCTTCTAGGGCTCTCTCGTGATCCGTTTGGTTTCTGCCGGCCAAGTTCAGCACTCGCTGCACCTCACGCAACTCCATGCTTTGCCTTTGACTCCTGGCTTGCTGGTCTCTATTGTATGCGACTATGCTTTGCAATGCTTTATGGGCTAGCTTTCTCTCTTCTTCTAAGTCTGCGATGATAGCATCTGTTGTCCGGCCGCGGTGCTCATACCAGGCGTGCGCATCGTAGCTGCTAACCAGCTCTGCTGAATAACCTCTGGGAAGATGCCTAAGTCGAGTTTCTCGTTAGATCTGCGCTCTGAATTTTCTTCTGCCATAGTCGAGTTCTCTACTCCACCAAGCTATTGATCAGGTCGAGTAGGTTTGTCAAATCCACTTCGTTTGTGCCACTTGCTTGGTCCTACTTCGTGTGTTGATGGTTTGTCTCCGTCTGTGGGTTCTCTCCTATTCGTGGGTTCCTTGAGTGGTTTATCAAAGTGAGTTCCTTGACTTATTAAATACACTCAGTGTGTGTGTTCTTTCTAGTGCACTTGTACTCAATCAGGCTTTCAGTTTTCCTTAAGTGCACTTCAAGTGTGGAAATTCAAGGTGAGTGTGGCAAATAGCCTCTAAGCGTCTTACACACCCTCGCTTCATTTTGGGCCTGATAGGCTTTGCTTATTAATTCTCTAGCTGTCTTGACGGGGTTTAGGGCTTTTCGGTTACATTGCCTTGCCCGTTTTTGGATCCAATCAGGGTTTTATGGCTCAGCAGGTTGCCTTTAGGTCTCTAGGTTTCTAGGTCTCGCGGCAGCCCACTCAAACTGCTAAGCGGCTGCGCCTTACAATTTTGTCTATTCCGCGTGCCAGAATCAAGTTCTCAGCATCAGGAGGGCTTGCGACAATTTGCGTTGCTAAGCTCCAGCTGGGTCATGTCAAATTTCTAAAAAGTTGAGGCAAATACACACTCGGCCCAACTGGTCCAAATTGCAGGGGCCGAGTGGGTGACTCGGACGGGCCGAATCACACTGGTCCAAGGACAAAAACTTTTCGCGGACCAAGGTCCGAGTGCCATCACTCGGACGGGCCGAGTCAAGTGTTGGGCCAAGGACCGAGTCGGTAAATGGGCCGATGGCCGAACTGGTAAATGGGGCCGAGTGGACTACGGGCCGAGTGTCGAGTTGGTCAAAGGGGCCGAGTGTCGTCACTCGGACGGGCCGAGTGGACTATGGGCCGAGGGCCGATTAGGGTTTTCGGGTTGAGCCAGTCGAATGGCAGGGTCCAAGGGCCGAGTCTGGGACTCGGCCTAACAACGGCCGCTCCGATGGGCCGAATGCGGCATGACGAATACGCACGGTGATGATTTCGATCAAATCTCACGATTTAGGCAATCACTCCAAGCACAAACTTTCATATCCCAGCTAAGGCACCAAGGGAAGTGATTGGTATACCTGAAGTGAGCGGTAGGCTCTCCGATGACGAGATCGAATCGAATCTTTGTGGGGGCTCTCTCTCTCTCTCTCTCTCTCTCAGTGTAGTGGTTGCAAATGAGCTCTCCCTTGGCCTCTTGGCTCTTAAACCCCCTCCCGGGTAAGGCTTTGATGCTCCCAATCACTCACTTGCCGACATTAAGCATTCTAAGCAAGCTTTTTGCCATTTTTTGCATGATTTATGCCCTATTTTGCAACAGTAAACCCTACCCTTTCCCGATTCGATTTCCTAATCCTATCCTACACTATATGCAACAAGAATCAAAAGCAACAAACTGAAATGATCTCTCCATGTCTTCCAATCATCAAACAAACAAACTAACCCAAAATACTTACTTGTTTTGAAGATCAAAACACCCAACCTTCCTACCTATCTCAAGCTCCATTTCGGGGATGAATCCCTTACTTCGATGCTGGATATGAGGCGCGCAAGCGCTCAAGCTTGAATCCGTTGGTCCCAGCAACAATGGAACCAAAATGTGGGAGCTTTCGCTCAACTGCCGAGACCCACGGATTGCTTATTGTTTCAAGCGTTCCAAGCGATCTCTAATGGCTATCTCTGACCTAGCCGACGCGCTGTCGATCCTATGAGTGTAGTGAGTGTACCTTGATGCCGATATGAGTTGCCTTCTCTCTCGCACACACTGGTAGCTCCACGATCCTAGATGCTAGCTCAAGCATCCTCAAGCCTCCTCCATCTCCAAGCTCCATCCACCATATCTGTGCACGTGAGAGAAGAGAAGAGAAGAGAAGAAGAGAAGAAGAGAAGAAGAGAAGAGGAGATGGTGAAGAGCTTCACCCTCTTGATCCCTCACTCTCACACACTCACTCCCTCACACTCTCACACTCCCTCTCTCAAGAGCACAAACAAGCAAGGAGAGGAGAAGAAGAGAAGAAGAGAAGAGCTCTTATTAGCCACACACCAAAGAATGAGCTTCCATTCACTTTTTTAACTTTATATACAAAACCCTAAATTTCAATGGGGACCCATCCCTTTCTTTTACATGACCGGCCATTGTGGCCCTAAATTCCCATGGGCACCCATCCCTTTCTTTTACATGACTGGCCATTGTGGCAAGGTCCTTTGTCTATTTCCCCCTTCTAGCCTTATGCCTCTAGCCTACACCCATTTAATACTTTACAATTGGCACAGGAGGGAGCCTGGTGCTCTTTTACACGAACTTTTGAAGTTTTTTGAGGCACCTTTTATTTAAAATTACGCTTTTGGCCCTAGCTTGGCTTTAGAGGCCGCATGTGTGTCTTTGCTCTTTTTCCATCTTCTTCCCGCTTTTTCATTCATTCTTCCGCCTTCTTGACTTGCGGTTAACAAATCTCCTCATCATGGATGTCTTAACCTATATGATCCATGTCGGTATTTGACCATAGGATATGGACCATTATGCCACCATGGAATATAATCTACACTTCTATGATTGGTTTTACAAAACTAGTTGGGCATCTCTTTATATATAGAAAAGTGTACAAGCACTTCAAATAATGGTCTAGATACATTTACTCCATCTTTTCCATACCTCGTTTGCACAATCCTAGAAGTATTGTAATCCATTGGGAGGGGAAGGGGCTTGCAAATTGAATTGATTGTTTTCTTGTTGAGATATTAAGCTCTACATGAGCTAGCATCCACTATGTGCCTGGTAATGTGGCACGATATTATTCAGTGGTATGTTAGTGGTCGATGTGAGGATACGCTAGTGATTCTATAGCTAGACTACACCCACATAGTCCACCCTTGATTATGGTACATTTATTGTGGCCAAAAGTAGAAGAGCAAGAGGATTTTGAAGTATCCAATAATTTTGGTGGACATAAGTCAAAGTAGATGTTCCCATAGCCTCTGACTTTGCCATTCCTTAGAACATTAGAAGCATATTTCCCATCTCCACCATCAATTGGTTTAACATTATGTGCATGTTCACCATTGTGAATCAAATTAAAAAAGAGGATTTTGTTTGAGCTTACAAGAATAGAAAATCTTGGTGCAGAAAATATGCTTTGAAGCCTAAGGAAGAGCTTATGGAGATCCATTAGTATGGAGGCACGACTTGCTCAACACAAACAATCATGCCTAGTTTACCTTTTGTAGGGCAATTGTGAAAGAAAGGGTAGATCTAACATGCTGCCCATATTGGAGATAGTATGGAGATTCTTTTGAATTTGATAGGCATGAGAGGCATGAGAGGTTTAACTTACCTAAAAGACCCAATTACCACCTCTCTTCCAATACAAGGACTTGAGAGGCCATTATGTGCAGCCTTTGTGTGAGGACTTTTACAAATAATCTAGACATTGCACTCCTAGAAACATTTATATTCAAGAAAAAAAGGAAGAAAGAAGAAAGCAATAAGAGAGAGTGAAAACTCCAAATTTTAGGTACACACAAAACCATTGCACCTAGGGTTCCTCGAGTTAGAGATGCTTAGTCACCTTGGTTGATGAGCTCCATCTCTAACCCCTAGCTTAATTTCCCCACATCAAAACTTAGGGCATATCAAAGGTAGGACACCCTTGGGCTCACTTCAACAAACTTGTCACATTGAATTTCACTACAAAATCACCCTTTCATTGATTGGCCCTTAAGTGTGGGCCTTATCTAAGAGACCTTAGCTTGTTTAGCATCAAATCCTAATCAAATTATTATCGCACACCACTAGCACTAGCATTCTTAGGGAGAAAGCTTCCAACTGAACTTTCAAAACACACCCATACCATGCCTTCAATATCCACCCCACTTCCTTCTATAGCTCCATGCCTAGATCATCACATCTTCCACATTTGCATCTTGAATGTTATCATCTTCAATGCTTCATCGTAGCTTGCTACCTGAAATTGGCATGCCATGGAATTGGCACTCACCTAGGAGGGGGTAGGGGGAGGTGTAATGCCAACCCAAATAGAAAAGATTGTAGAAGGGCTAATCAAAGCAGTCAAAGCATGGTAAATATTATACTAAAGCTAGTTCAAACTCAAAGCATACTAAAAGTCATGAATGTAACCTTTTCAAAAAGCATTAAAAATCCACATGCATCAAGATTCTATAGGCAAGACATTCTTTTAAATAGTTGATTCTATAATATAATGCTATAATGTATTTGTAATATCTTCTAGGATCTTAGAGATGTGCTTATAATTTATGTTCATCAATTCACAAAATATTCACACAAGCATTGTAGATCCACAAACAAGCCATATCAAATCTAAAAATTTACATGCATGTAAAAGAGAGATGACTAGACTTGAGAGAGGCTAAGGGTTGAGACTAAGTGCCTAAGAAACCCTATGTATATAATGTGTAAAATGAATAGACTTTCTCGATTCTCTTTGGGCAAACTTTTGTGATCTTACTTCCAATCTTCACGAATTTGTGTGAGTGAGTGAGAGAGCGAGGGATCAAGAGGATAATGTGTTCTCTTGGTTCTTTTCTTCTTCATTATCTTTTTCTCATGTTGCCAAACCATGTGGTGTGATGATGTTTCCATTGCTTGTTTGAAACATAGAGGGTAAATGAGAGAACAAGGGATCAAGGAAGAGAAGATTCTTCTCCTCCCTTGTTACTTTTCTTTCTTGGTGGCATTGGAGGTGAGCGGAATGGTCATTTGAGAGCTCAAGGATATCACATTCAAATTGTCAGACCATCAAAACTTCCTTTTGGTAGCAATAACCCATTAAAAATCATAAAAAGACTCATCTTAATCTTTTCTTAAGCTAAGTATATTGAATACATCCAATATTTTTCCTACTTGCAAAAAATGAACTTGTTCATGCCATATTTTGCTTGTACATCATGAATGGAAGCATACAAAATTGAAGCATTATCACATTATATTATTCAGTTTTCATTTTGGACATTAATTGTGGTACAAAAGTGACCCAAAATCATGTATATGTGTAGTAAGGTTGAGAAATTACATGCCTAATTCATCTAGATGCATTGTGATCCCGCTTGCTCCAAGTAGGAGTGCACTTTGCATCACCTCAACTGCTTGGTTTTTTTGCTTAAAATTTCCTTAATTCTTCTTTTGGACATGGAACCACAATGCATGACATATAGAGAGTAAGATCCATTAGTAGCCTAATCCCTTTGGTTGTTTGACAAAGTTGGGGTTGTCATCTTGAGTGCCAACATCATCACCTCGATTGCATGTTTCAATCATCTCAACTACTTGTTTTCATTATCTAGACTTCATTATCTCCTACTTTTTGATTGAGAAATACAATGCATAGCATTTAGGGGATAAGACCTCCACACAAAGAAAACATTGAGGTTGTCAAGCATAGTTTCTCCATTAAAGTAGCAATATGATCACCTCAATTGCATGCTTGCATCACCTTGATGATTAAATTTAGAGCCATAACTCTCAAGATAATACTTGCTTTGGAGGAAAAAAATAGTGGCTAACACATTAAGTGCTAGATTCAACCATTGGCCATCCATTAGGGTGTGAGAGACCACCAACCATCACTTTTTGGGCTTACATGTAGTAGATGGGATAGTGATGATCTTACCTTTTTAGTTATAGTCTTTCTGTCAAAAGGAATTTTGATTGTCTAATTAGTCAAATATGGCCTCCTTAAGCTCTCAAGACACTAATCTACAATTGATCTACTAATCTCCAATCCACCAAGAAACCTGAGAAGCAATAAAGACTCTCTCCCTCACTCTCTTACTCTCCTTCTCTCACACAATCAATGGAAGCCTTAGCACACAATATGGTAGGACACATGAGGAGGAGGAGGAGGTGGTGGTTTCTTGACCCTCTTAGTTGGCAATCTCTCTTTCACACACACACACACACACACACACACACACACACACACACACACACACACACACACACACACACACACACACACACACACACACACACACACACACACACACACACACACACACACACACACACACACACACACACACACACACACACACACACACACACACACACACACACACACACACACACACACACACACACACACACACACACACACACACACACACACACACACACACACACACACACACACACACACACACACACACACACACACACACACACACACACACACACACACACACACACACACACACACACAAAGCTTTGGCTATCGTGGAAGAAAGTAGGAAGAAAGAGCTCAAAGATTTGCACACATAAGAATGATGGATTCTATTCATTTTTCACATTATATAAATAGGGTTTCTTAGGTAGGTAGCTTCAATCCTTCGCATCTCTCAAGTTTGGTCCTCTCTCCTTTACATCCATGTAGGTTACTACATGTGAATACAATGACCAAATATCTACATGGCTTGCAAGTCTTTGAGAAGTAATGAATAGAAAGTAAAAATACATGTCTAAGACCTTAGAAGGCATTACAATTTTCACAAGAGCGAGCATAGCTCTCATTTCTTTTAGAAAACTACATTGCAATATGATATGATGATATCTAGTCATCTTAAAAATGTCCAACCTCCAATAGGATGTAATAACCTCTAGTTGTCTAAAATTTTCCAACCTACATATTCTTATGCCTATGATTTTTAAATGTTTTCAAAAGATTTATTGTCATAACTTTTGATACCATTTGCGCTTTAACTAGCTTCATTTTTCTGTCAAGGTTTGGTAACTGGTCTCCATTAACTCCTCTAACTGTGCTTTAACTACTTTGATATAGCCATTAAGTTTGAACTTTTGTAATCCTTTTGCAACCTTCTCTAGGTTTACCTAAATGTGTACCAATATTGAATGTTAAGTTGTCTATGTATGTGGTTGTAGGAGGAAATTCAATGAAGGTGTCTATTGGTGACATGCATGTGGCTACAAAAGGAAGTGTGATTGATATGCATCGACATTCCATGCATTGGTGCTTATGGTAGAAAATGTAGTGAGGGATAGTGGTGATGATGTATGTATACTTAGATATTTTTTGGTGCATGTCTATAGAGGAGGAATGTAATGTCATAATGTGAGAGTAGTTGAAGATTATATCACAAATGCATGGTGAGGATGATGATATCAAAATTTATGTGGTAAAAGGAAATATAGAATGTCTAGGGAGACAAACACTATTTGAACAAGTATAAAAGGTAGAGAGAGAAAAGTGGAGAGAGTGGAATCACAATCTACTTGTGAAAAATTGATAAATTCTTGTTGACACTTGCTCACGAAAAAAATTGACCCTAACTAGAGGCAATGGAAGGCTAGGTGGATGTTGGACCTTGGCAGCTGTAGCTTGTATGGATAGAGACAACATGTAGGGGGACTTAATGTGCACACCAATTAATCAACCCAAGGTAACACCCATCATTAAACATGTCCTTACACGGTCTAATTGTACCACCAAAGGACTCTATATAGAGTATCCAATAAAACCTCATACATAAGAAAATCTTTGGTTCATATTTGGCTTTCTTGCATGCAATCATGTGATGAGGACATCCATCTTTACTAGAGTATTTTCATGTAAAAGTTTGAGGAGCACATTGTTATTGCTGAGAGATTTGCAACTCATCTTGTTCTTGGTAGAAACTTGAGGCACCCATTTTGGGTTCCAATAAAACTATACAATGTGGACTACATATGGCATTTAACAACATTGCATTATAGCAAGTTTATTTCAATATGAGTCTATATATTTTAAGGGCATGGAGTTTTATTATAGCATCCATGGTTTAGATATTTACATTTTATAGAGTTGGATTATTATAGTGGTACAATTCAAACAAATGCAATTATGTGAAAAATGCTAACAAAGCTTATTTTGAAGACGAGTTAAGGCCAAAAAAATTGTCCTTAAAGGATACTAAGGAGGGCACACAAACCTTGTTTGTAGAGTATTTTCATAACTCTCGTAAGCCTACCATTCATAAAAATTGTTTAGAGAATATTTTTATTATTTGTAAGACTATCAATCAATTTCATAAACCTTGTTTGGAAAACAAATTTATTATTCATAATCCTATTTTTATCACTTCATCTACAAGCTCACACCATCTCTTGACTAAAGGTGTGAACAATGCTTTTGTTTAGTAGAAGACAAGTATAATGTTCAATTGGCAACGTGCTGTAAAAAGATGTTCATAAGGTCACATGTTTGACTTGTTGATATCTCTCAATCCAAACATTAACTTTTAGAGTAGTAAGAACATGTAATGTTCATCTCTTTATGCACTACAATTTCATGGTTGGAATCTTCTAGATCTTCTATCTGGAATAGTTTATAAGCAACCAAGTTGATTGTAAGTACTGATCTGGAATAGTTTATAAGCAACCAAGTTGATTGTTAAGTACTTACAGAAATTTGGATTGTAGCTACCTACCTACCTAGCAAGTTAAATAACTAAAGTTAAAATCACTATCTCGAGACAGAATATGAAGAAATGTTGTTTTAAACATCAAGGAGCATCTAACTACCAAAGGTTTCCTCAAAATCCACTCATCTTGTAGAGATCCATCAATTGTTCAACACAACCAAATTGTAGTCCTAGACTATTAGAAACAATGTGACACTATAGAGGTATAACATTGAGTACTATAGAGTGGTATTGAGTGTAACCCACACTCTTAGTATGGTATACATTGCTGTATTAAAGTTTCTTGAGCTTCTTAGTTTTATTTTTGGGTTTCGGGATTAGTCCATCATTTATACTATTGTAAGCCATAGCACCCTTCTCTAGTAAGTAATTAGTATTATTGTTTGCTCTAGATTATCATTAATAATATTTTTTCTCTATATAAGATTATCATTTCCTCTACATTGTGACTCATTGTTTATTGCTATTGTGTTTCATTTCCTCTTTCTTAAGTAAATTTTCTCATGATATTAGAGCAAGCATCTTAGGATTGTGCCTAATGTGAGCATTATATGTGAAAATCCTCATTCAATTACATTGTTTTCTTAAAGCTAAAAATGGCACCTAAAGTCTATATGCCCTGCACTTGGAAGGAGTTGAAAAGCTCAATGGAACTAACTATGCTACTTGGAAAAAGTGAATATGAAATCACTAAACTTCTTTTAAGATTGCTTGGAGCTAGTGTTTATGGATAGATAAAAATCGACTAATCTCGATGCAAAAGGATTGACCAAGTGGTACAAGAAGGTCATGCTTACTATCCATATGACAAAATTGAGCATCATGAATGATATCCTCAACCATCTAACGGATGTCAAGACTCCTAAGAAAGCTTGGGAGACCTTTAAGAACACTCATGAGTTAAATCATTCTTCTTATGAAGGAGGAGGCCATTTCTTTGGGAGAAGGAAGAGGTAGAGTCTATCATAACTCGATTCTTCTTGTGAAGGAGGAGGCCATTTCTTTGGGAGAAGGAAGAGGTAGAGTCTATCATAACTCAATTCAACATTATTATCCTTCAAAATATGGGCATTTTGAGAAGCATCACAAGAAGATGAAAATTGATTGAAATGGAAAATTTGCCATCATTGTTGATGACGAAGCAAGCTCTCAAGGCTTCTCTAAAGACAAATCTCTACTCTATATTAAGATTAATAGTGGGGTAAGCTCCCACATGACTTATTATGTTAAATAGTTCTCTAAGTTGGATACTACTCACAATGGTAATATTTACACTGTAAAATGCTATTATAGTAGGGAAAGGAGACATACTTGTTCAACTAAACACAAGGTTGAAAAAGACACTAAAGAGATGTTCTCCTAGTACTCTCATTGACCAATAATCTGCCGCTAATAATGCCTCATAAAAGACACAAAAGATCACTATAAAGTAGTAACCAAAGAAAGGGAGCACGAGAAACTCCTCAAACTTGATGGATCACCTTGAACATTTGTAGTTAAACATGATGAAAGATCACTCTCTCTTTCTCCTATTGAACTATGGTATAAAAGTTATATACACTTGAATTTCAAAAGCATACATATGTTGAAGTCTCAATACATGTTCTTGGGTAAATCGTCACTACTAAGAATTGGCAAAGTTTGTGAAGCATGTTGCATTGGAAAGCACAAAAGAAGTGGATTCTCAAGAAATACAAATAGATCAAAAGAATTCCTTGGTCTCATTCATGCAAACATATGTGAATTAACCCATACACGTTTAATAGATACTCATATGTAACATACCAAATTCATTTAATTAATTGCATGTGCCCACCCATATTTTCACCTTCTCACATGCATAGCATGAGTTTTTACATTCATATATCCTCGTATAAGCTTGAATTAATTTATTTTTTATTTTATAAGCTTAAAGTATTTTATTATATTTTTTTCTAAATTAAATTAGATTATTCCTACTTAGATCTCCTCACATGCTTGCTATATCCTTGTATAATCTCAAGTTAGTGTATTTTCTATTTTATTAGCTTTATATATATATATATATAATGAATTAAATTAAAATATTTCTATTCATTAAATAATTTTGGATTTATTTTATTGTATTTATATTAAAGATATATTATCAATATTTCTAATTAATCTTTGTTAGTTATATTTTTTCTTAAATTATTACTATCATTTTAGATTTATTTAAAAAGTAAATTTAATTGATATATTAATATTTATTTTTAAGTTTTAATTAAATTTTTAATACCTAAATATTCTCAAAATATCATGATTTGATTTTTAATTTTTAGGTAATTTTAAGCTAATTTTTTACTATTAAAAAAAGGGGGGATAATTAAGCCTTAATGAGCTCTTATATAGGGCTTAAGCAAGTGAGCCTGAAAGAAGGACCCTCTCCCCCTATAAAAAAACTATTTAAAGGATGGCACTCTCTTCATAATTCATCTCACAGTTGAGAGGAGGCTACTCTTGAGAGATTGAGAGTGAGTATTAATGCGAGAGTAAAATTGTGATATTAATGAGAGACGAGGTAACTTTCATGCAAGGAGATAGTGCCCATTCATGCACCAACACTTTGCATATGAAACCCTTTTTCCTAAACACCTTTTCTTAGCTCTACCATGATTCGATGCAAGTGCGTTGATGTGGCGGGACCGTTTACCAATCAAAACACTGAGAATACGTCCATGGATATGACCCAATTATACAATTTTATTTTCAAAATTTCTTAAATAGTTCATATTGGTTAAGTTTTCATTGCTAAAAATCTCATAAATTAGAATTATAACTTCTCTTATCTTTGTTAGCTTTTGAATTATCGTTGACTTCCTAAACTAGAAAGTGTAGTGGAAATTATGCTTTGAAATTATTAAAAAGTAATAGTTTAAAGTTTAAAAATATAATTTAAATTATATAAGTACTAAAAATTATAATTAATTACATTTAAAAATATAAATAGAATAAATTATACAAAAAACTAGATTAATAGTTAAAAATTAATTTTATTTAAGAAATTAATAAAAATTAGCTAGAAATATCACTAAAAGTTAAAAAAATCTTATAAATTATCCCCAAATTTTTTATTTTTAAAAGGATTAGACTCTTAGATGGATTTTTGGTTAGCCATTTCTTTAACTTATTAATGGAAATTAATATTTTTGAAGTTAGAACCTAAAAATCGTGTTTTTAAAAAAAGTAATATTCTTATGAATTACACACATTACGCTTATTATAGTTAGTAAAAAATGTATAAAAATGAAAGTTTTTAAATAGTTTTAAAAAGTTTATAAAAAATTAATCTAAATACCTTAAGTTTCGTTAACATGTATTCAAATGCATGAAGTTAAACTCAAATTATGAGTTGAAATTTAGTGGTTAAATGAAAATTACTAAAAGATTCTATTGAAAAGTTCAACATGATCCTTGTTTGGAAAGGATTGGTTGTTAGTTATTTGTTGACTGATTTTGGTTGTATTAAATCATGAAAAAAGATTCTAATGACATCTATGCCTTCAACAACTAGATGGGATTGAGGCATGATGCCACCCCTAGGACCATGCCTAGGTTACTCTTCACCTAGAGCCGTATATAATCTATCTAAGGCGACAGACCATCGCTTAGGTACGTATGGTCATCCATATAGAAAGGTCCTCACTTATATAACAGGCGAGAACTAATAGGGCTCTAGTTGGTTATAATCTTGATCTTAGTCTTAAGATAGGAAAGGAAACCTATACAAGCCAAATGTGGTTTAACATAGAAAGAACCAAGAAGAACAAGGCAAGGTGGCAACCTGGTTTTTAGGTTGGTTAGCCCTTCAGAGTGGTTATAATTATGATAATAATATAAATCACTATATTTTTCAACTAAAATATGCCATGTTATTAAAGGGAAGTGGGTGGATAGTCATCCTAGCGAAACCATCCTATGATTGGGCGAACCTACATAGTTAGATGGCTTTTCCCAAAGTTTAGAAAATCATCAACACACATGACTATTCCTAAGGTTGAATCCTAAAACAAACTAAGTAATGTTTTAGGGGGGTGGTGTGAGACTGTGCCTTATGGGTAGAGAGGTTGACGCTTAGCCCCCCCTCATTTCTCACTCTCATTAAACCAAGTGTAGTGCTTACTCACCTCAAGTCTTTGATAGCTTATGCAATAGTGACCATCTTAGTTCAATACTAAACGACTACTAGAGATCATAGTTGTGTCATTGAGGAACCCACAGGTCGATCCTCATGGAATGAGACTAGTTGCTTTTCTTGTGAGGTAGACCTAGGGATCACCTAGTCACCTAAATCTACACGCTCGCAAGTAGCACAGATGGTGATAGCTAGGATCAAACCCCTAGATGACTACTAAACTATCCTGCCTATGATTTAGTGTCAAGTGTGCTTTAACGTGGTATTATTAAAGTATAAATCTTAGTACACTCCATCATTAAATACAATGGTAAGTTAGTAGATATTGATTTTTACAACATAAATAATCATATTAACTTGAAATGTCGGTGCTTGTAAACGATGGAGCAATCGATTAAAGTTGGGATATTTTTAAAGGGTTTTTAAAACTAACTCTTGAACCACAAGGTATTTCAAGCAATGTACACCAAGCAATGTGGATCTAGCAATTTCTAGTTTCAATTCAATGTTTCTTTTATTACTTTCAAGGCTATCTTTGGATCAAATTGGTTCAAAATCCAAGTTGAGAGTTGGAAATTAAAGAACGGAAATTACTTGGTTGATGCTGAAAAAGTTAAGAACATTGAGAATGATGCAACAAGATCTCAAATCCTTGAACAACTTAGTTTGTTGAATTCTTTTGGTTCTTCAAAACCAAATACTCACAAGCTCTTATTTGTGTAAAAGACTAGTTGATCAACCAAAATCAAAATGATAATGAGTGACTCACAAAAGTTGTGAGTCCTAAGTGCATTGGAATGTGACCCCATAACTCTTTTGTACCCAATATAAAGATATCAAGTCACCTTGACTATCCTCTTATATTCATTGATATAAAATGATTTTTCTCTTGTAGATATATTATTGAGCCTAGCAAAACCCTTGCTAATACAACACTAAAATACAAATTTAGGCCAATCAATACCTTGTAAGCAAAGAAAATTCCGAATAAAAGATATAAGGCTTAACGTATTGACCAAGAACCTTGTAAAAATATGAAGAGGATAATCTCTATAAAGTTGTAAACCTTCCAAAGATCATATAATTGTCAACAAAACTTTAAAAACCTTAATATTTAAAATAATATATAAGCTTATGGTAATTGGTTAGAATGCCTCTCTTATGCTTTTAGATATCCTATGCAAGAGAAATTTCATATGATGTTTCCCCTAGGTTACTAGGTAGGATTGTGGTGTAGCCTACCCTTGCAGGAATACATTTTTCCATTGATGGACTAGATCTTTGTTCCGTATCACTACCAATTCTTCAACATCTACCAATGGATGCAGTACATGGTTGGTATAGGACTTCTACTAACTACAATATGTGCATGGACCATATCGACAACTTGGAGTATGAGTTGTGGAGGATTTGTTGGGTCGAGAGGCTCAACATTGTTTGACTCTTTACCTTTTACTCTGGTCCCCCTAGCCCTGTCAAGTATCATGAGGGTGAGGCCATGACTCCAACCTAGTGGGTTTGTAAGAGGATTACCCGACTCATCAAAACCAACTACATTATATTCATTCACTAATCTCATACTTCTAGATATCAGGTGGAGGGATTCCCCAATCTCCCTATTGAGTACCTAGCCTTAGATATTATGAGCAAGCTACCTAAATATCAAATTGTTTTTTAGATGAATTCCATGGTTGTTGTATGTTACATGGCTTCTTAGTAAAATATTTTTAGATATATAATGGAATAATATAGTTGGTTTTTCCTTCTTTTTTTATGTCTTGTTCTAAAATGAATTGTGACTTAAATTAACATAACTTGTCTTATATAAATCTAAAGCGAACCATGGCACGATTTCCTAATCTTTTGCACTATGTACCAATCCACCTTACACTGACTCGATTATTCTTGGTCAGAAGATTTCATGAAGATCTTGGAAAATCTTTATTGTTATCTTGGATACTGTATGGAGAGGGGATGGACTCAGCACAACATCTACTACTTCATTGATGCCGAGAGACTGGCATACCATGAAACTAATTTAAAAAAATTTAATGAATGGAAGAGTTGAAGCTCATTAAGATATTTTTGTTTAGGAACCTAGATTCAAATCCATCATAAATGTAAACAATATAATTATCTCCCATGATTGATACATTTAGGATCGAGTGAATGATGTCCTACCTCTTGATAGAATAGCACAGCTAGGCAAGTAAAAACAAAACAATTATATCAAAGGTTTTCTAGAACATCCAAGTCAATATTGCCTTCTCAAAGTTCATGAAAAACCCCATGTATATATGAATATATATGTTACCAAGATCCTTAGTGTGTCAAAAATCTATTTTTGAAGTTTGAATAATGTACATATTGATGCAATAAAAATAAAGCTTTTTATTGTGTGAATAATCACATCTAAAATTTTATTAAAAATTTTAGGTACCCCCCACCACCAGTCACTTCTTTTGACCAACAAGAAAAGCAGTTCCTATTAAAGCAAGTAAAGCCTCCCAAATTCAACGATGAGGGGCTAAAAATAGAAACCGACGCTAAAATGTGGATTGGACAAATAGAAGATTACTTCTCTATTGCTTGGATGAGCATAGCCAATCAGGCTATGATTGCAGGCTATGATTGCCCAACTTTGTCCTACCAAAGAGGCCATCTCTGGTGGAAGTAGTATTGCCATGACAAAGCCATCATAGAGACCTTCCAAACCTAGGAGTAGATTAAAGCAATTTTTTAGGGAATATATTTATCCCCATCGTACCAAATTCAAAAGATGGCCAAGTTCTTTAGCTTGAGGCAATAAAGTTTGATAGTGAAGGGCTACTACTCTCATTCAGTTACCCTCATAAAGTATGCCCACAAGATGACAATAATGTAGCAAGTAGCTTGTTTCTATCAGTAGCCTTGTTTGGTGGACTCCCTTCCTAGACACAATTTTTGAGCCAATCCACATATTCCAAATCAAGGATTTTCCTATCTAAATAGAGGAAGAGCAATCTTCTAATGGGGAATCGAAATCGGGGTCATCGCAATGTTTCCAACAATGTCATAAGCCACCCAACTAACAACTATTCTCATCCTATTAATGCCAATCAAGGATCCCAACCCTGTCGCTTTAGGTGCAACTAGCCATGCCACTCTCAAGCCAATACCTCGCCAAGGCAAAAAATGCCAATGCAAACCCTCCTCGTAAACCTGTAATAAGGGAAAATTTCAATGATCAAGGTTGAGGATGAGGTGTGGGTGGCCTCTTGGTTGGTAAAGAAAAAAAAACCTACCATTTTCAAATAAGTGGAAAGAGGCACCATCTATGTGGCTACCAACAATCAGGAGATTAACTGCCAATATATTGTCCTACAAGTGCCCATAGAGCACCAAGGTAAATCTTTTTAGATTCTCATTGATTGTGGTGCTACTCACCCCTTCATGTCTCCTAAGTGTATAAAGAAGTTACAATTAGAACCCAAATTTGCAAAGAAGTTGATAATCGAGCTAGAAAATGGGAAGGGAGTCTATTCAACTCAATTAAAAACATAGAACTCCACTTAGGAAACCAACACACATAGGCTAATTTTTAGGTTTTATCCCTAGGGACTTATGAGTCTCCAAGGAATGGTTGGCTAGTCCCTAATCAAATAAGTATTCATTGTGGAGAAGGAAAGATTGCCTTTAATAACATCACATGAACCTTAACCTAGGCTCAAGGAAATGCAAGAAAACCTAGATTGCAGTTAGCCAAAGCCAACTCACTAATTAACGATCTAAGGAAAGGAATACCCATGTATTTGATCAAATTAAATTAGGCAAGTCCACCCATAGACCCCGAAGAACCTTCATAGCTCAACGAATACACCAACATATTTCCTAAAGATCTAATACAGTTATCTCCTAGTTGTGAACTTAATCATGAGATTATGTTAACCCCAGGATCTCAGCCGATTGCAAAAAGGCCTTATAAAATTTCTATTCAAAAAGCCATTGAACTCAAGCCTGAACAACTAAAGTAATTGTTAGAACAAGGATTCATCCAGCCTAGCAACTCACCTTAGGGTGTCCTCATGCATTTCCAAGAGAAAAGGATCAAACCCACCTAAGGCTTTGTATTGATTATCGCAGATTGAATCAAGTAACCATCAAGAATAAATATCCTATCTCATGGATTGATTAGCTACTTGATAGTTTGATAAAGCAAAAATCTTCTCAAAAATCAGTTTAATATCAAGCTACTATCAAATCTAAATAAAAGATGAGGATAGTCCTAAACCTTCCTTCAACACTAGGTATGGCTATTTTGGGTTCACAATTATGTCCTTTGATTTAACTAATGCTCTAGCTACTTTCAACATATTAGTACTGGACATTTTCGAGTCTTACCTCCACAAATTTGTTCTTATATTATTTGATGATATCCTAGCTTATTTCAAAGAAGAAGAAGAAGACAATCTAGACTACCTTCAAATTGTCCTTGAAAACTTGAGGACAAATAAGCTCTATATAAAATGGAGTAAATGTGCCTTCTTCAAAAATAAGATCTAGTATCTAAGCTTCATTGTCTCAGTTGAAGGAATCTCAATTGATCCATCCAAAGTGAAGGATGTCTACAATTGGCCATCTCCACAAACTGTTCAAGAAATCAAGAGATTTCTAGGGCTCGTAGGATGCTACCACATCTTCATTAGAGATTATGCTCTCTTTCATGCACCCCTGATTGAACTTCTCAAAACGCAAACCAAGATAGTGTGGACCTGTAAGAAGCAAGAGAACTTTGATAAGCTAAAGGCATGTCTCACTACGGTGCATGTATTAAAGCTCCTTGACTTATCTTAAGAATTCAAAGTCATCTCACTAATGCCAACATTATAGCTATGGGTTGCATACTTTCTCAAGAAGGTCAATCCATTGCCTCCTATTCTCTAAAACTCAAGCCATATTAAAAAAATTATGATACTCATGATTTGAAGCTATTGACAGTCATTCAAAAATGGATTTTCACTTGGTTGGATCTCAACATAAGGCAAAGAAGATGGATTGAAGCCCTACAAGAGTTTGACTTCGAGATCAAATACCACCTTGGCAAAGAAAATATGGTGGCTGATGCTCTCAAATGAAAAGCCTTCTTGAATGTCCTAATAATTGAAGATCCTTCAAGGCAAGGTAGCCTCACAAGTCTCATCTCAATACCTAGCAATCCCATTCTTAATGCAATGATTGCTGTGTCAAGATTGTGGGAGAGAAGGAAGGAGTCTCACTTGTAGCTTTCTTGCTTGCACAATGGGGGAATACACACAAGGGTGGAGGCTGAAAACAGTTTTCCTCTCTTAGTTGTGTAAGCCAAAAGAACTCTCATACAAAGAAACAGAAGAACCCTATATATGGGTCTCAAACCAAACTCAACTAACTAAGGTGGCATACTAACTGAGCCACGAACTAGAGTAGATAAGGATAGCTATCATGTAGCTATTATTCATGGGCAGTGTACCAACCGCGTCTGCAACTGACAAGTCGGTGACATAAATACACAACGGTCACCCTGGCGTATCATGAGTGGAGCTTGATATCTCAACACTCCCCCTCGAGCTCAATCCCAATTCCTGCACACCAAGCAGGTCTCTGAACTTGCGCAGCTTCTCTGTGCCCAATGCCTTCGTAAATATGTCAGCTACCTGATCCTCTGTGCTGACATAAACTAGATCAATAAGACCTAGTAAAACCCTCTCCTGCACATAGTGATAATGCATCTCAATGTGCTTTGTTCTAGCATGATAGACTGGGTTATTTGCCAAGTGTATACTACTCATGTTGTCACAATAAATGACAACTGGCCCATCTGTAGACTGATGCATATCATAAAGTAGCTTATGCAACCAAGCTACCTCACATGCAGCCATTGCTGCACCCCTGTACTCAGCCTCTGTGCTCGACAAGGCAACTGTAGGCTGTTTCTTGCTACTCCAAGTGATTGCAGCACTCCCAAAAGAGAACACATATCCACTGGTAGATCGTCTATCAGAAATACTACCAGCCCAATCAGCATCAGTGTATCCATGCAGCTGTATCTGAACCCCAGTCTCATAAAATAGTCCATACTGCAATGTGGACTTCACATACCTGAGTATGCGTCTAGCCGCATCCAAATGCGATTTCCTTGGAGCCTGCATAAACTGACTTACCAATCCAACAGCATAGCTCAAATCTGGCCTGGTAATAGTCATATAAATCAAGCTTCCTACTATGAGTCTGTACATAGTAGGGTCTTCCAGAAGCTCACCTACATCTGCGCTCAGCTTCACATTCTGCTCCAAAGGAACTGAAATAGGCTTACAGCCTGTCATCCCATATTTGGACAGCATGTTCAATCCATACTGCCTCTGCAAGAGCTGTATCCCACTTGGTGATCTAATCACCTCAATGCCCAAGAAATAACGCAGCTCTCCCAAATCCTTCATCTCAAACTTCTGCTTCAATAGCATTTTCACATGAAGGATATCTTCATCATTGTCACCTGTCATAATCAAATCATCAACATAAATGACAAGTAGCATAATACCTTTCTCTGTTTTTCTCACATAAAGTGAGAAATCTGCCTTGGAAATCTGAAAGCCAATAGTGACAAGATACTCTCCTATCTTGTCAGACCATGCTCTAGGTGCTTGCTTCAAGCCATACAAAGCTTTCTTCAACCTGCAAACAAACTCAGGATGAACAGCATGCACATAACCTGGTGGCTGCTCCATATAGACCTCTTCTTGCAAATCACCATGCAAGAAGGCATTCTTTACATCCATCTGATGTAAAGACCATCCCTTTGATGCAGCCATAGCAATGACTGCTCTTACGGTTACCATCCTTGCAACCGGACTGAATGTTTCTTCATAGTCAATGCCATATATTTGTGCATACCCCTTGACTACTAATCTTGCCTTGTATCTGTTCACAGAACCATCTGCATTGTGCTTCACCTTATAAACCCACTTACAGCCAATTGCATTCTTACCTTTAGGCAAAGGTACCAATTCCCATGTAGCATTTGCTTCCAAGGCATCCATTTCTTCATCCATGGCTTTCTCCCATTTTTCTTTTCCCATGGCTTGCTCAAAAGAAGTGGGTTCTAGTTCCTGTATCACCTTGACCATATATGCTTAGTGAATGGCTGTAAATCCATCATATTTCAGCCTATCCACAGGATACCTAACTCTGGTAGACCTGCGCAAAGTGGGTTCACTCCCAGGTGCTCTCAAAACATCACTGGTCTTCCTTACTCCAGGTGTAACAATAGAAGGAATACCCAACTCATCATCAATGCTCTGTTCTGAGCCACTGGATTCACCATCCACATAAGAGTGACCTGCATTCACATCAAACATGGGCTGATCAACCTTCTCTTTTCCTTTTTGTGATACCTGCATACCACTATCTGCATTACTTTGAGAAGATTCTCCTGATCTCAATCTGCCTGTCCATGGCGAAGAATGTGAACCACTGCTAGAGGACGCTCCAGGTCCACTAATATTTTGTGACTGCTACTGTGAATTCTGTGTAGCATTACCATTTTGTGCATCTACATCATCAATCACATTTACTGGTTTATACCAGCTACTCATCTCATCAAAAACAACATCTCTGCTCACTGTAAACTTACGAGTAGAAGGGTTATAGCATCTATACCCTTTTTGCTGCAGAGAGTAACCAATAAAGATGCACTTCTCAGCTTTTGGATCCAACTTGGATCTCAACTCATCTGGCACATGTACATAGGCAATGCAACCAAAAATTTTCAAATGAGAAATGTCTGGTTTCCTACCAGTATACCTCTCCTCTGGAGTCATTCCATGTATTGTTGCAGTGGGAGTCCTGTTCATTATGTAGACTGCTGTAGCAACTGCTTCAGCCCAATAAAAATCTGGCAGGTCTTTTTCATTGAGCATGGCACGAGATACCTCTCCAATATGTCTGTTTTTTCTTTCTGCAATTCCATTTTGCTGTGGGGTATGACTGCATGAATATTGCTGCTTTATGCCATGCTCCTGCAAGAACCTTGCAAACTCATTTGAGAGGTACTCTCCCCCTCCATCTGACCTTAGGCATTTTATTTGCAGGCCTGTTTCTTTTTCAACCATAGCTTTAAGAGTTTTGAAATGCCCAAAAACTTCACTTTTCTTTTTCATAAAATACACCCAAACTTTTCTGCTATAGTCATCAATAAAAGTAACAAAATAATGACAGCCTCCAAGAGATGCAGCTTTAGTAGTCCACATATCAGAGTGGATTAATTCCAATGGCTTCTTACTCTCTTGAACATGTCTAGGAAATGGTTTCCTTGCCTGTTTTCCAAACTGACAGGCTTCACATACCTTATGCATTTCTGCAACCTTGAATCTAGGCAATCCTGCAACAATATTTTGGGCCTGCATTGATTTAAGTCACTGTACATTAACATGACCAATGCGTTTATGCCAGATATCAATATCTGCAACTACATCGGTCCCATGTGCAAACATTGCTGCACTCAATTCAGACATGTCTGCATCCAATGTAAACATTCTGCCCTTCTTCTTTCCTCTTGCTATCAAGCGACCTTTATTTTTCATATCCTCAACAAAGCATCCATGAGGATTAAATCTGACCTGCAAGCCCTGTTCAACCATTTGACCAACAGAAACCAGATTCTTGGTGATATTCGGGACATGAAATACATCGGACAGGTATTTCTTTTTCCCATCCTGCATAGACAAAGGAATTTTTCCAATCTGCACAATCGGATGTGCAGTATCATCACCAGTCTCCACAAATCCTGGTTTTTCCATTTTCCTTGCATCCTCCATCCATTCTGCATGACCTGTCATGTGGTTTGATGCACCTGAGTCAACATACCACACATCGTTGCTTTCTTCTGCACTTGTCACAGAATTGTCCATGTGCTGCACCATAAACAAATGCTCATTTCTGTCATCACCCTGTCTACTAGAAGATGCATAATTTCCTTGTTGCAGTTTTCCATTCATGATGTCATTCTGCTTTTTATAGCAGTCTTTAGCCATATGATCCATTTTACCACAATAGTAGCATTCAACATTACTGTTTGCATTTTGGCCTCTTTGCCATCCACCACGACCTCTTTGGCTCCCCCTGCCTCTAGAGTTACTATGTCCTCCTCCATAGGACTGGTTTTCTTGAGTTTGCTGCATATTCTGATTTCTACCACGGCCTCCAAATCAGCCTCCTCTACCTCTGCCTCTACCTCTTCCAGCATTTGAGTAGAAGACAGTTTCTTTTGAAGTTCCTCCTGAAGAAGATGCACCACCATTTCTCTGCTCCTCAGAAATTAGAAGAGCAATCAACTCCTCAAAATCAGGAAATCTTTCACGAACTGAAATGGATGTCCGAAACTGTGCATAATCCTTTCCTAGACCATTCAAGGTCACAGAAACTAAATCATCATCTTCCACTGGCGACCCAATGGAAGCAAGTGCATCTGCAATCTTCTTCACCTTCATGTGGTAGTCATTGATGCTCATATTTTCTCTTTGCACATTGTGCAACTCTTGCTTGAGCTGCATTTTCCTGGCTTGCGTATTTGTGCTATACATCTTTGACAGAGTATCCCATGCCTCCTTTGGCATACTTGCATCCTGAATATGCACAATCATAGAGTCTGAAATGCTGATAGACAGCCAGTACATAACTTTCCTGGCTCTCTCATGCCATGCTTTGAATGCCTGCATTTGCTGTTGATTGGGAACATCAAGAAGAACTGGTTCTTCTTCATTTCCTGCAACAAATTCCCAATATCCTTTTCCCATAAGGAAATTCGTCATTCTAAACTTCCATGCCTGGAAGTTGTTCTTGTCAAGCTTTTCAGTTACAATCTGTGAAAGAGAATCAGACGCCATTACAGAACACTGCGAAAAATTCTGTCACTGCAAAAACTCAGCTTCACCCTCACAAGGGCAAATCTGCAAAACTGGCGAAAGTGGTATTTGACCACACAGTCACTTCCTAGTGACGATTTTGCATAAACAGGAACCAAGGATGATTCTGAAACTCCCAATGTCTCTGCGCACAAGCATACGATGCAATTTCTACAATAACTTTTCACCGACTTGTAGAACAGTGGTCGCACAGCATAAAACAGGGCCTTTTCCTGAGTGCGTGCAGAAAACTTCCGCCTCCAAAACAGGTCCCGAAATGGCCTCAAATCAAAAAAACAGGGTCGCCATGGGCTAAAGCCTTTTCCCGCAGCATATACTGCCCTCTTACTTCACCGCGAAGGGCGTCTCAACCTGAGACAATGTACTCCTGCAATTTCCGGCTGTGCTACCTGCAGAGATCTGCTCCCAAAACAGAAAATGAAAGCAACACTGCTCCTCTTACCAGACCACCGCGAGCTTGGCTTGCTTTCTTGAGCTCTTTACCACGAACAAGGCTCTGATACCATGTCAAGATTGTGGGAGAGAAGGAAGGAGTCTCACTTGTAGCTTTCTTGCTTGCACAATGGGGGAATACACACAAGGGTGGAGGCTGAAAACAGTTTTCCTCTCTTAGTTGTGTAAGCCAAAAGAACTCTCATACAAAGAAATAGAAGAACCCTATATATGGGTCTCAAACCAAACTCAACTAACTAAGGTGGCATACTAACTGAGCCACGAACTAGAGTAGATAAGGATAGCTATCATGTAGCTATTATTCATGGGCGGTGTACCAACCGCGTCTGCAACTGACAAGTCGGTGACATAAATACACAACGGTCACCCTGGCGTATCACGAGTGGAGCTCGATATCTCAACATGCTGAAGCCCCCAATGATCTAGAATACCTAGAAATCAAAAGGATTATCCATCTAGAGAAGAGGACCCCAAAGGATAAGGTAAAGTTCAAGAGCTAAAGAAAAAAATTTTGTACATGATAGACCTATGGATGGATACCCAAGCTATGCCAAAACTCTAAATATGGTCAAAAGAAGCTACTACTTGCTACTGGGAATGAAGGCAGATACCTTTAGATATGTAACTTAATGCTTTAGTTATCAAAGGATCAATGCTAAAAGGGTCACATTGTCTAGAAAACTACACCCTCTCAATATTCCTCAAATGAAATGGGAATATATTAGCATGGATTTGATAGTGAGTCTATCCATTGTGCAAGGAGTGTATGATTCCATCTTGGTGGTTATGGATATGCTTACAAAGGTAGCTCATGCTATCCTTGCCAAGTCTACTTATAAGGCTTTAGACATTGCTAGGATGTTCATCAATGAGATATTTTGATTGCATGGGCTCCCAAAAAGGATCATCAATGATCATAACACTCTTTTTACCTCCAAATAATGGACTAGTCTCTTTCAGGTTATCAAAACCTAGCTATGCTTTGGCATGGCTTACTACCCACAAATCGTTAGGAAAATGAAAAGGGTCAATCAAGTCCAAGAGGATATTTTGAGAGTCTATTCTAGCAATGACCCAAAGAGGTGGATTAAATACCTTACATTGGTGGAATATTCCTCCAAGCATTATATGAGTAAGAGTGCGTATCTCTAAAAGGATGTTAGATGATATGCAAGAGCAAGTCAAAGCAATCCATCAAGATATAAAGGTAGCCCAGGACTGGAAAATGTCTACATAGACCCAAAGAGAACATACTAAATCTTTAAGGAAGGTGATATGGTCTTTCAAAGGGTTTGACCCAGGAAAATTTCATTATATCTTGGGGAATTCAAGAAGCTTAGTCATAGATATTGTGAGATGTAACAAATCATAAAATGTCTTAGGATGCATGCCTATAAGCTAGCTCTACCTCCTCACCTAAAATGTCATAATCTATTTCATATAAGCCTACTGAAATCCTATGTCAATCTCAAACATATCCTTGAGGACAAACATATTGTAATGCCAACTTAAGGAATTCTTGTGGTCCAAACAAAGAGAAACCTAAAAATTAGGAAAAATCCTTTAAGGAATTGCACCTTACGGGAACACCTAATCCAATGGAAGGATTTCTGAAAAGAAGATGCAACATGGATAGAGAAATCCATTCTTCAAAGGGATCATCCCAAGTTTCTCTCGAGATCAGGATATCTCCATTTCTCTAAAGGGAAGAGAATGTAACATACCTAATTTATTTAATCAACAATGTGTGTCCATCCCTATTTCACCTCCTCACATGCTTACCAACAATGAGTTTTCACATTCATATTATTTAGATTTATTTTGATTTTATTTAACTGTAAAGATTTGCTATTAATTTCTCTAACTGATCCTAGTTGGTTACAATTTTTGCTTTTAAAAATTTATTATTTTAGATATATGTTAAATTCTTGATACTTTTCTTAGCTTATTATTAATTTTTTATTTATTAATATTTATTATTAATTTTTTATAAAAATATCAAAATTGTATATGTTCAAATATTCTTGAAATATAATTGATTTAGCTTTTATTTTAAAGGTAATTTTAAGTACTTTTTTAATTTATTTAACTACTCATATGTGTGTGTGTAAAATTGAGGGAGAGGGAGCGAAGGGTGGGGGTTTAATAAAGCCCGTGTAAAGGGCTTAAGGGGAGGAAAGCCCCAAAGAACGGACCCATCGTGACTACAACCTCCCTCGTTCCCTTCCACTTCACCCACATTAGGTCGGCCCCCTCCACTTCACCTGCATAAGGTCACCCCCCCCCCCCCCCCCCCCCCCCCCTTGCCATCTTGTGACCCTTCCCCACACAATCTGTGATTTGCATTGCCTTCCCCACATCCCCTCACCCTTCCCAATCCTTTACCATGCAATTAGCAATTTGTGCTACCTTCCCCCCTACCTCTCCTACCCCCCTCTCTTTTTTTTGAAAGAAAAAGCCCCTAAGTTAAAACCTTCACCACCTCCTCCTCCCCCAAACCCCAAACAAGCTATAGAAGGACCCTCTCTTCACAATTCATCTCATGCTTGAAAGGAGGTTACTCTTGAGAGAGTGAGGGTGGGAATTAATGTGAGAGTAAAAGAGGGAGATCAATGGGAGGCGAGATAATTTATGTGACAAGGAAATAGCATCCGTTCGTGCACCAACACTCTCCTTATGAATCCCTTCTATCTAAATACCCCTTCTCAGCTACCATAGCCCTATACCAGCATGTTGATGTGGTAAGACCATTGATTAACCAAAATGCCAAGAGTACAGCCATGGATACAATCACATATACTATTGTATTTTTGAAAATTCCTAAATAATGCATATTCCTAAATAAATTAGAATTAAAACTTATCTTATCTCTATTAGCTTTTGAATTATCATTAACTTCTTAAATTTAAAAGTATAGCAAAAATTGCACTCAAATTTATTAAACATTAATAGTTTAAAGTTAACAAATATAATTTAACTTATATAAGTAGGACAAATGTATTATTAATTAAGTAAAAATTAAAGGATACTTAGATAAATATAGTAAATTATACAAAAATTTAGATTAGTAGTTGGAAACTTAATTTTATTTAAGAAATTAATAAAAATAATTTTAAAATGTTTAAAAAGATATGAAAATTTATATTTTTTATCTTATAAATTATTAAAATATTATTAAATTTTATTTTTAAAGGATTAGACCCTTAGATGTGTTTTTTGTTAGTAGTATCATTAAATGGTCAATGAAATTTAATATTTTTAAGGTTGTAACCTAGAAATCATATGAGAAGAAGTACTACTCTTATAGATTACACATGTTCTGCTTATCTTTTTTAATAGTCAACGAAAGATATATTATAAATAATAAGTTATTCTTTTTATATTTTTCAAGTTGATAAAAAATCAATCTAGATATCTTAAGATCTATTAAGGTGCATTCACACATGCATGAAGTTAAACTCAAATTAAGAGTTGGATTTTAGTGGATGAATGGAAATTACTAAAAAAATTAGTTGGAAAGTCTAACTTGATCCTTGTTTGCAAATAACTAGCTATTGACTAGCTGTTAATTATTTGTCAATTGATTTTGGTTGCAATAAATTATGGAAAAAGATTCCAATGACATCCATATATTCAAGAATCGGATAGGATTGAGGTGTGATGTCATCCTTAAGGCCATGCCTAGGTTACTTTTCACCTAGAGTTATATATAAACTGCTTAAGATGGCCAACTACTTAGGTACATATAGTCATTTGTATAGGATGGTTCTCCCTTATAGCAAGCAAGAACCAACGAGGATTTGATTAGAGGTTCTAATCTCAATCCCGGTCCTAAGATAGGTAAGGAAACCTATACGTGCCTAATGTAGTTCAGCATTGGAATGCTGAAGAAGAGCAAGGTAGGGTGGCAATTTGATTTTTGGATTGGTTAGCTCTTTGTGGCAGTTGTAATCATGATAATAATATAGATTGCTATGTTTTCCAAAAGGATTATTTTGGTATTCGTATTTAAAAATGTTTCAACTAAACCCATGTAAATATTAATCAAGAAAGTTGTTTTTATATATTAGCCACATTATCAAAGAGAAGCTGATAGAGTCTTCTCGATGACAAGACCATCCTAAGGTTGGGTGGACCCAGTTAGCCGAGTGGCTTTTCCCAAAGTTTGGAAAAAAAATCGATATACATGATTATTGATAGGGTCGAGTCTTAGAACTAGCTAAGCATTGTTTTAGGGGATTCATGTGAGACTATACCTTATGGGCAGAGGGATTGATGCTCAGCTCTTTCTCATTGAACCAAGCCATCTCAAGTCTCTCATGGTTCATGCAATATTGATCATCTTAGCTTGATGTTAGATTGCTTCTAGAGACCATACTTGTATTATTTAGGAACCCACATCTTGATCCTCGTGGGTTGAGACCGAACACTTACCTAGGGATCACCTAGTCTCCTAAATCTTGACACTCACAAAATTAGTATAGATGATGACAATTAGGATCAAACCCCTAGATGACTATTAAACTACCCTCCTATAATTTAGGGTCATGTATGTTTCATCATAGATACTATGTTAGCTTTATCAATGGCTTTTCCAAGTCTACTTAGGTATCCTTCATAAAATCCAAGGTTGTAGTTTAATATTTTCAATCACTTTCATATTATGGTTGAGACAATGATAAGTAGAAAAATATAGCTTTTGAGGTCACTTAATGAAGAAGACTTCTTATTTGAAGGTAGAGAGCAAGATTGGAAGTACGAGTAGAAGCAAAAGAGAAGCAAGAACTATGGAGGTTTAAGTAAGAGAGAGCAATATGGTATGTGGAAACTCCAATACTAACAATGTGTGGCTTGCATTTTCTTATTCTATTGTAAATAATGGAGAAGACTTCTTATTCAAAGATGGAGCATGAGTGGAAACACAAGTGAAAGTGCAAGCAAGAGCTATAGAGGTTCAAGCAAGAGAGAGCAAGATGGCATGTGAGAACTCCAACACTCACAATGTATGTTTACCTTCCCTTATTCTATTGTCATGTAAAGAATAAAGAATAAAGCAATAGTGATGGATGGCTACCAACTATAGTGTATGGTGTGTAGGTGGTAAGTATAACTAAATGTAGGCAATCGGGCATACATGGTCTTTAACTCCTAACAACCTTCCACTTAAAGATGAATGTGCCTAAGTGTGGAGAAAAATAAGGAAGAAGTGACAAAGTACAATATGTACATATAAGTATAACAAGATGAGGAATAGATGTAATCTTATCTTACATCCATCATCTTCCTAAGGAAGGCATAAATTTATAGGATCACTTTGCCTACGTGTGCTAGATCTAGATAGAAACACACATATCAATCATACACCCTCTCTAACTGAGATATCTCATAGCCTCTCACCCTGCAAGATCTCCTACCATCTATTCCCACTCACTCGATTAGTATTGGATAACTTATTAAGCAAGCAAAATAAATTAAGTAAATAGTCGAATCTGGAGAACTCACCAAATGTTATAGTCTAGGCATCCATTGATGAGCTCCAAAGCTTTGATCTTATCAACCATACTCACAAACTCTGCTTCTCACATCTTTGTCCATTGCATGCAAGAAGTTGATCTCCTCCGCTTGTTCCTCCAAGCTAAAGCATTCTCTCTCTCTCTCTCTCTCTCTCACTCTCTCTCTCTCTCTCTCTCTCTCTCTCTCTCTCTCTCTCTCTCTCTCTCTCTCTCTCTCTCTCTCTCTCTCTCTCTCTCTCTCTCTCTCTCTCTCTCTCTCTCTCTCTCTCTCTCTCTCTCCCCCCTAAGCCCCCTCAAGCTTTCTAGCTTTGTCACAAACTCTCTGTCTCTCTACCTCTCAAGTTGGAAAAGCCTAAGAAAGAGAGAAGAAGAGATGGTGGAATTGTATTCAAGCTGTAGGAGAATAAGCTCACAAGCCCAATTGGAAACCTCCTAGTCTCCACAGCCTAGCTCACATGCAATAGATAAAGCCTCAGTAGTGATGATCGACATAGGGAAAGAGAGAAGAGATAAGCTTTTGATTATTATTCATTTGGAATGCTTACATTAAGGTTTTTTCAACCTTACATATGAATTTTAAACCTTGGGCAGGGCCTAATTCTCATCAGTGCCCTGCTCATTCCTTTCAAGCTTGCCTTCAGGGTCTTGTGACTTGTCAAACCATCTAATTCCTTGAAACACTTGACTCACTCCATCATTCCATTCACACGTTATTAAATGTGCCTTAATTTACAATATGCACGGGAGTGAGTTGGTGCTCATAAAATTTTAATTTTACATCTTCTTCTTCTTTTTTTGGTTCAGGTCTTATGATATTTCGATATCATGTTATTTCTCATTAGTCACACCACACGATCATCTATCATTTTCTACTACCTGCCCTTTTTCAAATTTTGAATCTTTCTAAATTTTCTTAATGCCTATCTTTTGATATATGCCTCTTTTTTCTCCACATTCTCTTACTTCTTGGCCATTTTCTTTGCTTTTTTAAACTTGCAACCAATTAACATTACCCCCCTTGTTATTTGAGTGCCAATCCCATGGCACTAGTAAAGGTGCTTAGAACTTGCATGGAATGGTAGATGGAAGGGTAAGAGGTCACACGATATCTAGGGAAGGGTGGTTGATGATCCTTCTTAGCACTTCAAGATACCTACAAGGAAATACTGCATGCTATGTGGGAAGAGTGAGCGGGTGGTTTGTGTGATTGGGAGATGGGTCTATGCTAAGAGAGGCAAGACTCCTTAGGGCTATCACACACTTGAGGACGCAATCAGTGAAGGGTTATTGATTCCATAAGGTGATTGTCAAGGAGATAGGTCTACCAATTTATTGGGATGTTCTGTCATTGAGAACCTTGATAATCTATGGGGGGAAGGGGCTAGGGGATTGCTAAATCCAATAGACTAAAGTCACTAGATACACCCAACTTAAGGAGCCCTAGGTGTATGTGCACTTTTTTTTGTGGGTGTGATATAAGCACTACTTCTCCTTTCCCTTATTTTGAGGGTGGAAGTAAGGCCTTTAGTGAATGCTCAAGACAAGCCTTTCTTATCAAGTATCCCTTGACAGAGATAAGAGTGCTCATTGGGGTAGATGGTAGGAAGGGGTGATCATAGCTAGTAAAGTGACTTCCATTCATATCTTCCAACCTTTCCATGTATTTGCATAGAAAGAATGCTTCCACTAGTTCCCAATATTTTTTCTCTCCATCTACAAACTATCTAAGCCTTAGATTCCCATTTCTTAATATGTATGTCTTCATACTATACTTTGCCAGTTCTTCTTTTGTGAAGGGAATCTAAGGCTTCTCGTGCTTGGGCAATGCCTACTTGTTCATAGTCAATTGCCCTCATGTACTCCAGCCAGGCTCAGTTGTAGTCCATGTGCATGACTCCTCTCTCGATACTAAAGGCATTCTTCCTACACGGCTTGGAGTCATCTTGAATTTGCTCTATCACCTTTCCCTCAGTGTCATATTCTATCGTGTTCAACTCTCCTTGGCTTCCATCACTGAAGGAACATCAATACTCATATTCTTCGCTAGAGCCATCCTCCTTTGAGTCGCTCGTCATCTCCTAGGTCTTGATAGGGTCTTTCCTTCTCATCAGTGGCTAAGGCCCAATTGTACATTAAGTTTGAGTCATCCACTTTGGTCCATTGCCACTTAGGTTCATCCAAGAGATCTTGGAGAGGTTTAAGGTTAGTGGCCTATGTTTTCATCTACCAGACCTAGGTCAAGGAAATCATTGCTATGAGTGAACAAGGTGAAAGTATTATCAAGATCACGAATGTTGTTGACTATACTATCACTTGTGTCAATAGCCATGTCTACAACAAGTTCTACTATGAAGGGTCTAAAGTATGTGGGTAGCAATTCCAAGGGTGGTTCTGGTTTAGTGTGGCATACCTATGGCATACTTTTACTTGACCTCACTAGAGTATTTTCTTGGTTGTTATTCAGTGTTGAAACATGCTTTGTGGTGGACCTGATGATAGCACTAGTGGTCCCAGGCTAGGAGCAAATTTGAATTAGGGATGGCGTATGAGACCCCTGCGGCTTGAGAAGAAGTTAACTTTAGGATTTTATTCTTGAAAACTTCTTAAGTGGCTTGAGTTAAGGTCGTTGCAGAGGCCATATGTTCCTAGTGATTAACCTCCCATTTTTTAATAGATGGTGGTAGTTGATGGTGCTGGGACATTCTTATGCTTGATTGTGATAGCATTAAAGCACATTCACTTTGTGCGAGATTGGCCAATGTGTTATTGTTTTCTACTAGGGAAGAGCACACTAGTGAGTTCAATAGAAGATTTTGTAGGGGTGTTAGAGTGATCCAGTTTACTCTCCTATTGTTTGGATGGTGTCAAGATGGCCATTGTGATGTGAGTGGTCTTGTTAATGAGTATTGTGGGACTCTTGGGAAGACAAATCCAATGTGGTTACCCTCTTAGTACCCATATGGTCATAGTAGGGCTTTGGAGACCCATTGCAGCTTTGCATGTGCTCATTAATGCCAACTTTTTCATTTGGGTTTATGGTAGGAGGATTGAGGTTTGGATCTCCTTGTAGACTAAGCTTCAAAGGGATTAGACTTGCCCTTGGGGACATTGGTTTGGTGCTTTTGAGTAGTGGCCAACTTACTCACTGGTGAGTATCTACTTTTCTCAGCTTGTTTTATATAATTTAGCCTAGATTTTTGCACCCCCACTAGAGATTATGTGAAATGTGGACATTGGTCGCATTGCAGGTCTTATAGAAGCTTGAGTGCCCTTGTTAAAAGCCATTATGATCCTGACATTTATTAGGGAAAGTTGGAATCATTGGGTCTCATAGTCAACATTACACTGAGTTTGTTTTTTGAAGGCTTGTCCCAACAACATTTTCTTTCCCACCCCCTCAATGTTTAGTAGTACATACAAAATGATTTGGAGGCTCTTAGTCTTGATGGTAATCATGACTTTATATTTTCCTAGTAAGGAATATGATTTTCCCCCATATGAGTAAACTTTAGCAATGGTAGGGATTAATTGGGGCAGCCTATTTTGGTCCAATCCTCATAGGTGTTGGAGGTAAAGGCGATTGTGCCTAAGTGCCAGTGTATTAGTTACATTAATAGTAATCACACCATATATTAGTTACCCACACACCTGTACACTACAAGTGGTGAGCACCCATCACTATCACTTCATTCTTTATTCTTTCAGTGACATTTGAATAAAGGGGAGGCCGATCACACATTGTGATTGTTGGAGTTCCCACATCTTGCATCTCTCTCTCTTGCTCTTGCTCCTTCCACCATATCTCTTGCTTTCATTAAGTGCTTCCACTTCAAGGCTCACTCCCTTCAATTGGTATTAGAGCCATTGCACTAGCATTGAGGACTTCTTCCTCTTTAGTTTACTTTAGTCTAGATTTGAAAAGCTTCATCTATTCATTTAGGGAAACCATGGATTCTTCACCCCGAGGTATGCATTGAGATCTATTCTTTACTAGGCTTCTTCTCCCCCTCTAAGGCTTGTTCCAAGGTATTACTTGGTCTACTAGAGTAGCTTAGAGTGCTTCTAGAGCTCCACTATCACCAGTAGTAGTAGCCACATCAACATCAAGGACAACCAATGTGCTTTGCACCTGTATGACCTACTCTTTCTCTTGCTTAATCCCACCTCTTTCTAGTTGGAGGCATTGCTTCTAGAACTTGACAACCTTGTGGACTCTTCCAGGCTATTTGTATTGTGATTCTAGGCATCATTTGAAGCTCCCATGATCAGCCATTGGCTCACAGTTTGTGATAGTTTGCTATAATACAATTCAAGACAACACTTACGTCATTGTCTGGAGGTCAGCTATGTTTCACGAGATGTCTATTTGATGCTAGATAATTTGGGCATGCTATGTTATGTTAAAATGCATGGATCTAGGACATGGCTATGGAGGTTGAAAGAGGAAGAGTGAGCTCATGAGGACATAGATATTAAGACTGACTATCACACAAGCGAATTAGGTTCCAAGATTGAGACTGGGCTGCACTTTCCACCATTGTGCATATGGGATTCTGCATCCTGAGCCCACACTACTCCATACAAAGAGGATAAGCTAGGTGTGATTGCCAATATCTCAACATGTTAATGTATTGGAATGCTATTGGACTGATTTGAGCACTCATTTGCTCAATTTAATAGAGGCTTTTTATTGCTATAATAAGTAGGACTAAATGCTATTTTGTTAGAGAAACTCAATGCCTATTGCTTGTTGACTATCCAACATACTACATTGATGTCAATGGTTGATGCCACATACTTGGTTATGCTTCTAGAATGCTCTTAAGATAAGATTGGAGCCTTGAATTTTGCCATTGGCTATTATTCACCATTATGTATGGTCACTAGATACTATAGTAAGAGCTTTGCAAGCTACTTGGGTGGGATGCTCCTCCTGGATATATGCTACTTGGATCCTGGATGTATGGATGCCTTTCACATGATGTTTTGAGCCTTTTTTGCTTGTCTAGCATTTGACTTTTGTTGCAATGGGAGCTACTAGGATTTATGTATTGAGCCCAGTCGCAACACTTGGATGTTACATTGAGTTATGGTTATGCAGTTAAGCTTGAGGGTCTTATAGTAAGATCATGGGACTTGGTGACATGTAGATGCTTTCGTCATGCATTATGTATGCAAATGATGCTTAATGGGGTGATTGACATTGCTTTTGGGTGGGCACCTATCTTTGTCATGCTATTGTTAGTGATGTATGTATCTTGGTTGGCTATGTCTTGAGCTTCTGTACATTGCTCGATCCCTTGTGCCTTTGGTTGGTCTTTTTTGTTACCAGTGAGACCTACGCTATGCATTATGGTTATGCCTATGGGATTTATCTCAATTTGACACGTTGATCCTTTGATAATGCTTGGTACTAGTCGCATATTCACTCCACTACTAGTTGCAGCTATTCCTTGGCAGTTGTAGTTTGTCTTGTCTTAGTGATTGCCCCTCTTTGGCATTGATTTCTTACTGCTCTTGTACTTCATTTTCAATATGATGTAATTACAATTTATTGCACTCTTTATGCGAGCACTCACCTCCATTTGACAGCCTTTTGCATTGAGTTTGTGGAAGCTCATTACTTGGTTAATACCCCTTGTTTTCAGCTTGATTTGGTAGTGGTCTTGGAACTGATTTGCATGTTATTACAACAACTTGTTTTGCCCTTGTGTGCACTTGCTTGACCTTACTATGGCTGGTGGTTCTAATGATAGTTCTATCTTTAATATTGACAAGTTGGATGGCGCCAACTATAGCTATTAGAGGGCTCAATTTGGCAAGTTTTAGTGTAGAAAAATGTAGATTAAGCCTTTGAAACATGAGGACATCAAGACCAAACGTATTGATATAGATAATTGAGTTGAACTGGATGAGATATGTAAGTTCACGATCATTATGTCCCTCTCTAAGCAAGTTTTTTATAATGTCATCTTTGATGGGTAGTCCGCATGGGACTTATGGGATAAGATTCGGAATGTCTATGACAAACAGAGCCCCACTTCTCATATGTATTGGCTAAAGCAACTCATGGATCTTTGCATGGAGGGCACTTCCATGTCATCCCACTTAAATGAGTTTCATTCTATTCTTAGCTATTTGTCTTTGCAGGGGATTGAATTCAAGGGTAATCTACCTCCCTTGTTCCTCTTGGTTACACTACCTAAATCATGGGATACATTTTGTATTGCTATGTATGTAAACATGTTTACAAATGGGCTAAAGTTATAGGATGTAGAGGGTACACTCTTGAATGAAGAGGTTAACATAAAGAACATCGATACTTCCCATACATCTCATGCTTTGATCATTAGAGGTAATAATTGTAGGAGTGGTAATGACCACCATAGGAGAGACTCTTAGCAATCTCATTCTCAATCACATGGACATTATCATGGTAAGTCCCATGGCCATAAGTCCTCAATGACTTTCATCGCAAGTGCCCATCACTATCACTTCATTCTTTATTCTTTGAGTGATATTTGAATAAAAGGAAGGCCGGTCACATATTATGGCTATTGGAGTTCCCACATCTTGTGTCTCTCTCTCTCTCTCTCTCTCTCTTGCTCTTGGTCCTTCCACCATAGCTCTTTCTTCCACTCCATGCTTCCACTTCAGGGCTCAGTCCCTTTAGTAGGTAAGTATGCTGTTGTCTGCACCTTCAACAATTAGTGCATCGAGGATATGCTCTTTCTGGGTTGTGATTCTCAATCCCAAATAGGCTAGTGTTATGGGTTCATCTTTAGGATCAATCTCAGTGATGGAGTCTGCCTATATATTTATAGGTGGCAATAGCATAGGGGGATGATGTAGTGGGTGTGCTAGCAGGTAGTATTTCTTAATGTGACTTATATTGAAGGAGTGTATGCCCTCTTTGTCTCAAATTTTGAGCTCCATATTGTTGGTCCTACTATTCTGATAAACTCAAAAGGGTCCAAGTCCTCTAAATTTCATTTTCTATTCATGGTCCTTATTGAATAAAGCAACACCGAGTCCTCCTTTTCAAAATCACATTGTTTGACATGTTTGTCAAACCAGTCCTTTTGTCGTATTTTTTTGTAGATTAGTGCATGTGTAGCTATGAGCAAAGTTTTAAATAGCTGTTCCAATCCTACTAGAGGCGGTCAATTGATGCCTCCTTTCTTTCACATCTTTCTTGCATAACTATCCTCAGGCTTGAACCAAAAAACTTGATTGACAAGATGACTTTTATCCTGTAGGTTAACTTTGATTGGTGTTTGTTCAAGAGCCATTTTGTAGGAAATTCAATAGGCTTATAAGGCTACCATCAGCTTGTTGTCCTAGTAACTCCATGAGGCTAAGATAGTTTTCGTTAATACACTCACTAAAAAAAAAAAAATATTCAACTTAACCTTTGGCATGGGGATAATATGGTGACAATTTCCTACGGATTACCAAGAAGGTGAACAACACATGGGTGGTGACTTCATTAATGAAATGCATGCCTTGATGGCTAAGTAATTCAATGGGGTGATCAAACCTAGAGATCACTTGCTCCCAAAGGAAGTTAGCTACAGTCCTTTCATCATTTTCCTAGTCGCTCTTACTTGAGCCCATTTTGTAAGGTAGTCTGTGGCTACAATTATGTATTGACACCCCCCTACAAAGTCCCCCAGATACGCAGATAAAATGGCTATGTATAAAGCCATTGTATTAATTAAGGTTTAATGTGGATATTTATATAATATTTATCTTTAAATTATCAGCATAAAAATCATATTATCCTCTTCTTAATAGTCCAACTAATAACCTTCTTTGCATACTTACAATTCACTAAACATCATTATTTAACTTTTATTTTGAACTACAACCTATAATATATAAATTCTATTATCTTCAAAAATTTTACCAAATAAATAAATTACTTAAAAAATATTAATACATACTTAATTTTTGCTAATACCTTAATTTATCACTAGTATTTTCTAATTACTATTTCAATCTTGAACTATATTTAACAAAGAAAGTACATATAAATGAAGTCCATTCTTAATAAAATGTTATGAGTAGATTTTGGAAAATAAATAAACTATAGTCTCTTTTAAATATTTCTTCTAAATCACCCATTATCAAAAGTTATTGATTTTTCATTACTACAATCTAGAAAAATTAAAATATTTATAATAATTACATCTGATAATAATACATCAAACCTGATTAACCAAAAATTCCTTATACTGAATGTACTTTGAGTACCAATTTTCATCTATAAAATTTTCCATTGACTCTTATTATTTACTAATTACTATCCAAAAACACCAAAAAAACTGTTATTTTCACCTTTAAAATTCAATAACTTTAATTTTAGAAGTCCATTCAAACTAAGACTTAATAGATAAATCCATCATGATCTAATTTAACTCTATTTGGGATCCTCATCTTTAATCTTTCACTAATACTCATAATTATTACTAATGACAATTAAAAACTACTATTTTTATACTAAAATGCATATATCTTTTAGTAGATTCATCTCCAGCTTATAAAACTTCATTTTTAGGTTTCTTTTAATGCATTCTAACTCTATTTTATTTTGCTTCTTGTCAACATTATACATAACTCTTAATTTTTCCTAATTATGGCCTAAAAATGTAAATTTTGTCATAATTTCAGCCATTTCAATGCAATTAATGCAAGTTTTATTCTTCTCTTGCATTTTATTGTCAAAGATCATCAAAAGAATGGATACAACCATAAATCATACATTCTATCCATTTCTTATTCACTTTTTTAAAACATTCATACCTGATTAAGAAGATAATTAAGGATGATCCGTCGTATTTGAGAGTGCTAGTGATTGCTTCTCCTCTCCCTTCACTTCCAAAAATCTTCAAAATCCTTAATCTTTTGCTTCTCCCACTAATACACACTAATCTCTCCTTAATCTTACTGAAAATTTCTCTCTATACTCAAGAATCATGATCAAGAATGGTATGAGGGTGAAGGAGATGTAAGAGAGGATCAAATGCAGCCAATCCATGCCAAAAATGAGGCAACATCTATTGCAAAATCAACAATACACTCCCAAATGATGGTGCTCATTTTTTCTTGTGTTCTTTCTCTCCCTTCAACTCCCTTCTTCACCCACACACCCCCCCACCTCAACTTCTTGAATAACCTCTTTTCAAAAATAATAGTTTTTCCATGTGAACCTATCTCCAAAATATCTACGATTTTTACTAAAAAATTTACTCAATTCTATCACTTATTATTTTTCCACTCTTTAAATTCTTCATCTAAAAATACCCCAACTCTCAACTTCTAATTCCACCTCAGCACAGCTCGAATACGGCTTTACAATCTTATTTTTAATTAAATTTTATGAAAAGTAATGCATAGTACATAGCCAAAGCCCTTCATTTTTCCCACCAAAAAAATGGCACAAAATAAGCAGTTATCATTCCTCCCTCACTAGTTTAAGCGAGCTTCCGCAAACTAACAAAACGATAACTATTCTAGTCTTCAAAAATAGCTTCAACAACAACAACATCCAAGAAAGCTTCAACAGGTCATGTGAAAAAATAATTATTCTCCCCCTCCAAACCGTGAGCATCCCCATGAGCACAGCTACATCTGCAACATGAACACAAAGGAAACAAGTATATTCCAACAAATAATAATCTCTGCCTTCTACAATTAAGAACTAACTTAATGTGACAATAAAACTAGTCCCCAAACCACTCTATCCACTAACATGCATGACCTTGCAATTCCATAGCAAGAATCCAACCAAAAAGAAAACCATAAGAGCTGCTAAGGAACAAAAAAACCTCTCGAAGAAAAGAAATGCTATGCTACTCTCCTTCCAAATATCCATAACAAAGACTCTGCTTACTCTTGCAAGACCAATACTAGACCTCCACAAAATTGATGTAGGAGACTCCACAAGATAGAGTCTCTAGGGCATAACTACTAAGCCTCCATGAAAGAAGAGACAATGTGTCTAGCTACTAACTACTTACGATATAGAATACAAGTATTAGTACACCTCTATCTCCTTTTATCAGAGGTTTTGTTTTTTGTTTTTTTTTAAACTTTTTTTCAGCCATGCTCAAAAGGTTCCACCCCAAAGAGATGCAAGGCATCGGACGTAGGGCACTCATCAAGGAAATCCCTACAGCCTATCAAGACCTCAGAGGCGATGAATATCTTCTTTTGAGAGGTTTTTTTTCTTTTTCTTTCTTTCTTGTCATGGCTTTGGTTTTTTTTTTCAAGTCTTAATTGATGGGGTTAAATATATTTCAGATTTTTTTTTTTAAACAGTACTTAGGCAGTCACTATTCAACATTGAACCTATAAACATTTTAGCTCAACAACTCTCCTCAATAAACTTAATCAAGAGAGCTATACTAACCAGTCAACTAACAACTAGGCTAATCTCACAAGACTCAACAAAAGTAACTTCATCACATACAAACTAGTCAAAATTTCACAGAGAGATAGTTTGTGACTTAGCAAACCCAAACAAGAAATGAAACAAATTCATAGTGGATATACTCTAGTGAGTTTCTAGTCAGCCAGTTCAAACTCGAAAAAATGCGCAGTCATGCATGAGTCAAGAATCCCCCACTCTTTAGAACTTAACATTCATAAGTACATCATTCTTATCATAACAAAATAAAACAACTAAAAAATAAAAATGCAGTAACGAAAAATTCAAAACAAAACAAGAAAAGGAAACGCCTGGTAATAATGTATCATAACTTTGTAGTGCCCACAACCAATTGAAAAGAAAACCTGCACTGAAAAGGTAAAGCCAACCATGCGTGCATCTAACTATTGAACTAAGTGAAAATTAACTAAGCTAATGTGTGAAAAACTAATAACAACAAAGGAAACCTTACATTAAAAGTGAATAATTTTTAGGATTATGTTTTTTATATTTTGATGTTATTTTGGTTTGGCTTTTGTTTAAAATTCATATAAAGCAAAACACAAACTAAGCAAACTGAAGAAACAAAGAATCTAAACAAAAATCATCGCAATCCCATAAATCCTCTAAAATAAACAATAAACGTAACCCGAAGTCATCTAAACTGTCAACATCAAATCTATTAGGTAAATCACAACATCCAGGATAATCATGATGAAGAATCCCTAGCACCCTCACATCAAATATTGTTAACCTCAGCACAAGATAATGTTAATCTCAGCACAAGAAAAAGAAAAAAAAGCGGAAGAAATGGAAAAGCATAAGTCAGGGGTTGAAAGAGGCAGCCCAGAAGGAGATCGAACCTAGAAGATTCCAAAAGTGCATGCATGACCACAAGAAGTCCAAGCTGCAGCCACCGGAGCCCAAAAATGCTAAAAAAGAGAAGGTGCACCTTTATAAAGGTGCAACCAAAATCCTTGCAAAAGAACGCCAGCTCCCTCCTATGCAAATTGTAAGGGTAGACGGGCGGTAGAAAGGAAACTAGGAAGATAGGACGACACTAGGAAAGAGGGCCTAGGCCACGGCTGGCCATGTAAAAGAGGGGATGACTGCCCAAAAAGGAAAATGGTTTTATATATAAATTCAATAAGTGAATGAGAAGCTCATTCTTTGGTGTGTAGCAAAAGTTCTTCTTCTTCTTCTTTTTCTTCTTGCTTGTGCTTGAGTGAGGGAGTGAGGGAGTGTGAGAGTGTAAGGGAGTGAGTGTGTGAGGGTGAGGGATCTTGGAGAAAAAGCTCTCCATCATTTCCTCTCTTTTTCTTCTCTTCTCTTCTCTTCTCTTGTCTCGTGCGGCTATGGAGGATGAACTTAATGCTTTTTGGGCACCGAAATGCATGCAATCTTACCGATCCTAGCTCTAGGAGACACCACAATAAAGGGAATTGTGAATATGGGAGCAGGAGTTAGTGTGCTGAGCTATGCAGTACCCCAGGACTAGGGTAACCCACCTGTTAAGAATGCTAGATTCAATGTCGCCCTAGCCAATGGAATAAAAGTGCGGCCATTTGGAGTGTTAAGAAACTAGCCCTTGAAGATTGCAAGAATCCAATTCTTTGTTGACTTTATAGTCATGAAGGGAGTGGACTATGACATCTTGTTAGGCCAGCCCTGGATGCGCAATGCACCAATCATAGAAGACTGGGACAACGGTTTGATCTTCTTAAAAAATCAAACGGAGGCAATAAAAGTAGAGATGGATACATGGAAGACCACATCAGTCGACCTAGACACCATCTCCACCATGCTGAAGGGTGATGTGCAAATTAGAAAATCTTATGGGCCACTAACCAAATATATCCCCTGCCTCGAGGATGAGCGAGATTTGATGCACGTGCTCGCCATGATCGATCTACCATTATCAAATAGTGAGGAGTACGAGTAGGCTACTAGGACAATTGATAAGCCTAGAAATGCACCCTCAATGCCAATCTGCATAATGGCCAAAAGCTTGGACAATCCAACCCCATCGAACTCCACATCCCAAGTAACAAGTGAGAACTCCTAGAGATCCTAGAATATCTAACAAGCAAGCTAGTGACTAGCAATCTAGCCGCTAACCTTAAACCTCTCCAAGATCTCTTGGATGAACCTAAGTGGCAATGGACCAAAGTGCATGACTTAAACTTAACGTACAATCGGGCCTAGTCACCGACAAGAAGGAAAGACCATATCAAGACCTAGGAGATGATGAGCAATCAAAGGAGGATGGTTCTAGAGAAGAATACGAGGATTGATGTTCCTTCAGTGGAAGCGAAGGAGAGATGGACACAGTAGAATATGACACTGAGGGAAGGGTGATAGAGCAAATTCAAGCTGACACCAATCCGCATAGGAAAAATGCTTTTAGAATCAAGAGAGAAGTCATGCACATGGTTCGCGATCGAGGCTGGGTGGAGCACGTAAGGGCAATTGACTACTACGACCAAGTAGGCATAACCTAGCTAAGTGCTTCACTAGTGCTTAGGACAGAGTCACCATCTGAACTACGACCACCAAGCGAGACTCCCTCTTCTAGCGAAGACAGAGGGTTCGATTCTGAGTCAGAGGAGGTAAGTGCAGATAGTGATACTAAGGTGCCACAACCACCTAAGAGCAGATGCACTAAAGGGAACCTACCAGTCCATTTGAGGCACTAAAGGTTGAAGGAAGAACAACACAAACAACCTAGGGATATGCAGGTTGAAGAGCAAAGGAAGCTGCAAGACTTGCCGAGGCAATTTACTGAGTTTAAGAAAGGTGATAGGGCAATGATCTTGCTAGGAGCCAAACAGAAAGGGCAAGCAAGTGAACCAATAGAAGGACCATTCAAAGTCAAGGAGGTTAATCTAGCCAAGGAAGGGGAGACATCCCGCCAATCTTTATTGCCAATAACTTGACCAAGGAAGAGGAGAGGTAAGTCTCATTTCTCTCTTGCAAGAGTACAGGGAGGTCTTTTCTTGGTCCCTCGATGAGCTGAAAGGAGTAGATCCAAGTGTCGTAACTCATAATATCCCCATGACCTCCGACGCAATGTTGGTCATGCAGCAGTGACCCTACCCTATGAATCCCAAGCATGCTCATGCGATCATTGAGGAAAAAATTAACAAGCTACTAAGGGTAGGATTCATTTATGAGATTAAGCACATGGACTAGGTCTCGCCCATAGTAATTGTATTGAAAAAGAATGGAAAGATCAAAGTGTGCATCAACTACAAGAAAGTAAACGCTGCTACTAAGAGGGACAATTATCCAGTGCCATACACCGAACACATGCTTGAGAGAGTAGCGGGCGAAGAGGCCTACAATTTTTTGGATGGCTTCTTAAGATACAATCAGGTGCAAGTGCATCCTGAGGATAGGCACAAGACTACTTTTGCCATTCAGTGGGGCATCTTCACCTACATAGTCATGCCTTTTGGGTTGACTAACATACCTGCTACTTTTTAGAGACTCATGTGTGCAATATTCAAGGACATCCTTAGGAAAGAGTTAGAGGTCTTCGTTGATGACTTATGTGTTCACTCCAACACGAAGGAACACTTAGACAAACTCCGAGCAATCTTTGAACAATGCAAACTATATCATCTCTCATTAAACCCTTAAAGTGCTAGTTGTGGGTAAAGCACGGATGCATCCTAGGGCATGTGGTGTCCAAGAACGACATTGCCACTAATTTCTCAAAGGTTAGGGTTATTGTCGACGATCTTCCATCCCCAACCGATTATAAGGGAGTTCAATGCTTCCTCGGCCATACAGGGTACTATCAATGGTTTGTGCTAAACTATGCATTGATCACTAGACCCCTGTACAAGTTGTTTATAATATTCAAATGGACTCAAGAATGTCAACATGTATATGAGGAATTGAAAAGGACTCTAACTACCACACCAATCTTAAGAGCCCCAGATTGGGAACATAACCTTCCATGTTCATATTGATGCTTCGAAATCCACAGTGGGAGCTGTGTTGTGCCAAGTTAGTGACTACAATTTAGAATATCCAGTGAGCTTTGCTAGCAGACAACTCAAGGATACAAAAATAATTACTCCACAATCGAACGATAGGGGTTAGCCATGGTGTTTGTCATAAAGAAATTTTGGCATTATCTTCTGGCTACGCCCTTTATTTTCTTTGTTGACCATCAAGCCTTGATGTACCTAGTAAACAAACACTGCACTACAAGATGCATAGCACAATGGTTACTTCTATTTCTCGAATTTAACTTCTCCGTTGTCGTACCCAAGGGAAAACAACACTATATGGTTGATCATATGTCTCGCATACCCATGGGAGAAGTCGTTGGACAGGGCATTAGAGATAAATTACCCACGCACATCTATTCGCCCTATCTAGCGAAAGAGATCTGTTTGGAGCCGACTTGACGCCATACTGGGCAGACGACATAGTCCAAGTGTTGGAGCACGGACTACCTGACTAACCCATAGAAAAGGCCTGAAGAGGTGGCTCATTCTCAAAATCTAACCCTATCAATTAATAGCATGCCAACTCTATCGGCTATCTAGGGCAAGACATGTTGTTGTGAAAGTGTGTGTGTGAGCACGAAATGCATGACGTACTAGTTGAGGCACATGGAGGAATTGCAAGAGAACACTTCAGTGGAGATACGACAACCTGCAAGTGCTAGAGTCTCAATTGTGGTGGCCCACGCTTTTTCGAGATGATGTGGCACGATTCGTAAAACACTGTGATGAGTGCCAATGAACCAAGGTGCTAGTTCGCAAGGACAAAATGGAGCTAAGTCCCATTATAGCATGACAACCATTCGAGAAATGGGGGATCGACTTCATTGGGCCTATCAGTCCTATAGCTCAATATTCACAAGCCAAATACATCATCGATGCCCCACTGATTACCTCACGATGTGGGCTAAAGCTCGAGCCACCTGAAAAAATGACGCACGAACCACTGCTAAGTTTTTATGGGAGCACATAATCTCTCGATTTGGCTGCCCCATCAAACTTGTCAGTGATCAAGGCCTGTACTTCATCAATAAGGTGATTGCTTATCTCCTGTCCACCTTCCTGACCATCCATCGAAAATCCTCACCCTACTACCCTCAGGTGAATGGCCAAGCGGAATCAATAAATAAGATTCTGGTAAACGTCTTGACCAAGTTAGTCTATGCTTCGTGCAGTGACTGGGATAACAAGCTAATAGCAGCCTTATGGGCCTATCGAGCAACCTATAAAACGGTTGTGGGATAGACCCCCTTCAGGTTGACCTACGGAATAGAGGCAATTCTACCTATAGAGTTCTTTATACCTAGCTTAAGAATCACCATTCAAGAGAGATGGGAGGGGAAGGAAGCATGGACAAAACATTTAGATGAGCTAGAATGCTTATCGAAAACTCAGTTTCTAGCCATCCATGCGTGCTGATCTGCGAAAAGGTACAACACGAGAGCTAGTTTGACAAGCACATTAAGCAATGTGACTTCGAACAGGGAGACTTAGTACTGTTGTACTCGGTCAAGGGACATAAGTAGAAAATGAAGTTTAGGGTTAGGTCCTCCACACCATAAGCCGAACTGGTAATATGGAGCTCGAAACCCTGGAAGGTAAGGGCATAGGCTTCTTTAATGGTGGTATCCGCATAAAAAAGTACTACCCCCCTCGCATCCATTTCATGAACCCCCGATACTAGGAGCCCTTGCCAATGTACGCGTATAGCCACCATTACAGAGAATGAAGTAGAGGATGAGGAAGTAGTGGCTACAGCTTACTTGTGCATGACCATTACAGCCCAGAAGACACGTGCTATTGATGCATTGATTGATGAAGGCACTGACTTTAATATCCTGACTCACAATCATTGGACTCAAATTGGTAAACCACAATTACAGCCCACTAACACCAAGCTCAACCCATTTGGCAGTTGATCGTATGCACTTCTGGGAAAGTGCAAAGCTCGTGCAGAGTTGGACTCTCTATCGAGTCTAAAAGCTTACCCACAACCTTTTATGTGCTACCAAACATGAAAGATGCATGCTCGAAATCGTTGTCAGGACGAACCTTTAAGAAGTAGGTCCACTGTAAAGTCGACTACTAGTCATAGCACATCCACCTAGCCATCGACAACGCACAAATTGTCATAGATTTCAGTAAGAGCTGTGTGGCCCCTCACAATTAGCAAAGCCATCGATAAAGAAATCCATCATCGAGCCTAAGGAGGGGGGTTGTAATTCGTCATCACTCGCCAAAACTCAACACTAATGAAAAGCCGACCACAAAGCTAAAACCCTTGAACACCAACTCCAATGGGTCCCAAAACATCCAAAACCACCACCGAAGAGCGCCCAACCACGTACTCGCCCAGGCTAGAAATCTTCCCTCGAAGGAGCTATAGGCATTGACGGACACTCAAGCTATGATGGGTTCCAAAGACATTTGGGTACCTAAAGCCAAGATGGCCAAGCACACTACCCAAACGCCGCCCTCAAGCTTGACCACACGTCACACACATAGGCACCAAACCTCACAATATGGACTGCCATGCTAAATTGGAATATAACCCACAATTATATGCATGTCTTATACAAGGTAATGTCCCGCCCGAATGCGCTTAAGCGCCCTTATCCCTTCACTCTCCAATCCTAGGAAGGATTCAAATCATTCCCGGGGGAGGGAGGGGGTAAGGTGGAAAAGAAACAAGCATAAAAAGAAAGCTGGAAAAGAAGAAACCAAACATGCCTTAAATGTCAATCAATGTATAAATGACAAGACTTAGAATGTGGGAAAAATTATCATGGATATTTTTGAATCATGTGGATTGCTTGAAGCAGAAATTTTACTCTATACTTAAGCATTTCACATTCTTAAGAGCTTTCATGTATGTTTTATCTACCTCCTTGTGGAAGTTGACTCAAGAAAACTAATGGTGAGCCATGATATATGACAAGAACCTAAAATGGCAAGGCAAGATAAAGGTGGCAAGCTCCCGTTCACGGGGGAAGAGCAAGCAAAGTACGGGTTGATAGTAGAAATAAAGCATTACAAAAACCACTTCACATTCAAGCATGCCCTAAACCTAAAAGACACCATCATGGAGGAGCCGACTGTAAAACAACTCATGGACTAGTGTAGCCTACAGAAGTATGTAGAGAAGGTTGGGCACAGGCTGTCGATTACAGCAAGTATGCAAAATTTCTGAGGAGCTTCAATGTCGAAATAAACTATGGCACGATGAAGATAAGAAGAGGAGAAGAAGCCCACCAAGCAGAGGTGGAGTTGAGCCCTGCAATCATGGAGAAGGCCCTGGAATTAGCCACCATGACTGAGAAATGCCCAAGGAGGTGGAGTTGAGCCTTGCGATGGTGGAGAAGGCCCTGGGTTGAGCCACCAGGAATGAGAAACACCCAATGAGGGATGTGTATAACATCCTAGGGGTGAGCAAGGCTGTTGTGCACACAGTGGATGGGATAAGCTTGGCAGACATCCCAAACCCTGAAATCAAAATGCAAGCAAAGATGGTTCATGCCCTCTTCTCTAGTCAAAGATACAATGCTCTTATGAACAAAATCGGGGCACCATTGCTGGAAAGCATTGCAGCTGGATCCCTAGATGAGGTGGATTGTAATGCCTTCATGCGGAAGTCCATCAAAAACTCAACAAAATCCTTGGCCACATGTGCAACATTAGCAGGTGGGGAGTCCCCAACCTCCATAGTGAGGTCAACTAGGAAAAAGTCCTCCTCCAAGGCATCCACCATCAGGTTCGGTGGAGTACTGATGATGGCAATCATCCAAGAGGCCGTGAAGGATGTAAAAGGAGGAGAAGGGAAAGTAGGGGAGACCCCTAACCAATTGCTGCACCTCGAGCAAGAGTAGTCTAGTGAGAGGACTATAAGAGATAGGGAAGAGCAAGAGACATAGTCTGCTGGCCAGAGAGAGCCCAGGGCACCACAGAAGAGAAACCCATCGAAGCCACAGAAGGAAACAAAAGAAATAATGACTAAGGAGGAACAAGCCAAGTTGAAGAGGGCCCAAAGAGAGTCTAAGAGGGCCGAAGAGGAGAGAAGGGAGAAGGAAGCAATTGAGATGAAGAGAGTGGAAGAGGAGTCGAGAAGGGCTGAAGAAGAGAGAAAAAGGAAAGCATAGGAAGAGGTAGAAGAGTTGAGGAGAAGGGAAGATGAAGATATGGCCAAGGCCATGCACAAGTCAGTGGAGGAGACTTTTGGTGTAGAAGAGCTAGCCACCATGAGCCCCTGGAGGGAAGGAGAGCCAAGCAATAGTTCCAGGGCCTCAGAGGTTGAAGCAGTCTCGATATAGTATCAGGCAAGGGCAAGGCCCGAATGCACCCCCTCCCATCAATCTTCATGTCCCACAAAACGACCAAGAGCTAAAAGACCGACCATAGAGCTGACTTCGAGTCCAAGCATGATCTCAAGAGGCAGAAGCTAGAGGCCTCTGTGACTATAGCATCTCCCACAATGCACGTGGCCATAACATATGATGAGTATGTCAAAGAGCTTCTAGCACAGCTAGAAAAGGCCAAGGAAGAGAAGAGAGCGGCAACAACCAAGCTAGAGACTGAAAGAGAAGCCTCTGTAGCACTCAAGTTGGAAGCAACTAGCCAAGTAGCAAAGCATCAATGAGAAATCCAAGAGCTAAAAGAGCAGCTCGAAGCTAAGGAAGGAGAAGAAGGAAAGTGGGAAGCAAGGCTGGCAAAGGAGAAACAAAACCTTGTGAGCATGCAGCAACTTAATGAGGAGCTAGCAAAGTTATATGGAGCTGCAAGGAGATATGAAAAACATCCTAGATGCCACGGAGGGGCTAGAGGCAACAAGAGAAGAGAGGACACGTAGATATCAAAAATAAATAAAAGACTTGAAGAAGAGGACTACCCTAAAGTTGGAGGAATAGGAGAGACTAGAAAGGAAAATCAAATGCTTGGAGAAAGAGAAAGAAGAAGCCATCAAAGAAGCAACCCAAGGGCTGCAAGAAGAGCTAGAGAACCTAGAACATGAGGCGGAGGACATAAAAACCATGGCTGAATCTAAAAGACAGTGGCATGAAGGAAGCCAAGAAGCCCACATGCATAAGAATGAAGATCTATCTACAGAAACTTCCATGCAACTCTCCATGGTGCAACAAGCCCAGAAGATAGTCCACCATCGGAACAAGGAAAAAACATACATGATGGAAGTATGGAATGAACAACAACAAGTGGTAATGATGTTGTCTCAAAGCATGGAGAAGGGCGAGGAGAAATTAAAAGAGAGAGCCAAAGAGTGGGAAGAGCACAACTTCAAACGGGTGCGAGAACTTGCTGAGCACTTGGCCATAGCAAAATGCGAGCGGGTCTTGGTAGAGGCCTGAACCAAAGCTGCAAGAGCAAGTTCATATGCACAACAACAAGCCTTCTTAAGCACAATGCTCCATGTAATGCATGTGGACAATGAGAATTCTATGGAGAGGATGAGAAGGAAGTTAGAGATGACCACTAGAGCCTTGAAGTAAGACCTGCAAGAGCGTGCTCTTCCAACCGGCACCGACCTAACGAGAAAAGAACAATGCTAGTATTTGAGGCAAGCTGGCCTCTCCACTGATGAGCTAAAGGAGCTAGGTTTTGAAGAGTAGGAGTAGCCATATCCACCCCTAGCTTTGATTCCACAAGAGCAACCGCCAGAGGAAGGGCCGGACTTCGAGCAGGAGCTAGAAGAAGAGCACATGCCCAATAGCTTAGCCCACCACTATCGAATGCACCTCAAGAAGATCCAGAAGGCAGCCAAGTACTCGAGCACATCATTGCAGCTAAGAGAAGAAAATGAGAATTGGTGGAGTAAGTGCAGCAGAGAGCTAGAGCGCAACCCCAACAATTTCCTGGAGAGCCCTGCCACAACGCGAGGATTGCTATCCTGTCAACTGGCCTCAGGAACTAAGTATTTAGGAGTAAGGAGAACTCCAAACCCGACCCTTTGAGCTATCATTCATCTACCCCACGGCTGGACTGAGTCCTACCAGTGGAAGTAGTGGAAAACATAATTTAAATGACCAACAACTTGGCGAATCGATGGGTTGAGGAACGGACCATAGTTATCACTCGATGGAGGCAGGAGGTCCCAGACTATTGGAAGGACAAGGTGTACCAGATTCCCAAGATGTTCCAAGGCTATGAAGCACAGCACAAGTGGCGAAGAAGGATCTGGGATACAAACCTTGATGCATGGATGGCATTATGTGGCACACTCCCTAAAGAAAGGAATGATCCTATCTACATGCCCTACCCTCGCAGGCATGGAGTGGATTACAATGGGGAGGAGCATTGTAGGTATGACTTTCCCAATATCTATAATGCTAATGTAGAGAATACAAAGGAGTACCTAACCTTCAAGGCAGGAGATATCCGTCCTTCAATCATGTCCTTCCTCAAGGATTTCTCATCATGTCCAAACCTCGCTTTCATCACAACTTGTAATTATCTTAGGACTATTAGGTTTCTACTAAAGCAAAAGCTACCCACCGAGGAGGCCAAGCTTCCTCCACTCTTTCTTTATCTCAACCTAGGAATAGATAGTTGTGCCATGGATCTAATGATGAGGGCTACATTGTTACCCTATTTTTGTATGAAGGTACTCGAAGACATGAACGATAGCCAGTCTACGAGGTGTGGAGACCCCTTTTTGTCAACCACACCTCTAAATGTCAGGGCTAATCTCAAGATCTACATGCAAAGCCATGCCTTTTTTAGTAGATCCCTTAGGCCACCCCTTAATGCACCATCAGAAAAGGATCGAGGTACAACTTGAGAGCACCCCTGTATCTATGGTGTCGATTGTGTTTATCTATAAAAAAGGAAGGGAGAAAAAGAGAGAAAAAGAAAAAGAAAAGGGAAATAAAAGAAAAAAGAAAAGAAAAGAGGAAAAGAAAGAAAAGGAAAAGACTAAGTCCCTCAAATCATTCGAGTGCCACAATCATTGCATCTAGGATTTTTTTTTACCCAGCCTCATCCCCCACTTCACGCTTAGGGCACCTCAAGGGCAAGAGTTCCAGACTTGTCGCCCTAAGTCGCACACCATATTTACAATGATGCACGAACTGGGTCCTCAAGTGTGGAACAACACCACACACTTGCCTGAGGTTTTGACACAACTCCCAATTACATGGAGAGGTAGATACACCCCTTAGAAAGTGCATAACTTTGTCTTGCAGGTTAAGATCGTGTCGTATTGACCTCGAAGGGAATGAGGAGGGATCCGTCCAACACCATTTTCAATTTCAAGGACCGATCCATCCATCTGCCATTCTCCAAGAGGGATCCGTCGTCCAACACCATCTTCAATTTCAAGGACTGATCCATCCATCCGCCATTCTCCAAGAGGGATCCGTCGTCCAACACCATCTTCAATTTCAAAGGACAGATCCACCCACTGTCAGTGCCAAGGAGGGACCCACCCCAACACCATCTTCAATTTCAAAGGGCAGATCCATCCAACACCATCCTCATTAGTAAGGGTTTGTATACAAACCCAAAAAGCCATCTAGCTACACCCACTCCACCTTCCAACTACTACCCATCAGTCCCATGGGACTAGTACTCGGCTAGGAGGGGCATAATGTTAACCTCAGCACAAGAAAAATTGGAAATTTTAGAAAAGCGCAAGTCGGGAGGTTGAAAGAGGCAACCCAAAAGGAAATTGGACCTGGAAGAGCCCAAAAGTGCATGCATGACCACAAGAAGTCCAAGGTGCAACCACCGGAGCCCAAAAACTGCTAAAAAAGAGAAGGTGTACCTACCTTTCAATGTGAAGGCATGGCCAAAATCCTTGTAAAAGAGTACCAGGCTCCCTCTTTGTGCAAATTGTAAGGGTAGATGGGCAATAGAAAGGAAGCTAGGAAGATAGGAGAACAATAAAAAAGAGGGACTAGGCCAACGAGGGGATGACCGCCCAAAAAGGATAAGGAATTTGTATATAAACTCAAAAAGTGAACGAGAAGCTCATTCTTTGGTGTGTGGCAAAAGTTCTTCTTCTTCTTCTTCTTCTTATTCTTCTTCTTCTTCTTCTTCTTGCTTGTGCTTGAGGCAATTATTCCAATGGTGGTATAGGAGACTAGAGATACGATACGAGGAAAAAGAAAAGAAGTCCAAAACATCTCAAGCAGAATCGCTTATGAGTACTAGGCTGCGATGCTAATGGGCTCAATGAAGTCAATGCCCCATTTTTCAAATGGTTGGAAAGCTATCACCATTGTCAACTCTATTTTGTCCTTACATCATTTTTGTACACTAGTACTTATCATAATGCTTGTAGGCTATGACAATTTAGATTAAAGAACTTTGCATGCAATTTTGCCTCCATTGAAGTATCCTTCTACAATTTCCCCATGTACCTCAGTGAGTATATCATGCACCTCATTATTGCAAACACATCCTCTCAATAAACCATCTTGCCCTAACCAAATAAAGCTAACTAACAATTAAATGATAAGTTTGAAACTTCAAAATGAGCCACCATAGTGTAGCCTTCTCAATTGGGCTATCTAGGATCTCTTTCTTCAAGATTTGAACTATGTCGTTTGCCTATAGTGAGTGTAATATTTTCTTTGTAAAGCTCTTCTTCACTACATATCTTGAAGAGATGAGCATTAGGTAGATCATCCATGATGCGTTGCTTAATTGTGTCTCTAGTGGATATACGAGACATGCGACCCACCACATGGTGTTGTTTGCCTTTATGCACCACCACTGAGAAGTCAAACTCTAATAAAGCAATAGCCATTTACACCCTATCGCACATGGCTTGTTCACAAGATAAAGCAATGCCTAATGATCTGCAAAGAAGGTGAATAGTATAGCTAAAAGGTAAAGTTTCTTAACTATAGACACCATAGCTAACCGTTTCCGCTTTGTTGTCGAGTAATATACCTCAACATTAGTGAGTTTCTTACTTGTAAAGCTCATTGGAAAATCCATATTTTGTTCACTAACTTGGTATAACACTGCTCCCACGGCGAATTTTAAAGCATTAATATGCACATGGAAAAGTGATATGCCAATCTAGGGCTCTTAAAATGGGTCCTGAAGTTAGAGAATAAGCCTCTCATAGGCTTGTTGACATTCCTTTGTCCACTCAAACACAATCAGGAATAAACACTAAACTCCCTTGTAGTTGGTTTGAGGTGGGAGATTCACAATCACTTTGACTTTTGAGATGTTGATGGCAATCCCATTCCTTAACACTATGTGCCCTAATATATAGTTGTGTTTCACCCAAAACTTGCACTTCAAGGGGCTCACATATTATCCACACCACTCAAAGATGATGTGTAGTTTTCCTAAGTGTTCCTCCCAAGTAGTATGAACACACAAGTCATCAATAGACACTTTCAATGACTTTTTGAGCTTATCTTTGAAGATTGAACACATGAGGCATTGGAAGGTAGCAAGGGTATTAGTCAACCTAAATGGCATGACTATGTATGTAAATACTTCCCATTCTGTAGCGAATGTCATTTTGTGTCTATCATCCGAGTGGACTTGCACTTAGTTATATACTAAGAACCTATCCACAAGAAGTTGTATGGTTCCTTCCCTAATACTCTCTCAAGCGTGTGCTTGGTATGATGCAAAGGATAGTTGTCTCTCTTTGTTGTTGCATTAACTTTCTTGTAGTTAATGTATACTTGAGTCTTTTCATTCTTTTCTAGTACAATCATAATGGGTGATACCTTGTCCATGTGCTTAATCTTGTAAATGAATCTAGTGCTCAAGAACTTGTAGATCTCCTCTTTTATTGCATGAGCATGCTTAGGATTCATGGCATATGGTTTTTGTTTTATAGTGTTGCATCAGGAGCCATAGGGATGTAATGAGTCACAATACTCAAGTCAATGCCTTTCAACTCTTCCATGGACCACACAAACACATCATAGAACTCTTTTAAGAGATAAATGAGATTAATCTCTTCCTTCTTAGCAAGGTCGTTAGTTATAAATATAGGTTGGGGCTTGTCTTCTTCCCTTACTAAGTTTACTTCCTTGACCTTGGTAGGTCCCTCCATGGATTCATTGGCTTAGCCTTTCCTTTTGGCTCCCACTAACACCAATATTCACTTGCCTTTTTTTAACTTCATGAACCATTTTGGCAAATCATGGGGCTTCTTCTACCATTCTACTTTTGACTCCTTGGGATATTTCTTTTTCTCCTCCTTTAACCTTCTACACTCAAGTGGATTGGAAGGTCTATTTTAGTGCATCAAGTCTTATAGGGTTATGGTATCTTAGGTTCATTATCAAAGCTAAACTCAGATTTAGAGTTAAATTCACACCCTTCGTTGGATGATAAAGTTTCACCAAGTGATCGAAGCGCTAATGAAGATCCTATTTGATATAGTGTTGTAGATTTAGTCTGGGTCAATCCTGCTCATTTATAGTCAACTACCTACAAGTGTTCCAGCTAGGATCGATCACAATCCACCCTAATGACTCCTTTTTTAATCTTGAACACATTAGTCTCTTTGGGCTTAGAATCCATAAGAATCTAGTAAATTGTCTTCCCCTCGGTGTTGTAGTCGATGGTATCTCCTTCCTCATCAATCATTTCACTCCCAAAGTCACAATCTACATATTCGTAATCAAAATTCTCTTGTTTAAAGAGCTTGTCCTCTACTTGCTCATCGACTTTTAGGTCCTCATTGTCCTTGAGTAGAGCCCAATTGTACAAGAAATTTAGGTCATGCACTTTAGTCCATTGTATTTTGGGTTCTCCACGAGATCTCTAAGAGGTTTCAAATTGGCCACATGGTCATCAACTAGTTTTTCAGTCAAATATTCAAGGATCCTATGCAATTCTAATATGCTCATTAGAGCATGGTTTGTCATAGGCATTGGCCTTTTGCATGAGCTTCTTGACATCATGCAAAGAGGCACTACATGTGGGTCATTGTCCTTAGGCATACATGCTTCCATAGTTTCATTGAACATGCTCACTTTCTCAACAACCCTTTTGTAATCATCCTCCTCATGAACAATGGCAAGTTAATGGATGCCACTACATGCATCCAATTGTGCTCATCCTTTGAATAGGGAATGTATGTGGAAAAGGGGCCATAGTTGGGTTTGCTATGTGATTCTCCCTTGAGCATGGTAGAAATGGCATCTACGTTGATAGGTGAGGTCTTCGAGGTGTCCATTTCCACTCAGACTACTTCCATTTTATTCTTAAAGAACATTAACCTATTGCCCTAGTCTTCTATCACTTGAGCACCTCTCATACATGGTCTTCTTAGTAATATGTCATAGTCCACACCCTTCATTGCAATGAAATTCACCAAGAAATGGAATCTAGCTGTCTTGATTGGCTAGTCTTTTAGCACTCCAAATGGATGAACTTTCATGCTGTTAGTGTCACATTGAATCTAGCTATTTCCACAAGGGGACTACCCCATGCTTGTAACACTATGTGGCTAAGGAAACTCACTCCTACCCCTATGTCCACAATTCCTTTTTGAGTTGCATCTCCTAATGCCAAAATTGGAAGGACATCATGCATCTAGGTGTCTTCCTAGAAGGCATTAATCTGTAATGAACCTCGCACTACGGAGGGTGTCACACTTGGAATGTGGGTCTCATTGTCACCCTCTCGTGCTAATGTTGATTTTCCTTGTTCCTCAACCCATGACTTGAATGTATTCCATAGGCCCTTGTTTTACCTTGTTGGTTGTCCCAAGGGTAACGACACTTGAGTGGACACAAGGGCTGCTAGCGGTCCCATGTTGACCTCATCGACTTTGTTCCTTCTTGGTGGCTAAGCTTTTGTCTCCTAGTAATATTGAGATAATATAGGTTCACCTCGTTGGTTGTGAGGCTCTTGCCCTAGGCTCTCTGCTAGATATTTCCTTGTCCTCACGGTCTAGTATTGGCTCTCCTATATGTGCTTGGGATTTCTCTACACAACCTCTCACTTTCTCTATGATTCTAATTGGTACTTTGGGTCACAATACTCTTCTACATTAGCACTCCCCTTCTTCTTAGTCTTTTTAGGTTGATTGTTCATCTCTCTTCTTCTTCTTGTTTCTATTCTTTTATCCAATAGAGGAAACTTACTAGGTCTAGGTATCGACACCCAAGCTTAGGCTAGTCATCACATTTAGTGGAATGGGTGTGGCTTCCTCATCAAGTGAATCAACACCAAAGAGTCCTAGGTGCACTTAAGGTATGCCTGCATTGCTAGATGATGGTTTCCTCCTTGGACAATGTGCACACACATATGTAACCCCACACTCTAGGCATCTCAAGTCGGCTTTGTTTTTGTTAGCTTGTTCCTATTTTAGGACATCGATAAGAAATGCGTCGAGAATGGCCACAATTCCAACAAGTCACCAGTTCTTGTGACTACATTCCTCCTAATCTGTGTCCGCTTTTTGTACCCAAGGTCATTAATGAAATTGGTCTATAGTCCATAATAAATAGATTTTACTCTACATCGTATGAGATGTAAGGGTTCACATATGGCTCTTCCTCTAGCGGTTCCTTTGATATAATGCACAGGAGCGTCACTTTGGGGCAATGCTATAATTTGTGTAGGGGGTCTAGGTATGCCAGTTGGATTAAATTGTGCCCTAAACGCAACAAGTCTTTGATCGTTAGGAGGTGGGAGAGTGAATGGAGCTCCCCATCCAAAGAGAGATTGTCTATTCACTAAATATTGTTGTTGGTATGGCTCTTGATAAGGAAACCTTTGAGGCATTCTGTAGTGGATGGTCTCATGACCATAGCTTCCACACTTGGCACATGTCCTAGGTCTAAATTCTAGGCATTCTACCAGCAATTAGTTACTTACTACTGTAGCACACACACTAAACATTGGCTCTAGTCCGTCTCTTCAAATCTTCTTGGAGCTTAACTATCTCTAATTTGAGGTTAGACATCTCTTGCAAGATGTCTAGGTCTTTGTCCTTGTCATGAGATTTGGATGTTACTTATTCACTACAAATGGTATACTTTTCACTATGAATGGTGATAACGCCTATTGGCTAGATAGCCTTGCCACTCCTTTCTTTTAATAGGTCATCAACTTATATGTCCTTGTTAAACACACTTGCCAATATGCCTCTTTGCAAGCTTGAGTTTCTCACCGCCTCGTACAACTCTTCATTCTTTATGCCACTGATGAAGGCAGTGGATACTACTCTAGCATTAGGTAGTTCAATGGTAGGGATTCATTTGTAAGACTTCTTACATGAGTGACATGGTCTTAGATCTTCTCCTTGTCCTTTTGGCTCACATTCATGAGCTTGACAATCAAGTTATTTGCATATCCCTCCTTTTAGAAGCTTTTTATGAACAAGTTCTTGAGGACATTATGCTTGTGAACCATATTCTATCCTTTTCACCTAGATAGAGTATGAAGGCTTGCATTCTTTTGTCCACATCCATGAGGTTATTCACCTCACATACTTGCTTGACCTATTTGGCAAAGTTGTAAGGATCATCTCCTACCCTATATCTATTGACATGCTTAGTGATGATTGGAATTTTTGTTTGGCCTCTAGTTCTCGGTGGTGCTACTCCTAATCCACTCAAGAGTGTGGTGACTAGAGCAACATTACTTTTTTCTGTAGAAGTTCAAGCCAATAGCCACTCAAGAAGGAGCTCGGAAGGACTGAGATTAGCATTGGATACCTCAATCTTGTTTGCATCCTCTCTAGTTTGTTGTCCTTCGGCTAGGTCTAGGATTCTTTGGATTTGACCTAACTATGTGCCCTTCCTTCTTCTTTCTTGTTTCTAATTTCTTGTGAATTATGCCACTTGTCTTTTCAGGTCCGACTAGGTCTAGGATTCTTTGTATTTGACCTAACTATGTGTCCTTCCTTCGTCTTTCTTGTCTTTGATTTCTTATGAATTATGCCACTTGTCTTATGAGCTCCTTCCTAAGTTTTCTCTCATCCTCAACATCAATTAGGATCAATTATGGGTCTTCCTAAATGTTCCACTCTCATATATTGGTCATAAAGTGTGATCATCTATTGGGTGTCTGTAGGAAACTCAATGGCATCGAGTTCCAAATCATCCATGGTAGATCCCGAACCAAGCACAATCACAAGCTATTCTTGGTTTACCAAGCTCTTGATAAAGCAAACGAGTTCTGATAGGGAAGTGGGGGTTCCTATTGGTAAGGTTCTTAATACATAGTTTTGAAGTTTTTGGGATTGCAACGCTTAAAGTACAAAGTAGGGTTGCCTTCATAGCCCTCTATGGCTAGATGGGCATGTTTTGTCATTTCTACTTTTTGTGTGTATGGGTTGATTTTCTTATCTTGGCCATGCATTTGGTGCATCAAAATGACCTTGTGGGGCTCTAATTTCCTTCCCTTGAATAGTTGTTTTTCCATCAAAGATTTGAATTTTACTCTCTATCAATTCCCTTTGTGTCCCTTTCTTGTTTTGTTTTTGGCTATGTTTTTTTACTCCTCTCAAGTGGGTTTCTATCTAATGGCCTTATCCAACTCATTGACATTGAAATCTTCCTTTACAAGGCAAGGATTCCAACTATGTAGGTCAACCACTTGAATGTGGACATTGTGAAACTTCATTATGGCATGTATTGACTTAAGTAGAATACTTTAATTGCAAGATCAAAACAAGAATTTAGATGAGTCCCTTGGTTGCACTAATGATGTCTTGGTAGCCCTTGAGTGGTCAAAGGAATCGTATGGATAGGTGATAATCTTTACCCTATCCATTGGGTTATTCGATTTCCAGAGTTCTATTTTGCTTGTCGATACTCCTCTATGTGTATCATTTAAAGCCTAATCAAGGCTTTTGCTTTTGTGTTCATGTTCTATAGCTTTTATTATGTGTTCTTGAAATTGAAAATCACTAAATGTGCTAGTGCCCTAAAAAGCACAAGGTTATGTTCAGAGTGAATCTTCTTGAGCAAAAGCAATGCCTTGTGTATTTATGCCCTAGTCAATGAGACAATGTCTCGAGTATGATTTGAACATGGTGCCTCATATGTGCTCTCAATGTAATTCTGAGCACTCGATGCAATGTGCCATATACCCTCAAAGCAATCAAACTTGATGTGCAAGCCAAACACATTGCAATGGGGTGGTGCACACTCGAGATAGTGCTGTAATAAACTACTCAAAACAATAATCATGCTAAAATTTTCTCGAGGCAAGAATGTGGAATCTTCTTGAGACAATGTGTTTGCGTGCAATTGAAGCAAAAGCATGGCCCAAGTAGCACTCAAGTCAATGGTCAAGTGGCCAAAGGAAATTTGGCTATGACACTCGAAGCAATGGCCACCTTGGTGTTCTAAGGTGGGTTGGCTCAAGTCAAAGATTTGTAATGGTGAAGTGAAGTAGGGTATTCAAACTAAGCTATGCCTAGAGCTCCAGATTACAGTTGAGCTCCAAACCTCTAGACAAAGTTTCAATCTAAAATCTAGAAAAATGTCTCAAGGTGAGCAAAGGTCGAAATCTGAACTAGTGTATAACTGGAACTCTAGAGAATGCAATTTGGACTGCAAAGCATTTCAAGCTTCGGACTATGGAGCATTGCAAGTTTTAGGTTGTGGTAGATTCTAAGCTCTAGACTATAGGAAGGTGAAAATCTGGATTGATGTTGGGAGCTTGACAAGGAGGGAAATGAGCCTCGTTGGTTCTCGCCCACTATGAGGGTGAACTTTCTTATACAAAGACAAAAGCGTGCATAGTGGTGGCTAGCTACATCAAGCAATGTACAAAAACTTTGGGTGAAGAGTAATCGAGGTGGCCCTGGGGATGGCAACACACCTCATTCTTGCCTGACTGCTTAGGCTATGGACATAATTAGTATAATTTCTATCACATTTTAAGGAATCACAATTAATCACCAAATTTTTAATTAATCAATCTTTTCAAAATAATACTAAAAATCAAAGTTTTCTATGAATTTACAGCACAAAGTTCATTTCATGTGTTTACATGTATTTTGTTTTTCAAATGTGTGAATGGACCTTTTTTAAAAATAAATCAAGGATCATAAAGTTCTTTTTTTCCCATACATATAAACGTACCTTTTTTTTAAAATTTGTGAAATAACCCAATTTTCCTCAATGCATGTGAAGACCTCTCATTAATGTATTTTTAATTTCGTGCATATGAGTGTACCTTATTTACATATCGAGATCTAGGTTACCTTTTCTTTCAAAAGCGAGCACAATTTTTGACCAATTGAGACTACCTTAATTTATGCAAGTACTTAAATAATTACAATTTTTTTAATTTACTAAAAAAGCTAAGTTTACAATTCTAATAACTGATTAAAATTGCCTAACCTACGTGCTGATAAGACTTTAATGCAAATTCACAGTGATTGTAAGTATTTCAAGAAACTTTAACAAAGTTTTTCTGATTAAATTTTCACAAAACTAGCATTTCTAATCATACTTGAATAACTTTAGTTTTTAACCTACTTTATTTTCTTTATTTTATTTTTCTTATTATTTTTCATATTATTTTAGTTATATTTATACATTTTTAAAATAAAAATACTATAGGTATTACTTTGACCATTTAACAACAATAAAGAATTAAGCATAATATATCAATCGTATTAACATCCCAAAATTTTGGCATCATGGTTGCTTGAGGATCGGACTACATCAATGCATTGGCAAGGGGCCATCGTGGATAAGCAAGATAAGAAAATAAGAAATTTTGAGGAAGAGGATCGTGTGCGAATGATGCCCCCCTAAGAGACCCTTAGATAAACATGCAAAATGATTGTGTGTAAAGTCATTGTGTTAATTAAGGATTAGAAGGGGATTAAAGAAGTCTTACTTATCTCGAATTAATCATATAAACAATATCTTCATCATACACATGTACTCCAACCTTAATTTAGTACTATTTAATTTTATTAATACTATGATAAAATATTTAATATTCACTAATTATTATTTTTACCCTTAACATCATTTTACAAAGGAAGTACCCTCTAATAAATTCCATTAACCACAAAAATTTAGCAACATGCTCTAACAAAAAATAAACTATAATCTCTTTTCAAACTTTTGACAAATCCCTTCCTTATCTCAACTGATTAATTTTCCTTTGTTTTGGTGGAGAGGCATCCGAGTGACTACTAAACATTACCTCCTCGAGCCTATAGCTAGGGGTGGGTATGAAGTCTGTAAATCCTAAGGGATCCAAAGGGTGCTACTCACTCATTAAGTGTATCCAAGAGACTACCCAGTATCCTCTCACCTAGCTCCAACTAGGAGTGGATACATCACACTCACAAAAGGCATGTCAAAAGCTGGAGCTTTTTAATGAGTTTTTGTCCTAACTATAGATACTAGGATCAACTTAAAATGTGCACTGCAAATTGTGAGGGTAGTCTTGGAGACCATGGACACATCATACCTCACTTGAACTTTGGTCCTAAACATTAAAATGGCCACTTAGATGGTGAGGGGTATATGACATATTTGGTTTCAATTGACATGTGAAATGACTTTGAACTCCTAAAATACACTAGTAGCAAATCAAGTCCAACTCTCATGGGCACTAACATACACATCCCATAAATAGACATATGAAATCTCAAAAGGAATAGAGATCCTTTAAGGTTTCAAGCCATATCAAAATATAATAACACATTTAATAATATTGGAGTTTGGTTGAAATGCTAAAAAGCTAATGCAAAATTGGAAATTATGACATTGATTTTAAGTACCACCCCCAACTAGTGATAGGGACTTTCCAAAAAAGAAATTCCTACTAAAGTAAGACAAATTACTTGAATTCAACAATGAAGGATCCAAGTTTGATACTAATGCAAAGATCCAAGTAAATGACCATCTTTGGCTTACAAGAGAAGTCCATCTTTAATGGAACTAATGGTGTCATGATAAGGCAATCATAGAGTCTTCCCATACTCGAGAATAGATCAAGGGCACTGTGCAAGGTGGATATCTATCCCTTCACACCAAACCCTAAGGAAAATGAGTTCTTTGGTCTATAACGAAAAGATCCAACCTTGGAGGATAACTATTCTTGTGTTATCACATTATAAAAGTATCCCCCCACATGTCCATGTCCCAAGGACTAAGTGCCCCCCCCCCCCCCAATGAATGTGACCCAACATGTCACACACTTTTGTCAAGGACTAAATCCACCCATCAATGGCTCCACATGTCCATGACCCAACAAGTCACACATTTTTGTCAGGGACTATATCCACCCCTCAACCTCAACTTGAAGCAATGAGGCTCTATGCCATTGAAGATTCTTTCATTCGAGCTAAACCCTTGGCAAGATTGGATGGGCTATAACTTAACTGAAAAAATAGTATCCATGGTATAAAAGGGGAAAATTAAGACTATCTCAATGATCTAGGCAAAAAACCTAGCTACCCACAATGTTTTGAATATGATAAAGTTCGGTGCATCGAAAAGGTCCTAGTCACTAACGCTTTTAGTGCAATGTGTTAGGTCCTTGCAACAAGAAGAATGCCTTGAGCCTTTTTCAAGAATATGAGGGGAAAGTAAGCAAAAAAACCTACAAAAATGAGACACATGGCATAACATGAAACTTCACTATCGAGAGTGAACCAAACACTGAATTGACCCTTCAAGATATAATAGATCAAGAAGCCTGGGTCCCTATGCATCTTGTAAAAGCATGATTAGAAAAATATAATACAACTAGAA